>NC_139021.1:172680339-173280339 GCF_964662115.1 Mustela nivalis
ATCTCCTCATTTTCTTTTTTTCTTTTTTTAATTTAATATTTTATTTATTTATTTGACAGAGAGAGATCACAGGTAGACAGAGAGGCAGGCAGAGAGAGAGAGAGAAGCAGGCTCCCCACTGAGCAGAGAGCCTGATGCGGGACTCGAACCCAGGACCCTGAGATCATGACCTGAGCCGAAGGCAGCGGCTTAACCCACTGAGCCACCCAGGTGTCCCAACAATCTCCTCATTTTCTAAAGGGAGGATAAACCATCTACCTCATTGGTAGTCATAAAGATTAAATATGTTATACATCCCATGTGCTTAGAAGAGTATCTAGCGTAGAGCAACCTTTCTACATGTTTGACAGTATTGATGTGCTCTACCCATGCCTAAAATTTTCCTTAGCTTTCACCCCCACCCCCTGCCCAATCACGGCTTCAATTACCTAAAACACATTTAAAGTTTTAAATCCTTGGCCTACAAATGTCATGGAAGGCCTTTTGGTTCTGCCCATACTCTGCCTTTCCAGCCTGGTCTCCCACCATTTTCCCATTTCTGACCCCTGTGTTTTAATCCTATCATGCTTCATACTAAGCGCTCTCAGGCATCACACACACTAATATAAATTAAGACCCAACTCTCAGTCCAAATGCTCTCTTCCAGGGAAGATCCCCAGTTAGCCCTTGAAAGGCTAATCAACTGTGCAAGCTTGTACGACCTGTAGTTCATTGTATCATGACCATTTCTTGAGGCATCTTCTGCTCCATGAAAGACTTTTCCACCTGGTGTGCTTGGTGCTCAGCGTCTAGCGCACAAATGCTGTTCAATAAGTTTGCTGAATAAGGGAGTGCTGTACACAGAAATTAGTAAATGTGGACATGAGGTTTTAGCTTTTATTGATGTAGCTTTTGGTTTGTTAAGCATCTCAAAGCCTTTTACAAGGTTGAACTAACATGAAATATACACATCTCATAAAAACTAGCTTCTTAGATGGCTATTGCCTGGGGTTACCATAGATGATCATGTTAGCCATGAATGTGGCCCCACCTCATTTTTAGAAATGGATCAACCAATATACTGTCCCATTATTTTCTGATCTGTCTGTCTCTGAATTTCTCTCAAGTTGCTGGACACTGGTGTCCTCTATTCAGGTATCATACATCACAGAGCTGTACTTTATCAAAGTGAACATACCCACAGGCAGATTCATTTGTGAAACTGGGTGGAGGTGGGCAGGCATCGTGTCTGCCTGCTCTTATGCCACATGATAGAACTTGGACATGCCCAAAGTCAGAGCTCCAGAAGACAATGTCCCTGCCTTAGAGGGACTATCAAAGTCTGCAAATCTGATAGCACGACTCCAACTCATTGATTTACTGAAGGCAAACAACTAAACCCATCAGTGAAGAAAGAAAGTATTGCAGCTCAGGCTGCCGATTATAGAGGCTACACCCCTGAGAGAAAATTTGTAACATGGGCCTGTGCTCTGGGATTTCACAATTTAAGATATGCTTGACTATGCCCCTGTTAATGTGTTATTCCAGCACACACACACCAGTTCAGCAAAGAATGCTGGCAGGCCCCAAGTTGTCCCAAACACTGTGTTTCCTGTTTGGTTGCATCAGTCTGAAGCCTTCTGAGGTCAGAGGCAGGGTGTTGGTTGATGTTATTGTTGATGATTATCCAAAGGAATGACCACATCATGAACATATTGTACAATGTGGTGAGGGTTTCACTTTTCTTATGGACAAAAGAATTCTGACAACATCCTAACAGCTGTACCAAACTGCTGCCTAGGATAGATGTTAAATCAGAGAAGGGATGAGAACCCCCTTGTCATCAGAATGGCTTCCGTGTGCCACATGTTGGCATAGGTAAGAGATGACATAAGAGCAAAGACAGTTGTCCGATCCTCACACAAGGGAGCGACCCTGGATTCCGTGAGCTTGCAGGTGGTCAAACATGAAACCCAGACTAGCTGTATGCAGTGGTCACAGTGAAATCATGACTAAAGAATGTTCCTATGGGGCCGCCTCTATGGGCAATCCCACCAGAGCCGATTCTCAGCACCCAGGAGAAGGGGGCTGCAGAGATCTGCAGCAGCCCCAATGAGGTAGAGGGCAGAGATGTTCACAGAGGCCCTAACACATGCGGAATGGAATGAATGCTTCAAGAAACACTAAGCCTGGCGTGAGCCTCGGAACAGCAGACTGTGTGCAGCTGTTAAGGCTGTGTGGAAAGGCGCTGTGGAAAATGGAAATCAAGGAAATAAAGCGGAGATTCTTCATGGCTTGTCAATTATTTTACTCTAAAGGACATTTCAATTGCAATGGGAGGTTTGAATAGATGGGTAGCTACGGTTCCTATGTCTCCTCATCCTCATGCCTAGCGTAGTGACAGCTGTCTACCTATTTTTGTTGTTGTTTGCTTTCAAACTTCTCAGGGTTTTATTAATGTTTTACGTCTCTGCGTTCTTTGGGCGAGCTCCAATGATAGTCATTATATTTACCTCCCTAAATTTTACTACTATTTCCCAAATCCGTTTGTGGGGGGAGTTTTGCTCCTCTAACCTTCTCATCTATTAAATGACTGCCAGCTTTCAGCTCGGTCCCGTGTGTCCCGGTAGTGAAATACGTACACACTCAGCATCTTCTAGGAGACATCTGAGAGTTTTTGCATAAATTTAAAAGAGACTGACCAAATTCTCGTTTTAAAAAATGTGATGTCACATGAATGGCCCTCTCCAAATTCCTTGTTATTAGTGATAGCATGTTTAGGGGAGAGGAGCTAGGATTCAAAAGAGAGTTCTAAGTTCTGCACAAGGGCATTATTTTATAATCCTTTCCTCAGTCTTCCTATCTGTAGACTTTTCCTCCATAAATACCACATGAGGACCCGAAGTGAAAGGTGATGATTTATAAAGTCTTTTGAGCCTAAAAGAGTAATGTGCCACATAGTATTTGAGGGGGGGGAATGCAAGGGAAGACCAGACCTACAGCAAGATGATACTTTGTCCCTACACATTTTCCCTACTCTAGGGAAAAAAGGAACAATTTTGTCAAACCCAAATTGAGGGTATCAGACTGGTGGATGAGCATGTGAAGAGGCTAGCTCCTGCCCTGGGCAGGGGTTTCACAGGAACCAGCAGAGAGGATCACAGGGAGAGTTGCAGGTGGGTAGAGAGGAATTTTAGGAAAGTTTATTTGTGTTATATGATCAAGTTTATATTGATTTCCACGTTTGCAGTCTCTTCTTAAGGAGATTTCAGTGAGCTTCCTTCTTAAAAAAAAAAAAAAAAAAAAATGCAAGAAAAGAAGTAATGCTGCTGGCATTGAGAACGGAGCCGCCCAGGGCTCCCTGGTGTGTACGCCACCTTCCCCTCCTGAGCTCACATACTCTTCCAAGCTAAAAAAGGATGCCCTTTCCCAAGACCTTATATCTTATACCACAAGAAATTCCACTTCGGGAGCACAAGGCCAGGGGATATTTTCTTTTCCTTTCTCATTTTGGGGACTCTCCAAGAGCTAAAGCAGAAAAATAGTCAACACTAGATGGCCCTAGAAGATATACTCTTAATAATTCAGCCTCTTGTCCGATTACCCTGGGAATAGTTCTTAGACATTTTCCAACACACAGCGATGCCACCTCCTAGCCCCCGCTTATCTGAACTTTCCACAACTAATGCTCCATACTTTCAGTCACATGGTAGGAATTCATCTTGGTCTGAGTCAAACCCTTAACAGAAGGGCTGACCCTATTTTACGGCAACGCAGTAAGTGTTGGCTACTATTAATGAGTAGACTTGCAAGGAGCTAATCCATTGTTAACGACAAAATTCTCCTGCCCTCATGCTGACAAAGGTTGGCAGCCTATGCATAACGCCTGGTGTGTTGCAGCGTCTCAGGAAATATGTGTGTGCAGATGTTCAAGTAAACAAAGAAAAGGGTTTTGTAATTGTTGTTGTTGTTGTTGTTTGTTTCTTTGGCAAAAAGGAATTCATCTGGTCAAGGGACCTAAGAGTGTGCAGAGATAGAGTCACAGCCCGAAAAAATTCTTGTTTGCTCCTTACGCTGTTGGAAGTGGTTGAGGTAAGATTTGAGGCCTCTCTTTATTAGGAATTCAGCAAGACCAACCTTCTCATTATATGGAGCAGCACACTGAGTAATAAGAAATCTGGCGTGGCTACAGTATCTTGCACATAGGCTATGCTCAATAAACATTTATTGAATGACTGTCTTGTTACCAAGACTTTGCAGCGATAAGCTTTAGAGGTTTTCGTCTGACCATCTGCTTGAGTGGGATGAGTTGTGATGTTGATAGTTCAAATTGGGTTTGTCCTCACAAATTCCTAACCTCAAAGTAAGATAGATGCAGACCCTCCGCCAGAAAATATTGCACTATCTGGAAATCTATTGCTTTTCAAAAATGAAAGGCACCGAGGTGAGGCTCTTTTACACTCATGGTTTCAGGTGGAACCAGGAGCCCTTGGGCACATACTGAAGAAGTTTCCAAAACTGAACTTTTTCCTTCGGAGCACCTCCACCAAAGCTTCCTGTGTTCTTCATGGAAAACGAATTGCCTTTGGCCAGTCGCGCTAACGTGGCTTCTTGACAGTTCTTCACATGACAGCTAATTTCTTTCCATCCGTCCTCACTGCCTGAGTGACTTTTCTTCAATTCATAAGAAAATATGCAGACGGGAAAGTGTAAAACACAGTCCAGGACTCGCCTTCTCATTTTCCATGGCTGTGAACCCACACTGAGCCACATACTCCGTCTACTGGTCCCTTCTGTGCTACATTCCTGCACAGATTTCCCATGAGCATGTTTTGTGGAAAATATCAAGAAAAACCATTTTCTTGGAAAAATACCCCCACCTTTCCTTTGTTCACTAAGAAACACACCCAGATTGGTTGGCTGTTGGTGTTTGCTTGTTTCCCTTTTCTTTCTTTTTTTTTTTTTTTAAGATTTTATTTATTTATTTGACAGAGATTACAGTAGGAGAGAGGAAGGGAAGAAATCACAGAGAGAGGAAGGGAAGTAGGCCCCCTGCTGAGCAGAGAGCCCGATGTGGGACTCGATCCCAGGACCCTGAGATCATGACCTGAGCCAAAGGCAGCGGCTTAACCACCTGAGCCACCCAGGCGCCCCTGTTTCCCTTTTCTGACTGTGGATTCACAGCCCGTGGGAGGCTTCCCTAAGTGCCATTACTAACTGCTTGCTGCTGGAGAGAAAGTGTGACGACGAAGGATGCTTGTCTGTGGTCCTCTCCCTTCCCAGCTCCTCTGGGCCTCCTTCCTTTCGTGCCTCTCCGTATCGCATCTTTCTTATTTACAGCAGTGTACAGAACTCGTAGAGGAGAGACGATGTGAGATCGATAATTTTTTTTTCAACAGATTAGATTTGTCAGTATTCTTTAATAAGTAGGAACAAGAATCTCATAGATGAGTACAAGTGGCTGGGCCTAGTACAGCCCAGAGAACACCTGATATCATAAGAAAACTCCTTCAGTGGGAAGGACATCGTGTTGGCGTAGAGTGGGTGTGGAAAGCAGATCGGTTGGGAAGGTGTGTGTCTGTACTAGGAAGAGTCTAGGAGGCGTCGCTCACACATTCCTTCTTGCACCCGCCAGCATATTGTGGCAACTTTCTGTCCCCTCAAGTCTTCACTCTCAGAGCCTCAGTTGTGTCGTAAGTCATGTGTGGAAAGTAAATACTCTTCTGACCCCTCCACGGAGTAGCTGTACGAGTCACGTGAGATTTTAAAGAGTTTTGTCAACCATTTGGTACTTGGAAAAAGGGCTAGTAGAGATTGTTATCCAAAGAGACAATTTTAAATTACTGTAACTGCCTGCTATTAACTAAACACATTAGGCAACTATACAACTAATGCTGAGAAAAATATGATTCAATTTTCTGACAAATGATAATTTTGTCTTATTCAAAATTTGTCTTATTTTCCTGAGGTGATCTCAGAAAGTATAGAGCAATTTACAGAGATTAACCGGTCCCAACTTTGCTTTTTTGAGGAAAATAAAGGGGAATAGCTAAAGTCATAGAAAACTTGAGGGCTGTGTTGGCTAGAGTTGGAGAAATCAGTTTATGTTTATAAAAATGTTTAGGTTCATGGAAAAGGGGCATAGTCCTTTTAAAAATAAAGCTGTAGTCAGAGAGCTATGTAAAATAGAGAATTTTTTCACAGTTAGTTGGTGCTGATGTCTTCTGTGGGGTGAACCTCATCTTGGTGAGGCGCGGCCAATGGCGTGTTGCCTCTACTAACACAGTTGGGAAGATTGACTCCTATCATCAGGAGCCAGAGGACAGTGATGAAGGGGGATAGAAGTTTGAAGGTTCTTTCTATTTTTCTTCATAACTTGACATCTTTTTTACTTGTCTTATTTCTTCAAATCTCGTAGACTCTCTGGGTTCTCAGCTTTGTACTTTAAATAGTCATGTGTCTCCTGTGACATCACATAACTTCTAGATGAGATGGAGAATTGGGAAAGAACCAGGCACTAGAATGATGACAGGCCTCAGTTTGAGTCCCGATGCTTCCACTTGCATTGCACAGGCAAAAAGTGGCCGCCATGATCACGTAGACCGCTCCTCAACCCACAGCCAATATCTGCTCT
The DNA here is from genome assembly GCF_964662115.1 of Mustela nivalis. NCBI lineage: Eukaryota > Metazoa > Chordata > Mammalia > Carnivora > Mustelidae > Mustela > Mustela nivalis. The sequence continues at coordinate 172,686,953 of NC_139021.1, forward strand.
CTAACTCTCTCCTCACTTATGCTGTCCTTGTTTGCTTCAAATCCGTGCCTCTGAAGCTTGTCTCTGCCTGACCCCTGGCTGCCCCCGCCCCAGCTCTGACAGTAACATGAATTATGGTCTCAGCAGACAAAGATCTATGGTTGTGAGATGCAGTTAAGTAGCAAGGTAATTCCCTTCTAAATCGAAAATGACCATCACAAGTATTTTCATGACACAGTATTTCATTTTAGTGCATTTTAAAATAATTCTTCCAGGACATACAAGAAAAGAGAAAAAAAAGGAAATTGAAATAGCAAACTGAGAATTGATAGTGCTCAAATATAGTAAGTAGGCAAGTTAAAGGCACCTCTGATTGAGAAGAAAAACAGGGCTAAGTAATAGAGCTGCCATTTATTAAATGCTTACATTATGCCACATAGTATACCAAGTACTTATATAAGTAAGTTGTCTGGTTTACTCATTGCTAAAACCCCAGGAGTTACTGGCACTATTTTTAGTCCCTTTGTAAAGGTGAAGATACTTGGGCCTAACATCACATGGTCTGTAAGTGGTAGAGCAAGGATTCAAACTCAGTTTTGCTTTTCATAGTACAATATACCTGCCCGCAAGAAGGACCTCGAAGTCTGTGTCGTATCAGAACCACATGTAATGCTGGAATGTTCTATCCTAAATTAGAATATTAAAGCTGAGTGATAAGAATAAGTTATTTTTGTAGTAAAAATGCATGGTAAGTTTGGGGCGCCTGGGTGTCTCAGTCATTTAAGCGTCCAACTTCTAATTTTGGCTCGGGTCGTGAGATCGAGCCCTGCGCTGGGCTCCAGGATCCGTGGATGTCTGCTCGGGATTCTCTCTCTCCCGCTTCCTCTGCCACCCCCCACCGCCCTCTAAAATATACAAATAAATATTTTAATAAAATGTATAGGTTAATCAGACCATTGAAGAGTAACAAAACAAAATAACAATACTAGCATTTACTGAACACTTGCTCTATGTCAGGCAGTGTCCTAAATGCTTTAAAAGTATCAGCTTATTTTATCCTCACAACAACCTGATGAGGTAGATAGTATAATCATTGTCATTTTACAGACGAGAAGACCACACACAGAGTTAAGAAATGCGCTCGTTTTACACAGTAAGGGGTAGGGTTAAGAATTGCATCGAGGTAGCATTCAATCAGAGGCTCCCCTTGTAAGCTCTGTCCTGTACCAACCACCTGCTAAACTCTGGTCCTGTGTTCTAGCTGCTCTGAAGTATCGTCTTTTAAAGCTGGAGTGGGAAGCTCGGCCTCACTGGCGGCAGTGACCTACCCTTCACCACTTGGATTTAATACCTGGCTGATTCTTGGTGAAGAAATGCAAGGAAGGAAATACTTCTTAGAAAATGATTCTTCATGTCTGTGCTCTGCGCAGCTGCTGGAGCACTTCACTTGCCCACCGTCACGGACGGACCGTAACTGAGCTCTTTTCCCTCTAGAGTAAAGTCAGTGGTTCTCGGGAGTCAGCTCTGTCGCACCGTCCAAGCCCCACCTCCTTGGCCCACTCGGAGAGCTCGCTCCCCCAATAGGCCTGTGGAGCCTGACATGACACACTCTAGCTTCGCTTGCTGCCGTCCATTAGAAAGTCCACAAAATTCCTTCTTTATCCTTTATAGTGTTTGGATGACGCATCTTACTAAACCATCCTGTCCCTTGAGCCATATTATTTTCGATTCTTTAGTGTTGGGATGATACCTGTATTTCTCCTGAACTTTTTGAAAGTCACTTTCCTAAGTGTGAGGATGCTTGTCTGAGTCTCAGCACACTCAGCACTGCTTGTTTGGTGACCCAATGGCCCCCGTCTGTCTTGCCCCTCACAGTCCCCCACTTTACCTTCAGGAACGCACAGTGTCGTTAGGCAAACCCCTATATTTTCGATCTCCTCAGCCGATTAGAATGTTCCCTTTATCTTGCTGCTCGAACTGAAGCCTGGCTGTTCCCCGAGGAAACGACTTTCCCTGCAGCTGTCTCGGGGTGTTCCCGTGGCCCTTCCTTCTCTAGACCCAGAAAGCGGGCCAGGCGCTTCTCTGCTTTTCCGGAAGCTATGCCACCACTGCCTCCAGATACTGGATTTCATACATCCTGTTCTCAGACCCCTCCCCTCTGTAGTTCCAGCTCACTTCCTCTATTAACCTCTGCTTGCCAGAGTCTTTGATCTCCACCGGGACCTCCAATCCATAAACCTGAGCACTTTCTTCCTTGTGAACACCCCTCCCTCATCGCGGTGATCTTCTCCTCCCCCTACTTTACGTTTCCTTTCACACCCTGAACAACCTGGTCTCTCTCCCTTGCTCCTGTGTCCTCTCAGACTTCCTCCAGCCTTGGTTAAACCCAATTTGCCCAGTTCTCTGTCTACTCCAGTTCTGCCCCCCAAGCAGTAAAAAGAGGCTGGAAGAAACCCAAAACAAAAATGGTTTTATTTTAACCTTATGACCACAACTTTGACAAATCTTACATTGCCCGAGTCCATTTGTTGGTCTTTTTGCTGGTGCTGGAATGCAGCCTTTCCACTCCTCCCTGGGGACCTTTTCCTTTAATGAGACTTCTCATTGGTTTCTAACTCTTCATATGGCCTCGCCATGCCCGCCCCCACTTCATTCAGATCATACTTACATTTCACTTCCTCTGAGAGGCCTTCCCTGATCCCCCTCTCTAATGTAACCTGCTTGACCTGCTCTAATCACATATTCTTGTATTTGTTTTTTAATCATCCTCTTCCCTTCTCTGGAAAGGGAAAGATCCTCTCTGTCTTGTTCACTGTTCTTTGCCTAGTGTCTGCAACAGTCCTATTCAAAGCATGTGCTTAAAAAGTATCTGTAGGACAAATGAATTATTTTGGTCCAGTATTTTAAATTCTAAGAGAGCATGGTCATGCTCTTGAATGTTCTCGTTACATTCCTGTTTACTTCTATGCTAATCAGAACCAGAACAGAATGTCTGCTTCTTTATTCTTTTAGCCCAAGAAATGAAACTTTCAATTGCTTAAGTTACATAATATCATCAATTTCTGCTTGCTTTGAACAGAATGAGACTGCCAGCAGCCATATAGCTAGTGTTGGGTTTGGAATCCGTATTAAGAAACATCATCCTAGTTTTTTCTCTAATTGGATGTCTACATTGTAGGACTTGTTACATTACCTCATCTCCCAGCCAAGTTCCTTCTGTCATGCGTCCATCCTCAAGGTGAAGCTTTCTACCAGGGTATGTATCTTTTAGCCTTGCAGTGAGAGGAGGCAACCTTTACAGAAAAGTATTGATGGAGATGTTCCTCCCAACAGGTTTAGTTTTTTTGTAGCAGTAGATTTTACAACCAAATAAGACTTAATTATGTTCTGGGTTCAAAAAAATCTGTATCTTGCTAATACTTAGAGTGTGTGTTAGTATGTCCCACAGTGCTCAGTAACTGCTCTTTAGCTCACCTACTCCCTCTGCCCAAGAGAGTCTCAATATGTAATTAGTGCTCGAGGAATAAGGGCTGCAGTTCTTCCTCTTACTGTTATTGTTATTAGAGGAAACCCTTAAAAATTCATATTTACTGAAAGCATCTGACTTAGCAGACCAACAGAAGAAATTAGTATTTTCTCTGCCATCCCTTTTGACACCTTATAAAACCTCAGTGATATTAATTAATTTCTCCTCTTCTACTGTGCCTGCATGCAAAATAAGGATGACCTCTTTCTCTGGAAGCTTCATGAGTTAACAAAAAAATAAGATACATTGAGTCGTTGAAAACTAAGTGTGAAGGGTAAGCAATGCTTGCTCAGTTCTTTAGACTATTGACCTAGTCGTGGAGTGAGCACTGAGATAATCATTTCTGCCCTTTTCTGAAGGGAAAAATAACCATCAGAGTTCGCCAGGCAAGATAGGAAAAATTAAAGAGGGAAGCCACCATGGTCCCAACGAGCAAGCATTGTTATGGGAAGATTAGTGACAGCAATAACACAGAAGCTTGACAAAACCGCATGAAAAACAGAAGTGTACATGTCTAATAACCCTATCTGTACCATAACATATTGTATATGGATCTGGCCAAAGTCACTTTCTCACCAACAAGGACATTTTTTATTAAAACCATGAATGCTGTGGTGGGGCGGGGAAGTACTGCCCAGGGCCCCCTTCAGGACGGAGCCTGTTAGTCTCACAGCTCACAGCTCTGGGTCCCTCTCCAGGAATTGCCCTTTGCTGAGAGAAGCTGCCTCACCAACACTACCATCCTCCCGTATCCTTGGGTGGGGGGTTGAGTTCTTGGCCTCTTGCCTCCATTAATACAACTCCGAAGGTCCACACCACTCATCACAAATGAACTTTTCCCTCTGCACATCTCTGCTTCCATCACCCCACGCGGATTCCTGAGGGTACTTCTCAAAAAACTTCTTGCACACAAATCTCAGAGTCTCGGAATCTGTTTCCTAGGAAACCTGACATATAACATATACCATGTCTACAATCTAAGGAATAGTTATTATGAGCCTTTCCAATTTTATGAATATCATCAATTTTATGATGATCACAAAACTCGCGTAACTAAGTGAATTTCCCCATTGACATTTGCCATGCTATGTGATATGGGGCTTATTTCTCCAATGCGAGTAGCTTCAGTGACCCCCAAATAGGGAAAAATGCCCTGAGGGGTCGGAGTTAGTCACAGTTTCAGTGTTATACTTCATGATCACTTCCAAACAGCAGAAAAAGATGGCAAACAATCAATACTCTGTTAGAGGTCAGATTGTGGCCGGGGAGACTATGTGTTTCCCACGGCTGCCATAACAAATTACCACAAACGTGGTGGCTTAAAATGACAGAAATTTATCCTCACCGTTCTGGAGGCCAGGAGTCTGAAATGAAGGTTCTGGCAGGTTTGGTTCTTTTAGGACACCCTGATGGAGAACCTGTTCTAAGACACTGTCCTGTTTCTGGTGACTGCCGGCAAACCTGGGCATCTCTGCGGCATGGGCCTGATCATGCCATCACCTCAGGTCTCCGTACAGAGTGTCCCCTCTGTATGCTCTCTTCTCTTCCTAAAAGGCCATCAGGCCCACCTTAATCCAGCATGACCTCTCCTTAACTAATTACATCTGCAAAGGCCCTGTTTTCAGATGTGGTCACATTTTGAGGTGGTGGGTGGACATGACCTTCTGTGTGGATACTGTTCAACTTGGTACAGAGACCACGTGAGGAAACAAACCAGATTTCCTTCCCTGTGGGCACTTTTATTTGTGCTATGAATCTTTTAATTAACCTGCTGTCCTTTTTAAAGAAAACACAGTGGACCAGATGTGTGCAGTGGGCCACGCCCAGTGACAGAAGGCTCCTCAAAAGTTTAATCAATCAGATAATTAGTAAGACCAAGAGGGAGCAGCATGAGTGAAACCAGAGGAAGGATCATTACACAGACTCTGACCATTAATTTTTAGTCATACTGAAAAAGGAGCTTTAGCGGGGAAAAGATCTGGAGAGAGATTTTATTCACTGCCGCATACTTCCATTTTTTAAAGCAAGCTCTGATGAGGTAGCTGAGTTCACACAATCAGATCATTTATGGGAAAGGCCAAGAGGAATGCTACACAAATATATTTAGTTTGGTCATGGAAGGAGTCTACATGTCTCAGGTCCTAGGCAGGGCAGCAAGCCTGCCCTGTGGGTTCCAGAGACTCTTAGAATGACCAGGGTGACTGAGTGACTGAAAGCCTCCTCCGCCCACTGTTCCCTTTCATTTTTCCCCTTTTAGCCCTTTGGATTATAAAATCAAGGAAATTTAATCTAGCAAATAATGGTGAGAGAGCTGGTGAGCAAAAAGTCTTCCCAGGCCACGCAGAGACACATAAAAACACTCTTAGGAACCTATTCGTCCATAAGAGAGTTTTCTGTTTGCTGTATAAGCCAAAGGTTTCAGTGGAATATTTATCTTTTTAATAGCTTTTCCCCCCTGAACTTTCTACCACTGGTGCTGATCAATGATCATCTTCCCTGCAAACTTGGAACTTCATTCCAACTTTAATGTACAGGCACTGCTGTAGCGGTGCCAAACTTCAGAACGAAGACTGAGTGAACGAAAGTGCCCAGGAGGGAAAGATAAGAAAAGATCTGGACACATTAACCTCCCTTACTCCACTGCCATGAATCACCAGAACAAAGGGGAAGGGGGATTTTTAGGGTGGCATAGATAACATAGCTAATATTCAGTTGGATTTGACTTTAAAAAATTGTGTTTGCGAATGATTTGACCTAATATAAAAATTTAAACACCTGGTTTTTTGCTAGGCACTCTGCTAAATACCTTACTCATATGTTGTCCTTTATCATCTTCAGAGTAACTTTGCAGGATTGGCTGTTATAAATTCTCTTCTTCATCTAAAGAGCCTGAGGTGTCATAAAGTTAAATAATTTGCCCAAGATCCCATAAGATTTGAACCCAATTCTGCTTTACATGCAGTCAAGGCATCTGGGCATGATGAATATATCTAGACTTTATAATAAGATTACTTCTAAACCTTATGCTAAAATTATTGATATTAGAAAGGCTACCCTGCCCACAAACTTCAAGGGATCTAAGAGGATTGCTACAGACGGTCAAGATGTTCATGGGACTGGTGGTAGAGAAATGCATCAGGGCTTCGAACAATGCTAACAGGTCATGACACACGGATAGCAACAGGGTATAGATATTAAGGGGGATGAGAAAAATTCTTGGGAAGAAGCTCACTTCGGTGTTTGCATCAGTGATGAACTTTAAAAGTGGTTGTGTTAGCCACTGGCGGCCATGCAGTCTTCGGGGTGCCTTATATAGAGACAAATAAGCAAAAGGAAGTTGGCGTTGGTGGCTTTTTAAGGAAGAAAAGAAACCTCTGGAGCTACTCCGTATTCATGCATATATCTGCAGCTCCATGTACCCTCAGCATATTGTGAAAACTGATATTTAAAATGGTGATCATGGGGCAGCAAGACATGTTAAATTATGTTTAATCTATTCCAGTCTTGTCGGAAAAAAGGGACATGGATATTTATTTTGAGATTTCATACTTACTAAAAAAAAAATACCTGAAAATAGCGAAGACTTGGTCCTTACAGAGTTAATGTTCAGCTTTCTGTCAGCCATAATGACTCATTGTTAAAAAAATCCAGGTTGGTTTGACTGTATCATAATTACATACATGTTTTTTATAACAAGTCAAATAAGCTCTTCCATTCAGAATTTTGTCCATGCTTTTGTTACTTATAATAGGCTGTGATTGGTTTAATAATATAGTAGAAAGTCATTTATTATGCTGGATCTATTAACATTTGATTCCTCATTAAGAATATTGCCTTGTCTGCACTTTCATTCTTTCTGCTGACAGTTAGTTTTCACAGTGCTTCTTGATTTAGTTTTATGATTGAAGTTTCAGGAATAAATGTTTTAATTTAATGTTCACTTGGTATAAGAGATTTGACCAATAGTTTAATAAAAGAGCATTGTGAGTTCCTGATGGAGAAGGGCTTGCTGGTATCCGTTTGGGACGATTTGCGCCATGTCTTAATGAAGGTCCCAGAAACCCACTATGTGCTGCCCTTGTGAGGTCCCATCTGAGCACCCAAGCATGCCTTTCTGGGCAAGTAGTGATGATCTCAGTCATCCCAGCCGGGAAGTGTGCTGAGGGGCTGATGAGGGACCTGTTTCACGGATGGCACCTGCCTACTGAACATTTCCTAGGCTCTATCCCTAGGGAGCTTGTAGCAATTTCCCAAATAAGCTATGTATCTTTTACCTCTGCATTCATGCTTTTCCTTCCACTAGAAATCTCTGGCCTTCCTTGTTCTCCTAATGAACTGCAAGTCATCCTCTGCCAGGTAAAATCCTTCCCCAGGAGACTCCCTCCTCTACTATCCCCAAGCGTCTTTGCATAACTCTGTGAGCCAGTTTGGTTGTTAGTCACAGTTGCCATCAGCTTGAGGGCCCCGCCAGGGCAGGCACTGGGCGTGTGCAGCAAGCACTCCACCCCTACTTGACACCAGGGGACCTAGCACAGTTACCCCTTGCATTGAGTTGATCTGTCAGTTGCAGGGCTCAGGTCGCATCTTGCATGGATAATGTAATGTGTTTTGGAAGGGACCTGCCTAGAGCGTAATACCAAGATCTTGATTTTCCAACTTTTCTGCTGGTTTAGTTCTATCTGCAGTAGATTGAGCTTCTGTCCGTAACTTTTGCCATTAAGTGTAGAGATTTACCTTGTGCACAATTTGGGAAAGAAAGAACAAATACCCATTTATCCATGAAATATCTATTAAATAGCACAGCCTTAGGTGCCAGGGAGAGTCTACTCTGCGTAGCACATAATGCTCTCGTCAGATTAGACACCTTGATCAAACAATGGAAAAATGGGCAGATTTTTCAGTGGCAGTGTTGATGGGACATGATAGGAAATTTGACATTGGGATCAGATTTTCCCTACTCTATAAGCCATTAATAAAATCCTCTCCTGGAGGCTGAACTTCTTAATAAATCTATTTCAAACCATTAGCAGAGATTTAAAACAATATTGTCTCTGCCTTAAGATATATAGGTAGAGAGAGAGAGAAATTTTTTTAATCCTCATCACAACACTATGAGGAAGGTATAGTTATCCCATTTTCTAGATGGGCAACTCCAGACACAGAGAGGTTGTGATCTGACCAATGTCACACTTCGCTGGGTGAGAGAGCAGGACCTTGAACCAGGCAGTGGTGGCTAAAGGTTTCTCTCTTAGCCACATTACACTTCCCTTCAGTGGTTTATGATAGGAAAATTTACTCCTGATTATTATTATTTTTAAATATCTTACTTATTTATTCATTTATTAGCGAAGGAGAATGAGCATGGGGGGGGGGGCGCAGAGGGAGATAATCTCCAGCAGACTTTCTGCTGAGCATGGAGCCTGGTGCGGGGCTCAATCCCATGACTCTGAGACCATGACCTAAGCTGAAATCTAGAGTCAGACTTAAATGACTGAGCCACCCAGGTGCCCCAACTCCTGCTTATTGAGAGAAAGTAGAGTGAGGAAGTCTTGGAGTGGCCTAGGATGACCTGGGATGGCTTCTTGCAGAGGAATTTTGAGCCAGATCTTGCAGAAATAGTAGATGTTGGCAAGTAGTCTAGGTGGATGGAATGGCCTGAACAAAAGCACAGGGCTGGTCTTAAGCAAGACAGGAAGTCAGCTGATTTGGCAGGCACGGGCACATTTGTCTCACACACTATTAAGTGTCACTTTTTGAGATCAAAAAGGATGGTCCTAATTTTTGAAATAAATATATGAAGTGTAGTGGATAGGTTGCTTTTTGCACTGGAGAAAAGTGAAGCCTGGCAATTGTTTAATAAATGATCAATTTCAAATTTTTAAAAATACTGTCAGGAATCACCTTTTAGAGATAGTGTGTGCAAAGTCACCTCCTATTAGCATTCATATTTATTGAGCAATTCAGGGCAAAGCATGATTACATAATATCTCCAAATCAGATAATATCCTCATTTTCTGGGACCTAACTACCTATTTAAAAATCAGTTAATAAAACTGCTGTGATCGCAACCAGCCTCTTCACTCCGCAAGTCAGTGCTACACAATTAAAATAAATGTAAAGCTCGGTTTGGTTTAAACCAGATATTATACTATAGATATAAACCTGTGTGTGTGTGTGTGTGTGTGTGTAGTGAGAGATTTTGAACAGAGATCGAACAGGGAGGCATTTCAACAATGGAAAAAAATACTTGGTACAATATGAAAATTAAGCTTACAATTGGAATACCTTTGGAGTCTCAAGAGCAGCATACTGATTCTGTGAATATTGTGTTTTATTCCTTTACCTATTCCCACATGTAATCCTTTATTCTCTTTGAATTTGCTTCTAATGCAGTTTAACCCTGGTTTTGACGGTGTCCATCAACTTAATTTCTTTTATTAATATGAATTCTTCTTTTAGCGAGTAAAGCTAGCTAATCTGTTTTTTCCCTTTATCATTTCATGCAGAGCAAATAGTAAATAAGGAAGGAATATGATTTTCACTTCTGTTTTTCCCAAGTGTAAACAATGAAGTCAGAGACTCTGAGCCCGAGATCTAGAGCCTTGGTATTTGTTGATCCTATGGAATCAACGCCCTTGATTAGCTATAAGCCAAGCCATCAGGCTGACTTAATTCTATGCTCAGTAAATTAATTCTATTTTACTAATGTGACTAAAAACTAAATTTCATATCAATATAAACACTCATTAAACTGCAAATACCAAGTTGTGCAAGCTGTTGAAAAGACTCATTTTTATTTATAGATGGATTCTGATAAGAATAGCATTAGAAGTGGTTTAGTAGGGAAATGTTAGAGTGATTAATGTGCAGTTGTTTGCATTTTTAATATTTCACTCATATATCAGATTAGTATTTGTGCATACTGTCAGACTTTATTCTGTCCTTGTCAAAACACTTATTACTGCTGACAGGTATAACATATCCACGTTAATCCTTAATTCCTTGATTCAATTTTCTAATTGCTTTTTTGGCATGCGATGGTGGCCATTTAGGTTTATGTGATGTATTCATCATATGGTATAATAATGTGCTTTAAAAATTAGATGTGTCATTTAAAGTAACTGAACAAGAAAAAAAATGACTAAAGATTGGAAATTTCAAATTTCACCATATTAGACAAAGTATTAGATATTGGTATGTCACACATTCTGGAGATTGTCCATAAATCATGGTCACAGAGTGTTAAAGGGACCCTAAAAATCATACCATCTATTTGTTCATTTTTCAGTTGGGGAAATTGACTTAGTAACATGCCCAGTATCACACAAATCCATGCTGGCAGAGCTGGTCCAAGAACTCAAGTGTTCTGAACCCTGGTCGGGAATGAGGCAGGTGCATGCATATGACTTTTAAAAGTGATATCTTAAGTTCACTCCTACATTAATAGCCAAACTGAAAGAATGAGATATTCTTTGTCTGCTTAAGTTGTATTTTTAGCAGTATCATAAGGTGGTTAAAAACCAAGATACTAGAATCAGACAGATCTGAGTGTCAGTCTGTCCCTCGACCTGCCCCTCCCTCACTGTGTCACCCTGAGCATATTATCTGACCTTTCTGAATTTTAATTTCTTCCTTTTATATAATAGAAAATAACATAATAATTCATGTAAAATGCTTAGCACAGCCCTTGAAACCAGTAAGTACTCACTAATTGTTAGTTAATATTTTTTTAAATGTTTTATTACCCCCTTAATATCTATAGGAGAAACTGAGTCATGCCTACCATGTGACAGTTTCATTTATGCTTTGATTCACACACTTGTCATGTGAAAGATGTCCTCTGTTAGATGGTGTAGGTCAACCAAAGAGGGCTCCAACGTGGTATCTGGCTTAGTGGAGCAGGAATCTAACAGAGGCATATGACATGTACGTCAGTAGCTCAGGTAAAAGATTGGGAGACGTAAGTCCTCAAAGGTGGCACAAGCACCATGCTTAGGCATTTCAAAGAGAGAAGGTTGAGTGCAGGGGTGATAAGGATGGATAAGAAACTGGGCCTATCCTCAAAGAGTTCGTTCCAATGGGATGATAGGGTATTTATGCAAGTGCCATGCAAGGTGGAAAGTGAGGAGGGCCATGAAAGGTACAATTGAAGTGGCGGGGGGGAGGTGGGAGGTTGGGGTACCAGGTGGTGGGTATTATAGAGGGCACGGATTGCATGGAGCACTGGGTGTGGTGCAAAAATAATGAATACTGTTATGCTGAAAATAAAAACAAACAAACAAAGGGAGAGAGACGTAAATTTGTATATTTTGAATAGTTCCAATTATTGCATGGAGAGCTTGAAAACAAAGCAACAAAGAAAACCTTGCCTGATGGTAGAGAGGAAAGGTCTCCTAGACACTAGGAATATTATGAGTGAAGACGGCACAGATTCTGGAAACCCTGGGCACAGGGTTGAAGAGTGAACACTTACACGGACTAAAACATAGAGTTTGTGCAGAATAAAAGATGATGTTTGATGAGAGCCTGGCAATCCTAAAATGCCATTTTTGGACTCCATGTTACAGAGATCACAACGACCTGTCATCAAACCATTTTGGCCCACAGATGTCTTCTTTTGACAGCAACAATTTTGAGATGTAATGTCTTTAAAGAAATCTCATACTTTAGTAGTACCCACTACTTTTTGTCTTCTTCTAGAAGATAGTCTTCCTACCTACTGTAGGCATTGTACATAGTGCTTAGGCATACAAGCTCAGATGGTAGGTTACAGTTTTCCAAATCATGGCCCTGTCACTTATTAGGTCTACAACTCTAATTATGTTACTTGAACTCTCTGAGCTTCAGTTTCATTATCTGTCAAAGGGGAGTAGTTCCTAGCTCATGGAGTAAGGTTAAACTCATGTAAGCACACAGCACAGCACAAGGCATATTGTGAGCATTTAAGAAATGTTGGCCATTGTTAAATTACCCACCTGGGCCTTGAAGGAATTTGAGTTTGCAACCTTACTTTGAAACTAGTGAACATTTTTGAGAAAGGAAATTTTTTTTTTTTTAAATCTTCTGAGGCCTAGAGTATCAGACTACTTAAATTGTTAGGACTAGTCCAAGGACATCAAATAATTCTGTTAGATCCTCAGCTGCTGGGGTGAGGGTTTCCAGTAATGGGGCTTCAGTGTGATTTCTGGGAATGAACCACTCACACATTTACTCACTCTCTCAGTGGGCCAGTGGAGGAAGGAACAAGTCCGTGGCCCCCTTTGCCCACTGGCGTCTTCTAAGCATCCCCTGACTTACAGGACCAGTTTCCCAGGCTATGTTGAACGGTGGCCTCACTTTCAGAATACTTCTTTTACAGTCATTATAAATTTAAAGAACTGTCATCTTGAAAATCCTTATGATTCCAGAAGCTTCTCTGGTAACTTGCTTGTCTTCAGTAGCTGAAAAATGGAAAGAGATAACACAGAATTGTTGCCTCTAAAAACAAGAACTTGAAAATATGAGTACAATAGTTTCGAAAACACTAGAGTGAACAAAACAAGCCTTTTTCACTCTAAAAGTGCTGTGTGCTTAATAAACAAAGACTGCTAATTATATAACTGTCAGTGAATTTTCTGGCTTGGTCTAACACCAGTTTCTTGTGGTACAACAAATATGAAACTGTCTGGAAGTAAATCACAGCCTCTAAGTGCTGTGGGCAAACAAATCCATGCCTTATCTCTTTCAAAGGAAGCCATGGAAAATGCATGATAAATCGCACAGTTCAGTGAACATGTTATGTCATTGTGAAATGATTTTGATTCATGGTTATGTATCTATCGCTAAACAACTGGCAAACCTCAAGGTATCAGAAATATCATTCATGGGGTTTTGCTATTTTCTGCTACAAAAATCAAGTGCTATAAAATGAGGATTTTTTTTCCTTTTTATTTAAAATTCTTTATTGAAAGTGAGATTTGCCACAAATTCTTTGGAAATAATTTTTTAAGTTATGTGATTTCTTGCCAGAAAAGTCAAAGGGCTGAGCTCGTTACTAATATTCTTAACATACTGAATAATTCATACTTTTGCTAATATCCTTTTATGAAAATTTTATAGCCAAAATAGAAAAACTTGTAAGCCAATTTGACTTTAAAATAGAATTTTAAGCTCTTTTCACATGGCTTATCAATATAAAAAATTCTGAATGTTTGCAGTACAATAGCAGCAGAATTAAGAGTAGGGAATTATTGTAAGAATGCTTTCTCAGAAGTGGCTTTTTTACGGGCATAATTTCTTTTCTGTGGTCAAGATATTTTACTACACTCTTCATCTGTTGCTGATTCTCTGACATTAAATAATTAAGTTGTTTTCCACCCTAAATTTACAGTTATTTTTTACTAATTTTTCCCTCAGTTAGTGCTTTTGGCATTAGCATTTGATGTTTAAAACCTTTTCTTCCAGTATTAAAAACAGCAGAAAGGTAGGCTGACAACACAGTCAACTGATGTGCTCCCAAATTGTTTCCTGTTTTCTAAATCCCCTAAGCCAGGAACCACCATTTCTCAAGTGGTTTTTGTTGTTGTTTTGTTTTATTATATTGTAATCATAAACTTATTTTCTTCTCATTTTTGTAATCAAATATTTTCATCTAAATTTGTATATTTTGAATAGTTCCAATTATTGCATGGAGAGCTTGAAAACAAAACAACAAAGAGAATCTTGCCTGATGGTAGAGAGGATAAGTATTTCTTAGGTATATTAAAGAGGATTTTAATATATCTGATATATCACCATTATTTAAACCTGAATTTATTTTATTTTCTCTTCGTATATTTTAACCAATTGACCTTTGCATATACTTTGCATTTATTAAATTAGAATAAATTTCAGAAGCCTAGAAATATGGTTCAAAACATTCATAGTATTTTTCTGTTAGCCTTGGAATATGACAAGCCTATTCTCTAAATATTTACATCATTGGAGACTATCTATGTACTTATGCTGATTTTGACTTAACATTTTCAAAAATAAGTCTGTTAAATTAAATGTAAGCTTTAAAGTGTAAAACCATAGATCATGTAACTTGATACAAAGTATTGCAACATGGCTTACAGCATATTCCTGGAAGATTTTTATGCCCTTTACTTCTGCCATCATGGCCACTTTCACCTTTATATTGAAAACTCCCAAAATGTATCTGTATGAGGATAATTTTAAAACACAAGATTTATGTGGCTATAAAGGAGAAATCCTTTATAACCACATAAAACTGTTGTCACCAGAAATTTCAGTCTAAGTTTTACATGAAAGGGGACATATTTTATCTTTAATGCCTCATTAAACTTTCTGGAAATGGCAGTATTCTAAAATATTCTTGGTGAATGACTACATATGTCTGTATTTCTTTGAGAAGTTCAAATATGATCAACAACAACAAAAAAACCAAACAAATCATTTGTTCTAATAATTAAACCATTGGCATTTTTCCTTCTATTTTGTCTTCATGCATAGATCTTGTATTGACACGTCAGCCATGTCCCACCTGCAGTTTTTTCAGGGAAGTAGCCAAAATCACCTTTCCTATGCTAAAATGATAGCCTTGCTGTTTCAAAGGTGACATTGGTATTCACACCTTAATTCCTTGTGCATGTTTGTATCCACACGTGTGCATGGAATGTGTGTGTTCACACACCTATGTGCTTGCACATGGATTTATGCCACGTGTGTGGTTCATGTCTGTTTGCACATGCACACATATGATAAACTGCATTGTGTGGTTAAGAGGGTGGACTCAGGAGGCAGCCTGCCTGAGTGTAAATCTCAGCCCTTCTCTTTCCTCATTATATACATTTAAATAGGTCATTTTAACTTTGCTTCAGTGTTCTCACTATAAGATTTAAATGAGTTCATATATGTAAAGAATTGTGAGTATCTAATTCATAGTAAGTACTTAATACAAAACTAGCTATTACTACTATAATCATTATCATATTTTCACTGACTCTATTCCTAGGGTCATGTTATTTAGACAAATGCCTTAGTTGGTGATTACGACATACGTATTTCACTGAAGTGATATTAAAGATATGCTAACAAAATATTTTATGTTGTAATCATTTAATTGGGTAAACTGTACTGTGTAGTGCATCATTGGTGGCAGGAAACAATTATGAGAAAGCAACACAAGTTGCATACCTTTGTGGCTCACAGACTACCCATCAAATATAGTGACACGCATTCATTTATCCAAACATAGGCAAACCGCACATCCCTTTTGCACCAGGATTTGGTGTTAAAATGAAACATGGCACCATACAATCCAGCAGTCATACTCCTTGATATTTACTCCAAGGATCTGAGAACTTCTATCCACGTAAAAACTTACTTGCTAAAAAAGGAACAGCATGAAGGGAACAAGGGTGGATGGTAAACTTCTCTAAATGTACTTTGTTTTTTAGATCTGACCCTGGAGCCATATCAGCCTATTAAAATTATAAAGCAATATTAAATAAAAATGGAAAGGGGAACAATCCCTCAAAACAATCAGCCTCTGAATTCACAAACTTACCTAAATTGGGATGAACTCAGTGGCAAAACCACACTGAGAAGACCTATTTCAAGTGATTTTATTTTTATTTCTTTTTCCAAGTGATTTTAAATATGCAGTATTTAAACACGCAATATATTCTTTGCAGGATCCTTAAGACAAAAAAAACCCCAAACTACAAAGAAGTCAATTTTAATTAGTTTTATTGTCACATATAATATAAAAAATATTTAAATTATATTTTATGCTATAATAAAAGTTATTATCAGTATTACTAGGTATCAGATTTTCAATCTAAGAGAAAAGAGATACAAAAATGCAAAGAAGTTAAAGCAAATTAAATTTGAATTGGCAATATCATTGTGAATTCATGATATATTTTTCCTTTTTAAAAACAATTCTCAGTTTGGAGGGCACATTGATATTTTACACAATTCCACCTTTCCTGAAGACATGATATCCATTTTCTGGGAATGCTGTTCACTGTCTTCAGCTGTCAACCTCTTCAGGTATTACTGTAACAGCAGAGAGCCACATTTTCCAAGGTCATGACCCTTCCCAAGGGCAATGATATGTAAAAACTGATCTTTGGAGGAGCATAACTGCTTGGCCCTCTTGGCCCAACTTGATTGTTGAAAGATCATTCTGGCTATAGGTCTTCTCTTGGCCCTGCATCTCAGTTTAGCCCTTTCCCTATATCTAACAAGGCTTCACTTCTTTTTTCTTCTACATTTTTTTTTTCAACCATAAGAACCTTTGCTTGGTAACTCTTTCTCCCAGGGAGTCTGCTTCTTTGGAAATCTAATTTATGACACTGAGCTCTGTTGCTTAAAATGTCCTAGAAGAATGGCCAGCCCAGTAGTAATAAATACCCCTTATGTCTGGAATTAATACCACTTTCCAGCAAGTTTCCTTAGAGGAAGGTCTGATTATAGGTCTGGGACAGGCAGAAGACAAGGAAGCTATCAAAGCCTTTTGTGGTCATGTCAGAACTCAGGAGTCAATTTGAAAACATTCTCATTGTTCAAAGATTTTGAATATTCAATAGAACAATTTGAACAATTGATAAAACTAATAAAAAATTATAGAATCTACCAATTGAAACACATCAGAAGTATTAAAAGTTATAATTTTATAATGATAATATAAATTGTCATGTTTGGAGAATGCTAGCAAATAATTATTTTGAAAATTGATAAATGAAAGGGAATAATCAAGTATTTAGCCTACTTTTCCTATAAAAACTGTATACAAACTCTCACTAAACTAAGAATAGAGGGGAACTTCCTTAACATGTTGAAGAATATCTGCACAAATCCTACAACTAACATCATGCTTAACGATGAGAAAGTAGAAGCATTCCTCCCAAGATCAAGTACAAGGAAGGTTGTCCCCTTCTCACCACTCCTTTTCAACACTATACTGGAAATTGCAGCTAATGCATTATGACAAGAAAAAGAAATGAAAGGTATACAGATGGGTATGCAAAAAATGAAACTCTCTTTATTCACACATGACATGATTTTCTATGTAGAAAAGTCCAAAGAATCAACAAAAGTACTCACGGAATGATAAGCAATTACAGCAAGGTTGCAAGATACAAGGTTAAAATACAAGTCAGTTTCTTTCCTGTGAACCAGCAATGAACAAGTAGGATTTAAAATTAAAGATATAATAGCATTTATACTACTACCCCTCAAAATGAAATACTTATATATAAATCTAACAAAATATGTACAAGATCTATATGAGGAAAACCATAAAAGTTTGATGAATAAAATAAAAAAGAACTAATAAAGGTAAAGTTACTCTGTGTTCATGAATATGGATGATCAATATTGTCAAGATATCAGCTCTTCCCAACCTGATGTATAGATTCAAAACAATCCCAATCAAAATACCAGGTTCTTTTGTGAATATCTACAAATTAACTCTAAATTTTATATGGAGAGGCAAAAGATCCAGAATAGCCAACACAGTATTGAAGTTGGGAGGCCTGACACTAGCCAACTGTAGATTACTGAACCTATAGTATCTACAGTAATCAAGATAGTGTAGTATTGGTAAAAGAATAGACAATTAGATCAATAAAATAGAATAGAGTGCAGAATTAGACCTACATAAATATAGTCTGTTGATCTTTGTCAAAGGATCAAATGCAATGCAGTGAAGCAAAGTCAGTCTTTTTGAGAAATGGTTCTGGAACAACTGGACATCCAGTGCAAAAAAATGAATCTAGAAACCTACCTTAAACCTTCCACAAAAATTAACTCAAAATGGATGATAGACCTAAATGTAAACTGCCAAACTATAAAAGTCCTGCATAACCTAGAAGAACACCTGATGACCTGGAATATGGCAATGACTTTTTAGAGACAACACCAAAAACACAATTTATGAAAGAAATAATTATGAAGCTGGAATTCATCAAAATCAAAAACTTTTGCTCTTTAGAAGAGAATATCAAGAGAATGGAAAGACAAAACACAAACTGGGAGAAACTATTTGCAAAAGAGACATCTGATAAAAAAAAATTGCTTTCTGAAATACACAAAGAACTCTTAAATCTCAACAATAAGAAGCAAGCCAATTAAAAGTTGTCCAAAGACCTTAACAGATACCTCACCAAAGGAGACATAAGGAATAGCAAATAAGCATATGAAAAGATCCTTCATATCATATATCATCAGAGAAGTTCAAATTAAAACAGCAGCAAGATGTCACTGCACACCTTTTAGAATGGCCCAAATCTGGAACACTGACACCATTAAATGCTGGTGAAGAGAAAGAGCAAGAGGAGATCTTATTCATTGATGGTGGTAATGCAAAATGATACAGCCACTTTGGAAGACAATTGATGATTTCTTAAAGAACTAAACATGCTGTACTATAAGATCCAGCAGTCACACTCCTTGATAGTTTCCCAGTGGAGCTGAAAACTTACATTCACACAAGAGCCACCACATGGATGTTTAGAGTAGCTTTATTTATTTTATTTATTTATATTTTTAGAGAGAACACATGCAAATGGGGGGGGCAGAGGGAGAGAATCTTAATCAGGCTCCCTGCCCCGCACTGGGACACAACATGGGGCGGTCTTATGACCCTGAGATCATGACCTAAGCCAAAGTCAAGAGTTAGACACTTCCCTGACTGAGCCACCCACGTACTCCATATAGCAGTAGCTTTATTTTTAATAGTGGAAATTTATAGGCATTCAAGGTGTCCTTCAGAAGGTGAATAGATAAATGAACTGTGGTACCTCCAGACAATGTAGTGTTTCTTGGCACTAAAAAGGAATGAGCTACAAGACAAGAGAAGCCATGGAGGAACCTTGGGTGCCTATTAATTACTAGTGAAAGAAGTCAACTTGAAAAGGTTAAATTCTGTGATTTCAACTATATGACACTCTGGAAAAGGCAGAACTATGGAGCCACTAAGATCACTGGTGCCAGGGTTTGGGGTAGTGAGGAAGGGATAGATAGGTGGTACACGGGAATTTGGGGCAGTGAATATACTCTGTGTGATACTATAATGGTGGATTCATGTCATTTACATTTGTCCAAACCCATAAACTATAACACAAGAGTGAACCCTAATGTAAACTATGGGCCTCTGATAACCGTGATGTCAATGAAGGTTCATCAGTTGTAACAAATATACCTCCAGGTGGGGGCAGTTGATGATGTGGGAAGCTATGCATATGTTAAGGCAAAGTGTGTAGGGGAAATACTGTGCCTTCCTCTCACTTCTGCTGTGAACCTAGAGCTGCTCTAAACAATAAATTCTACATCACATGCTTGCGGTATAAGACTGATGAATTACAGACCTGTACCTCTGAAACCAATAATACATTATATGTGAACTTAAAAATTTAATAAAAATAATCCTGACAATTGTTTAAAAAAAGTCTAAAAATATCTAAAAAATAAAGTCTATCAAAGAAAAAAAAAACTAAAGATAGAAAAAAGAGTACTTTTCAAAAATAAATATGTACCAATTTTTAACCCCCCCCAAAAAATGTCTTCTAAATGTTAATGACCACCACTACAAAAACACTGTATTACAATGAGAAAATAGTCAATTGAACTATTAGAAAATGAGACATTTTCTGTCCCCATCCACTAGGAGTGTATAGGTTAAGTGACTTCAGCAAGGATAGGAGAAAAGTAGAATCACGGTGTCCTGTCAATTATGCGAATTTAAGGTTGGGTTTTCTTTTTCAGGGAGCACCCAAGCCCATAGCCATTGAACCATGTGCTGGGAACAGAGCTGCTGTTCTGACTGTGTTTCTTTGTCTCCCTCGAGGATCATCAGGTGCCCCTCCTCCTGGACAGTCAGGTAAGACGAACATGGAGCCATCAGCAGTAAAACAAAAACACATAGACTAAATGGAAGAAATAAACAATGCTATCATGCAGCACAGTGAGGATGCTTACATGGTTCTAATGGAAAGTGTCTTAGAATTTCTTAGAATGCAAACTTTTACCAAAATATCTAGAAATCCTCATTGCTATAAATTCAGATTTGCCAATGTTTCTCTTAGAAGTACATGTTAAATATGTGTGTATGTTTGTGTATAATGTATGTGAGTATGTATGTACACACACACACACACACACACATCCAATGTGGTGTTGTAACTACAGTAGAAATCTCCCTGACATGGCAAGCAAATTTTTGACCCCTTTGGACCACTTATTTTTTCCCAGTATGTGTGTCATAGAGGATGCCAAATTATAAATGTGATCAAAATATGGAACCAAATTAAAGAGTTTACTTGCATGTTTAGAATGTGAAGTTGTGTCAGAGGATGATGGCTTGATGCCAGCCTCTCGGTACTTAATATATGTTCTTGTTCTCAGCACCAGACAGCTGGAGCCGTGGGTCAGGGAATCCCCCCCGCTCAGATGGCACAACCAGTCTTCGCCTCTGATTCTTTTCCTACCTGAAAATCATATTTTGAACTAGGGGGTAACTGGATATGCCCTGTTGGAGGTCTTCTCATTGGTGTGATGTTGTCCACATTGTACACACACACACACACACAATGTTGATATAACTTGTAATTAGATCACAAACTGTGTTTATGTCTCTCTTTTTACATATTCTATTCCACTTTCTTACAATGTGTAATTTTTCTGTCTCTGATTATTTGCTCTTTGCAACTCTTATGAAATGGCTGCTTTTTGAGGGTCAGGGTAATTTCCAATCTTTCTCTGGCAAAAAGTGCCAGAGATCTGGCAAGTTCTCAATAACAGTAATTGATGCTGAACTCACTTCCCTGATTATTTTATCTTTTCTTGGTTCCCTAGCTAGCCTTGACCTTGCATCTCACTTTCTTGATTTGTATCCAACCTGACACAGAAATGGAAGCTGTATTACTTTATTCCCTGTAAGCTTAAGATACTCCTAGAACAGGATTTTTTTCCTGTATGGAGACGGAGGGTTTCCATCTCTTAAAAATGATTTGCCACTTACGGTACCTGATGATACCCTGTTGCAGGAATTTCTCCACAAAGTTTATGTGTAGGTGTTTGTTCAAAGAAATGAACGTTCTTTGTGCTTTCTCATATATTGAGTGAATGCCTTGCTCTTCTTTCAGATCTACCAAGGTAAACGTAAATGGGATGCAGCAAGTGAAATAGTTTGGCACGGGTCAGATAAGATGGATAATTGTAGGTACTGGGCCCAGCTAATGGAAGTATTGTTTTAGGACTGGGATGATTTCCAAAGCAAACCCTTCACTAATGAAAACAGGTCTGTGTGATATACACTGAGGTTCTTCTGGATCCTTGACAAGATGACGTACTAATGGGCAGAGTGAAGGCAACTGCCAATACTCTGTCCCTTTAACCTTTGAAATCTTTTTGACTGATTTGAAAGAACCCAGTAGCAGTGTGGCCCATTACCTTAGCTGTGTTCTATTGCAGATGCATTATGATTGCTAACAGTAATGCTACCTTAGATGTGCATAGTGCTTTAATCTATACAGTGTTCTCTTATTTTTTGCATTTGATCCTCATGACAAGCCGTGCAATCAGTAGTATAAAACTCACTTTGTAAATGATGGAATTGAGGCATAGAAATCTATTTTCTATGGAAATTCAAGGAATAATTAGGAAACTACTGGAGTGTAGAGAAAAAAAATACTGATAACCAACATGCCAGGTAGTTTTCCCTGATGCTACGTAGCAGAGAGGTTATTTCTCTATACTCCATAGCCCGTGTCTTCACAAAGCCCAGCATTTGAGGGAGTACTGAAAATGTCTATAGCGTTGATAAAGGTAGACAAAATTTTGAGTTAACTTACCATACTTTCTCAGAGCCTGTCAACTGAGCTGTATCGAAAATCTGTGTGCATAATTCAGGATGAGCTTGTTCTTTGTTTAAAAAAAACTCATAAATGTTTTCTAGGTGTTTTTATAGGATTAGGAATACTCTTTGAGTCTACTTCAAAACAGTATTAGGTGCTGTCTGCAGTCTACTTTGAAATGCATCAAAAACATGGTATTGATGTATGGATTGGAGGTAGGATGGGCGGATGGAAGCTATATTATAAAGCAGGTCAAGTAATTGTTAATGGTAGAATGCAGGTGGTGGGAATACTGTCATTAAAATTCTTTCTACTTTGCTACATGTTTGAAATTTTTATAGTAAGATGTTAGGAAACAATAAAATTTAAAAAAAAAAAAAAAGCTCCTGACTTCACTGCCACCACAAACAAACAAAAAACAGGCAGTGTTTGTAGAGAGAAATTTTCTAATGTTCACGTCTTGGTTTTCCCTAAATAAGGCAAATACTGACACCAACATACAAATTATATGACTTATTTTTTTACTCTTCATCAAGATACTTGGTGTGTACACAGCCAATTAAAACTTAACATAGTACCGTCTACTACTTGAGAAGAAATGCATTCCAGGGATCATTTGAGAACCATATTGGCTCTTGGAAAGAAAGTGTTGACATTGGTTATCTCATTTCTAGAGTTTGGTTTACCGCATATCTTTGCAAGAAGTTCGTCTATGTGCCTATGCTTATCCCAGTGCCCTACACACAGAAAGCAGTTCAAAAACACTCTTCATGATGATGGTGGTAGAGAAGGAGCTTCATGGATCAGCTCCTGACGCCATCCCCACGATGGGATGAACAAGGTGCTAGGAGCCTTCTCCTGGCTCTTGAGTGACTTTATGTCTGCAGATATTAGCATATCTATTCAATGTCTAGTACGTCTTATTTATTAGATTAAAAGTTCTCTTGCAGTCCTTAGCTCAGTCTCAACATTTTTTACGAGGCCCTTTTTTGAAATGTAGCTTTCCAGTTGTTGAGTGATGCTTTTCATAAGGTTTTCTTCATTAGCATGAATGAAAGCCCTGTAGACAAGGGTCAGTTTGGGGATAAAGAGAAGGCGGGAACATCTGAGGAGCATGGCGGTCTTCTCTCTGAAACTGAGTGCCAGCACCCACAAATACATGATTTGGAGACACACGCGTGCTAGGTTATTCACCATCTCTTTTGAGCAACAGCTAGTAATTTTTTTTTTAAGATTTTTATTTATTTGACGGAGAGAGAGATCACAAGTAGACAGAGAGGCAGACTGAGAGAGAGAGAAAAGCAGGCTCCCCACTGAGCAGAAAGCCCGACATGGGGCTCGATCCCAGGACCCTGAGACCATGACCCGAGCCGAAGGCAGAGGCTTTAACCCACTGAGCCACCCAGGCACCCCTAGTAATTATTTTTTTAATTTAAAATATGACATGGTCTTTCTGGTTCATTCTCTTTCCACCAGAAAGTAGTTTAGGAATGCTTAGCAAGTCCTAAGGGTCTAAAAATGTCGGAAGTCCTTTCCATGGCTTCATGGCTTTCCTCTAAACAGAGATCGAAAGAAAAGCTGCAGATTCCTCCATCAGATTACCCCGTGCACTAATCTTTTTTTTTTTTTTCTTTTTTTAATGTAATGAAATTAGGTGTTTGTGAGCAGTTCTCCCTCTAGGTGGCTTAGAAGAGTAAAAGCAAAAGATATTAAATAGGCTTTTTGGCATTCCTGGAGCCGGACTAATTAGGTTCCCAGCTCCCCCACCCCGTAAACCTGCTGCTTCATTATTCTTTGTGAGAAACTGTGGCCAGCCATGCCAGACTCTTTGGGTTAACGTGGGATTTCTGCTGTTGACAATTTGTGCACTATACACCACTTTCTCTACTGACCTCAAGATGGTTGAAAGACTGACATCGCCAGGAAAACAGGGCCCACCAAGTAACTGCTGCATGACACTAAACAACGAAGCATGTCTCCAGTCACCTTGGATGGCAAGGTCCCCAAGCGTTTTAGAGTCACATTAAGATGAAATGTGGACAAAGTAAATAGAGCTCTTCAAAAGCATAAATTGAAAATGATAATGATTGCTGTCACTTTGTGATGGAAGATTATGGATTTCATAGTTTATGGATTCTCACTAATAAGTAGCAAATTAAGTCTTCTCACTGGATTAAAAATCCCAGGGACCCACATGTCCACAGCCAAAAAGAAGCGATGTGCTTCAACTAAAGATGGAATTTTGTCCTGGTCTTGCCTCACGTTTGACTGAGTCTAACATTACCAAAAAGAACACTGTAGAAAAGCTAAGGTTTTTATTCTATTTTTTTCTTTAGGCTTAGAAGTTTTGACAGGATGACCAGATTATTTTTAAAAATCTAAAATGCTGTGTAATGCTTAAAATGATAGTCTATTTACAGGGTCATGTATAACGATGACAAAAAAGAGACTTTGATTTAATTGAATGAAAAAGAGGTGGGAGAAAGGGAAGTAGTAATTCTGAGCATTGTCTCAGGTGCTTTCCATACAGTCATTGGTCTAACCCTCTTAATGATTCTGGAAAGTAGCTATTGTTATCCCACAGCACCCGTGAAATATAGAAGGTCTTTGCAGTTCCAGGGACGGATTGGGTCTGCAGGTTCTCAGCATGGGACTCTCTTCCTCTGAAAGCTGTTTTTAAGCTAATTCACATTTCCAGAATCTTCTGAGTTTACTCATCCCTTAAGACTATTTTCCTTCCATAAATTTGCCACTGTATCTTCACACTTGTAGAAACACACCTGTTGATCTAATCTTAGCACTCTCTCTGTTAGGTGGCTGGAATAAGAAATAAAATTACTGAACCATATCAAGGCTCCGTTATGAAATATCTGGCATGGTAGTTACCTTTTAACCTCAAATCCAAATATTATTTACATACACCATATGTATCTTCATAAAGAAGAAAGAAGAGGCTTTTCATGGCAAAATAAACTATAAAATTAGGCAGAGAGCCCAGGCAACACCAAAGAACCAAACACCTGGGATTATTGTTAATAAACATAACTCTGTGTCAAAAACACACCTGCTATTAAAAAGGCCCACAGATCAATCATAGAAAGTAATTTTGTCTTCTATCCAAAGTATAGTTACATAGTTACTGTGAATCTTCATGTACTACCTTTATTCATTTGAGAAATATTTAAATATGTCTGCCATAGACCAGACACTGGATATATGGTGGTAAACAAAAACAGAGTTCCTGCCCCTTTAGGGGGTACAGCATGTGTGGAGATAAACGTGAAGTAAGTAGTCACACAAGTAAACCAGTAAGACAAATTGTGCTAGGTGCTATGGACACAGAGTAAACAGTGCTATAGAGAGAGAGAGAGTGCTATAACTAGAGAGAGTTATATGGTCATTAAGCTTAATATCCTTCTAAGTGAGTAACAAAATGACAGTCACTCAAATCTCCTTTTTTCAGTTCTCACTTGCCACCAAGTCTTCGTCTGGCTTGACAGTTGAATAGTCCCTGTCTCGCCTCTCCAGCTTCTGGAAACCCTCTCCTCTGGTGTGCCTTGATCCACCTCAGGCACCTACTTACAGAGGATGGATGTGGAGCACCTCCCTTTGGTTCTTGGTTTGCCTCACGTGCCTCAAGTCCTTTAGCCAACCTCTCGTCCTTCTCCATGCTGTCCCCCGAGGGCTGTGCCCTGTCCACTCCAGGGGAGCTCACCCCTGACTCCGGATCTCCAGCCAGCACTGCTCACCTGTTGAGCACCAGCACCGCAACCTGGATTTGCTGCCCTTTGGGCATAACGTCATTCTTCCTGGACTTTCTCCCTGTTACACTGCCTACTTCCCTACTGTTTTGTAAAATTCGTTTCAGAGTGGCTCAAGTTTGAGATCCTGGAGTTGCTTGCCTTCTTCACTTTCTCCCATCGTGTGTGCAAATCATCATGAAGATCTTTAGCTTTTGCCCCAGTGGCAGATAAGGCAGACACCTTGTTTTTGCCATTCTTCCTGTCTCTACTTTTCATCGGGGCACCTGCTGTTCTCACTGGACTTTGGCCAAGAGAGCACAATTCTAATCATATCACTCTCTTCCTCATAAACCTTTGCTGGCATTTTATTGCCTGTTGATGTGAGTCCAGACATCTAGTCAGGGGTGTGAGGTCCTCCTCAACCTCTCTTCAGACTTCTTTCAGGTTTTGCATCCACCCACAGAATCTTGCCAGCGCTACCTATGGAGGCACCACGGGCGAGCCTGCCCTTGGGCAGTTATTTTAACCTCTTGGACCCTCAGTTTTCTCGTCTATAAAGTAAAGAAGATGACCACATGGTATATTTTTATGATTGCTGCCAGGCCTGTAGTTCCACATGTATGTTTCTTCCTATGATTCTGTGAGTGTATGTGTGTTCTCTGAGGCGCGCTTTCCCTCTTAGCTGCCTGTTTCCAAAGCCCAGCTCAAAAGCCAGTTCCTCTTCCACGAAGACTTCTGTCTCCTCCATATACATGTGACCTCACTCTCCTTAAAGTCCCATAGATCTACCAGATCAATTCATTACTGCCTCCTAACATGTATCAGAGTCACTGTGTTCTTTCCTTAACTTTCTTCCCCGGTGGTAAGCTCTCTGAGGGCAGTGGCTGTGTCTTGTTTTGTCTTTGATTCCCCAGCTGCTAATAAGTTTTTGTACTTAGTAATTGATTGATAGATATTTAATTGGTGAATAAAATTAATTATCCCTAAGTTATAGAACTTCTTCACCAAAAATATGTTGAAAATCTATAGTTATATGCTATACAAATGTACAATTTACTAGTTATAATTTGACTTCAGGCCAATAATCTTTGATAGACTAGATTTTATGTATTTATGATTCATGTAGCATTCAAGTTACAGATCTTGGACACTCAAATCAAACTCAACATTGCACCTTTAATGAAAAATATTAAAACTTGGTTGTTTAGAGTTAAGGTTTAAGGAAAATCAGAATATTAGGGGACTATGACACAAAAAATAAGGCACTGTATGTTTCCAATGTAGCATGTACTAAACCTATCATAAACGTATTCTATTTTTTATTATTTGAACGTTGATTTCTTTTTTGATGATAATTTTTACAAAACCATGTTATTTCAGTTTGAGAGAGCACAACTAGGTTCCACCCTTTATGACCAGAAAAACAACTTTTAAATCTTACAGAATAGATGCCTACATATTAGTTAAAATCAGGAAAGATAACCTCACAAAATGCATCCAGCAAATAAAAAGTATCAGTTGCTATTGTACTTATAATTAACACATATCATTTGTTATGATTCTGCTCTATGTTCATTACCATTCTTTGAATTATCATCACCCTATGAAGCATATAATATAACTTTTCTTTCATAGGTGAGAAAAATAAATTCATGGAGCTTAAGTCAACTTTCCTATAACCACACAGTAAATAAGTTACTGAGCCAGAATTTAAAACCAGAAAATCTCACACCATAATGCTCTATCCAAAGTTTTCTTTTTCCTTATGGGAAGTGGGGTGGGTTATGGTCAAAGGCCATTAGCTATCTGCTTTGAGAGAGAGTGGAGACTTTCCTTCCCTGCCCAATGTCTCTGTGAAGTGACATGGCCATGGGCTTCCCATTTGAGATTTTAATTTTTTTCTTCATGTCATTGGTAATAGAGAGAAATTAATTAATGTGCAAAAGGAACAAAGAAGAAAATAAGGACAAGAAACATGAATAGTGAACATGGCTAATTAAATATGCAGTAGAAGTAAGTGAAACAGCCTGGAAGTTAACTCAAATACTCTCAAGATAGAGCAATTAGAAATAAACTCACATGAAAAGTCAGAATTTATGGACGTGAAAAGTGAGACCCCCGGCACTGAAAGCATGGCCAACACATTTTTCTTTTCTTTTTCTTCTCCCCACCTGCCACTCTGTTCAGGTATTTCTAGAATTGACTGGGAAATAATTACTGTGGTCAAAGAGAAAAACAGGAAAAACTAAGCAGCTCAACAAATCAACTTACAAAGCCAAAGGGGAAAATCAAAATTTGTTGGGTATAAGTAAGTTGCCTTCAAAGCAACAAAACAAGAAAATAAGAATTTTGCAGAGATGAACAAAATTTAAAGCCTAAATCAGCCAACCAGTATTTCCTATGCTGGTTGACATGACGGTCTCTATACAAAGCTTCCAATTAGTAAGATGTTTCACTTTTAATTGGTCATGAATTAAATAGTCCTGCTTTACATGCTTTAGGGGAATTTAGCAGAAGGCCACCTGCCTTAAACAAGGATAGATGGGTAATTCTGAGTGTTAGACAATTTTAAAAGTTTAGGAGCTTTAGAACTGAACTTAGAAACCATTTACTTCTATCCTGCATTTTGCAGTAAGAAAGAAAAGGAGGGAGGGAGAAAGGCAGAGAGAAACAAAGAAACCTGGAGAGCCAGAAGCTGGGGAGAGATTTGTCAAGCTCGCAGCTCGTGGGAACTAAAACCAAGGTCTCTGGATCTCTCATGGAGGGAGGGAATTCACCCCTGCCTCATGCTTATTATGCCATGTGGTAAAGCCTGACAAGAAAAGACCACAATAATAATCCCCGCATTGCCAGAAGGCAGGACTGCACACCTTTCACCAGAGCCCAGAAATGGCAGATGGAAACAAATTCTCTAGGTCCAAAAAGGAAAATTAAATGGCTTGAGAAAATATGTATCCTTATCAGGAAACTGATAAAATGCTAAGAAAATGTGGGTGGAGGGCCCTGGGAATTTCTTCTTTTCACATAAACATGTTTCTGGTGGCCACTCCAAAGGGCCAGTGGTCCCTTAGCAAATTCATCTGGAAGGAGTATATTCAAGTTTTGATTAAAAAAATTCCATGTTATACTGACAGCTGATTTAATCTCCTATCATTTACTGTAAAATGGTACCACAGGACCTACTAAAGGCATCTTTGAGTGTGACTTTCCCTTCATTCTTAATGAAAGGCCCAGTGGAGAAGCTCGCACCAATGATAGTAGTGTTGTAACTCTAAACAAGGTAAACACTGATTATAACATTAACCACTGAAGGCCTGAATCATCTCTCTCCAAGGACTTTTAGGGAAAGAGTTAATGGTCCTCTGCAAAGTGAGTAAGTTGCCTTCTTTTATACACTGTATTACTTGCCAATGAGGGCAGCCCATGTAAGTTGGGTCTAGATCCATAACTGGTGGGCAGCAAGTTCAGAGTGGGCCTGCAGAAAAAGTGTTGGCAAAACTTAAGAAGGAGCTCATCCTCTTCTTTAAGAACACAACTCCAAAGAAGCAGTTTGAGAAGTTCTTCTTGGTCCCTGGAATTATCATTTAGAAGGCTTGGAGGAATGAATGAATTCTTGCCCCATGAACCTGCTGTCTGACATAATTTGAACCGAACCTTGAAGGCCCTAAAAGTCTGGATGCAGTAACCATACATTCAGTTCCATTTATTCAACAAACCAGGCAAGGATCATCAAATCAATAACATGACTGTGCCATCTGCTTTCTCCTTGCTCACCATCATA
Source organism: Mustela nivalis (assembly GCF_964662115.1). Lineage (NCBI taxonomy): Eukaryota > Metazoa > Chordata > Mammalia > Carnivora > Mustelidae > Mustela > Mustela nivalis. Next base: position 172,716,827 of record NC_139021.1, read on the forward strand.
ATGAAAAATGACTCCTTAAGTGTTCTGTGAGGCAATTAGCTCTGAATGTAGAGCTGTAATGGTGAGAGGCTGAGTCACATTTGTATTCTAAACTTTACTGGTAAAATGGAAAGGCAACTATTGTCCATATTAATAGATACATAAAATGTATAAATGGGGTAATTTGGTATTACTTTATTTATGCATAATATTATAAAATTGAAGAAACACAGAGATAGGAAGGGCACTGTAATGACACCGGCTCATCCAATGGCTTGCGACCACAGCTGGTGACCCTGCTCAGAATCATCTTGGACAGACAGACAATTTCTAAAAACTTTCCCAAAAGGCGTGCCCATAACTTCTGGGACTAATTCGTTCTGTTATTTAAAAATCTTCACTGCAATTTTCCCATTTTCTTTTGTGTTCTCTCTCTCTCTCTCTCTCTTTGTTTTTGTTTTGTTTTTGCTCTGTTTTTGTTCTCATCCCTCCAGAAATAGAGAACAGCTGATCACATTCCTTATAATAATCCATCATGTGGTAGAAGGCAGTTTTGAAATCACCTCCCAGGTCAGGTTCAACGAACTGCTCCCAGTCCTTCTATCCGTGCCTTCTGGAGCCTGTGTCTTCCAGCTTGGGTCAGCCCATGGCTCTCAGAATGTCCCTCAATCTTCCCAAAGCTCATTTGCTCAAGAGTCATGGAATAGAAGGAGATTCTGGAGATGGTTCTATCTCTTTGTTCGAAAGAGGAAGAAGCTAAAGCTCACCTGAACAGACTTCCTTAGTGCCCACCATCCTAGAACCCAGGGGGCTCTCTCCGGCTTTAGTGTCATCATGCCTTAGTGCTAACATCTCTTTTAAAACCAGCTGCCCTGCCCTGCTGGTTACTTTCCCCCCACAGTTCAGAAGGACTCCTTTGTCCTTTTCTGACCCTTTCTGCCATTCTGCATTTTGCATTTATACCTACTGTTTTTCTTGCACAAGGAAAGGAGGCAGTTCATTTCAGTTAGTTTCTCTGATGTTTCAAGGTTTTTTGAAGTTTAATACCATTATTCTAAGCTCTGTTCTCATGCCCTATGTCCCATTTGTGTTATCTGCAAATATGAAATTTTAGAGAGACAAAAAATACTTCACATTGCTGGATGCTAAAGTAATTTTTAAGATACACTCTGATGTTATAGATACACCACACCCCTGTCCTGAGCATGTACTAGTCCTTTTGACTGTCTATCTAAACTATCCTCCAACACACAGCAACCCCCACACCTCCCCTCCTAACAAAGGAATGTCACTTCAAGGGTCACTTCCTCTGTGAAACCTGTTTCCATCCTCAGTCCACTCCTTTATTTTTTGTTTATTACTATAACATTTTTATTATAGTGTCTCTATGTTACTCAGACAAGCTAAGGGCAGGAGTTTTCCCCTTGTTTATCATTATATCTCTGGGCGCTAAGTGGTACCTAGAACACAATAGAAAGTCAGCACATGTGCTTAATTATTTTACTCTTTTCTCTTACTCATCTGTCCTTACTGGTGCTAACTTTCCAGAGTCCAGATCTTAAGCTCACTATGAATTTTCAACTGCATTTTCCCATGTACTTGTTATAAATGAATTATAATATAAATTATAATTACAATATAAGTTAATTCTATATGTTTCTCAGTTTTAAAAAGTGGAAAAAAAAAAAACAACCCTCCCTAATCTCTGGCCTAAAATTTGGCTTCTGAAATAGGATCAAAACTCTACCAAGGTTAAATCACCTGTTTCTTCATTGCTAACTAGCCCATTGTTTCAGCCCCGTTCTAGAGGACTACTTGTCTCAAATCATGTTGGTCACTTTGCAATATGTGGTTTTTTAACCCCTTACATTTAACAAGTTCCTTTGGGTCTTTGAATATTTTTTTCCATACATAAAAATCTTACTTTGATGATTTGGTCATACACAAGATCATGGTTTGACCTTTTCTAAGACCATCCTTTTTTCTTTTCTTAAAAATAAATGTTTCATAGGCTCCTCTTCATTCTGGGTGCTTAAAGCAGGATCAGAGTCTCTACTCTCTTTTCTTGGTGGCCTAGGAGTGAGTCACCAGACCCTGCTTCTGCTGCTTGACCATCCTTTTACAGTCGGCTCTGATTCTTGCTTGGCTACGTAGCTTCTATATCCTTTGTTGTGGGTTTTTAGATCACAGCTGTTTTTAAGACTGAGATTTTTCAAATGCTTGGAGTATCTCTATTTTGATATTTGTTTCTAGCCTTTTCTCTTACATGTAAAAACAAGTCAATCTTTTTAAACCTGTCTTATGCTTACTGCATTACAGATTATGTTCTATTCCCCTTTATATCCCCAGGGGTCACTTTCGTCTTTGCATTAATGTTTTTCACTTTCCCAAACACTTCAGAATCATCCCTGTATCCTAGTCTCCTTAGGTGACTTAAAGTCTTGTCAGGACACTCCAAAGTCCCATGTTAGCTCTCAATACGCCTCTTTTCTGTCCATCTGAGCTTTACCTCACTTCCTTTTTCCTTTGCATTACAATTATTTCTAGGATTGCAAGTATTCTCACCTATCATGTTGGTGAAAATTAAAAAGTGTGACAACACATTGCTAGTGAAAATGCAAACTGGTACATCCCTATTAGAGGGGAATTTGGCAATAAATACATAACAAAACTACACTTGCACTCTTTTGACCCAGAAATCCCCCTCATAGGAATATACCCGAAAATATACTTCCAGTAATGTGGCAATACATGGACATTCATTTCAGCATTGTTTTTAATCACATAACATTGGGAACAACTTATATGAGAGTACATGGGAAAGTAATAAAATAAATTATAGTACATCCACAAATAGAGTACAATGCATCTGTAGAAAAAAAAAAAAAAGATGAGGAAGATATCTATAAGCTGATATGAAATTATTTCCAGGATATGTTATTAAGTGAGAAACATAAAGTGTAAAAGAATATCTAGAGTATGCTATCTTTCACATAAGCAATAAGGAAATTTTTAAAAATGTACAGATACCTACTCAATTTTTCAGAATACAAGAAACATAAAGGGAAATCTAATGAGATTGGTTACCTACAGGGAGTGGAAATGGAATATGAAAATGGAGAAATAGAAGAGGGGGTATAGGAATGAGGGGTGAGGGGAGAGTGACACTTCTTTGAGTACCTTTTTATATACTGCTAGAAACATTGTAGTGTTTCACATCCCAATAAATGAACAAAGAAAATCAGGATATGGGGAACCCAAAATGGAAGACAAACCGTAAAAAAATGAACCTAAATGCATTTCAGATGAGTAACATACCTGCACAAAGGGGATAGGAAAGAAAACAGCCTAAGTAACTTGGCAAAATAACATTTGATTGTATACTATAAGGTTAAAAGCAAATAGAACTATTTGCAAGCATTATACTGTAGTTAGTACATCTGTTTCTTTGGAAATGGTGGTGGGGCATGGGTTTGCAATGCCGACACTATGTCGATGCCATGGTTAAACAAAGAGATTAAATGCCTTGTGGATAATGAGAGTTGGGTTTCTCACTCTCAGAGAAAAATAAAGTGAGAAGAGTAGAGTGAGTCCTGTGGTACTGAATTGGTATTAGAACCATCAGCAAGGGCTTATTCACATGCATGAAGACATACGTAGAAATGCAGCTGTGTGTATGTGGATTAGCGTACATATGTGTGTTTCTTCACTGTGTCCTCTGAGAGGACTTGGAAGCAAGGATAACCTCAGTAACAATGAACACTCTGAGTTCGCATCTCTGCGTTTCCTAAGCACATTCTGCAATAAAAGGAACCAGAACTTTCCAGAGAAATGGTTGACTCCAAGGCCAGAAGGGAAAATGCAAGATGAGCTTGGGACGTCTTACGGTTCCAGGGTTCAAAAGTTAAGTGTTCAAAAAGTTATGAAGACATGTTGGAAAGACACAGGAGTCCACCTCTAAGGAACAACCATCTGCCAAACCTGGAATAATGAACAATAGAATAAATACATGTACCATTGGATTATGACTCAGAGAATAAATTAAATGCCCACAACTCCTTACTAACATAGATATAAAAATTGAATAAGTTAAAAAGTGGCATAGAAAGAACAGCTCCTCTTTACAGTAGAATTCTAGTTAATGGTTATACAAAGAATAAGAAAGATAGAAAAGTCATCTTAGACAAATACCACAGTGGTAATTACTGCAGGCAAGAACAATTGATGGAGTCTAAAATTAATGGGAGAAAATATAATGTAAAACAGCACATTCGCAAAGCCTCAAAAGTATCTTCCCACAAGACATTTCTAATTACAAAGGGGAAAATAATTAGTGTATAGTAGAAAAATGTAGCAGACATGACCTTATCCAAATGATCAGGGTTATACTACCATCAGTAATAAAACATAAAGAAATCATACACCCCCTGATATGTTGCCCTAAAAGACCAAAAACATCACTACTGTTCTCGTTAAATGCATAAGACTAATCTAATTATGAGTGAAGATCAGAACAAATCTAAATTGAGGGAGAGTCTACAAAACAAACTGACAAAAAGTCTTCAAAATGTCAAGGTCATGAAAGACAGGGAAGGACTGAGGAATTAACACTAATTAGAGGCTAACGACATCTGCATGCAGTCAGATCCTGAATTAAATCCTGGAGCAGAAATAAAAGCTTAGAGGGAAAACTGGTGAAATTCAAATAAGGCCTATAGTTGACTCAATAGTACTATGTCAGTGTTCATTTTCTGGTTGTGATCATTATTTGGTAGGACAGTGTCAGGGGAAGCCAGGTAAATGGCAAATGAGAACTCTGTACTCCTTTGTAACTTTTCTGTAATTCTAAAATTATTTTAACGTGAAAAGCTAGTAAAACACATTTTCAGGACTCTTCTGCATTTGGGTCTTATTCCAAAAGTTAACCTATAGATTATGGGCTGTATGACAGACCACTCATGCAATCTGGAATATCTGTCCTTGTGACTTCCAGTTTGGGGCTCAGATTTTGAAAGCACTGTTTTCCCTGTCCATGGTCTCTTCCAGTCAGCAACCACATGGGCTTTCTGTATCTGAGTTTCAGCTGCTCAAGGGAATGGCTGCCACAGTCTTTGAAGCTATTCCTCAAAATTTCCAAAGTGAACCTTATATATTCCACATAGTTTATATTAAGGCATACCATCCCAAACATACCTCCAAAATGGTGAAAAAAATATCTAGCCATTAATATGTGATGTTTAACATATAAATACAAAAACATATCTTCACTTACAATAACTAAATAATAACATTAGGTGTAGCCAAGATTTACTGAGCATCTGCCATGTATGGCCACTGTCCCAGGTGCTTTATGTATATTTAAACCATTTAATTTTTTGACTGTAACTCATGGGTGAAATTATGTGTTTTACAGCTAAAGAAACCATGCTTCAAAAGGTTATTTTACTTGCCAAAAATTTTTTACTTGCTGAAGATTTTAGAGCAAGCAAGTTGTAGAGCTGGTTTTAAAGCCTGGTCTCTGTGCCCCATATGCTGAGCTGTCCTATCGTTGAAATCTCTGAGGTCATGTCGGCCAGGCTACTTGTTCACACGTTAAAGACATTGAAAATGAGCAAATCTTGTGAATGCCTTGATGCTATCCTCTTAGAATTTTCTCCTTTGATTCTTGAATTGCATGTTCATTTTTATTTTGTTCATTAGAATGCTATAGCTCATGGATTTTTTTTTCTAATTCTGTCTTTCATCTTTAAATCATATTTAATGTGTAAATCAGGAAGTGTAGGACTTCTAATGCAACATGGAAATAAGACTAATAAACTTAAAACAAGATGATGCATATTTACTACATTGTTCATATCTTTTACCATATTTCTTGATGAGAGAGAGAGAGAGAGAGCTGGGGAGGGGTAAAGGAAGAGGGAGAGAATCTTAAGCAGACTCCAGCCCCCCCCACAGAGCCTGACATGGGGCTTGATCTCATGACCCTGAGATTATCACCTGAGCTAAAATCAAGAGCCAGACACTTAACACTTAACTGAGTCAACCAGGAGCCCTATTTTACCTACTTTTTGTTAAAGTTTTGAAAATGTTTAAAGAAATTAGTCATCCCAAGACCATGAAAAAGCGAAGAAGCTTTTTCTATTAAAAATATTCTTAAGTTATTTTGATCTGGAAATATTGTGTTGAAAAGTTACCGGTGCGGGGGGGTGGCGCCTGGGTGGCTCAGTGGGTTAAAGCCTCTGCTTTAGGCTCAGGTCATGGTCCCAGAGTCCTAGGATCGAGCCCCGCATCGGGCTCTCTGCTCAGCAGGGAGCCTGCTTCCTCCTCTTTCTCTCTGCCTGCCTCTCTGCCTACTTGTGATCTCTCTCTGTCAAATAAATAAATAAAATCTTTAAAAAAAAAAGAAAAGAAAAGTTACCGGGGGCGAGGAAGCATCCTAATGCAAATATCATTTCTCTTATTGATTTTTCTCAATTTAGAAAATATATTCAGTGGCGTGCAAATGTCTGAAATGAGCAAAGATATACACACAACCACACACACACACATACACACGCACACACACAAACATACAGTTTATTGGGTATTTACTATGAGTCCATTGCTGTAATAATATTTTCCGAGTTTTCTCATTTAATATTGTACTAATCCTGTAAGTTGGATCCTACCATTTGTACTTAGCAAACAAGGAAAATTGAGTTCAAAAACTTGTAGTAACTGATAAACTCAGGATTTCACCCCATTTTTTTTTTCTGACTCTAAAGCCTAGGCCACTAATCCCTATATTCTACTGGTTCCCCAGTAGGAAAATATTAAAAACAGCATGGAAAAGTACGAAGGCAAAAAAGGCACTTACATGAAATATGTTAAGCTTACATCTAATTTGCTCTATTTTGTGATTTGGGGGAAAAAAAAAAAAGGTAGAGCAAAAAGAAAGAAGGGATTTTAGAGAGTGATTCAGAGATCAAACATTATTTTATCTTTTGTCCCAGAGCGCTTCAGATATAAACCCAAGGCTTCGCTGTTGCTAACGCGCAGCCCTCTCTGTGTCTTGTAATTGGTAAATTTACATCATGTGTGTCACCAGCAGCTTAAGGAAGGCACAGATGTCAGTTTTGGAAATCCTGGGAATTTCAGGCTTGCTCAGACTAATTGGTCCAATCGATAAAATGCTAATGAAAAAATAAATCCAAACCTTTACCATAGTAACTGAGTTTTGACCTCGAAGATTAATATAACTGCCCTTCTGGAATCCCTATATTTTCACACAGTAAAATTTATAAATATACATATGTATATAATTTTGTATAATATTTTGTTATATATATGTTTAATGTAATGGGTGGTTTAGGGATGTATCTACTCAAATAAGTATATTTAATCTTCCAAGATAACAGCCTTGAAGGGAGCAGCAACCAATTCAATAATGTATGTATTTATATTTATATTCATATTTATATTTATAGATTTATAGATATTTCCTTTAAAAAATAAAAAATTATTTTAAAAATTATTTAAAAAATTATTACCATGTTAAATTGGTAATGGTAAAGATCACCATTCTAATTACAAATGTTAGCTGTTTAATAAAACTAAATTCCACTGTCACATTTTCTTAGAACAACTATATTCCATGTGTCACCTGTTGACTTGGTAACACATCTGACCTGGTAACACATCTAGGAATTTCAAACCACCAACTAACTGCGTAGGCGTTAATGTCTCTCCGATTCCGTATCCTCAGAGGAAGCCCCCATTTGTTTACACGATCTTTAGTAGCAGAAAAATGGTACCGAACAAGGTCAAAGCCTACTTACTGGAAGCAGCAGCCTGCTAAGCTGCCTCGGTTCCCGGTATGTGTTTTGCTCCCTGCACTGGCCCTCTTTCCTCTCTTTCAATCTCAGGATCATTAGCATAACAGGATCAGACAACTAGAGTTCATCTTGTTCAGCCCCCTGTCTCGTGCAGCATCCATTTCACATTTTTAAACATATCCACAGAATGAGACTACACAGGTTCTCACTGTAATAATTTCCAGATCTTAATTTCCTTTTAGCATTTGGAATGTGGCCACTGCATGATTGATTTTTATACAAACATACTAGAGCTTATACGTTGAATTGGTTGCTGCCCCCTTGGAGGCTGTTACCTTGGAAGGTTAAATAGACTTATATGAGTACATATATCTCTAAACCACTCATTAGACTAAACATTATTTATCTGTCTTCCTCCCTAACTAGACAGTGAGCTCCAAGCAAGCAAAGACCATCTTTCTTTATCACAGTGTCCTCCATGTCCAGCATAGTGCCTGACACAATGGGCCAATACTTAGCTGAGTGAATGAATGCATGAATTCATATATTCTATCCCTGTACTTTTATCATATGAAAGCAGAACCCTAAAGAAGGTGTACAGCTTGCTCCAGGGCATATAGCTGATTATTGGCAGAACAAGCAGGTGATCCCAGGTCTTCTCTCTCCCAGGCCAGTGGGTTTCACATAATACTGACATTACCCAAAAGAATTTTTGGCTTCCTCTTTCTAATTGCTCTCAAAGCCCAGAGTATATTCTCTTGAATATACTTGGTGGCAAATCTTTAATCTCTTGAGTGGTAACTTTGATGTTTGGAATCATCCTAACGTAACCAGAAGCCCCTGGGATCTGGCCTCAAATCACCTTTCTCCATTACTACCACTTGCAGAGCCTACCCTCGCGGAAAAAGAATACTCGGTCTCTGTCCTACACAGCCTGCTGTGCTCAGCTGATAGACCTTTGCTTATGCTCTCCCCTCTGCCAGGAATGTCCTTCTTCTTTCCCTCCTCAAATGTCAGAATTCTTCTCATCTTGGTTCATGTGCTTTCCCAAACAAGGATTTGAGCTGTAGTGGCAGAGGAAGGAAGGAGGGGAGAGTCAATTGAGCTAATGTTTTCATATTTCTAATAACATTTCATCTCACTAAATGGAAGCCAGAATGTAGACAGGAACTTGTTCAGTAAAAAGAAAGGAGGAAAAGCCAGTGAGTGGCACCACCTATAAAATGCATTACAAAAATCTGTGAAGATATGTGCAAAAGGAGACTCCAGCCTCATTTCAACCTGAAGAATTAAGGCCCCATTATGGGAGAGTTATCAGAGTCAGGCTTCTGAGTAATTTGCCTAAAAATCACATTGCAATGATTTGACTCAGTTTATATTTCTAGTAACCAGGCAGGCATCCCAGCCTTTATGGGAAGGAGCTACCGGAGATTGGTAATCAAGTGTTTGTAGATGTGTATGTACCTTTGAATACACCCTTTCTTATACACAGGTGTTAAGGCCTGGGGAGGTAGAGGAAGGTGCAGGGGAATCGGGATATTTCTGCAGGAAAAGGAGGCCGTGTTTCTCTTCTGCTGTCTGCCTCTCACCACCATCACCACCACCACACACACTAATGTCTGCCAGTTCTTCTCCCTGTAGCTCACAGGTATTCATCTATCAGCTGGTTTTTGTGACTATAAAATTAATATTTATTTTTTAAAAATTGAGAAAAGAGAAAACAAAGTCTTACGACCCAGAGATAACTAACAAAAGACATATGTCCTCTCAGGATGTTAGATATATTTATATATCTTTTCTTTTTACTTAAGGAACATCATTTTTTAATGAAGTTCTGTATTCTGCTTTTCCACTGAATGTTATGTAATGAGTATTAAATTCTGTGTCATTAAAAATTCTTCAGAAACGTAATTTTAATGACTGCATAGTATTGCATTTTATGGACACCATAAACTTAATTATTCTCCTCTTCTTGCATAAATAATGTTGTTCCCTGGATTCTTCTTCCATTCTTGTGTGTGTGTGTGTGTGTGTGTGTGTGTGTGTGTGTGGTGTAAATAATGCTGTGATACAGATTCTATGTAAAACCTTTGTCCAAATCTCTGATAATTTTTTTAGGATAAAATACTTAGTTCTGGGGGTGCCTGGGTGGCTCAGTGGGTTAAGCCTCTGCCTGCAGCTCAGGTCATGATCTCAGGGTACTGGGATTGAGCCTTGCATAGGACTCTCTGCTCAGCAGGGAGCCTGCTTCTCCCTCTCTGTCTACCTGCCTCTCTGCCAACTTGTGATCTCTCTGTCAAATAAATACATAAAATCCTTAAAAAAAAAAATACTAGTTCGGAAGCAGGTAAGAATGAATTTTTTTTTTTTTAAGGTTTTCAACACATGTTGTTAAGTTGCTTTTCAGGAAAATTTTACCAATTTATATTCAGTCAACTGAGGCATTTCAAACATCATGAAAAAAACCATTGTAGTAAACTACAGCCACATTCCCTCCCGAATGAAAATGCCCATGGGACATAGAGAGACAGTCAGACTTCATAACAAAGGGATTAATTGCAACTGACTAGTGACAGGTTCTGCACTTGGCACACCGGGAACATCCACAGAGGGCCGGTCGAGGAAAAGTATAGTAGAAAGCATCTGAAATGAAGATTAAAATATCCATTAGCATATGGAGAAGTGGTAGTAAGGTTGCCAATATGTATCTAGGACATTTGGTAGTACGTGCTTGGTTATTTACAACCCACCTGTATCCAGAAAGCATTTGAGGGGAGCACTGGTCATCTGAGGCTCTTCCTGATGGAGCATTTGTTCTCTGAGCTCCCAGACCTGCGTAACTGAGTAACCAGACTCCAAAGCAGAGACTTAGGTCCTCATGTTCAGAGGGGCCTAACCGATCCATCTCTACTTGATTACTGATAATATCAAGACTATCTCTGTACATCAATCAAGCTTTTTATGAAAGACAGTAAAACATTAAGATGGTTAAAAGCATAGACTGTGGAGCCAGACCACCTAAAGTCTAATTCCTGGCTCTATCATTTAATAGCTGTGTGATCCTGGGCAGTTTACTCAATATATATGTGCCTTGATTTTCTCATCTATAAATTGAGGATACTCATAGTCCTTCCCTTTAGGATTGTCATGAAGACTAAATAGGTTAATATGTGTAAAATGCTAGGAACTTACTACTTAGCAAGTGCCCATAGTAAGTGCTACATAAAAATCTATTATTTCCAGCTGCTAAGAATTAACTTCAACACATGAACTAATGTCAGTTAATAAAAATATTTTAAAGTACTTGCTTCAGGGTGCCTGGGTGGCTCAGTTGATTAAGCATCTGCCTTTGGCGCAGGTCATGATTCTAGAGTCCCGGAAATCCTGGGATCAGCCCTGCAGGCTCCCTAGTCAGCAGGAAGTCTGCTTCTTCCTCTGGCTTTCACCTCACTCATGCACTCGCTCTCTCTCTCAAATAATAAAGTCTTAAAAGAAAAAATCACTTTCCTAGACTCTATGGATAAAAGGAAAACATTTTTTTAAGTAGATTCTCAGGAATATTCTTGGTCCATCTTTGAAAAGGTTTTTTATGGTAATTCTACTAAGTAAACTATTGCATCTCTCAGAAATATTGAAAGCTGTATCTTATACTAAAGATAAAGACCATTAGCATCATCATCTCAACAGACACTTTTCCTTCCAACATTAAAGAAATTATATACTTTATCATCAGACATTTAAAGAATTTAGCCCTCTATCTTGTCTAAGGTAAAGAAATCCCTAAAGTAACACTTAAAAACCATAGCACATTCCCGTAATCTCACAACCCAAATATAACAATGGCAGTGAAAATAAAAGGTTTATTTCCTTTCAGAACATTTTTTAGCCATACCATTTCTCCTAGATTCATCTGCACAAATCTCACTGAGTTATACATGTGTGTTTAGCATTTGACAGGCTCAGCCCTGGAAAGATTTGGTCAGAATATGATTTCCAACCATGGACTACTGGAAATCTAATTCTACTGAGTGATCCTGATAAACAAGTGAACTAAATTAAAAAAGCATCCAAGTAAAGGGACTGTTCAAAGAACCAGGAACTGCTTGACCAGCAGAAATTGGGCCATGGACTTAAGAGCATACAAACTGTAGGCCATCAAGGATAATTGAAAGTCATAATCTTCCAAAGGGCTTTAATTGAATATTTGGAAATCTGTATGAAAATAAACTGAGTCAACTAAATAGAAATAAACACAGCTCAACTAACCAGTATAAATCTTCAGAAGAAGAACCCTAATTAAAAAGATATATTGCACTTCCTACACTTTGCCATTCTGGTTGTTTTCAATATTATGCCACTGGGAAAATACAACTGTTCCTAATCAAATAATTTAAACTCCCATGCTGGGGCTTAAGGGTGGGTTTTCCCATTTTTCTCTTCCCACTTGTTTTGGGGATAAAGCCGTGCAAATTATTCAGACACCAATCAGATTTATCATCCTGTGCCTTTTGATGACATCCATCTGTTTATCTAAGAAGCCATTAAAGACTTATTGAGTTACAGCCCTATGGAGAAAATTGGGTTATCATCTATGGTTAAATCCAATTCTTGCATCTGCCATCTTTTCAGCTTATGCGGTATATTCTGAAATTACCCTGACTTGCAGACCTGTACTACAAGAATACATTTGCTTCATAGCCTTTTTATGTCATTTCTAGAGAATTTCTAATGCATGAGCAATTTGTAGTTCAGGAAAATGTTGACAGAAAGATGTCAGAGCTTTCTCTTGTTAAAAGTTCAAAAGCTGCACCCATTTAAAAGTCTTATTCCAAAATGGGCACTGTTCAATTCTGAGTTTTGTATTTAGAAGAGCCTAGTCAAAGAAAAAACGGACTCTAGGTCACAAAGGTAGAATTGTGTTAATCAGAAGATAAAGATAAATTAATATCAAGTCAAAATTCAAATGAAGAGGAAAAAGTGAAAGCTCATCACAAACGACGTTAAATAAATACCAGCAGGTGAACCGATAAGACACAAAGGACCCAATCTTCCTAGCGAATGACGAGGTAGGAGTTCAGTGCTTATCTTCCAAGTCAAGCAGCTTAAGCAATACTAAAAGTCATGTTTTCTGAGCTGGCTGAAGAGGCAGTGGACTGTGTGGCGAAAACTAATTGAAATAAAGTGAATATTTGCCATTTCCTGGAGACACTGTTAGAGCCTGACTGCAGGAGCTCCAGAGAAAGAGCAACTGTGAATCCGGCAGATGCTTCAACTTGCCAGTTTTTCTAGCATTTGTCAGAGAAATGAGAAAGAATCCACGAGAAAAGCAGTTCCTTGATTTGTTTATGTAAATCAAGCCAGATTTCTCGGAAGCCTAGATTTTCCGGGAATCTTCGAAGATTACAGCGTGGCTGCTCTTCCTTAAAATCTAGCTGTACACACTATTTATGGGCCATTTAAGGAGTTCCTTCCGATCGTATTTCACAGTGCCCTTTCATTGTTTGCCTTGTTATGAGATAAGTACCCGGACATGGGAGACAATAGCAGCACAACTGCTGCGCGTCATCAGTTGAGACCGACAGGCTGAGTGTGGCTGGTTTCAGAAAGAGGTTCCTTTGTCTCCCTACCTGTTTGCTTGTCCGTGACCTTCATACAGTACTGACTGTGCTGTCAGCAGAGAAACTGTTCTTATAAAGTCACCAGTGATGCCACAATGACACAAAGCTGTTGTCAAGCCAAGGATGCTCAGGAACCAGGATTAGACTGCAGGGTGGCAAATAAGAGGCAGAGGAGTCTTCAGGAGTATTTCATACCCTACTGCATCCATCCCAAAAGTGAATTTGAGGAGGACCAAAAAAGCTCCTGTTTAGAGTGAGAAATTGTATACTTTATGACTTTAGACCTGTGGCCTTTCTCTCATCACTGCCCTACTCCACCCAAAAAATACTTCCCCTAACTTGCTCAGGTCTGAAATTCTATAACTTAATGTAGTTTCTGGTTGGGGAACAGAAGGAGTAAGGGGGGGCCCTTTGAGACAAGAGAAAACACTTTGTTGCTCCAAAGCCTTATTTTCGGATCTACTCCACTGAAGATCTATTAGTAAAATATACTGGCAACTTTTCATTCATTTATTCAAAGATTAGTTTATTACTTTTTTTTTTTAAAGATTTTATTTATTTATTTGACAGAGAGAGATCACAAGTAGACAGAGAGGCAGGCAGAGAGAGAAGGGGAAGCAGGCTCCTTGCTGGGCAGAGAGCCCGATGCGGGACTTGATCCTAGGACCCTGAGAGCATGACCTAAGCCAAAGGCGGAGGCTTAACCCACTGAGCCTCCCAGGTGCCCCAAAGATTAATTTCTGAACACCTACAGACTATTTCATAATTAATTTTAATGTTCAGGTAGGAAAAATGATACTGTAAATTCTTTAAGAAAGTTTTCAGTAATTCCAGTGATTCATCAGTTAAGGATGTCAATCTGGATACAAACAACTGCTAAAATGGCTAAAAGAAAGGTTCTGAATATTGAATTGCTGGAAGCAATAGATCTAGGAGAACCAAAATGAGAGCCTACAATAATGCCCAAAGGTAGTACCACCATTCTCCTCTCTTAGATCTTTCCCATCCCCTTATCTCCTACACAGCTCACCATGCTTCTCAGTCCAGGGCAGGTGTGATTTCTGTCTCTCCGACAACCTGCTGGAGAAGATCTGTTGCCTTTTTGCCTGTCGGTGACATCCCCCTCCACATCTTGTCTTTACTCTATGGCTTCTTAGAATGCAAGGGCCACAGCCAGAGATGCCTTGTATTTGCTGGACTGACTTCTTCCACCTTGAAGATTACCTCCCTGATTGACCTACCTTTCTTTCTTTCATTATTTCTTTATTTTTTTTAAATTTTTTATTTCTTTTCAGCATAACAGTATTCATTGTTTTTGCACCACACCCAGTGCTCCATGCAATCTGTGCCCTCTCTAATACCCACCACCTGGTACCCCGATCTCCCACTCCCCACTTCTTCAAAACCCTCAGATTGTTTTTCAGAGTCCATAGTCTCTCATGGTTCACCTCCCCTTCCAATTTCCCTCAACTCCCTTCTCCTCTCCATCTCCCCTTAGCAAGACAGGAAATAACATGTGTTGGAGAGGATGTGGAGAAAGGGGAACCCTTTTACACTGTTGGTGGGAATGCAAGTTGGTGCAGCCACTTTGGAGAACAGTGTGGAGATTCCTCAAGAAATTAAAAATAGAGCTTCCCTATGACCCTACAATTGCACTACTGGATATTTACCCCAAAGATACAGATGTAGTGAAAAGAAGGGCCATCTGTACCCCAATGTTTATAGCAGCAATGGCCACGGTCGCCAAACTGTGGAAAGAACCAAGATGCCCTTCAATGGACGAATGGATAAAGAAGATGTGGTCCATATATGCTATGGAGTATTATGCCTCCATGAGAAAAGATGAATACCCAAGTTTTGTAGCAACATGGATGGGACTGGAAGAGATTATGCTGAGTGAAATAAGTCAAGCAGAGAGAGTCAATTATTGACCTACCTTTCAACCGAAGTCTCCATTCTCATACCGACCAGTATTAATTGAAGCAGGTAACATCATCTGTTGGCAATCAGGTCCTGCATGATTTTAGGCTGCTCCAATAGGTTGTTCTCATTACTGACTTAAGACATGAAGATGATTACCTTTACAGGAGTTCCTTAACAGTCAATTTCTCAAGTGGACATGATTGAAGAAGGAAATTAATACAATATTAATTAATGCACAAGCGTTAGGAATAGAAAATTTAAATAATTACTTTCCTGAAGAAGACTATCATTTCCTTGGGCAGACAATAAGTAAATATATAAAAATTCCATGTCTACAAAAGAAAAATGAGAGAGAAAAATACTTTTACTAAATGTTATGGACTGATTTGTGTTTCCCCAAATTCATAAGTTGCACCTTTAACCCCTAGTGTGACTATATTTAGAGATAGGGCCTTAAAAGAGGTATTTAAGGTTAAGTGAGGTCATAGGGTGGGGACTGGTGTCCTTATAGCAAGAGGACAAGACACCAGGAGTGTATACACACAACAAGGGGATAAGACACCAGGAGTGTATACACACAGAGGAAAGACCATTTGAAAACAGGGAGAGAAGGTGGCCAAGTGCAAGCCAAGAAGAGAGGCCTCAGGAGAAACCAAACCTGTCAACACTTTGATGATATAGAAGGAAAAGGTCATTCTAAACCTCATAAGGGGTTCATAAGCAGAGAAGAGTCAGAAGTCAGAGTGATGTGAAACTGGAGGGTTGCTATGGAAAATGGAAGAAAATGGTAGGTGGGTCCTCACTCCCCAGATGAACTTGAATTTTATCTGGTGGGAATTGGATAAAAGAATAAACACTGATCTTAAAATGAAAAGTTTTAAGAAAATTAGCTTTGCTGCAGTTTATGCAAACTCAGTTGTACAAGATTAAGACTAAAAGTTGAAGACCAATTAGGAAAAAATTACAGTAATCCAAGTAGGTAAGGGCCCAGATAGTGGTAGAAAAGGAGAGTATCTGATAAATTTGAAAGTTACTGCAAAGTAGGAATTGATAGCACTTGGTAACAAAATTGAATTATGTTAATTAATAAATCATTTATTTTTTGTGCATCTCAGCATTATACAGTTCACTCTACGAGTGAACTCGTTAAAGAGATTCTTATGTTAATAGAAAATTTCATAACATAAGTTATTTGAGAGCTTTTTTCTAATTGAATAAAGTTGTTGAGCTGTTAGAATTACCCTGAAGATCTTAGTAAGCAAGGAATCATTTAAAATTATGTAATCTATATAAATAAAGCATTCAGACAATTGAAACTTACTGCCATGACCCAATCTGGGGAAGAAGAGGGACTAGAGAGTCAGATAACTTTTTGGAATTAGGTAATCCCAAGAGACCAGTAGAGGAATCTAGTTAAGGCCCATTTTTTCTAAAAATAGTCAGGAAAGGGATTTTGAAAGAAATCCCTCTATACCAAGATATCACTCCTTGAGACAAACATAGGATTGATGTAAATATCCAAGTATATAAGTAAATCTCAGTCATTTGTAAAATAATATTACTAATGTGTATTGAGTACCTGCTATGTGCTAAGAGTTTTGCATAGTTTGTTTTATTTATATGCACTGAGTACTTAACTAGGTGTTAATTCAGGCATGGTCCCTGCCCTTATGGGGCTTACAGTCTGGTGTGGGTGATAGGCATCAACAAATTACTGCACAAATACATACCTGATTAAAAATTGTGTCAGTCTCCCTGAGTAGATGACCAGGAATTAACTGGGGGGAAAGACTGGAAGAAACCGATTTGGGCCAGAAGTGAGGCCAGTGATTCATAGGGAGCCAGGGGACTGTCTGTTGGCATTCCAAAGATATGGCAGCATGGGTTGAGATCTGGTCATCAAGAGACTTGAGTTCATTTGCAGAGAGTTTGTCTCAGTCCAGGGTGTAGATAAAACCAATCATTAAAGACCAGGACCTTCTTACTGCAACATTCAGTCATAGGAACATTGAAAGGCAAAGTAGAAAACCAGATTCTGGGAATCTTGGATACAAAATGAAATGCAACAGATTTAAGTATAACCTGTGCGGTCCCCATATTACCCAATTCAGAACCTACAGACCCAAACTAAGTAGAAAGTGTTGTGTGGTTTAATGGTCAGAACACCAGAATTGTGCTCAGGTGCCTGTGGACCACTTCCTAGGTATTTTATTCTGGGAAACCATTTAGCCTTTGTCAGATTAATTTTTTCATTCTATAAAATGGAGATAATACTATCTATTTCTTAGAAATGGGGTAAAGCTTGAAAGAGATAATGTCCATAACATGCTTAATTCAGTGCCTGACTGACAATATGTGCTCTTCCTTCCTTCACATGTCACCAATATTTTTGCTGTTCTTTTGACCTCTATTTGGTTAATAACATGAAGATACCTACATACTCAATAAAATGTATGAACTTTATAACTGATGTTTTCTTTGTTCTTCTGAAGCTTGTCTGACTCTTTTCTACTTTTTTGAAATTTTATTGTTTTTAATTTTAATTCCAGTATAGATAACATACAGTGGTTTGTTAGTTTCAGGTATATAGTATAGTGATTTAACAATTCTATACATTGCTCAATAATAAATATATACTCTTTAATCGCCATGACCTATTTCACCAATTCCCCTATGCACTTCCCCTCAGTTTGGTAACCATCAGTTTGTTCTCTATAGTTCAGAGTCTGTTTCTTGCTTTGTGCCTTTTTTCCCTCTTTGTTCTCTGTTTTTTTTCTTAAATTCCACATGTGGTTAAAATAATATAGTATTTGTCTTTCTCTGACTGACTTATTTCACTTAACATTAGGTTAAGTTGTCGTATTCAAAGGCAAGATTTCATTATTTATAAAGACTGAATAATATTCCATTGTATATATATCATATTTTCTTTATCCATTCATCTATCAATGGACAAATGGTTTGCTTCCATAATTTGGCTATTGTAAATAATCCTGCAATAAACACCAGGAACATACGTCTTTTCAAATTAGTGTTGTTTCTTTAAGTACCCAGTAGTACAGTTACTGGAACACATGGTAGTCCTATGTTTAAAATTTTGAGGAATCTCCATACTGTTTTCCATAGTCGCTGCACCAGTTTGTATTCCCATGAACAGTGCATGAGGGTCCCTTTTTCTCCACATCCTTGCCAACACTTACTGTTTCTTGTGTTTTTCCAATACCAATTCCAATTCTAATACCTAGGAGGTGATATATCTCAAAGTAGTTTCAATTTGCATTTCTCTGATGATGAGTGATGTTGAGCATCTCTTCATGTGTCTGTTGGCCATCTGTATGTTTCTTTGGAGAAATACCTATTTGTGTCTTCTGCCCATTTTTATTTGGATTATTTGGGTTTTTTGGCTGTTAAGTTGTATGAGTTCTGTATATATTTTGGATACTAATCCTTCATTGGATATGTCATTTGTAAATATCTTCTCCCATTTAATTGGGTGTCTTTTAGTTTTATTGATTGTTTCCTTCACTGTGCAGAAGCTTTTATGTTGATTTAGTCTCAATAGATTATTTTTATTTTTATTTCCCTTGCTTCAGGAGGCATACCTAGAAAAGTGTTGCTGCAATGTCAGAGAAATTACTCCCTATGCTCTCTTCTAGGATTTTTATGGTTTCAGATCTCATATTTAGGTCTTTAATCTGTTTTGGTTTATTTTTGTGTATGGGCTAAGAAAGTGGTCCAGTTTCATTCTTGTGCATGTTGCTGTCTAGTTTTCCCAACACCATTTGTTGAAGAAACTTGACTTTTTCCCACTGCATATTTTTGCCTCTCTTATTGAAGATTAATTGAGCATGTAATCATAGATTTGTTTCTGGACTTTCTGTCCTGTTCTGTTTATCTATGTGTTTATTTTTGTGCCAGTACCATACTGTTTTGATTACTAGTTTGTAGTATAATTTGAAATCTGGAGTTGTGGCATCTACAGCCTTGTTTTTCTTTTTTGGTTCCATATAAACTTCAGGATCATTTGTTCTAGTTCCGTGGAAAACACTGTTGGTATTTTAAAAGGGATTGCATTAAATCTACAGATTGCTTTGGCCAGTATGGACATTTGAACAATATTTGTTCTTCCAATCCATGAACATGGAATATCTTCCTGTCTGTTTCATTTCCATTTTCTTTCATGAATGCTTTATATCTTTATAGTACAGGTCTTTCACTTCCTTAAGTTTATTCCTAGGTATTTTATTATTTTTGGTGCAATTATAGATGGGATTCTTCCTTAATTTTTCTTTCTGCAGCTTCATTATTAGTGTATAGAAACGCAATGGTTTTCTGTACATTGATTTTGTATCCTGTGTCTTTATTGAATTCATTTATCAGTTCTAGTAGTTTCTTGGTGGAGTTTTCAGGGTTCTCTATACAGAGTATCATGTCATCTGCAAATAGTGAAAATTTTACTTCTTCCTTACCAATTTGGTTGTCTTTTATACCTTTTTCTTGTCTGATTGCTGTGGCTAGGACTTGCAGTATTTTGTTGTATAAAAGTGGTGAGAGTGGACATCCTTGTTTTGTTAATGGTCTTAGGGGGTAAGCTCTCAGTTTTCCTCCACTGAGTATGATGTTAGCTCTAAGCTCTTCATATATAGCCTTTATTATGTTGAGCTGTGTTTCCTCTGAATCTAGTTTGTTGAGTTGTTGAGGGTTGTTATCATGAATGGATGCTAAACTTTGTCAGATGCTTTTTCTGCACCCATTGAAATGACCATATATTTTTAAATCTTTTCTCTTATGGATGTGATGTATCACACTGATTGATTTGCAAATATTGAACCACCCTTGCATCCCAGGAATAGGTCTCAATTGATCATGGTGAATGATTTTTTTTTTTTAATGTGTTGTTGGATTTTGTTTTCTAATATTTTGCTGAAGATTTTTGTGTCTATGGTCATCAGAGCTATTGGCCTATAGTTTTCTTTGCTTGTAGTGTCTTTGTCTAGTTTTGGTATCAGAGTAATGCATGCTTTATACAATGAATTTGGAAGTTTTTCTTCCTCTTCTACTTTTTGGAATGGTTTGAGAAGAATGGATATTAACTCTTCTTTAAATATTTGGTAGACTTCACCTGTGAAGCCATTTGATCCTGGACTTCTGTTTTTTGAGAGGTTTAGTTTTTGGTTTTTTCTTTCCCTGATTGAATTTTATTGTTAGTAATTGGTCTGTTTAAATTTCTATTTCTTCCTGATTCAGTTTTGTGAGGTATATGTTTCTAGGAATTATCCATTTCTTCCACGTTGTCTAACTTGTTGGCATATGATTTTTCATAACATTCTCTTCTAATCCTTTGTATTTCTGTAGTATCAGTTGTTACTTCTCTTATTTCATTTCTGATTTTGTTAATTTGGGTCCTCTCTTTTTTGAGGAGTCTGACTAAAGGTTTATTAATTTTGTTGACCTTTTCAAAGAACTGGGTCCTGGTTTCACTGATCTGCTCTATTGTTTTTCTGGCTTCTATTTCATTTATTTCTGCTCTATTTCTTTCTTTCTATTTATTTCTTTCTATTTATTTCCTTCTATTGGTTTTGGGTTTTATTTGTTCTTCTTTTTTTACCTCCTTTAGAGGTGAGGTTAGGTTGTTTATTTTAGGGTTTGGGTGTTTTTTTTCTCTTCTTCTTCTTTAGGTAGGACATATTGCTCTAAACTTCCCTCTTAGAGCAGTACTTGCTGTATCCCAAAGATTTTGGACCACTGTGTTTTCATTTTCATTTGTCTCCAAGTATTTTTTTTTCTCTTTGATTTCACAGTTGACCCATTCATTGTTTCACAGCACATTATTTATCCTCCATTTATTTGTGCTCTTTAGAGATTTTTTTCTTGTGTATGATTTCTAGTTTCATAGTATCATGCCCAGAAAAGATGCATGGTATGACTTTGATCTTTTTGAATTTGTTAAGATTTGCTCTGTGGCCTAATATGTGATCTATTCTGGAGAATGTTCCACTTGTACTTGAAAAGAATGTGTATTCTGCTATTTTAGGATAGAATGTTCTGAATATATCTGTTAAATACATCTGGCCCAATGAGCATTCAAAGCCACTGTTCCCTTTTTGATTTTCTGTTTGGATGATCTGTCCATTGATGTAAGTATGATGTCAAAGTCCCCTACTATTATTGTATTACTATTAATTGCTTCCTTTGTGTTTATTATTAACTGCGTTTAGTATTTTAGTGCTCGGTGTCCTTTGTTTCTCTCTACAATCTTTGTTTTAAAGTCTCTTTTATCCACTACAAGTGTTGCTACTCCAGCTTACTTTTTACCTTCATTTGCACAATAAGTGCTCCTTCATTCCCTCACTTTCAATCTGCATGTGTCTTTAGGTCTGAAATGAGTCTTTTGTAGAAAGGATCTTACTTTTTATCCATTCACTCACGCTGTTTCTTTTGAGTGGAGCATTTAGTCCATTTACATTCGAAGCAATTATTGATAGATATGTATTTATTGCCATTTTGTTACTTATTTTATGGTTTTTTTTGTAGTTTTTCACCATTCCTTTCTTCTCTTGCTCTCTTTTCTTAGGATTAGTTGGCTTTCCTTAGTGATGTACTTAGATTTCTTTCTGTTTATTTTTTGCATATTTATTACTGGTGGTTACTATTCAGTTTATATATAACAACTTCCATATATAGTAGTGTATATTAAGTTGATGGTTGCTTACGTTTGAGCCCATTATTTACTCCTCTCCTCCTCATGTTTTAGGTATATGGTGTCATACTTTACATCCTTTTATTTTGTAGTCTCTTGACTGATTTCAACAGATATAATTATTTTTACTGCTCTTGCACTTCTAGTTTTCCTTACTCTTGCTTACTCTCATTCCACTCAGAGAGTCCCCTTTAATATTTCTTGTAGGGTTGGTTTAGTGATCATGAATTTCCTTAACTTTTGTTTGTCTGGGAAACTATCTCTCCTTCTATTCTGAATGACAGTCTTGCTGGACAGAATATTCCTGGCTGCAGATTTTTTCCTTTCAGTTCTTTGAATATATCACACTACTCTCTTCTGGTCTGCAAAGTTTCTGCTAAGAAATTAACTGATGGCCTTATGGGGTTTCCTTGGTATATAACTGCTTGCTTTTTTTCTAGCTGTTTTTAAAATTCTCTACCACTACTTTTTGCCATCTTAATTACTTTATGTCTTGGGTGTGGACTTCCTTGGGCTGATTTTGTTGGTGGATCTCTGTACCTCCTGGATCTGGATGTCTGCTTCTTTTCCCAGATTTGGGAATTTTTCAGCTATTATTTCTTCAAATAAGTTTTTGTCCCCTTTTCTTTTTCTTTTCCTTCTGTGATCCCTATAATATGAATGTTATTACACTTGCTAGAGTTGCTGAGTTCCCTAAGTCTGTTCTCATTTTGCATACTTTTTTTCTCTCACCTGCTCAGCTTTATTGCTTTCTATTATTCTGCCCTCCAGGTCACTAATTTGTTCTTCTCTTCCAACTAAACTAGTATTTTTTCCAGCCGCTATATTTTTAATTTCATTTATTGTGTTCTTCATCTTTTTAAGAGATCTTATTTATTTGACAGAGAGAGAGAGATCAAAAGTAGGCAGAGAGGCAGGCAGAGAGAGAAGAGGAAGCAAGCTCCCTGCTGAGAAGAGAGCCTGATGTGGGGCTTGATCCCAGGGCCCTGGGATCATAACCCGAGCCGAAGGCAGAAGCTTAACCCACTGAGCCACCCAGGCTCCCCTGTGTTCTTCATCTTTGATTGCTGTTTTTTTTTTTGTTTGTTTGTTTGTTTGTTTGTTTTAAATATCATTGTTAAGTGTCTGGCTGATGTCCTCTACTCTTTTCTCAAATTCATTGAGTATCTTTATGACCATTACTTTGGATTCTCTATTAGGCATATTTTACTTACGTCTGTTTCATTTAGGTCTCTTGCTGTGATTTTGTTCTGTTCTTTCATTTGGGACATATTACTCTGTCTCCTCATTTCATCTAACTCTCTGTGTCTATCACTGTGTTAGGAAAGAAAGCTACAACTCCTGCACTTGAAAGTAATGGCCTTATGAAGAAGAGGTCCTGGGGTGCCCTGCTGTACAGTGTTCCCTGTTCATCCCTGGTGCTCTAGGGATGTCTTTTGTGTGTTTTGTGCACTGTGCTGTTTTGGCTGAGCCACTTTTTCCTTCGGTCCATTTGTCTGCAGTGGCTCTCTTTTCTTGTTGTAGGCAGTGTTTGTCACTGTGGTGTTAGTGGACCAGTCTAGGGGATGCCTCAGGCTTCAGTTGAGTCAGACCAGGTGTTTGTAAGAGATGCAGTAGCACCAGACTTCAGGGTGCTTTCCCTATGTTATCCCCTGAGGAGCTTTTGTTGGTGGGCAAGGCCTACGATCAGACCACTTGTCTCCTCTCACCCACTGCTGGGAACTCTGACTGGTGTGTATGGTTATCTTTCCCTCTCTCCAGCACAGGAGTCGGTTTGGAGTGGTGCTGGCCACTGGAGGAGCTGCTTGTATAGTGATCAGCTGCCTTGTATGGGCACTGGACAAGAGAGTATTAGATGCATCCTTGATGAATCTGGGAAACAGTGCTAGCAAGCTTTGTGTGTCCCAGTCCTCTGTGGGAGGGACCCTGCTGCACCCAAACTGAGGCAAGCTCTCTGGCTGAATTGGTGGAAGCACAGCACAGAGAGCAGAGCCGTAGTGCTAGCAAGTTAGGTTATGAGTCTTACAGGTGACTGTGTTTCTGTGGTGGGGCAGGGGACAGAAATGGTGCCTGCCAGTTCCTTTGTTCCTGGAGGAGTTCCCCAGCAATTTCTGTCCCTCTGATAAATAACTGTCCTTCCTTATTCCCCAAGTACCTTTCACACTGCAGCTTCTAAGCTGTATCTTTGGGGGATATTTGTTGTGCTGTCTAGAGATGGAGACTCAGGTTCCTCACACCCTCCGAGTTCTCCCAGAGTCCTGCCTGCTGATTTTTTAAAATTACAGGTTTTGAGTACTGCTGGTTGTAAGAACTCGTGAAATTAGGCCCTTCTGGTTTTTCAAAGACACTTGCTATGGGGCTTCATCTTCCCCGGTGGGGGGGGGGGGGGTTCCAGGTGTGGAGGTCTCTTTCTCTCCCCTCTCCACTGATGCAGTGTCTCTCCCTACTGTAGATAGTCCGTCCTATGAGTCCATTTGGTTCCCAACCATGTCTCCACCCTTCCTACCCTCTTCAGTGTGACCTCTTCTGTACATTTAGTTGTGGAGCTTATTCTGCCAGTCGTTGGGTTATTTTCTGGGTTATTTATACTGATGTGAGTGTTACCTTGTGTCCATGGTATGAGGTGAGACTAAGGTCCTCCTACTCTACCATCTTCCCCTCTTTTCCATTTTTTTCTTGATTTGTAATTGTGTTTCATATTTTGAGTCTCTTTCAGATGAATATCCAGAATGGGGGAGAGTCAGGGGATTAATATGTAAATTTACTCATTTAGAGATAGAATTCAACCTGTGCTCAATTAAGACTGTATGAATGAATGATTGCTCTTTGATTACAGAGATTTGACAGTGATAAGCATAGTTAATTAATTGTGAAGATGGTATATATTAAAAATAATTTTAAAGCATTTTTTTGTAATTTGTGTTTTAAAGTGATTAGTAAAGTGAATGCTAACCTCTTGCTCTCTGAATATTCTCTTAGCTATAAGCCTACCATGTTTTAATTAGAGAACTGTTCTGACAGTTCCGGGAGAGGAAACATTTTTTCTGTTTAAAGCATTCCTAGCATTTAAGCTACACAATTTATCTAGAATGATATTCCCTTTAAAAGGAATAGTAGACAATTAGAAGAACAGCACTGTAAATTTTCTGCCTTATGGATCGAAGCCAAGAACCATACAACTTTTGTGCTTTATAAGCAATTGCAAACTAAAATGAGTAACTGGTGTATTGTAATAGAGTTGCTTTGAGCTGCTATTACCATAGAATACTTTTCCAGCTTTCTTAGAAGCATGAGAACAGAATTGAGAAGAAGGCATCTATCTGATTAAAGCTAGAATGTTGCTTGCATTGTACTTCACTTTAGGCAGAGTGGTAGTCATTTTATTTGCTATTAATATGAATAAAGAGATCACTTCTTTTCAGAATGCAGCCTGCAAAAAAGATCTGTAGCCAATACACATGGCTAGAAATGAAGCTGCCTGTATAAATGTAGACATCCCTGAGTCTGGTAAGACCCTAGAAACTGTCCTGAAAATCACAGTGGGAAGACTGTACACTTGTTCAAATCAACAATGTCTGTGAGGGAGTTATTGAAACCTCCCCTGAGCTCTTCCTTCAGAAAATGGGAGTGCAGGTTGGACCAAACCAAATAGTCCCTATTCATGTGAACGCTTTTATCAAGATTAGGTTAGTGATAAGACAGCAAGGTACACTGGTTTTTGAATATTTCCTTTATGATAATAACTGGATGAAATTATTTTATTTAGACTTTAGAAATAAAAGCATTGCTTGAGTATGTTTAAATTCTGCTAAATATAAGTAGTAAACAAAATGTACACAGTTAACTTTATATATTCCAGCCAACCACATATCCGTACAAATGCTATGTTAGTTCAGCCTCTTAGGGACCTGGCAATATTTTTCCTTTGGCAAGTAGGTTTCACCCTTTTATTCATTTACTCAAAAGTATTTACTGAGTATAGGAAAAATCCCAAGCACTGTATTAGGTACTAAGTATACAGTACCTAGTAAGTAAATGAACACTAACTAATTCCCAGCTTTTCGATACTTACAATCTACTGTGGGAGACAGAGAGGAATCAAATGGTGCCACAATATCCTTTCTCCAGGTGAAATCTTTGAAAGAACACTAATGGATAAACGTGGAGCAGCTCTGGTAGAAATGGAACAGGCCAAGGAATCCGCTGTTCTGCTCCTACTCACTGCCCTCTTGGCAAACCTCTTTAGGGCTCTGTGGACTTAGTCTGAAATCATTTTAATATTTACATGCAGTCAGATGTGCAGAAACATGGGGAGCCTTGCTCTGCAGGACGTCATTCTGGCTAAATCTACTTCAGATGGAGCTAGCCAGCCTCACCAGACTAGCCACACACCACGGACACAGAACTTTATTCTAACCAGCCTAATGCTCTTTCCAGTGAGAAACACAACATATTTATTGCCATGGGTTAGGCAGGAGGGAGTGCCGCTGTAAGACTCTTCTCCCAAGAAATAGACAACTATAGAAACTATAATTGTATGAAAGAAATTGATATATAGAACTGATGAGAAACCTCAGTATACCTATACACACCTGCCTGCATGTGCACACACACACACACACACACACACACACACACACACTCATGTTAGCCAAATGCTTTGAACCTGCCAAAGCGGTCTAAACTTGCAGAGTATCAGATAATTAGATACTTGGACCACATTCATCCTGGGCAGGGAACATGTACCCTACCAGACTTCTCTTTTGCTTTTTCTCTGTCTAAGAGGAACCTGGAGATGTGCTTCATTTATACTGAGAGTAAGAGGGTCCTATTCAACGTTAAGCTATGACTCTATAGTTTCTAGATTCTCTGCTCTCTGATGCATACTGTGTGTGTTCTGTTAATACCCATCCCACTTAATAGTGATGCCCCTAGTACTAGGTATATGTGAGCAGTGCAAGTAGTTCCTTGGTCTAGCAGCAACAAGGCCTGTACATGTAGAAAAATCTTTCTTCTAACTCCTCAAATATTAATTGTTTGATTGAGGATTGGGAGATTCCAGTCATAAGAATGAAAGAACATGAAAACATGAAGTTTTAGGCATAAAAATAATACAAGGAAAAGAAAAACTATACTGGCTATCACATATATATATATATATGTCACATATTCTGTGCCGGATATTATTAAAAAGACTTATGGACATGCATTTGCATGCTTACTGAAACATTACAGCAGCCCCATGGAATAAGCCCCACACCTACTGCTGAAATTTATGGATGGGGAAGACAAGGTAAGCACCTCACACAAGATCACACAGAGTCAGGATCTGAACCCAGACGGTCCAGCTGCCAGGTCAATGCTCCTAGAATAACCCTGTGCCACCACAGTGCTAGGAGGGCCTTCTGCAGAGCATGTAGACAGAAGATTTCTTCCAACAAAAAAGTGGGTGTGGGGGCGCCTGGGTGGCTCAGTCATTACGCATCTGCCTTCTGCTCAGGTCATGAACCTAGAGTCCTGGGATCGAGTTCTGCATCAGGCTCCCTGCTCAGCAGGAAGCCTGCTTCTCCCTCTCCCTCTTCCCCTGCTTGTGTTCCCTCTCTCTCTCTCTCCCTGTCAAATAAATAAATAAAATATTTTTTTAAAAAAAAGGAAACAAGTGGGTGTGAACTCTGTGAGGCTATCTAATGGGGTAAAGAGAATTGAGAGGAAAGAAATGAAGGACTTTGAGAGGAATGGAGAACAGGCTAACCAGACCCTGACTGTGATGACTAGAACCAAACATAAAAATAATAGTTACTTAGCTACTTTGAATCCTTTTCTGGAAGTAGACAGTAGATGAATTCCAAATAAAAAATTGTCACCATGAGGGTTTTGTTTTTGTTTTTTTGTTTTTGTTTTTGTTGTTGTTGTTGTTTTTAAAGAGAAAGACTAGAGATTGTGGCCCAGTTGTGGTTCAAGTGGCTGTAACTTCGCTTCAGCCCGGATCTGAGACTGTGCTCACTGACGGGCACCCGTAGGCTGGGGAGCCAAGCAGAGGCTGTGGGTGACGGACGGGCAACTCGTTGAAAGAATAGTGTGGAGAAGCCTGAGGTCACGGTGGAGCAATAAAAGCTGATTTCAGGAGCCAGGAACATTTTCAGAAACTAGAAATCAACATTCGCCAGATGGTAGAAGTCAACACAGCCGAGACGATGCCAACAAGTGTCTGGAACTGAGGCGGTGCCTGCCTCGGACGGGAGGCAGCTTACACGTTGGACCAGGATCCGAAATTATTTCAGGATAGTCTTTTTGCTCAGGCCCAAGTAGAGTGCTTGAGCCAGACTGGCTGCCTCTGGCAGCCCAGGAAGTAGATGTGGAGCCCACACTGAAAAGCTCCCTTTTGGAAGGACCCCCAGATGGGAGACACCAGCTTCAACTGAACCAGGCCATGGGAATGGGTGGTCTGGGGAGAAACACGAGGAACCTCGGGCTCTTGCTCAAGAAGACCTGTGGTAGTCAAAATGGCCACGAGCCTGGAAGGACCCAGAAGCCTGTGATTCAAGTGGTAAAACCCCTCAGCCAACTGTGTCCCTCTCCCTAGCATAACTAGTACCGAGTTTTCATCCTCCGTCTCTGGTGCATGTGAGTGTGGTTAAGCCCTTTGCTCTCTGAAGTGTTTACTATGCACAGTAGTAAAAGGTTGCCTTAGGAAGAGAGGGAAGCACTTAATCACAACATAAGGTTTCATTTGGTTTGGTTTGGCTTCCCATGAGAAAACAAAAAGAGCAAGTTTGGGATGGGCAGTTGTGAGGCTTCTTCCCACTTTGATATTCTTGGACTATCTGAATGGCCTGCGCCTAGAGGATTACTCAGAGAGGCAGGGGCTCCCTACCCATGTGTCTGTGGGGCTGCACGAGGCCCATGTCCGCAGGGCCTGACCTGTCTTTTCAGGGCCACAGGCTCCCTCTCCTGTGCCTTCCTGAGTTTCGCACTGAGGCCGATGCCTGGCTGGGCTGGGGCTTGGGCTCTCCCCCCTCCAAGCACTCCCTCCGGCACACCCTCCTCACTTCTCCGCAGTGGATGGAAGTGTTCTTCTTGCCGGGGCTGCCACGGGCTCACATACTGCCCCTGAGCCACTCCAGAGTTCACGGATTGGCACCCAGAGCGTTCTTGTACGTGGACGGCTGGCACAGGCGTTCTCAGCACTCTGGGGATGGCCTTGCCTCTGCCTGGCTGCTGGCACCCAGGACTCCAGTGCCCCAAGGCCATACTTTAATTCAGTAGCTTTCTCCCCCAGATCACTCTTTCCTGCATTCTCTCTGTGTGCTGAACCCAAGCATTCAAGTCCTTTTCACCCCCATCAAGCTCTGTGTGTAGTCACACAGCAATCTTGATCTCACCCAGATTTCTGAGCTGCTTCTGTAGTTGACAAAGCCAGGTACCCAACTGTGCTTTCACTCGCTCTAGGTCAGTATAAATGTGGGGACTGATGCTTACACAATTTGAGTATTTTGGCCTCAAATGTATGCTACCTCCCCAGGTCTGTGTGCTTCAAATCCCATGGCCTTTTGCCAGCATTGCAAGATGTGCAGCAGTAGCTCCACGGCCTCCACATGGCCTCCCTGCCTCCCGCTTCCCTCCGCCACACCATCTCCAACCCCTCCGGGCACAAACAGTAACTGGGAGATGCTGCAAGTTCAGCACCTGGCACTGCACAAGCAGGTGTTGTCCCTAGGGAAGGGATTTAAGGGGTGGGGAAGGTGAGCCACCAGAGGCCTTGAAAGAACACAGAGCAGAGCAAAGACGCACATGCATCAGAATGACAACAGGTGCCCAGACAAGTCTGTTCATCCAGTAGTGAATGTGAGCATGCGGATGGAACTAGCCTTCAGCTTCTCCCCTTTCGGGGCTGCTCAGGCAATGCTGACAAACTGACTAAACCCCCTGGCCTTAAAAACACCACCCCGGCTGTGACATCCACATTCAACTTTCTTGGTTTCTGGCAAACACCTGTATGTTCAGACTTCTCTGCCTTTGCCTGTGATATAGCTTCAGCCAATAAGGCATTTTGTCACCTGGAAAAATCCCATCACTCTCCAGGGCCACACATTATTGTCACCTCCTCTGTGAAGCCTTCCAGGATCCTCTTAGGCAGTGTTAAAACCGTTTGCTGGTTCACAAAGGAGTAGAGAGAAAATTGGGGGGAGGAAGGTGTCAGAGCTGGAGTGAGAAGTAGAGGGGAGAATGGAATAGCATTTATTCTCCACTGGCCCTTGGGCGTTTGCTCATCATGCTGCTAATAGCACTAACCATTCTGAGTGTTGGCTGGCTTTATAATTAACCAGATGTCTACAAATACTTCAGTCCTTGCCAGATAGAGAGCCATTAGTTCCTGCCTCC
This sequence comes from Mustela nivalis, assembly GCF_964662115.1. Taxonomy (NCBI): domain Eukaryota; kingdom Metazoa; phylum Chordata; class Mammalia; order Carnivora; family Mustelidae; genus Mustela; species Mustela nivalis. Next base: position 172,747,243 of record NC_139021.1, read on the forward strand.
CAGGGGGCTGCTAGTTATATCTGGAAGTCCCCAGAAGAATGAACCATAGTTAGTGTGACTTCAGTGCTGTTTTGAACCCTCTGACTCCAGCTGTCCCTTGTTCCTGTCCTCTGCCCATGAAGTCTTTAGATACCTTCCAATGCCATGGCCTATCCAGGAAAGATGCCAGTAGCTTCCAAAGCTACAGGCTCTTGATAATCCCAGACTCCTATCTTCTAAGGCAAAAGACCTGAGCTCACTTAATGGAGGTGGTGGGAATGTACCCTCTGGTTCCTGAACACCTCTCTTTGGGCCCACCGTAGCCTATGAGCACTGCTTTACCCCCTCTGTACTGGGGACTCACATCCAGCCCATAAGCCCTAGAGGAAAAGTAGACACCATTTCTTTCTGCACTTCTCATCCCATCTCAGACCCACTCTTCAGCAAGACTCTCTTCTCTTCTAGAGAAATGAAGGTCTCATGCACATGGCCGAGTGCATTTTAGCTGTTCGGAGTTAGCAGGGCAATGATGTTTTTAAGTCTAAACCCAACAGAAATGGGTATACCAAAGAACATAAATAGGAATGTTCATAACAGCATAATTACAGTAGCTAAGCACTGAGAACAAGCCAAAGCCCATCAGCAGCAGAGTGGATACAGTGGAGCATGTCCATACACAGGACTAGTACGTAACAAGGCGTGCACTGCATCTACATGCCGCATTGCAGAGGAACCTCACTTACGTAGTAGGGCTGAGCAGAAGGAGCCAGCCACGGAGGAGGACTTGTTAATAACATGATTCCACTTATATAAAGTTGGGGCTTTTTGGTTTTTTTTGTGCATTTTTTAAAAAAAGATTTATTTATTTATTTGAGAGAGCATGCATGGAGAGAAGGCAGGGGCAGAAGGAAAGGAAGAGAGAGAATCCCAAGCAGACTCCTTGCTGAGCATGAAGCCACACATGGGGCTCAGTCTCACGACCCTGAGATCACGACCTGAGCCAAAATCAAGTATCAGATGTTTAACCAATGGAGCCATCTAAGTGCCACTGAAGTTGTTTTTTGTGTGTTTTTGTTTGTTTGTTTGTTTTTTAATAACAATGAATCAGTGGTGATAGGAATCGGTTTGGTAGTTAACCTCTGGAGAGGAGAGAGCAGGAGGAATCTTCTGGGACTTGGGTCTAGAGGGAACTATGGTGCCGCAGATGAACGTTCTGAGTAAGGCTGGGCCTTCTGCTGGGGTAAAGGATCTCAGCACGGTTCAGAAATGGCTTGCATCGTTCGGCTGGACACACATCCTTTCCGTACTCTTCGTTCAGCCTTTTGCGTTCAATGCGGAGAATGACATTTTTCAGTAACTCCGTGTCCACTCTGTTCATAGGAAGGAACCTGGTAGTTGATGCTGTAAATATAATTCCAGGAAAAACAATGTGCATTCAGATATGGGCTCTGATAGCTGCAATTCTAGAGCCGAGGAAAAAGGGAACCAGCCGTCATAAACAAGTGAAAGAAAATAGCACTTTCCATCTGGACCGTACCTTTGCAGGGCTGTTTTAGCCATCATCATTCCAAAACAGATTTGAAGCTGTATTTTACCTCATTGCTCTTTATATCTGGCCCAATATTTCTTTTGATAATCCATGCTATGAAGCACTTATAAACAGAATCCTGGCCTATTTTCAAGGATGGGAGATATGACACACCAATTAACTATAGAAAGGCTTGAATTTAGGATGGTTTTATTTCACAACGCAGAGTATGTCAGCCGTTTCTCCATAGAGCCGGCTACTGCAGATTCTAATAACAGAATCCCATTGCTCCCACAGTGGATCGCCCCGGCTGTCAGGAGATTCTCTGCAAACAACAACAACAACAACAAAAAGCATTAAGCCGCTTCTTCCTAATTATGGCGCGCTCTAAATATCTAATTATCGCTGAGAACAAATTGCATGTTGCAGGGATAATATTATGGGGAATCGTTCATCTGTTGGGCTTCTGCTTTTGAATTCCTGAGTTGGTGCAGCAGCTGCTGGAGCAAAAAATTTGCCACCTGGACACTTCGTTATGATTTCATATTTAAATGCAAAAACTGCTGAAGAGGGGCTCTATTTGATGGGCTTGGCTTCCTCAGGCATTTTGTACTTAGATGTGCATCATGTGTACAGCTTTTCCAGATTTCCCAGGTAGCTGGGAATATTGAATAATTGAGCATTTAGAGGAACAGCAAACATGGAAGCAATGGGGCTAGAGTAATACCAGTACGGCGACAGGGAAAGCAAGTTCTCTAATAATTTTTTCTGTATCAGTGCACAAAGGTCTGCAGCTCTTTATGACATTCCTCAGGAACTACATGGGATTTTCTTAATAAATGCTGATCCAAAAAGTACACATTCCCAAAGATTACCTGATAATTACACCTACTGTAATATGCTTAAAGCTAATTAACATTCAGTCTTCACTTTAGAGAATAGAAATTACCAGGTACTTATCCTATAATTACATCTTTGTGCACTCACTATTGTAATCCGTGGCATTAACTATATAATTAAATGATGAACAGTGACTGTATAAGTAGAGAGTACTTATGTAAAATTTGCGCCTTATCCAAAAAAAAATAATAATAAACAGACTCAAAGAATCACATCTCATTTTAAATTCCATTGTTCTCATGGAGATTGTATAGTGTGCCAAGAATTAATAATAATATTGTTAGCTCCTTGGAAGGGGGACACTGATCATACTGCCCCACTGTCAGGAGGACGTCCACTGCAGTTCAGCTCCCTTTTAAGGATGAGTTGCGCCAAGCAATTCTCACTGCATTTTTTTTCTAGGTGCACATCAGATAACAAATAGGTAGAAGCTGTCTTACTAAATATGGCCTGTCTCTAAGCTATTAAGTCCAGTAGTTTTGTGTCAGATGCTTTGTGTAAGAATTCTTTCAAAAAGTAATGTTTTTATCTGATTTTAAATGCTAATATACATTCATTGTAGAAAGTTTTTAAAATATTGAAAAAATACACAGAAGAAAATAGAAATCACTTACAATACCATATCAATGTTAACTTTTTATTCTTCCAGTCTCTTTTCTTCAGTCTCTTTTCTAGAAGAATCTTTCCTCCTCTTTTTCTCTCTCCATATATATGAAATATATCTCAAATATCATAACCTGCTTTTTTAAAGCAGTGTATTATGACCATTCTAATGAAGTATTATTTCTTATCATATTGACCATGATCCCATAATATTCTGTAACACTGACCATCCCTAAATCATTTAACTATCTGTAATGGACATTTGGGTTATTTCCCGTTTTTCATCCTCAAGTATGATTTCCCTCATCACTGTGTAAGAGTTCTCTGAGAGAATTTTTAAACCTTGTATCTCCATGAAAGCTCTACACCATCCATTCTAAATAATTGCCTTGGGACAATCTCAGTTCCTGAGTCTACCTCTGGATTCACAGCCTTGTGGAGCCGTGGTGCTTCACAGTCAACACCATGCACCGGCAGAGATCAACTCGATGAACAAATGGTCCATCCAGTGAAACTAAAAGACTTTGTAGCAGAAAGGACAAATGCCAGTTCCAACAGAGAACAGTAGAGACAAGATTGCCATCCCACAGCAGTAGCATAGATATATCAAACTCAAAAAATCCACAAGAAGTTGATACCATATTTACCACAGCAAGCAGTCATCCCGGTTCCAATAAGTATCATCAGGCACTCAGGGCAACTTGTTGGCTCAGTCAGTCAAGCGTAGAACTTTTGATTTTGGCTCAGGTCATGATCCCAGGGTCCTGGGATTGAGCCCCTTGTCAGGCTCCGTGCTCAGCACACAGTCGGCTTGGGATTCTCTCTCTCCCTCTCCCTCTGCCCCTCCCCCCATTTGTGTTCTCTCTCTCTTTTTCTCTCTCTCAAATAAATAAATAAAATATTTTTTTAAATGTCATCAAACACCCTAAATTAATGCTGTTGGTTTGAAATGAATTTGTTTGTATGTGTTGTATTTAACTTGCAAATTTGTTTTGTATTAGTTTGGGTGGTATAGTTTAAGAGCTATAATTGTAAGGAGTTACTATGTAACTCAGATTTTCACACGTTTAAGTAACATAGTAAAAATCATTTAACATGGGGGGTTCTGTAACAAGTTTTCTGCTAAGGTGGATCCATACATTTTCTCCATTTGGGCTGTGCTGCTCTCAGAGCCACTTCCTTATGCATAGCCTTGAAATAAATGACTTCCTTGGGGAAATTTCCTAGACACAAAATTACTGTCAAATGTGGTAAACATGTGAAGGCTTTTGATGTTCCTGTCAAATGTGAGTACCGATTCTTCAAGTTACTTTTTCTCCCTTTAGTTTCACCTTTACTTTTAATATTTTCCACCGTAGTCCATTCATTTAAGTTTGCCCAATACTTATTGAGTGCTTACTCTGCGTAGGCATCACGCCTGCCATTGGGCCTTCCAAGACGTGAAGGACTGCCCTGAAGGAGCTCACCCACTAATAGGAAGGCAATGACATAAGACAGCAGTTCTCACATGTTCATTTTCACTTTTAAAAATGATTGAGGACCCAAAGAACTTTTTTTTTATGAGTTATATTACTGCTGTTTACTATATTAGAAAATGGATAAATATGCCAATGCCTTAATTCTTATTTTCACTTCAAAGCTTATACTTTATCAGTGATCACACATATGGTCCCTTGTTTTTCCTTAAAGTAACAGCCTTTACTTGGTTCATCTTTGAGAAAATGTCTCCCCTATACCCAAGTCTGAATAACTGTAATTGGTCAGTTCTTCGTTTAAGAATAAATGGAGTCCTCGCCTGGGTGGCTCAGTTGGTTAAGCAGCTGCCTTTGGCTCAGGTCATGATCCCAGTCTCCTGGGATCGAGTCCCAGATCGGGCTCCTTGCTCAGCAGGGAGCCTGCTTCTCCCTCTGCCTCTGCCTGCCACTCTATCTGCCTGTGCTCACTCTCTCTGTCAAATAAATAAATATAATCTTTTAAAAAAATGGCGTCCCATTAAAAAAAGGGGGCAGGGGGAGCAGCCAGTTCAGCTGGCAATTTCAACAGCCATGTGAGTGCTTTTCTTGAGACACCTGTCACATGCTGGTCCGCAGCAAAAGTGCTTCTGTGTGTTTCCCATGTCATCACACAAAATACAAGACATGTCTATGACAGTCAAGTCTTCATGAATTAAAACATTCTTAGGTGAAACTGGTATTATTTTTGCTGGGAGTATGTAGTCGATGGAAAATATCTGGCTGCTCCTGACTTTTGGTGGCACTGCCCAGATTCATACTGAAACTCCTGCCATTTTGCCACCATGATGCAACAAAAAAGGGGCAAATAATGCCTAGTGATTTTGGCAAATGATGGCTTAACATTATGAAAATTATTTTGACCTCGTGACAGCCCTGAAAGAGCCTCAAGGTCCCCCAGGGTCTGCGGAGCTTACTTTTGAGAAACTCAGCTATGGAGTAGGGTTATTCTGTGCTGGGCACATGTCACAGTCTACTGTGACAACACAAGAAAAGGAGGGCCTGAGTCTGCAGGGAAATCAGGAAAGGGTTGATCAAGCTGAAGGGGATACCATTAAAAGCAAAAAGTCCAGGATCTCACATTTGCCTCCCATTGCTGCTTCATCTCTTAATCTCTTCACATTAAACTTCTCTGAAGAATTTGCTATGCACCCTGACCCCATCTCCCTACCTTCTACCCATGTCCACTCCAACCTATTTTCTGGCCCCATCCTGCACCAAAATAATCTTGCCCCTTCTTGCTTAAAATGCTCTTCTGCCCTGAATTCACTTGTATAATATTCTCCTGGGTTCCCTCTTCCTTTCCCCCCCCCCTAAGATTTATTTTATTTATTTGATTCAGAAAGAGAAAGAGAGAGGGCACAAGCAGGGGGAGCAGCAGAGGGAGAGGGAGAAGCAGACTCTCTGCTGAGCCCTGACACAGGGCTCAAACCAGGATTCCAGAATCATGGCCTGAGTCCAAAGGATACTTAACCGACTGAGCCACCCAGGCGCCCTTCCTTTTATCTTTATATCTATCCCTTTTTGCGTTCTTTGGGGGCTCATATGCCTCTACCCAGCCATTGAAAGTTGATGTTACTTAAGACTCAATTCTAGACCCTGATCTTCTACCACTCTGGATTTTCTCTAAGCACTCCCAGCCAAACCCAAGTCTTCGGTTACAGTTTCTCAAAAATTTTAGCTCCAACTGGATTTGTCCTCAACCCTTCCTACTTAAAGTGTGGTCTGTAGATCAGTAGCATTGGCATCACCGGTGAACATGTTAAGAACGCAGAATCATGGACCCCATCCCAGGCATACTGAATTAGAATCTGCATTTTAATCAGATCCCCGGGTGACTGTGGGTATATTCAAGTTCAAGATGCCGTGTTTCAAGAAACAGACCCGGAGGTCGAACTACTTCCCTGGCATATACTCTTGGCTATCTCAAAGACACCTCAAACTCAACATGCTCAAAATAGAACTCAGTTGTTTTTCAGCATATCTAGTTCTTTATCCACTTTACCTTCCTTACTTCAACAAATGGCGTTGCCAAATGTTGTATCATGCAAATGGGAAACCTTCATCTATGTTATCCTCTTATTCAATTTATCACCAAGTTTCCCATCTCTTATATCTGTCTCCTTCTCTCCATTTCCCTCCTCACTGACACCATCCTGGCCCAGGTGTCCCTTCTCTGTTACCTGGGCATTTCTCAATATCCTCCTTAACCAAAACCCCTGCTTTGAATCTTACCACCCCTAGTCGATTTTCCACAGTAGTTTGTGCAAAAGAGTAATCTTTGGATTCACATATTGGCTTTCATCATCATCTTGCTTAAAACATCCCAATGACTTTCTATTGCTCTTGTGATAAATATGACAATCCACAATATGGTCACGTGAGATCTGCCCCTACCTGCCCCCACCCCAAGACTTGTTCTGGGCCAAGTTCCTTGAGATTCCTCTTCCCTCACACCTGGCTTTCTTGCCACCAACATAATTTATCTACTGAACTCCTATTCTCCCTTAGGTCTTAGCGCAATCATCTCTTCCTCAGGGAACCTTCTTCTCTGGCCTCCTTAATTGAATCTATTCCTCTTATTCTGTGATCTCATTATACCACTTATTTGCCTGCATATTTGTCACAGTTGTAACTCAAGATTCATTTTTTGTAATTCTTTGATTAATGTCTGACTCCTTCATGAGACTGCCCGCTCCATTAGGGCAGAAACCACTCATGTTCTCTCCCGCTATTGTAACCTAGCTCTTGCCCGGCAGATAATCAGCAAGGCTTACAGGTCCTCACCTCTCTTCCTTTGTTCGTTTGTAATTCTGTCATGCCGAGTTCCTTTCTTCTTTGTCGTCAGATAGCCAAATAATACCTGTCTTTCAGATTAGACTACAGTGGCATCCCCTGTATGTGGCCTTCACAGCATAAGTGCTCTTCAGATCCTCCAATATGGTACTTATCACCTTCTACAATAATTACTGTGCGTTTATTCTCTCTGTATTAATTAGTGTAAGTAACCACCAGTCACTGTAAAGATAAATAGAAGTTTAATTTTCACTCACATCTAGTTCAGTGGACCGACTGAAGCAGTTCTCCAACGAGTAACTTGGGGATTGGGTTTCCTTCATGATCTCATGCTGCTTTCCTAGCATATGTCTTTCTCCACATACCTTACCTCAATGAATGGCATATACTGTCACAGGGCATGGACGTGGCTCAGTCTCTTAAATGTCCTGGCCCAGAAATGGCATGTTATTTCTACTAGAACTTGTCATCTGACCCCTCCTAAATGGATAGGAAAATGGAGTAGATTCTTCCCATATGCCAGTAAAGTGCATAGTATCAGGTAGGAGAGAAAACTAGTCATCTCAACCAAGCCAGAAACTCCTCAAAGAGGACAAGATCTAAGTCTGAGTCACCTTTATAAAACACAGATGTATTTGATATTTCTATCAAATTAGCGATTAATCCAAATTACTGGGGCAGTAAATAATTGATGATTTCAAAAGACAGAAGTGAAGAGGGAGACAAAACCAGCAAGAAGCAGAGTAGCAGATATGGAACACTAGCAGGTATTTCTTTCATAACCCAACGCTATTCATTTCCAGTGCTAACACCCATTTGGGCAGTGATAACTAACCTGGTCAACAACCTAAGTCCCTCTTCCCACCCAAAACAGTCAGTTTTTGATGAAACATTGTGACTTCCTGTGCTGTGATGATATAAATGAAAATTTTCAGAATAACATTATGTGCTGGAGAGTGTACAAGGGGCTTTACCTATGCCACCATATGGTGATTCTTTCACCAATTCTGCAATGTAGTCATTCTTATCTCAGAGCTGATGGGTCTTGTTCCAGACCACACAGCTCACAATTAACTGTCTCAGGAGGTGGGCTCAGATGCGTCTGACTCAAAAACCTACATACTTACCCACGATGTCGCACTGCAGAGTTTATTAAACAGCTGAATATTTATCAACCTCGAGAATCAGTACATATAAGTAGTAGAATTAATCAGCCCATTGTAATCCCCATGACCTAACTTGGATAATACTCCAAGGGATCACTTGTAGAATTTTGCCAAGACTGTAGGCGCATTCTAAGGAATATTAAGTGTCCGTGTTTAACTAACTTACATAGTCTAAAGCCAAGGTGATATTATCATAATTAGCCTATATTGTTTGGCATGTTTCTGGTGTGTGTGGAGGGCAGGGGGTTTCCAGAGGAGACAATGGCCCCAAAGTGTCTTGTCTTTGTTCCCTCTAATATATACAACCCATCTGTGTTTGCAGAAGTAAGACTAGCTTTTGGCTTTCTGCTTGTTTTTATGTACAGTCAAAACAGTGAATCATGGAAGTATTCATCACAGGAAGGCCAGAGAAGACCTCTCAGCCCTTCTATCACTGTTTCTCACCCCTATCACTAGAAGCTGCAGCCTTGAAAATACACCAGGAAGAGTGGCAGTCTGTGTAGCCTGAATATGGAACCTACGAAGTAGGTTCAGACTAGGAAGCTGAGGGATTCCATTTTTCACCAGCTATAATGCAGCTAATTTTTAAAGCTATTTATTGAACACAAAGACATCTGATTGAGCGCTTGGAAGTATGAATCTTTCTCTGTCACCCTCATTCACCACCTCTTTTCATGGTATCTTTGTTAAAATTTGCAGTAATGGTACTGTATAAAGGGCCTTTGTGTGACTCACAGTGCCTATAAAATAAGATTTTTTTCTATGATCATCTTTTGAAAGTTGCTGTTTCTGTTATGTCACATTATTTTTTTTCCAGGTGCACTAGGTTTACCTGCTACAGGAAAAGATTATTTAAAGAAACATGCACCTTTTATTTTCTTTAATAGTTTGTGTTATGATATTTGATAGTTCATGAAGGACACTGTCAGGTTTGGAGAAGGAGCCAATAAACTTTCGGTGCTAAGAAATATAGCCCCATAATATGCCTACTCATATGCAGAGATATTTTATCAGCTTAATGGTATCTTTTAGTATCGGACACCTTTGGTTTACAAATTTGCTCAAGGGCTATTTGCCTCTGTGTCACATTAGTGTTGAAGGAGGTTTCTGATGAGAATATTCAGTTTGGATATTAGATTTATGGTTTTCAATGTGGAGATAGTCCGGCTTATCTCAGATGGTGCTCTCTATGGCTGATGCCAGCCGGGGGCTCATGAAATGCCAGAGAAACTCTTGTTTGGTTTTAAAGATATAAATAAAGGTGTGTGGGCATGAGAGCACCTCCAGCCATGGCATTAATAGCTGTTTACTTTGATAAAATGTGTTCTATGTTCGCCGGGTAAAAAGGAAAAAAAAAAAGAATCATACGTTCATCGTATTTTAAACATATTCTTTTAATGGTAAATGAAATCCTGCATTATGTGAAATGCCATCATCATTATATTAATATAAATCTGGGCAGCCAAGGAAGAGAACTGGGAGAAGGACATTTATGGAAGGGGAAATTCAGGTCACGAAGCAAAGAATGTAGTCTAGTGTCCCAGAAGCCAGGGCGAGAGGAAAGTCCGGCTGTTAACTTTAAACTGCCTGAGCCTATGAACTTCATCCAAGAACAGAGCTGGGACTGGGCTTGAGGGCTTTGTCTTTCTCTTTTGAAATGCAGAGTTTGCCAAATAAATGAAAGGATACATAACTATTTTCACGCAGAATCTTTCCTGTGGACAATATATCAAATTAAATTGTACACAGAACTATGCCATGTTTGGAGCAAATGACTGAGTTTCAGAGTGAATGGCCATGGATCTGTCAGTCATTCCTCCATGCTTGGATCCGTTGATTAGACACTAATTCCTCAATTTCTTCCGTTTCAAATGCATCTTCTCCAAGTACTACAACTCACTTAGCTCCTTAAAGAAGGAGCTATTTTGTCCTCCAAATAGACAGGAACTTTCATATGTCCTAAGAAATGATAGCTTCAGTTTTCTTTTATTTTGGCAATCTGGATGAGATTCATTTAGCTTGGCCAGGTGAGCAAGTAAAAATTTGCTTTTTCTTAGTAAAACATACTGTTGTGTTACATTGATCAGATAATTTTATGTATTTTAAAGGTGCTACAGTTTAAATGGGACTTCATTATTATTCCTTATTATTGATTCAGCTCTTCAGCTTATTACAAAGACGTGGTGCAGATGCCCACACCTTTACTGACTGGATGACAGAAGCAGGATAGGAAAAACAGCTCCGTCCTTATGTGGGTGACAGCAAAACCCTACGCACAGAGGCTCGTGTGGCTGTGAATAGGAACGTGTCTACCGAGTCTCTTGAAATGCTATCAAATACTTTTTTCTTTTCTTCTGCTATATTCTCGCAGCTTATTCTCGCAGCTTATTCTCACAGGGCACATGACACTTACTCTTCTCTCAGAAGCATAATTTTCAACCTTCAAGACACTGTAATGGTAGTTTTCATTAAAGTAAAATTTTATGGCTTTTTTTTTTTTTTCTTTATAGAAACCTGCCAGCTAATGCAAACACAGCCATTGACCATTCTCTCCTACAAGAGTAGGGTAGAGTTTCACATAAGGGATTGTTTACCCAATAAAAGGAAATTTATAGTTTCCAAAAGTATGATGTAGAAATTCACTAATTTCTCCTCAAACTATTTACATCTAGTAATACATTTTCTCTTCTATCTAGCCACCCGAAATTTCAACATGTACAGAAACTATTAAAAACTTTTATGTGACACAGAGTCATTCAAAGTAATACTGCTTTTCTTTTCTTACTGTTTTATAATAAGAATAGTAGATTCTAGGCTAGCAACGTTTCACACTGATAACATATATCTTGTCAGACTAAGAACTCTTTGAAAGCAGGCATAGCAAGTATATAATTTAAACTATACTGTGTGCTTATTTGGGGAGGAAACAGATGGAGATTACAGAGGACTTAAAGCCCCCTCAAGTCACCCATATTAATAAGTCATAGCACTGCATATTATACAACGGATTTAAAGTCTGATAGAAATCTTTCATCATCAGGGAGAATTTAGATAAAGGAAATTCAGACAACTGGGAAAGAAGAGGGATTGAGTTGTTTTATAAGCCTGCTTATGCCCTTGTGCTTGTAATTGTAACTCTAATTATATTTGTACTATATTAAAATTAAGTGATCTAATTAAATATTCCATATACTGATAAAATGTTCACTCAAAAATGGTTCCTACTGAAATTAATACTTCAGAAACACTTAAGACAATTTCTTTAAAAAATTGCTGTTGGGTATGTGGACATGTATGACATGGAAACCAAGAGAGAAAAGGGTTTCAAGAAGAACATTCTCACTCATGTCAAATGCTTCAAGAACAGAAGAATAAAGAATATGGAAAGATTTCGATTTGTCAACTCAGGAGACATTGCTGACCATTCAATTTAGAGTTTCATTATACGGGTTAGAGCAAAAGCTGAATTTGAAGATGATAAGCATGAGATTGTGGGAGAAGGGCATAGGACATGGAGACTGTGATTATGGGGATCATTCAGCGACCAAACGAAGTGAGGGGAAGAGAAGGTACAGAGAGAATGACAGTCTACCGCTGGGAAGGAGTTCATTAAAGGGATGGTGCTGAAGAGAAGAGCAAGCTTTTGGCTTTGCAAACTTTGTGCCTTCTAGCAATATATTTAACTCCTTGTGCAATTATGTATTCTATTCCTTCTATAAAACTGAAATAATAACACCTAATTAAAAGATTCTTGGGTAGGGGTGCCTGGGTGGCTCAGTGGGTTAAGCGTCTGCCTTCAGCTCAGGTCATGATCCCAGGGTCCTGGCATTGAGCCCTGCATGGAGCTCCTGCTCAGTAGGAAGTTGGCTTCTCCCTCTCCCTCCGCCTCTCTTCCCACCCAAATTAAAAAAAAAAAAAAAAAAAAAGACCAATTCAATGTGATTATATAGCAGCATTTTTTTCTTCTTTATATTTCAACTTTCTTCTTGGAAGGGTGAATCTTGTCCAATTGGAAGACGGCGCCCTGCCGAGCATACTCATGGATTAGCATGGGTACTTTGGCAGCGGACCTGAGGAAAGCTGAGGTGCCCCGTGTTTAGAGCACAGAGCCCTGGCTGCTCCCACAGGAGACTGAAGGCAGGGGCTGGGCAGATGGGAATGCAGGTGGGAAGGGAAGGGCAGCCATGGGACAGGCCGCTGTCATGGTTTGAAATAGGACCCCTTCCTTAGGAAGCCCTTCCAAAAATCATATTTGTGATGTCTATTGGACTCACAAATGCTTGATGTGGATATTTTTATAGTGTTAACCAAATAAGGACCTTTGTTTCATGCCTGGGTCAATAAGACAAAGGAAATTTCTCAAGGAAGCCAGAACTCAAGGAAATTCAGAAGACCACTGTAAACCCCATATTCAAGAATGAACAAAAATCTTTGGAAGGATTTTTTTATTTCCACAGGATGAGCAAAGAGGCAAGAAGACTAGAGGGGACTTCCAACAAGACTTTAGGGTGCAAGGAATCCCTGAACTGACTCTTGTGTTACGTATAAAGCCTAGTGCCTTGAACATAATTGATACAGAATCAGGGGTGCTAATTAGCATAACCTTTGAAGAAGCACCGGAAGGAATTCTAGATGGCCCACTGTCCAGAGTAGTTGGAGGAATGGGACTGAGATAACAGCTGGATTTCTCTACTTCATAGGCCATGAGATTAGTGACTGGAACAGAACTTGGGCATCATGTTGCTTTTCCTTATTTTGCTGTTCTTTGGGAAATTTGAACTTTTCTCAGGACCTTGCTGACCTTGCCACTGTTTCTCCAGTAAGCTGTACTTAGTCTCACCTTCACAAAAACCTGAGAGATTTGAAACTGGCCACAGGCAGGTGCAATAGATGTAAGGTAGTGGTACCAAGGGAATTTTTATTCCTTTTCTAAAATTACAAAGTCATTTAGTAGGCCTCTGCAAAATGCTGGAATTGTAATATAAATGTTCTGGCAATCTCTAAAATACCCCAAGGAAAATTAGTTTTTGAAGTAGCTACCAAGATATTAACCGTTGTTGCATTGTTATAATGATTAAGAATATGTTCTTATAAAAGCAAAGAAATATTTATCCTATTTGTTAAAGTTAACACAAATTTGTGGGTGTCTATGATGCTACCACATAACACTCCTGGGCAGTGAGAGTGGCAATATCATTTCTTTTAAAATCTACCACAAATATCTACCTCCTTCTGTTTATACAAAGGCAACCATAATGACTTTTGCTTCTGGCAGGCTGAAATAACATGTGGGGCCTGTGTAGAAACACTTGGAGCCTACAAAATGAGCTTTTAGTTTATCCCCTGGTAGTTAATTACTATACCTCTAGGTCAATTAGATGGCTCCTAATAGCTCGGTTGTAACTGTGGTTTCACTCACAAGCTGTGTGTGGTAATTCTGGTTTACTGGTTTTCTTAAGTAAAACTCAAATTGCCATGTGTCTGAGATCCAAAATAATGATCAAAACTGAAGTATACCAAAGTGGGATCCGTAATGAAAACAATTTCATCAAAAGCTTCTTATTTTCAATTGCTGTTATACTGTTAATGTTCTCTTGGTTCCTCCAAAGATCATTTCTAAAAAAATAATGTAAAATAGAAGGAACATTTGCACCTTCATGACTTTAGCACAAGTGATTAGAGATTTGCGTGACCTGAAATTAAACAAGAGATACTGAGTGGTTGTGTGTATTCAAAGGAACAACGCCACATTGGTCCACTAGGGATACAGCTGAATCACCTAGAGGCATTTGTTGTCATTCGGTATTTCTCTAGTGCAGTACCTTCGCAGCTGCCAAAAAGTTACTGCTCAGCAGTGTGTTGCAACAGTCCATGCTCTTCCTGCTGTTCTAATGTGAATGCACTATTTCCAGCTCTGGGACTCCTGCACGTTTATGGTTCCTTCCTCCCCCTTTTGGACTATGACTCCTCCATCTGAGAGATGCCCAGTGAAACATCTTCTGCCTGCATCTGCCACCCCACTTCCACCCCCAAGAAAGCCACTACCCCTGCTTTGTGCATTCAATGGACACTTAATGAACATCTACTAATAGAAGACATTGCCAAATACCAGACAGATAGAAGGTGAATAAACCTAGACTCTGTGCTCAAAAATGGCAATGTTCTATGAAGGAAACAGACACTTAGACAAGTAATTACAAGAAAGTATGATAAGGACTCTTAATTGAGATGCCTACGAAGTGACACAGACAAAAAGAAGGAGCACCTAATGGTATCCAAGGGTGATGTAGGGAAGAGGAAACATAGTGGACTTCATGAAGGAGCCAGTGCTTGAACAGGGGCTGGAAAAATGTGAGAAAGTTGTCAAGTAGATCAAATAGGAAATGGAGATGTTACCAGACAGAAGAAAGAGCATGAGTAAAGGCAGAAAGGATGGCTTGTTTGCTAACTTGACCAACCAGGTGGGTGAGGATGTCACAAACCAAGAAAAGAAAATTAAAGGGGAAAATGGAGTGCATGTAGGAGCCCAGTTCATTTTCTCTCTATCACTGTCACCACTATCACAAAACCATATTTCCCCAATTCATTCCCCTAACACATGAATGGATTGATAAAAAAGCTATACTGCCCATTCTAGGTGGGCCTCGCTGTTTGTTGTCTTCCTAATAATACAACATATACTTGATTACTGACTGCCTGCTCTGTACTTTTAAATTATGAAGTAACTCATAATCCACAAGTGGGAAAACTTAAATTGACCGATAATCACAAAATAACTTTAGAAAGCTTTTTAAAAGTTACTCCCTAAAAAATGCTAGATCTACATGGTTTTATAGGAAAATTATTTTAAACCATCAAGAAATAAGTAATTACAAAGCTAATTAAACTATTTCAGAGCATAGATAAATAAGTCAACTTTTTGAAGCAAGAATAGCCATAATGCAAAACCTGACAGAGAAAGCAAAGTAAAAGTATACCTTGACAAAATGGTTATATGGTTTATTTAAAATGATAAAGATATAAAAATATCTACTCAAAGTCTGGAAAAATAATGACTATAATAATGGGAAAGGAATAATTATTCTAGATGTTAAAACATAGAGCTGTAGAATTGAAACAATATTGGGTTTAGATTCAATACAGAAATCAGTAGAATAAAAAATACAGATGTAGTCACAAATGTATAAAGCAATTTAGTGCAATAATAAAGAATATCAAATAAGTGGAGGAAGGATGATTTTTTAATAATAGTCTCAAGAGAGTTGGCTATATACTATTAAAAAATATTAATTCAAGCATCACTCCTTCCATGAAAATAAGTTCCACGTTGGTAAAATAACATAGTATAAAAAGATGCACATAAATGTATTGAATCAAAATATAAGTAAACATTTCTACAAACCGAACCAGGAGGACCCATAAAGAAAAAGACTAAAGGCTGTGACTGCAACACTGACACATAAATTCTATAACCAAAGCCACAGTGAAAGACTAAAATGCACTAGCAAAATTTAGGACATTTATATCAGAGTCAATATTCCTAACATAAAGAGTCCCTACCAGTTAATTTTTAAAAATAAATATGCCAATAGAACACAAGGCAAATGAAATTAACATGCATATGTACTAATGAAAGAAATAGGAAAAGCCTGTAAGAATATTAAAATAAACTCAACTTTGCTAATAATTTAAAAATGTAAGTTCTAACTATAATAAATGATCATTTATGACTAACTATTAGATAAGCAAGGAAGAAACAACTTTATAATATCCAGTGTTGGCAGTGAGCAAAGAAAGGAGCATGCTTATGGATTGTTGGAGGGATAGTTTGGCAACATTTATCAAAATGCAGAATGTATTTCATCAATCTCTCGTGATTTAGCTATTCAAATCAGTATTCAAAGGTAGATTCAAGGCTAGTGATTTCAGCTTTTTATGTAATAATGAAAAGTTAGAAATATCCGACATGTTAATCAGAAGAGGATACCGTTCATCTAGGTAAACATAAAAAACTTACATGCCTCAGATGGGTCATGACAATAGTTAAGTAAAGGAAGTGGGTCAGAGGTAAAACAGTAGAAAGGGAGGCAGACTGTAGATAACCGAGGGCATTTCCTTTCTCAAGCGGATAGCCACTCGAAGGTCCAACTCTTTGTTGCCATGAAATAATACTAAGCCAGGCTGCAAGATTTTCCAGTTTTCCTGAAACAGGAGTTATAAATTGGATTTGAAATCTAATTGTAAATACCTAACACTGCGTAGGTCATAAATATGCATGCCACATTTAACTTACAGAACCCATTTGCACCATCTGATTTATACAATGAAATACTATATAACCAGTCTTGTGGTAGATTGATCCCACATCTGTTTTCCCTTCCTTGAAAAAGGGTTGCATATCCTATCCTCCGCTGTGCCTAGCAGAGCTTTCTGTGGTAGTAGTACACTGCCCTATCCTGTTAAAGTCAGACTCCATGACATGTCTCACTTTGACCAATGAAATGTGCATGGAGGTGACACACAGCTTGTGCAAGAATCAGTACGTGCCTCCACTGATCCTCCCCTCAGCCTCTGTCCTAAATAGGGGCTGCCTAAGGCCTGAAATGAGATATCATGGGAAGCAGAGCCCTGAGGGATGACCCCGACCTCAGACAGGCCTTGTACGCAACAAATAAATATTTGTATTTATAAAGCACTGAACTGTTGAGGTTGATGCTGTGACCAAGCTGACTAATAAACTACTAAAAAGTATGACAGAGGTGTCTGGGTGGCTCAGTGGGTAAAGTCTCTGCCTTCAGCTCAGGTCATGATGCCAGGGTTCTGGGATGGAGCTCCTCATCAGGCTCGCTGCTCAGGAGGGAGCCTGCTTCCCTCTCTCTCTCTGCCTGCCTCTCTGCCTAATGTGATCTCTCTTTCTCTGTCAAATAAATAAATAAAATCTTTTAAAAAAAAAAAGCATGACAGTTTTCACTGACATAGAAAGATCTTTGCAATGTATTGTTGAATTTAAAAATAGCGAGCAATAAAATAATGAAATTTTTTCGTGTAAAACCTTGTCTATAAATATACCTCCGTATAGGTATATGTATTAAAGAAAAGTCTGAAAGGTGTATAAAAATCTTTGATAGCAAATGTCTTGAGAGGTGGAACTTAAGATACTTTTCAGTTTTGTTTTTATATTTTCCTGTATTTTTTTCAATCAAACAAATCATTTTTGTACAAAGAAAATAATATTTTTACATGATTGATGATTTTTAAAAAACTCAAAAGCCACATAAAATATTATAAAATTATCCCATTTGGAGAATCCCACCCCCCCCCCAAAATGAACATATCTGTCTTCTTAGAAAAATTTGATTGTAAAGACAAAATGAGTTAAGGCACTCCCAGTGAAAGTCAAAGTGCAGAGATTTGATTTCAGGATTTCAAGAATTATTATAAAGCTATAGTAATTAAGACAATGTAGTATTGGCACAATGCAGGTATATGAACCAATAAAAAGAACAATTGAGAGTCTACTCATAGCCACAAATTTGATTTGTAACAAAGTTGACATTGTGCACAAGTGGGAAAGGAATGGACATCCCATAAATGGTATTGAAAAATTGGTTGTCCATATTTAAAAAATGAAATTGGATACCTACTTCACATTGTAGCACAAAATTAATACCACATGTCTTAAAATTTTTAATATAAAAGGTAATATAAAACATCTAGAAGACATTCTACAGAAGATTTTAATGAATTTGGAAGCAAGGAGTCCCTTAATATAAAGTTCAAACCATGAAAACAATTGATTAATTCAACTACATTAGAGAACTTCTCTTCATTGAAAGATGTCATTAAAAAATGAAAATATAAACTACCGAAAAGGAGATATGTTAAAAACCTGTAACTGACAGATAATATTTGGTGATTTTTGAGTGCTTACTATATGCCAGATACTGTATGCAGTACTTTACATACAAGAATGAATTTCACTTTCACAACTATCCTGTCAGACTAGTAGTATGATTCCCCACGTCTAGATAGTACCAAGGCAAAGAGAGGTTAGGAAACTTGCTCAAGTCCCCACAGTAAGTGGTAGAACTGGAATCTGAACCCAGGCAGACTGGCTCTGAAGTCTGTTCTTTCGACCACTTCAATACTGTATTATGCTGCTTTAGCTATATTATATTATATTATATTATATTATATTATATTATATTATATTAATAAAGGATGGTAATCTAAAATATATGAAGAACACCTACAAATCGATAACAAAAAGACAATGCAATGAAAATAGGTCAAAAGACAACAGTTACTTCACAGAAGAGGAAATATTAATGGTCAGTAAACATATCAGTAGTGCTCGATTTACTAGCAACTGGTGAAATACAGATTAGAGCTACAAAGGGATACAATTGCACCATCTGATTGACAAGGATTTGGAAGTTTGTCGGTATAAAAAATGAGAGGGAGAGAGAAAGAGAGCAGGGGGAGAAGCAGAGGAAGAGGGAGAGAGAGAATCTGCAGCAGACTCGGCACCGAGTACAGAGCCTGACCAGGGGCTCCGTCCCAAGACCCTGAGGCCATGATCCAAACCAAAATCAAGAGTGGGACATTTAATGATTGAGCCATCCAGGCTCCCCCTACTAGGTAAAGTCTTTGTGGGAAAAAAAATCTTTTTCTAAGCCACATTTTTCTTTATTTGACACACAGTTTATCTAACGTGGACACATGGAATAGTCTCACCAAAAATAGAAGCAGATATGTTTCAATTTCTAAAATCGCATAGAGAGTTTATTAAATGGCTTGTAAAATAAAAAATTAGTCTTTAAAATTTGATGGAAAAATTGAGTCTCATTGAAGTCTATGTTAGTTAAAAAGATGTTACATATTTGAGTGAAAAAAATTATTTAACTTGTTCTTCAGAGCTTATTTAAGAAGAATTTTTAGATCAACTGGGAGAGGTTGACAAACCAAAATGTTAACTTAATCAATTGCAGGTGTAAGGGAGGAAAATTTTTCGTTTCTTCCCTTCTACCTTCTTTGTCTAGTCTCATAATTAAATTGACATAAAGCAGATTACAGGAGAAAAACAAATTTAACTTCACACATAGAAGAGCTCATAAAAATATGAGACTCAAAGTGACCAAAGCTGGCAGCTTTTGTATCTTTCAGAAAAAGAGACAATAAATTTGCAAAGAATTGACAGGACAGAGTTTGGGCTTGGGGTAGCAAATTAATGAAGAAGTAACGCGATTTTGTTTTTACCACTTTCTTGGTGCTTTAAATATCTCTGGTGCTAAGGATGGCTTCTACCCTTCAGGTGCAGGGAGCGTCCTGGCACATGGAGAAGATAGTTCCTGCTTCCCAGGGAACAGAGGCCAGTCAGAGTGCCTTTCTTGTTCTGGCTATTTCTTAAGTAACTTTAATTCAAAATGATCAACATGTCAAAGTGGAATATTTGGGGACCACCTGCCTTAAATCCCATCACAGGTTTTTAAGCTGTGTTTTTTTTTTTTCATCATTTAATCTGATGCCTTTTTCTCACTGTCCTTATAAGATATTTATCTTAAAATGTTGAATCAGCAAGGGAAGTGTCAGAAGATTTCAGCTCAGTTCAAACCACCACTTACATTACAGTGACCTGAAAAACAGTCCTAGTGATGTTATAAAAAGGCCAGAGAGGAAAAGAATTAAAAAAAAAAAAAAAGCCTCCCTCCAAAAAAAAAAAAAAAAAAACAAAAAACAAAAAAAGACTTGCAGTTCTAGAAAGGTTCCTAACCTCAGTGCTAAAAATTATCATGCTTTGAGCCATTATTTTGGACTAGGTAGTAGTCATAGAGAGAATGCCCCTTGACCCCTCGGTGCAGTCCTGCAGAATTGAGTCCCGGAGGCGGCTTCTGTCCAGTTTGTTTGAGATATTGATCTGCGAAAGATCCCAAAGCTGTCAGCATCGTGGGCCCCGACTTACAATAATACGGTAAATTATGTTTTCTTTTCCACCTCTGCACGCCGAGATTGTTTTGGAGATCTTTCAACTTAACTCATTATAATCAAGTTGTACCAGCCTTTGTTTTAATAAGATTGTAATCTCCAGGTCTATCCTTCTCATCAATGACTTTACACTGTTAATTGCTTTCTTGTCCTCCATTAAATTGCAGTTGCAATAGCTTCATCTTAACAGGCGCCTGGTGCTTTGTATTCTGCCCCATGCTCTGCAGACACACTTAGTAACATCATCTTCCAAAAGAACAAAATTACCTATTATCCCTTTAATCTTGATGTACTTTTTTTATGTCTCTTTGGTTCCTAGCTAGTGTCCAACCAGGAAACTGCATATTATCTTCCCTTAAAAAATGTGTTGTTGTTGTTGTTGTTTTAAAGCAGCATAGTATGGACGACGAGAATTTATTTCTAGATAGAACTCACACAGTGCATTCATCTATTGTTTTATAGGACCAATTAAAAAGACAAAGGGGTCTATTCTCCCCCTGATACACAAGAGTGACTTCCATTAACATTAATGGAAGGGAAACACTTGCGTGGAGATGAGTGGAACCGCCATATTAGAAAGTGGGGGAAAAAGCAGAATCTGAAACAAAAGTCTCCATGCATTTCACTAGAAAATCTACACAAAAAGCAAACCATTCAATTCACGAATGTTTTTTCCCCCCTATACTTGTGGCTTGTTTGTATATTAAAGAAAGTCAGTGAATAATTTTGAGGCGGTTCCTTCCTTCACGAATCAATCAGTTGTGAATTTGTTATTTTAACACAAATGGCACAACTTGTGTAAGGAATTCAGTAATGAAAAGCGGTCAGGGGCTTTGACAGGTTTTAGATGAAGAGGGGTCCTGGGAGACCTGCTTTTGGAGGCAGAGGTGAAAGTCGAAGTTGGTTACCTGAAGAACTCTGTACACAAAAGCTTAATTTTCAAGGGAAACGGGCTGTCCGTGTCAAACTTATCTTTTGGCACATCTTGCCTGAAATCTATCAAAATCGGGGAACTGATTCTGACTCCAGTGGAACCTCTGAATCTCTGACCCTCTTGGCCCTCTTGCGTGCCTTCTGAAAATATTAAATTGTAGCCGAGCATCACCTGACACAAATTTGGACATTTCCTTTCTATCGTTTCATTTTTTGATGAATTGTTTGGGAGTTAAATTATTTAAAGTGTGACCAGCTCCCCATGCTAACATCTTTTCTTTTAAAATATTCACACATTCATTTTGTATCTGGTAGATGTTAGTTCCAATTAGATTTTAACCTTTGAAAATGTGCTTCAAACATAGAAGCTGTCTGCTGAGTGACAGCCCTCTCTTTGGTGTCCCTCCATCTGTCCTCAGCTTCCCTGGCCCGGACTTTCATTTACTACACAAACCAGGCTCAGCAGTATCTTCTCTACCTCCAATCTGTCCCTTTCTATGCCTGCTTAGCACCATCTCTGGAATGTTGTTAGTATTCATACTGACCTGGAAAATGCTTCTGAGATGTTTCCTACTTTAATTGCTTCCTTTCTTAACTATGACAAATTCCCTGCTTCAGAGCATTACGTGCAAACTTTCTTTGGAGCCAAGAGATCCAACTTTTTAGCTAGAGTTCCTTTTTTTAGTTTAAAAAGTGACTGTATCCCTGTCATCTACTTCTCACCTTCAGTATCCTCCCTTTTGTCTTGGGATCCAGTTCAACCTGATCTGCTCTGGTCAGAATTCTCTAAAGATACTCTTCTCTCAGCAAAACCATGTTTTTCCCACACTTGGTATTACGATGCAGTTTGTGTAACGCGTCCGATGGAACCTGGAGCACGGCAAGTGGGGGGAGCAAGAAAGGGGTCTCAGGCATTTCATTTTAACTTGATAGTTTAAAAATGCTTTCATTCTCCCTAGCATTCTACAGTGTGTTCATTCAGGTCCTCTGAGAGGTGACTCCAAGATGAGATTAGATGTGCAAGGTCTGTGTTAGGGGAAATGCTGTGAAGGATACAGGGCAGAAGCAGGAGTAAGGAAGGAGAGCCCCAGATCAGGATGTCTCCGTGGGTGTGGCACCATTCAAGGTTTTGGACAGACCAGCGGGAAAGTCCTGAAGCCAGTCGCCTGTTAGACAAGTGACCTATCAGGCAAGAATGGGACTTCCCTAGTGCTCCCATCATGCTTACCAATGGCTGGGAACCACCTGGGAGAAGCCTGGCCTCTGTGTACCTGGTGCTGGACCCAGAGGGGTGGCTGCTGGGGCGGGGCGGGGGGTCAGGCACCTGCGCAGGAGATCTGACTGGCACCTTTTTAGGCCACCACACCCAGCTATTTGTTTTCCCACTTGCAGTGTGACTTGTCCTTGAGGGAGGAAATCAGCAAACTATCAGGACAGCTCTGCTCCTGCTGGCCATTCTTCCAGTGCCAACTACTGCCCTTTTGGGAGTTATTATGCCCCTGATGGGTACTGTAGATTTTTTCCTTGAAATTGATGAGAACCGTATATCAATTAAATTAGCTCCAAGGCCATGCTGTAGCCAAAGCTGAAAATCTATTTCCTCTTCCCTATTCCAGATTACGTGCAGCGGGGGTTCCAAAAGAGCACATAACAGGTTGTGGAGATCAAACACAATTAAGATACTTCAACACTAGTCAACCAACATGAAGATGCCCTGAGTCTGTATATTAACCCACTATCGTTTTCAAATTCCTTGGGAAAAATTTAAGTCCAAATATTTAATTGCTTTACAAATCAAAGTCCAAAGAAAATAAAGTCTGCAATCTTAGGTCCTCTTGTCCTGGTGAATTAATTTTTTTTGAAGTCCAAAGGTTATTCTCCCCAATTTCTTAATGTTGCTCAGTGGCAACTAGCGAAGTTCTAGATACCGGCAAGGAGTTAGGGTTTCTTCAGCAGCCTCATCCCGGACTATACCCATCACTGGAATGGACATAGTTCTTTCAGTGCTTCCTAAATTACAGCCCAATTTCCGAAAAGTCAAAAAAAGTTCGTAGGAACCTCAAGAGCCTTAAAACCCCAGTCTCATACTTACCCAAACTAGAAAAGGAGCTGGTCTCCAGCCCCTAAAGTAAATATCCCAGTACCCAGGGTGACCAAAACCAGAGCAGAGATTCATTGGTAAGTGAGTGTAGGAAGGTAGATGGAAAAAATCTTGGTTTTAGTCTTCCAAGGTTGCCAGTCAATCTATGCCTGATGCCCAGAATCCATGACCTGTGAATATAAATTCTACTGGGAAAAACCTCTCCATGAGAGGTTAATTAGACCCTATATATTTATATCTATGGGGAAAAACCCATCCGTGTAAATGTTCCACTCCAGTAAATGTTCTCAACCCTTTCAAAACACTTATCCCGAGGCCAAGAACTATGTCTGTCATGTGCACCATGGAATCCCTGGCATCCAGCACCTTGACTCACGGATAGAGGGGGCATGATAAATCATTGTAATAAAAATAGAATTTAATAGAAATTAGTTCCTTCTCCTGTCATTCAAGCTTCTATATTGCCTTAGTTGAAGAATAGCCTGGTTACAAGGTGACCTGTTAAAAAAAATCTGTTAAAATTTACAACTATGTGTGCAGGATTTTCTAAATACTATGCGGCAAAAAGAAAAACAGAAATTAGTCAGGCTCGGGGACCAGTATGACCTGTGACCATCATCCATAATCTCTGATTTCAAGTTTTTATGTTCATCAGGACAGCCACACTATTTTCATCGATTGACTTTATGACAGATATTTACGTTTGAACAATAGCTGTTTAAAAAGTTATAAATATATCTTATATTTATACTAATAAAACAATGCATTTTAACAATGTATGATTTTTTTTTTAAGCTAGGTTTCTAAAAAGTTTGAAATCTACTGGTTCAACAGTAGTAAAATGGGCGTTGAGCCTGAGAGTTTTACCTGGATTCAAATTCCTTTCTGCCTTAACATTCCTGAGACTAAGGTAATTCTTTTGTAAAATGAGAGTGATTATACTTGTCTCAAAGTTTGTTGGGAGGTTGAGAGAGTTAAATTAAAAAATCTGGAAAGTTCTGGCGCAAGGCAGACTGTTTCTGTGCCTTTATACAAAGCAATCACAGTGGATTACATAGGACAGCAAACAAAATAGGCACTATTATGTTTTAATTAATTTTAGTTTCAATATTTGAAGATCCTTAAAGATGTTTTAAATAGTTTCAATTATAACTGGGAAAAACAGTTTTCATTATTAAAATACGAACTTTCCCATAAATTTTCAAATTAATTTGTTCATACCTGGGCACATGCTTCCCACTATAAGTTAGTGCTTTGAGCATAGGGATTGCATCCAAGTTTCCATCTTGGGGGCCATACAGTTGAACAGAGTATATTCCGAATAAATACTTTTTTTTTTAAACTCAGGAAACTCATATATGGAACGTATGTACCAGTCTTTGTTGTAAATGCTTTGTAAATATCAACACACTTAATCGACAGAATCCTCTGAGATGGCTGCTGTTATTACTTCCATTTTACAGATGGGGAAATTGAGGCTCAGGGGGCTTAAAGTCATACAGTGAAGTGAGACCCCAGTGGCTTGAAAGTCCGTTCTCTTCATCCTGCAGTAGGGTGTCCCCCCTCCGTGAAAATGATGATCATATTGTCAAAAAGAGAGTTGCAGGAGAAGGCTGATTGAATTAGTAATAATTTAGTCCTAGAATTTGTATTATAGTTTCCATAGTAACCTTAATTCTTCCTGCTTGGTGTGTGTACATTATAAAAGAAGCATTCATAATTCTAAGTGTGGTGTTGATCTGCGGGACCATTTCATCCATTAGCACTATGAGCACACTGCCTTGGGCCTATGAAAATGTTGAAGAAATGAAACAAAAATTTTATTCTAAAATAAGGAAACTACAAAATTGAAATTAAGAAATATCAATAAAATGTAATCTAATGTCAACTTCATTAATTGTTAAATTTAGGATTCATAAATATTTCAGTGTACTTGCAAACAACCCGTAGGTTTAATTTGCTCACTTCATTAGAATTCCTAAGCAGGATCATTACAGAACAGTCATAACCAATCATAGGTTACATAAGATACTCATAGTAAATATTTCAAAAATAGAAATTATGAAAAACTTTTCAAATACTTTATAATAAAAATTGAATTTCATGTGAGTACACTTTACTGTGCTTGATACGACATGTAGAGGGGTCTTTGAAGGTCTTCAAGTGGTCTTTTTATGATTCACTTCATTTTAGTTCTCCACACACTACCCAGCGAGCTGCCTGCTTCTCTGTACGCGGGTAGCCACTTTGAATGAGACACAGAAGAAGGTATACCATTTTATTTGTAAGTCTCAGAAGTCACCAGTTTGTAAAAGTAAGTTATTTTTCCGATACATTACCATACAAATACTTGCATTTTTCCTCCTCCATTTTCTGACTTTGCAATTCAGAGAATATTTCCTATAAGAAGCAGCAGAGAATGGCATTATAAGGAAAAAAGGGAAAGTGCTTGTGTGGGGTGGGGGCAGGCTGGGAATGACAGATGAACTCTCCCCACCCATACTTTCCCAGAGGAGGATGGCACATCTGGGGCTCCAGCGAACTCCCGCGCTATGAATATGTATCCCAGAGCCCTAGGCCCATTTGCATGAGTTTAAATATCCCAGGACTCCCTGTCAGTAAGCACCTCGCACAGTTCTGAGCCTGTAGGGAGACGTGAGCCTCCTAATGCTGCTGTAACAAATTATCGCAGATGAGGCGGCTTACAACAACAGAGATTTCTTGTCTAACGGTTTTGGAAGTCGGAAGTCTCATCTGGGTCAGAAGCGTCCCATTCGTTTGGGTGGGTCTAGGGAAGAATCTGTTTCCTTGCCTTTTCTAGCTTCTAGAAGTCGCAGCGTTCCTCAGTTTGTGGCCTCCTGCCTCCATCTTCAAAGGCAGCCCCACTTTCCATCCCTGGCGCCAGCAATTCTGTCTTCCTCCTCCACGTGGCAGGCACTTCGTGGTGGTGTTGGGCCACCCAGATGATCCAGGATTCTGTCCCCTTTGCCCTCACTTCAGTCACCTCTGTACAGTCCCTTTTGCCATTTAAGGTGGATTCCAGGGATTAGGTGTGGGCGCGGGCATCTTTGGTGAGTGGACGTGCTTCTGCCCACCAAGAAGCCCTGGGCAAGCTCTAGGCGACTTGGCGCTGCGGCGGCACCTGGGCAAATGCCAGAAAATCCACTTGCAGTGACTCTCAGAGGCTTGCTCGGTCTCTCTGGCTGTGTTCCTGCTACGGCTTCCCCGATGGACTTTAATTCCTCCTCTGAAGTTGCCGCTGCCTCTCTTCCCACTCATCAATTTCCCCTTCAACCTAATGATATGGAAGTTGTAGGAGTCACTCTCTTCCTTTTATTCTCTCCGTAATAGTGCCCTGGGAGAGGGACCCTGGGTGGGAGGGGGAGCCTCGTTCGCGGATTGCGTGCGGGGATTCTTCTTTCCCATCTTTATCTCCGGGTTTGCACTACTTTATATTAAGAGCATTTTTTGTTGCTGTTTAGAAAATTACCACACGGGTGGAATCCTTCTAAGACACCGTGCCGAGCCGGTAATGCACGCGGCTAATGGTGGGCTCGTTCCCTGCTCCTCCCTGCCCGGGCCCCGGCGCCCCCTCTTTCTCCTCCTCGGTCAGCTCCAGGGATGAGAGGCAGGGACCCTGCCACCTCACATCTGCCACTTGGCTGTGATCCTCACAAATGCCTCAATTTCTGCGCCTCCGTTTCCTTCGATATAACATGTGAATAACAGCTTTTCCACTTCACACCACCCTCAGGAGCTGCTGTTTCATCTTTGTCTTTATTAAAACACGTCTGATTTCTGAAGCAGCTGTCAGGCTGCCTGGGACTAACGCCTGCAGGGTAAAGGCCAAAGGCTTCAGCAAAGAGGTTCTTTAGACTCGACCCCACCCGAACTTTCCAGCTTCGACTCCCACTGCCTCCACGCACACAGCACTCCCACAAAACCCATCTGCTTGTCATGCCCCCGTGTGCCAGAGAGAGGACATGGCTTACAGTTCTCTCTCTCTCTGTGGTTTTTGTTGGTTTTTGTTTTTCAGTTTTTTGTTTGTTTGTTTTTCATTTCAGTAGATAGGGAAAAGGGTTGGGGGTGGGGAGAGCAAGTGTTAGTCGTTGTTAGATTTTCTAAAATATTACAATGTTTATCTTGCTTTGAAGAAAGAGAAGAGTGAAGGCATTTAAATTTAGATAAAACGTATGTTTCAGTTTAGAACGTACAGCTAATCAGAGCTAACTCTGTGGTGGTCCGTGATTCCTGACCAGAAAGATGTTTTAAGCATTATTAAATTTTACCTGCCCTAAAGTAGATGATAGAGCCAAGGATGGCTAAGTTTCTGCTTCACTCAGTGGGCTTTGGAGTAAGTAAATAAGTGGAAAGTCAGCTTCTACTTGGACTGTTGCAACCGGACTTGGGGAGGGGAGGGATGGACACCGTGAGAAGTCTCACCGCTAGGCAGGACTTGGTATTCCTGAAGGTTCCTTCTTCTTATTCGCCTAATGCCTTAGCACCACTGACCTGGAGAAAAGCAATCACAGACAACGCAAGGAGGACCAGTGACATCACATCCTCCGCCAGTCACTTTCATAGGGAGGCAGAATGCCGAACCACGAAAATCTTCTACAGAGGGTCTCAAGGGTCTCAAGAACAGAGGAGAGAGGTTGTTACTACATTGTGGGCTTCATTCTTTGTCCTTATACCCTTTATACAGAACTCTTTTACTTTTAAGAGCCATGTTAAGGGTGCTCAATTTGATTGTTCTGGGTGGCTGAATTTTTGACAGGTTGTTTTCCACAGCAGCCATGTCTGCCTCTCAGAAAAGCCATCCAGGACCCATGCGATGCCCTTTCATACCTCGAGAACTTTCTACGTGCTCTTCCGGTAAAACCGCCCTCTCACCCTCCCCACTTGCACACCAGGCAATTCCTGCCCATCGCCCGTACTCAGTATCGTATCTATGAAGTTCTTCCTAATGACCAGCACTCCCCGACACACACAGCAAAGAAAGGTCATTAATTAATATTGTATGCTAACCTTTAATGTATTATACAAGCTGATGTGTGTATGACAGAATTTTCCTGCAGATTTTTCATCGAAACATTTTGTTCAGCAGGCTGTGCTGGCCACCATAGAAATCAAGTTAACTAACTTTAGAGCTTGGTTTTAGGGACATTCAAACATGTATCATGGGGCAGGGAGCAAGGGAGGGAGGGGGAATTAAAGGAAACCAGGGGGCACCTGGGTGGCTCAGTGGGTTAAAGCCTCTGCCTTCAGCTCAGGTCATGATCCCAGGGTCCTGGGATCAAGCCCCACATCAGGCTCTCTGCTCAGCAGGGAGACTACTTCCCTTCCTCTCTCTCTGCCTGCTTCTCTGCTGACTTGTGATCTCTGTCAAATAAATGGTTAAAAATCTTAAAAAAAAAAAAAAAGATTTAAAGGAAACCAGAATTGTCATCTGAAAAAAATCATGGCTTCTCGTCTTGGTTGTCAATGAGTTTTTCCCGTAAGATACTAAGTAACAGCAAAACTTCCATGAAAATGCTGACTTACAGTTCCTTTTGCTGCACGGTTCACAGGTTGTTTTCATATTGATTCTCTCACTGGACCTTGGCAACACCCCTGTGCATCACCCATTTTAGACGGAGAATTGGGGGTGCCTGAGTGACTCAATCGATTAAGCATCCAACTGTTGATTTTGGCTCAGGTCATGATTACAGGGTTGTGAGTTCAAGCCCCACAGCAGGCTCCATGCTGGGCCTGGAGCCTGCTTAAGATTCCCTCTCTCCCTCTCCCTCTGCCCCTCCTCCCACTCACATGCTCTCTAAATCAATCAGTCAATCAATAAAATCTTAAAAAAAAAAAAAAAGTGAAATGGAGGCTCCACAAGGGCAATTGACTTATCCGAATTACCAGAGCCAGTGAGTGGCAGTCTGGAGAGGAGCTGTGGTCCCCCGCGTGCCCGTCCTCCAACAAGCCCTTGCAGACCACTGCCTGTCCTAGGAGCTAATGAGAGCACAAAGGAAATGCAGCTAGAGTTCCTCCCCGCAAGGAACCGCCACCTTGCTTTTCCCACGCACCATCCTGGGTTTCTCCCTCTGACTCCTCATTTGAAGGCTTATATTTCAGTAACTGTTCCCTGCTCAGTTTGGAAAGTTTGAAGCCTGGATAGTCATATAATTTGTGATTCACTTCCCATGTCTGCCTATATTAATAGAACTCTGTATGATGTGCTCCCTTGATTTACTGTTTTTCTGACCACCACATCAGACTATTAAATGATTTAATTCCATGCTTCTGACATAAAGAGCTTCCCATCCCCTGGGGTGACAGGAAGAACTCGGTGGGAAGAACTACGGGACACAGAGGCACCCCAGCCTCTGACAATGAAGACACGGAATGGCAGCTAAGTGAGGGGGAATCTGAGGAAATATTACCAATAAATATGGGAAAACACTGACTACTTATTATTAAGGAAGCTTATACAAATCAGGTTATGCAAATAACTTCGGTACAAAAAGGGACTAAGTATACAAATAATTGATAAAGAAACAAATGACTAATAAAAGATATGAAAATCCCACAGTCTAACAGTAGTTAATAAAAAGATATTAAAATGATAATCCTGACTTGCAAATTAGTGAAAATTAAACATACATTATAAGTATATATAGTGAAATAGACACATTTTTAAACACTGCTGGTACAGGTACAGCACAAGTCTTTCCAAAGAATAAATTGGGACTATGTATGAAGAGCTTTAAAATGGTTCATATTCTTGCATTTAATAATTTCACTTTTAAGAATCTCCTGGAGGGAAACAATAAGGAATTTGGTCAGATAATCAAAAACAGAGACCATCAGGCCAGCATTATTTGTAATAGTGGACAATTAGGAACTTAAATAAACAACAGTAAAAAAAAAAAAAGTATAGAAATTAGATAGCTATGTGTTATGTCATAATAATATGGAGAATACTTAATGACATGGGGAAATGTCAGATTGTCAAATGTCACTTTGTTCACCTAAAATCTTAGAAGAAGGCAATTGTTCCCATGCTGTGGCAGCAGCGAGGTAGGGCCGTTCTCCACCTGGGGAGGGTTTCAGGGCCAGGCGGGAACACCAGGGCCGGCGCCCCAGCTGCTGCCTCTGACTCACCATGGGGCCTGGGCAGAGTCACCAGACTGCCCAGCCCCCCACTTCCTGCGGGTGCTCCCCGCTTCTACCTCAGCAAGAGAATGGTGAGACGGTGTGTGTTAACTGCCTTGTGGGGAGGTAATGGGCTCCTCTTAGCACAGAAGGCAGACACTTGAGAGAAAAAATTATTAGTGGGATAAAGAATAAACTGTGAAAGTACTTTACAAATGAAATTGCAGTATAAGTAATATTTTAACTGATTCCTAATTTTCATATTTTCCACATATAGAACATTCATCTCCCCAGTTGTCATCAGTATCTTAAACATGACCCTAATTGCCTAGTTACGTGATGCCCTCCACAAACAGCCCTAAATCTTTTGATCGCCCCCACCTACACCAGCTCCCCGAGACGGCTGCAGCCTCACGGGGAGCCTTGCAGGGTGGCGCTGGGGTTAAGAATGCCAGCTTGGGGGCGAGGACCCCGGTTCCAGTCCCAGCTTTGTCACATTCCCATTGCTAACCTTAGCCAAGGTGCTTCACTGCTACAAAGCCACAGTTCCTTTAACTCCCGAAAATGGGGACAGCAGCCTCTGCTTCCCTGAGGCAGGGGGTTGGCGGGGGGGAGGGGGGGTGTTAGATGAAAGGATCTGGGTAAAGGGCTTGGCCAGAGCAACACCTGGCACAGAGTCAACAATGACTGGTCAGCTTTTATTATTACAACTGCCTCTAACTCCCAGCTTCCAGCTTCCAGTGATGGACAGTGCTTGAGCCCAACCCTCACGTCCCCACTCACCCAGCACATTCTGGTGGAGGAGGCTTGGAGCAGCCTCCAGAGCCCAAGACGATGTCAGCCAGTGCAGAAAACACAGATGGTATCACGGAACTGGCGGGAGACCCTTGTGGATGTCTAGACTGCTCCTGGGTACCCCCAAACTTTGATCCCCAAACCCCAGGTCCCTATTCTAAGGTAGGGTTGGAGTATGAGCGCAAATTGGGAATGGTGAGCATTTGAAAGCCCTCCTGCTGTGTCAGCGGAAACAGGATATGCACAGAGAGGAAGAAATCCAGTGTGGTCCATAAAACATGTGGAAGTGATGGAATTCCAAGGTAGTCTGACCAAAGAGCAGGGACCTGCGGGTCCCACGAAGGCCATAAACAAGTCAAAGCAGATGGAAATGTGTTCATATCCCCTGTACACCGAGCTAGAGTGGTCACGATGTCAGTGAGCAAGCCAGTGAGGGGCCCAGCCTCCAAATGTGTCGTGATTTCAGCCCGAAGGCCAGTTCTGGGCCTTTTCCTTCATGTCTGTTCACACTCCTTAAGCTTCTCTGTGCACCTGCTGGGTCCTTCTCCACACTGGTGGTCATGTAACCCTCACCCTTTCTTCCTGTTGACTGCAGAGACCTTTTCCATTTTAGAGTTATATTTCCCCTCCTCATTTTGCAAATATTAAGCTGTGGCATAGAGAGAGAAGTATGGGCTCTGGAGTCAGTAGAGGATTCAGACCTCAGCTCTGCCACTTCTTCCTTCCGGGTCCTTTGGGAAAGATACTTAAAAGCCTCCATTTCTATATTTGTAACATGAATGTAAAAATACTATGTCCCAACTCACTGTTGTGAGAATTCGTTGAAAAAAAAAAAAATACATATCTGTTGAGAAACCAGCATAGAGTAGGCAGTTAATAAATACCTACTTTTCCTTTAGTGGAGAAATGTTTAAATGCAAATATTGCATTTTATGCATTTGCAATGTTTACCGACAAACATTGTACTTGTGGTTTTATGAGTATCTAATCAAATATGCTTGTAAGTGCTTCGATGATTAAAAATATTTGACAATTACAACCAGGTCAAGTGCTAAGATAATAATGATAAATAAGAAAAAATTCTTGCCAGCTGGAGCTTTCATTCTAGTTGGGAAAGATAGCAGATAATTAACATGGATATAAATAATGCATAGACAAATATTTTTCTAGAAAAATAAGATATCCGTATGTGCTTAGTTTGCATGACTTTTCAATGGAGATTTTGCCCATTGAATGATTGATGATCTTAGCTGGTGATGAGGGCATGCAAATAAATCCCACACCTTGAGGTATCAGGTCCTATAGAGATTAGAGTGAGGAGGTAGATTTTGAGCTGAGAAGGATCACGTGCGGATGTCTAAGTAAACACGTTCTATAAATTGTGACACCTCTGAAAACCAAGTCAGCTGGCTTTCCTAGGCCAGCAAATTGCTGGTGACCCTAGAGAATTGTGTGAGGCCACAATTTAATTGCACAAGCTTTAAGAGATCTGCAGTCTTTTATCCCATTAATTCAACCTGCAACTTTGTTCTCCCGTCCTTTTGAATATGCAATTCTCATTGATTTCAATGGGAGTTAGAGACACAGAGAAAGGGAAGAATTGGGCCAATTATCTGTTCAAAGCAGAGCATCATTTAAAGTACAGTCTTAAAATGTTTGCAGGCACATTAGTGAGTCAGTTCCTTCTTCCTCGTTTGTCCAGAAGGCTTTCCAGTTTGAATGGACCCTTTTAAAGGGCAGTCTCCTTCCCTAAATTCTCAGTGTCAAACTCATGCACCAGTAATTTGATGTGACTGCTGGGAGGCAATGACCTCACATTTTAGTCTCGATTTTACTGCTGAATTGTTTTAGATTTAAGCTATAGCCTAATCATAATTACCAACCCCAAATAACATTATAAATTCCTACAATGCCTACTGGGTTCTGACCAGTGCTGCATACAGCAAGTTAAGTCAGCCCAGCCTCGGCCCTCCGAGACTTTTTGTTTGAAATAGTCTCAGTCCATTGGTCATATACCAGCCTAGTGCAAAGAGGAAAAATGGTTGCAAATAGAACGTTCAA
The DNA here is from genome assembly GCF_964662115.1 of Mustela nivalis. NCBI lineage: Eukaryota > Metazoa > Chordata > Mammalia > Carnivora > Mustelidae > Mustela > Mustela nivalis. Next base: position 172,780,741 of record NC_139021.1, read on the forward strand.
AGCGACTGTACTTACACAGACGGTGAACACAGCATTGTGATTTCAGCTCTCCCTCACCTTATGGACTATGTGTTATAGCATTTAGCTGCACTGTACATTTCTGTAAAGCAAACCCCATTTTTCTACTGATTTCCATTCCATAGTTCCATGCTTATGAGAACTTATGAAGGTCTTAGTTGAAAACTCCTGTGTTGGAGAGATCTAGGTGATGTGGCCAACAGACACCCCAACTCCACCACCAGTCTGTGCCTTTGAGGGACCTCTCAGTGTGGAACAGGTTACCGCCCCGAGAGCTCAGGATCTTCTCCTTGTTGAGAGCTCTTTCTCTGACCCACAGAGGTGTTGCTCCCACCCGTAGATACACCCTGCCTTCCTGCGGCAACACCCTTCTGTCCTTCTGTCTGGGTATTTATAATGCTTTATAGGACCCGGCTCAGAACTGGTCTCCGGCAGTAATTGTCTCCAGATGTGGCACAAAAATTGAGTTCAATTTGTGGCTGTACACTTCAGGTGAAGAGGGCTGCCATGCACAGTTGCATAGGTTGTGTAATCCACCCTGTCCGTGGCAAAGCTGTCACCTCACAGCATAGTAATCACAGGAATATGGTAGGGGCTTTAGGAAGCATTCTAAATCTGCCTTCAAGCATAGGAGGTATGAGACCTTGGAAGAGCTCTGGGATGTTTCTGGGATGTTTCTGCCTCAGGAAGTTGAGGCCTCCCTGTCCACCTTCTAGAGTGTTTGTGGACTAGCTATGATAAAGTATGTAAAAAGTCTGCTCAGTACGTCGTGGTTTTCTGTTTGGTTTGTTTTGTTTTCAATGAGAAGGGTTATTGAAATGTATTATAGATTTTCTGTGGAGTAAAAAGTCCATACGTGATTAATATTTTAAAGAAAAAGCTCTTGTTTATTTTTCTCAAGTGCTATTTCATAGGGAACAAAGACCCTGTGAAGTAGCTCAGCAAATAGTCTAGATAATCATATATTGTTCATAATACTACATTTTAAATGAAAATTTTCTGCAGACCTTGATTACTATGTCAGGTTTGCCCAGTGCTTACTCACCTGGTACGCTCCCTGTAAACAAGGAAAATAAAAATAAGTGGGGGCAACAAAAATCACTGCTATTATATTTATTACAAACAAGTATTCTTGTGTGGATTGACTTTTCTTATCTGAAATCCTGTTTCTAATAATTGTTAAAATAGTAAATAATAGGCTCCAGAGATAATAATTACTATCATTTTAAAATCTTTTTACAAATGTTTCTTACCTTGCTATAATGAGGAATCTGAGATTCGAGGGATACGTGCCCTTGCTGGCAGCCATTTATTTTCCAGCATCTTCTCCTTGCCTTCTGAGTAGTTCTACAGATGAACAGGGAGTGCTAACTACATTCCTTGTAGAATATACAGTTATGAAATTCCTAGGAAAAGGTTCAGTAATTTGAAGACAATGATCTCAATAAATGTTAGGAAATAACTAGATTTTAAAAATAATTAACAACTGAGTATTTCCACAGTAGAAGTGTAGTGGGGTTAGGGGTCAGAGGAAGCACTTTAGCCTTAGCTGAGAAAATGACAATAAACAATGTAACCATCAGGGATTATGTAAAGCAGACCTTAGGTGCTCAAGAAGTTCAGGAGAGAAATTCTAGTGAAGTCTATAGTAAGTAATCAGAAGAGCTTCGTCTTCAGCTGGGTCTTAAGCAATAGAGGAACAGAATTTGGATAGGCAGAGAAAACGTGTTTCCTATGGTTTTTATACCTCTCATCGGCAGTAGGAACCTGTGAATTCCTTTGCAATTTTGGTATAGGAGATATTTCCTGGTAATTAGCAAACATAAGAACCTGACTGTGGGCAGCTAAAGTGATTGGCCCTTGCTCAACAGGAGAACTTCAGAGCCGTGACCGCATGGGGGAAGAGGAAACACTTCCAATGAGGCTCCCCCTTCCAGTTGGCATCCAAGATTGCCCTGAGTCTTTGCATGCAGATCTCCAAGAGATAAGGGGTCAACAGATTGTGTTGATGCAAATGCGATGTTCAGAGTCTTCTTGGGAGCTCAAGTAAATAGTAAACAAGAGAACCTGAAAGTTAGCTAAATTGGAAAGCTGACTGAAATGCTAAATAGAACATACTTGGTAAGAACTGATTGGTTCATTCAGCCTGGAGGAAGAGCAGCAGAATGGAGAATGTGTCCTAATACAGCTCTACTCATTACTATCTCAGCTCCAAGTTCTCCAGTGATAGGTACAGAAGGCACTCTGAAAGCTTTCCACATGTCTAATTATTTCCTGCAAAGTCTTTCATCAAAAAGTAGAAACATAAAAATCCCGTGAATTTTTTCTATTTTCCATGAGATAAAATGGAACTGCAGGTTTTGGAGTTCTGGGCTAGAGATGAAAGATATGGATACAGAGGTAGAGATGAAATACAACTGAAGCTCTTGGTTGCCCCAGGAATCTGTCCATCTGTCCATGACCCTCAGTATCTCCTCAACTCAGTGCAACCCCATCCTTCCTGACTCCCCTCAAACTCAGACCCACTGCCAGCCATTCTTCTCACACTGTTTCCCTGCACTCCATGTCCATGTTTGATTAGATTCATGGGAATTCTATTAAGTCTAGGTCTTTCGTGATACAAGCAGGGAGAGCATATCCCTGGCTTTGATGGCTATGGTGGTTTTACGGTATATCCACAAACTTTTTTTTTTTAGATTTTTAAATTTATTTGACAGAGATCACAAGTAGGCAGAGAGGCAGGTGGGGGGGGGGAGGGGCGGGGATTGAAGCAGGCCTCCTGCTTAGCATAGAGCCCGATGTGGGGCTCCATCCCAGGACCCTGGGATCATGACCTGAGCCGAAGGCAGAGGCTCTGAGCCACCCAGGTGCTCCCTACATCCACAATATAACCACATAATATAATCCACAATAACCCACTGAGCCACCCAGGTGCCCCCTATATCCACAAATTTTTGATAATCTTCCTGTCAACAGGTAGAGCCCAAATCTCCTACCCCTGGGGATGGTCTAGACTCAGGGACTCCCTTCTAACAGAGTAACACAGATGTCACAAGGTCCAGCTTTCCCTGCTGGGTTACAAAAGGCACTTCTGCTTTTGTTCATTCTTTCTCTTGGATCACTTGCTGTGAGAAAAGCCAGCGGCCATCATAAGGACACTTGCCACGGAGAGGCCCATGTGGTAAGAAACGGAGGCTCTGGTCAGCAGCCAGGAGGGAGGCCTTCCGGATGGCTCCCTGCATGAGCTTTGAATGGGTCCTCAGGTCCCAGTCAGGCCTTCAGGTGCTTGTCACCATGGCCAACCTCGTAGCTACAACCTCAAGAGAGGCCTTGAGCTCAGCTCAGTCACTCCCAAATTTTGACTCACAGAAACTGTGAAATTAATAAACACTTGTTACCTTAAGCATTTAACTTTGGGGGTAACTTGTTATATTATTGATACCTAATACAATGGCCTAACAGAGTCATGTGCTATCCCAATGTAAAAAAGTCTCCCAAAGAATTAGGTGAGAATTCCTCATTGTTTTGATAGGCCTTGAAAAGGAAGAATCAGCTTTGGTCCACCGCTAAGGTTTTTCACATCATATCTGAAAGAACACACTTCTAACAGTGATGCTCAGCAGGGGCAGTACTACCCCATAAAACTTTTTCAGAAATTTGCAGAACATTCTGGGTTTTCATCATGACTGGGGCCACTTTCCAAGCAGTTAGTAGGGAAGGCACAGTGGTCTCAGATGCCCTGCAGAGCACGGGGCAGGACCACACAGTGTAGAGAGCCACACTGGCCACTCGTGAAGGGAAAGACAAAAAAAAAAAAAAATTGTTTAAAGCTGTCTGAACTTAGAATTTCTGTTTCACATTAAACTCATTCTTAATGCTTTTAATATATACTGAATTTTCCAGAAATATCTTCTGTGTAAGTTGATAGATTAAACTTTGTTTCTTAGAACCTTTCTAGAGTTGTTCAAAAGCGCCTCAATGGCAATCGTGATCCTCATATATTAAGTTGCTAATAAGACACACACATCAGTCTGCATTTACGCCTGAAGAATTCCTAGTGATTCTACAAATAGTTAAAAGTATCTGACTACTCATAATATAGCCATATGCAAGCAGGACATTCGGAGAACCTTTGCCCTCAGTTGGTGCAGATGTGTTGAGAGATGGTGTGGCAGAATAAGGTGATAGATAGACCTGGATTCAAATCCTGCTTCTACCATTTGCCCTGAGTTAGTAACCTTTTACTTCTTTCAGGATCAAGTTTTCTCACCTGGGCAATAAGGTAATAACAACTACATTGCAGATTTTTGGAAGGATTAGAGTTAACATTTCAAAGTGTTCAGGGTAGTACCTGGCCCACTGTGGGTGTGTAATAATGACACATATCGTTGTAAATAATAGTACATGTTTTGCTCCATTCTGTAACAGTAAATCAGTGTGCTTGTTCCTCCCAGGTGCACTAGATAGGTCGCCAGCTTGATTCTGAAGCTAACAATAGTCATGATTTAAAATAACAACAGAGAAACCCAATGAGATACAAGGTATTATTTAGCTTAAGAGTAGGGTCGGTTGTGAGCTTGGAAGTACACAATAAAACTATTAGGAAGCTAAGGGATGTCCGGTTTTTTCAATATGGGTTAGCATTTTCAGTGACATTTTTGATGCAGAAAGTAACTGTCCCCCATGCCACAAGCGGTTATAAAAAGCTGCACTAAAAGACAACGAATCTTGCCCTTCTCACAGGGTCACCACGGCCTCCACTGTCCACACCCCTCCTCTCCAAGCAGAGACAACGACTGGGTTATGTTTGTGGAGAGTCGGTGTGTTTGGGGGCATGCTGTCTTCCGATCTCTCCTGTGTTCATTAGTGGGTAGCACCTCCCTCGGACTCTAGCACACGTGGGCAGGTGGGCCAAAATGTGTTCTGTCCTCAACTCAGTCTTTGCTACTGCTCATGGAACTCAAGCCAGCAAAAGCCAAAGCTACCCCAAGCCTTCCAAAGAAATGAGGAAAGTCAGACTGTGGGCAAAAGGAGGTCGTATTAAGACTCTAATTCTGAGACACTCGTCTATCCCCTGCTGGGAGTAGACTGGGTGTCTCACAGACTCCAGAGTCTGAGAGAGCACGAGAACACATCTAGCCAGGGCTGGCAGGAGATTCATTTGCTGCAGATCCCAAGAGGAACCCTTAGAAGGGGCCAAGCAGCCCAAAGGTGCATGGAATGGATTTAAGTCATCCTTTAAAGTGACCTTGCATTAACCAAAATCTGGATTAATTTGCATTGTACTTTAAAAAAAATATATCACCTTTATAACCTCAGATGGAAGCATTAATAAAAGAGGGAAATCTAGTCAGTATCATAAAAAGAAGTCATATAAACTCAATTATTTTATAGATGGGGTACTAAAATTCCAAAAAGAAAGTTTTAAGAGAAAAAATGAATATGTTAATAATTATCAAAATATCAGTACTTCTTTCGACAACTGATGTATATATAGAAGATATTTAAATATAAATTGCCTGGGAACCAAAATTAGAAGAACAGCACAATAACAGAAATGGTTATTGAAACATCTGAAATCCCTTATATGTTCTACAGCATCAGATAATGATATGACAGTCCAAGTTGCCCACAGAATAAGACAGCTTTAGAGAAATTTTAGTAGACATTTCACAAAAGGAGGTCCCTGAAAACTTAGAAGAATGTTTTAGATAATGCAATTATTTAATCAAGAATGTCAAAGACCAGCCATCACACTACCTGCTTTTTAAAGTCAAAGAAGCTGGGAATAAAGAGGGTATTTTAAAAAGAAGCAGAAGAAGAGCAAATGACAAGAGAAAGAGAAAAATTATGACATCCAGCCTAACAGAGATGATCATAGATTGTAGCTCTGCACTGTTTTCTCAAAAGCTTATACACAAGCTAATATGTATGAAAAGATTTTTTGAAATGTAGAAACTAGTAACTTTTTTTAAAAAAGGATGAGGTAAGAGACCTATGTTACAACTTTTTAAAAGATTTTGTTTATTTAAGAGAGAGAGAGCACAATGGGGGGCAGGGAAGGGCAGAGGGAGAGGGAGAAGCAGGCTCGCCACTGAGCAGACAGCCTGATGCAGGGCTCCATCGATCTAAGGACTCTGGGATCATAACCTGAGCAGAAGGCAGATGCTTACCCAACTGAGCCACCCAGGTCCCCCTCAATATGTTTTAAGTCAAGGCACTTTCATTCTTTTCCCTCCTCCTCCCATGTTTCCAGGCTTCACTGGTCCGCAGTTTGCGAATGCATTCCTCATTTACCTTTATGCTGTCCTTCATGGTTAGAGAGCATCAGGTAGCAGGTGCCTCACCAGTGTACCTAGCATCAATACCAGAAGAAATAGAACATGAGTAATTTTCACACAGTGGCTGATTTCCTAAAAATTGGTGTCCATATAAAATATTGGTGAATCTCCTGATTTCAAAAGGGAATAACCTTAAATTTAGTAACCTTTTGATAACTGTGTATTTTCAAACATTGTAAAATAAAAACAGATTGACTTGAATATTGTGGAAATTCAGGCAGGGTTAACCAAAACTTTCTGTGTTTCAAACCTATGAGTGAAAATGTTTCTCAAACACTAGCCCGCTTCCCTACCCCAGTGACTGTGACTCACCTGGAGCCGTGGGGCTTTGCTCAGCTGACGGGGCTCCCGCCAGCCTCGTTACCCATGGGTGCCCGTCAGCACAGGCTGAATGCGGGCCTGAGCCGTCCCTGAACCCAGTTCTACCTGCTCGCTATCATTTTGGCAAAGGTTTGGTTGAAAGGAAAAAAGTCTGTGGATATACATAAGCAGTTTAGCGTGGCCTGTCTTTGGGAAAATATTTTTATTCTAATCTTTTTTTTTTTTTAAGATTTTGTTTATTTATTTGAGAGACAGAGAATGAGAGAGAGAGAGCATGAGAGGAGAGGGGTCAGCAGGAGAAGCAGACTCCCCACGGAGCAGGGAGCCCGATGTGGGACTCGATCCTGGGACTTCAGGATCATGACCTGAGCCAAAGGCAGTTGTTTAACCAACTGAGCCACCCAGGTGTCCTAATCCTTATTTTTAGAGAGAAACACTATAATTTGTCAACTGGGATTTGTATGTTTTACTAAGGAAACCAGAATCAGAAGTAGTTTTCAGTAATCATTTGGCTAAAATTCGATTTAATGTAAGGGGTGCCTGGGTGGTTGAGCAGCAACTCTTGATCTGGGCTCAGGTCATGATCTCAGGGTTATAGGCACTAGCCCCGTCTGTGTCTGGCTCCTGGCTCAGCAGGGAGTCTGCTTAAGCCTCTCTCTCCCTCTCCCTCTGCCCCTCCCCCCAAGTGTACACGAAAGTGTGTGCACCCTCTCTCTAAAATAATAAATAAATCTTTAAAATTTAATGTTAAAATTTTCTGAAGATAAATAGCCAATCAAAATTAAGTATACTTTAACATATAATAACATGATTCCTTTATATACATAAATAATCTAGATAATATTCTTTCTTTTTTTAAAGATTTATTTATGTTAAAGAGCATGAGAGAGCAGTGTTGGGGGGTGGGCCAGGGGAGAGGGAGAGGGAGAGAGAATCTCAAGCAGACTCCCTGCTGAGCAAGGAGCCAGACATGGGGCTAGTGTCCATGACCCTGAGATCATGACCTGAGCCCAAATCAAGAGTTGGACCCTTAACCAACTGAGCCACCCTGGCACTCTGATAATATTCTTCTTAGTAGTCAGGATTATCTCTGGCAAAAAAATTCTCTTTTCCAGGCTGGCATATGTGATATTATAAGAACAGGTTTTAAAATTTTTAAATTAATAAGAAAATAAGAAGTAAGGCAATATCTTTCATATAAAGAATAACATATAGAAAAAACAAATTGTAAGTTAAAAGAAAAAATTTAGATTTACTTCTATAGACACAAAGACCTAAAAGAGCAAAACTAATTTAGTATTTTTAGCGTAAGGAGAATACAACTCGTGTAATAAGTGGGCTCATGGGTTATTTTCTTGCTATCCTTAAGATATTCATGTTCTTTACCCCACAGTAAAGGGTGAATAGGAATCATTTCCATAATTTAGTGTAATGTTTGAATTACAAAGAGCGATTCAATTTTTTGTTAAGATCATTCTGTAGGCACTTACAGTCTTTTTTGATCAGAGTCTTTACTTAAGGATTAAAATCCTTCTAGTGATGATGAAGTGGTCCCATGATTTAAATTATGTAAATTATTATATGCACATCTTCACGCAACCCAGCAATGTCTCATACATACATATGTTCACATATATTATACGTATGTAGTAGACCAAAAATTAGAATTGCAGGGGCGCCTGGGTGGCTCAGTGGGGTAAGCCTCTGCCTTTGGCTCGGGTCATGAACTCAGGGTCCTGGGATCGAGCCCCGCATCAGGTTCTCTGCTCAGCAGGGAGCCTGCTTCCCCATCTCTCTCTGCTTGCCTCTCTGCCTACTTGTGATCTCTGTCTATCAAAAAAAAAAAAAAATCTTTAAAAAAAATTAGAATTGCATTAATTCAACAGTGATTGATAAAGTTTGAACATTTGCTAAGAATATTGTGATCGCTGCAACTTCTTTTGTATTTTCTTAATAATATAAAAAATTTAAATTAAAAAAAAAACAACAACAAACAACTGGGATACCTGTGTGGCTCAGTCAGTTGAGCATCGGGCTCTTGATTTTAGCTCAGGCCATGATCTCAGGGTCCTGGGATCCAGCAGCAGCTCCGCATCAGGCTCCACTCTGCAGGGAGTCTGCTTCTCTCCCTCTTCCTCCCTCTGTCCCTTCCACTGCTCCTGCATAAGCGCTCTCTCTCTTTTTCTAAATAATAAAGGAATAAATACATTTAAAAATAATAATAATAAAAAATAAAGCAATCGGAGAAAACAGGAGAACACCTTATTATGGTCTTAAGTAAGGAAGGCCCTTCCAAGTAGCACAAAAATATACGAGTCATAAAGAGCACCTGTAACTTGAACTACATATGAAAGCAAGTTTGATGCTAAGAGAAAAATAAAGTAAAAAGACAAATAGCAAAATTAGAGAAATATTTGCAACACAGTATACTGCTGTTGAATGTTCCTTTATCCAAAGCTTTTCACGGTGATAAAAATTTGTAAATGTATTTGACAGTATTTCATTGACTTGTCAAAAACATCAATGCACAATGGAGGTGTCAGGAATAGTCTGAGTGCTATTTTCATGCTATTGCTTAAAAATCTAAATTCTGCAGTAAGTGTTTCATGTTATGATTCCGCATAATCTCTGAGCTCAAACTGTAGTCTCAAACTGCAGGGACAAGAAGCAGCAGGTGGAAGTTATTTATTTAAACAACTTTATATTTAAATGCCAAATTAGTCTTTGAATAATTCTAACTTTTCTGTGTTTTCCAGAAGGGAAAGTGAAATCATTCCCCTCCACTACTCCACCCCACTCCCCTGACAGTTTGGGATACTGACCTGTTCTTTCCCTACATGTTAAACCAGGAGATTTCTAAGATTGCTTCCAGCTCTGAAATTCTCTGATTCTCTGAATATCCCCATTATTATCATGACATCTCATTCTGCTGAAAGAAGGTTAAATCGGTAGTCTCTTATCTTACATCTATCTTTGTGAGAAAGAGTAAAGAAAACCGAATTCAGTTTCTTCATGATTAATGCATTTGTCAAATTCTTTCCAAGTAGCAAATTAATTTATTGTGTTTTTTCATGAATGCAAATTAAAGCTGTTCAAACTATTGTAAAACTTAGCAGTCCTTTTTCATAAATTAAAGCTAACTGATTTAATGTTAATGAGAGGAACTATATTCAAATACAAATTTTAATAACCTGGGTAGAAAGAAAACCTTAGACTTCATAAGCCTTTCCTTACATAAAATTCATGTAACTTGAACAGAAAGTCATTAAAAAGTAATTTTCTATATTGAAGCCTGTATTAATTACCTTGTATGAAACTCTGAAAAGTTCCTTAATAAATGTCTGGCCCCATGTGTCCCCGAGAAGGAGAATTGTCTATTGATTAGTTAATTATCCCAAACCAAAGTCCCCAAATTCAGTTTCTGATGCTCACTCTCTTACCTTTTTCCTTGTTTGAAATTCTCATCAAACCAGAACTAAATCAGTATTGCTTTGTTGTTTTTTTTTTTTAAATAAGGGAGTACTTTGCTTAGTCTGTTCATATGGATAATAAAAAGGGTACCAGTATAAATATTATAGAATATTTTGCACTTTGTTGGTTCTTAGGGGTTAATCTAATACTCCGTAAGTGTACGTGCGTGCGTGCGTGTGTGTGTGTGTGTGTAAAGCATCCTTATTGGAAGGATCAGACTTTAAGAAATCTGTCCTGTAAGCTTGATTCTTTCATACTTGTAACAATGCCTGAATTTGCTTCAATGGGATTATAAGAAACAAAAACATTACCAAACTCACTGAATCTTTGTATTCTTCAACATAACCATCCTGAGAACCCCATTTTGTCAATCCTCCCCTGAAGAACAAGAGAGAATCAAAATCAGTATTTTCCTTTGCGTTTGTGTTGTAACTGCGATGTGCTCAATTTTCACTCCGTTCAACAAGGAGAAATTTCAACTTCTGTTCTGATTGATAAACTATAGGGACTAATTTAGGCTCACATTTTTGAAAAGGAAAATTTTGTTGATGCTAAACGTGATCACATATATTTCCTACTGGGATTTGGGAATTTTTGTATAATAAAAGTATCTGTTTTTTAATATTAAAGTTTGCAACATTTACTGACTTCAAAAGGCAGTGCCTGATTAGATTTACTGTTCACTAATTCTAGGGCTAATCATTTAAATTGAGGAAGAGACATCTAAAACATAAGTCTTTGACACTTTCGATCTGATTTTTGTGTTACACCAAAGTCATAAGAATCAATAAAATAATGAGATTAAAGCTGAAATATGTCCAAAATCTTTTTGGCTCCTCATCTAGGAGCCAGAGAAGTAACAAGTCTGAAGGAGTCTGCGCTTTGACTAGGTCCTTTCATCCTGCTTGCAATAGTTGTCCTTGTTGGGTTCACTTTAGGACAAAATGAGCTCATGGAGAAGCACTGTAGGCTTCCTGTGATGAACACATGAAATATTTTCACCCACTTTTTCAGTATATCTTGGCTACCTTACCACCTTCCAAAATGTCAGCAGTGATTAGACTACATTATGGGATAATTAATATGAACTTTTATCTCACAGCTAATTTTGAGTTAATACTAGAACAAAACACATGTCAATATGTTAAAGATGGAGAGTGGAACAGACTGCTTTGGTATATAAAAATATTTTTTTTCTCTTTTCAAATGTCAGTCTAATATAAACGTTTGAGAAAGGTTAAGTAATCTGTGAAAAAGCGTCTTTGTGAGGTTTGTGGTGTAGTTTCCAAGTCCTCTCACAGAATATGGTACAGATCTTTTCATATTAAAGTTCTGCTCATGTTAAGAAGTTAAGCAAGTGTCTCCTCATGGACCGGGCTTCAGGGTATGTGGCTGTGGATGATTAACTATGTCCAATGTACACTCGAATACCAGCACTCCGTATTTTAAAATGATCTTCAGGAGGCATCCTACGCCTGTTTCTTTCTTCTGAACCAGCCTTTTTCCACATCAGCTACAGTGAGTCAATAATTTATTTCATCTCAGGGTAGTTCTAGAGATATAGGAGATTTCTGATCCTAAGATGCCTGTGCATGTTTAATTGTGCTTCTAAATATAGCTCATGTTCAGGATTACAGTGTATCAACTCTGCATGTTGGATCACAGAGTTCAAGACATGATCTAGACATGCCATCGAGGCCACCGTAACTGTAAACCAATCTGAATGGCTCAGCCCAAAAGTCAGGCTGTTCCACCCAGAATTTAATTGTTGCTTTGAATTAAAATTAAATATGGGGTATAATTGGTTTAGCTCCTTATTCAGCTGGATCAGTTCTGGCCATATGAGTAGTGTCTGTACAAAGACAGCCATATTTTGTTTCAGGCAGCTCACCCAATATTTTCTTGCAGATAACACTGTTTATAATTCCCTGCAAAGAAGGCTCTGTGGTATGCAGCTAGGCGTAATGCTTGATGGACTTTGGATGTTGAGTCCCTGAGCCTTTAGGATCTGCTACTTTGTGCACTCACTTTCCATCCTTTGCAGATTATCCTAGTTTTCCACAAATAGTGGGTAGTTCTTTGGCATTGTAGCTTATTGTCTCAAGGTCAGTACTTTCTGCTCTACCTTCTCTTTTCTTGATTAGTACTTGACCAAAGAAATAAAAACAGCTCATTGGCCATTTTCACCTGTGGAAAGTGAAATGGGAATGAAATGTAATTCATTAAAATCTGCAGCTATTCATAGGGCATGTGCATTTGTTCTGATTATTGCAATCCTTGTTTGTCCAAATGTGTTTAAAACATAATCTTTCACACACAAAAAAAATAATAAAAATTGTAAAAGCAAGGGAGACTAAATGTACTTAATTATAAATAAGTCATTTATAGTTGCCTTTTAGTATCTCCTTTACATCGTTCAAGGGCAAGTCTTAAGTACCTTTGTAAATACAATTTTTAATCTACATTCTCCAGCTCTAATAAGTGAGGGTTTTTGAAGAATTAAAAAAAAAAAAAGTAAGGATTTGGAGTAAGGAATATAAAACAAAATCTGATATATATATACTTTCGTGTGTGTGTGTGTGTGTGTGTGTGTGTGTGTGCAAATCTTTTTAAAATTTTTATTGTTGCAATGTAGTTGGCATACAATATTATACCAGTTTCAGGTGTACAACATAGTGATCTGACAATTCTGTATATTACTCAGTGCTTGCCACAATAGGTATGGTTACCCTCTGTCATGATACATTATTACAGTGTTATATACCATATTTTCTATGCTATCTTTTTCATATTTATTTTATAACTGGAAGATCATACCTCTTAATCCCCTGCATCTATTTTACCCTTCCCTCCACTTCCCTTCCCGTCTAGCAACCACCAATTTGTTCTCCATCTTTATGAGTCCATTTCTGGTATTTGTTTGTTTGTTTTGTTTTTTAGTTTCCATGTGTAAGTGAAATCATATGGTATTTGTCTTTCTCTGAGTTATTTCAACTCTATGTATCACCACTGTGTGGTCACAATTGGCAAGATCTCGTTCTTTTTTTATGGCTGAGTAATATTCCATTATATTCCAATAGTCCAGTATATCATTTCATATTATCTTTATCCATTCATTTATCAATGGATACTTAAGTTGTTTCCATATCTTAGGTATTGTAAATGACATTGCAATAAACGGAGGGGTGCTTTTATCTTTGGGGGTTAGTGTTTTCTTTTCCTTTGGACACATATATCAGAATTGGGATTGCCGGATCATATGGTATTTCTATTTTAATTTTTTGAGGTATCTTCATACAGTTTTCCATAGTAGCTGCACCAATTTACATTCCTACCAACAGTGCACAAGGGTTCCCTTTGCTCCACATCCTTGCCAACATTTGTTGTTTCTTGTCTTTTTGATGCTAGCATTCTGACTGGTATCAGGTGATACCAGTGGTTTTTGGCTTGCATTTCCCTGATGATTTTTGTGGTTTTTGGCTTGCATTTCCCTGATGATGAGTGATGTCGAGTGTCTTCTCATATGTCTGTTGGCTTTCTGTATGTGTTCTTTGGAAAAATGTCTATTCCTATCCTTTGCCCATTTTTTAATCAGATTAGGTTTTTGCTGTTGTTGGTTTTGGTGTTGAATTGTGTAGGTTCTTTATGTATTTTGGATATTAGTCCTGTATCAGATATATCATTTGCAAACATCTCCCATTCAGTGAGTTACCTTTTTGTTTTGTTGATGGTTTCCTTTGTTGTGCAAAACCTTTTCATTTTGGTGTAGTCCCAATGGTGGATTTTTATTTTTGTTCCCCTTGCCTGAGGAGACATAGCCATAGATATCTTACTAAGACCAATGGCCGAGAGATTGCTGCCTATGTTTTCTTATAGGAGTTTTAAGGCTTCAGGTCTCAACGTTTAGATCTTTAATACACTTTGAGTTTATTCTGTGTGTGGTATAAGTGGTCCACTTTCATTTTTTGCATGTAGCTGTCAAGTATTCCCAACACTATTTATTAAAGAGACTGTCTCTTCCCATTGTATATTCTCCTTCCCTTTGTCATAGATTAATTGACCATAAACGCATGGGTTTATTTCTGGGCTCTCTATCCTGTTTCATTGATCTGTGCGTCTTGAAACATAAATACTTTTTAAAACCAGATAGTACCATACTTCTGCTATACTCCTATACTTTCTTAGATTTAATTCCTCTAAAATGCAAGTTTCTTTTCCTTATTAAAACAAAACAAAACAAAAAAAAACTTTTCCTCTAATTATGAGAACTCATCAACCATCGGGCTGAAAGTCAGCAGCAGCTGGATGGTGAACTGGCCCCTTGCCCAGACCTCAGAGTAAGACTAATTTGAAAACCCTTTACAGAATGCAGCTCAGAGCCTGCTGCTCAGAAGATCCTGTTCTAATCAACCATTGATCATAAGAGATTTCCTTTATTGACCTGAAAGCAAGTTTTTTCATCTCCCTGCCAGCTAAGGCACTTACTGAAAATAGGTAGATAAAATCCAAAGTGAATACGCCTAATGAAGAAGGCAAAGTCTTCCATCTCTCCCACAAATGACATTCTGATTCTCTCTCCAGTGGGCCCTTTATAATGACACGTACAAATACGAATTTCTGTCTCCATCCATCTCTTAGCCCATTTCATTGCCACGCTATGAAGAAGCTATGATTAGCAAGATATCCCTTCTCCAAATATATTTGGATATTTAAAAAACTATAGTCAGAGATTGTAGAACAATGTATTGGAGTTCTTTTTGTGTCTACAGATACCTTGGAATGAATGCAGGACCATGTTTATCCCCCTGGATATAACATCAGAAAGTTCCAGATCATTCTGAAATTTGCTCCCTCTATGATTTACCTGCCTGTAGAGTTTGAAAGGTTCCCACTAGTGCTGACTCTTCGTAACACTTCTCAATTTACAGTAGCTCAGGGGACACTTTGATTGTTTCCAAAGGCAAAGTGGGGCAAAATGACACTTTTTTCACTCAGAAGGGTCAGTCTTTATGGGACAAGCTCAGTCAGAATCTCAAAATTGCTTCAGAGAATGAAGGTTTCTTTTATAATATTTTCTGTTAGATTAAAGGAGGTCATTTAAACAAACTACTTCCCCAAAGTCCCTGTTTTGAATTACTGGAGAGAATGTGTACTATCTGGGGTCTTGGATCACTTAGCAAACATCAGAGGCATGGTTTGGAGTCTTTTTTTGGGAAATACACTGTCCAACTACACTGCCTTTTCCTTCAGCAAAGGAGATTTATCAAGGATCAATTTGGTTACAGACACATCTGTTTTTGCTAAAATGCCTTTGGCCATTATCTGTAATAACTTTTGGTAAGGTCTAAGCAATTTATAATAATATTAATGGAAAAATCATGATTCTGTATAGCATTTTTCCCTTCCATTTTATCTAAATGGCTAGCAGTGAGGATTTGCATAATTTTATCTTGCTTTTTTTTTTTCCCTCCCAGTTTTGCTATGATCTGAGAGTTTTAAACGGAAGGCACAAATTGACAGCTGTGAATTTAGGGAAGCAGAAACATCACCTTGGACAATACTAAACTTCATTTTTTTTTAAGTTGATGGCTTGTCTTTTTTTTTTTTTTTTTTTTTTTGATGGCTTGTCTTTTAATAGTCAGTGTGGTCCATAGGCACTGTGTGGTATTTAAGCTTGAGGCTGTCTACTGTACTCTCATATATTCTTCTATAAATGCTGTGGAAAGCAGTGACTCACAGCATACCAACACTGTTTAACCTTGACTAAAAATTATAATCTAGTTTCTTATAAATAGATATCAGAGCTCAAAAAATTATTTGTGTTTTTTGTGTTGGCTCTAACTTTGCACAGATCTCCAGAGAGAGATCAGAACTTGAAAGGTGAACTGATTTTACCCTTTTGGGAAGTGGTTCATTCAGGAACTGAAAGAAGCTTATGATGGGGCTTCCCGAGTTGATTTAAAACTCTCAGTCTCTCCAAAGACATTTCGGGAGAGCTGAATTGCTAATGCTTCGCTGCCAAGCAAGTGTGGCAGCTGTTTCAATTTTTCATCAATATTGTACACACAGCCACAGATATTAAAACCTGTTTATAGACCATGTTGACCAAGATACTGGGCCAGATGCTCACTGGTGTAGCTCCACTGTCTGGACATAAGCATGTTCAGGCCTTCGGGGGAGCACAGTGAGACCATGCAGGAGACTCTCCCCTGGGTCCCCTTTTGGACAAGGGACTGTTTATAGGTCCACTGCTGCTCTGGTGGTCCCTCCCTGCCCTGCATTATTCCCACGCTCCACTCACTGTCTTCTTTGCAGCGAAGCACAGGGAGAGAGAAAAGAAGGAGGCGAGCCTCTGTTTCCAAATACCTTCAAGATAAAATAACACCAAGACCTCGAATCAGAATTCGCTTCTTTAGCAGCATACAGAACGACGATATTGCATTTACTCCTCATTCAAGGGGTAGTTGTTGACTACCTATTTCAGACTAAGCATTGGGATATAAAGGTGAATAAAAACATAGCTCTTACATTTTAAGTGCTCCCCATCTTGGGAGTAGGCCGAGTTAAAAATGCAAAATTCTATTATAACACGAAGAGTTAGAAAATTAATTTAAAAAATAATCTATTCAGTTGTCCAGAGATTGCTAGACATAATGCTAGTCCCAGTTTGGTCTTTGACACCGTGCCTCCTCCTTATCTCTCTGATAGGAAACGTAGAACCAGGTCTTGGTGGGTGTTCTTGGTTCTCACTCTGGTAGAAGTATGTCCAGGCCTTCACAAGGCAGCAGGAACAAATGCTCATCTCCAGCAAGGAAGCCCTTGGGCCCAGCCAGTCCCCGGACTCTGCAGTCATGCTGGTGGCAGCCCGCCCTGCCGCCCTCGAGAGCCTGTACAAGCGAGGGGGCCTGCGGCGGGGTCTGGGTCCTTGCTGCAGGCCTGCTGAAGAAAGGCAGCTGCAGCCATAAATCTAGAGAGCCAGAGTGACCTTAGGAACCACCGACTCCAACTTCCTTCCAAGAGAAACCTCTCAAGGGACATTCCGAATTTCAGATCAAGAAAAGCTTGGAAGCCACGCACTCAGCTGGCCTAGAGTTGTCATGGAATTTTGTGGCTATTTGTTACAAACAGAAACGGGTCCCACAGGTTAGAACTAGCCCCTGACTAGTCTTCTTAGAGTCTTGGCCAGTCTCAGTTCTGCCTTCCTCCTGCCTCTCCAGGTGGTCTGTCTTCCCGTGGACTCCCCACCACCATGGCCAGTCGTCTCCTCTGGGGCTGACCTCCTTCTACCCTCTTCTTCCCACCAAGGGCAGCCTCCTCCACCTGGTGGCAAAGACTGCCGGCTTCCCACCCAAGATCCGACCCTCCGTCCTTTAGCGGAGAGCTGTTCCCGCAGAGGAGGACTTGCTGATGGCATTGAGGCAGTACCATGAGCTTCTCTACCTTCTCGTCTCCCACCTGCCTCCTAGATGTCAATGGCCCAGGCACTCGTGGAAGCCCCAGCTGAAGATGGCAGAATGGCCGTCAGCCCGGGTCCCGGAGTTACTGCACAGGCCAGGGGCTGCACTCACTCCCTCATCCTCCCCCCGACGCATGTCCCGACACCAATCAGGATACTCATCTGAGACTTTTACAAAGTGAGGAAATGAACTAAGATGTGGAGCCACTGAGATGTCAGCCTTTAACTATTACAACACCTAGCATTACTTGCCTATACTTACAAAGCCTTCAGATTCCATCCATGCAGAACACCCTGGTTATCTCTGGGCTAGACTTTATTTCTGAGCTTCCCACTGGCCTATCTAGCCAGACACCCCCTCTGAGATGTCTCACAGATCGCTGAACTCAGTACGTCCAGAACAGAACAAATGATCCGCCATGGTGATTCTGTCCCTCCTTCACATGCCAGTGAGTAACATTTGTATGCACTTGGCTGTTCAAGCCAGCAAGCTGGGAGTTGTTCTAGATCACTCCCTATTTTTCATCTCCCATATTAATCTCTCCTAAAACATCTGTGCTGTTCATCATTTTTCTCTCTCTTTATTGCCGTTTTCTTATCTGGTTATAGTTCTCATAGCCTTACCCCCAACTCCCATCCGTCTCAGCTACCACTAGGAGTGTCTCTTTGAAATCAACATATGGTGATGCCTTTCCACTCCTTAAAATCATCCCGTGGCTCGTTCCGGCTTGTGGATGGAACATCTGTTTCCACGTTTGGCACCTGGGGCTGTCTCCTGGACTCCTTTCTGCTTCCCCCTCACTCTTCTCCTGTTCGCACCTGTGCTCCACCCAGAGCAAATGTCCAAAAGTTTCAAATGCCCTTGCCCTTCGTGCTGGGGAAGTGTTAGTTCCCGGTAGCCCGAATGCACCCCAGTGCTCAGGCCAGGCCTTTTCTCCCGCGTAATCCTTTCTCATCTTTCACACCTCAGCTCAGAAACCATCTCGCCTGGGAATCTTTGACCTCCACACCCACCCCAGAGGTCTCCCCTCTGCATTTTTCCCCTCATGCTTTGGGCCTACTTCATAGCATTTATCTCTGTGTGATTATTAGCAAATCTAGGAGTGCTTGTCTTGTTGCCCTAGCTTCACGCTGTTTGATAATGATTCTTTAACAACAGCCCACCTCAACCATGCTAGTTACATATATGCCCTCAACACAGGTTTGTCAGTTGAAGCGACACTGTTGTCTGCTCCTATTTGCATAAGTGGATAAAATGATACACATCCAGTGCTGAGGGCAATAACTGCATTAGTAAGCATTCAGTCAATGGTAACAGAATAGGGATTTTTTAAAAAATATATTATTGCTATTATTTTTATAACCATCAACATTAATTAATGCCTTTGATCTTCACTGATTTTACACCTCTACCAGTTTTTGAATTTTGGGTTCCACAGCCCCCCCCCCCCCGCCTTTGGCTTAATACCATATGTAACTCATTTGTACTAAAGTAGCAATTTTCTTCTAATGGTATGAAGTGAGCAGAGTTCAAGTCAAAGGGTCTGGAGGCCTGAGTTCAGGTGCCACTTCCAGCGCCAGCTGCGTAGCCCTGAACCGGGCATTTCATCACTCTGTGCCTCATTTGGCCATCAGTGAACAGGGGATACAATGAGCTTCCTGACCCACTTAAGCCAAAGATTATCAATGGGAAAGCATGTTTTTTAACCCTAGAGAGTGGATAAAGGCTAATTATTGGTAGTATTTCCAATAATAGAGCAATATTAATATAAACAATGCTTTCTCTGTTGCATGTTGCCTTTCCTCTATTTTGCCACTACCACTTTCAATTATTTTCATATTCTATAATGAATAGCAATATACATAAGTCTTCTGTGTCTCTATGAGCAAATTCTCAATTTGGTTATCCAAGGCATCAAAATAATTTTGGTTTGAGGATTGAACACAGTACCACCTCACTGACAATGTTGCTCTAAACTGATGCCATCCACAAGTCTTTGAGTCCCCCTTTCTATCTAACTGTGTTCCTTATTTGGCATTCCAGACAGTAGGCACACTAGCTGTTGGGTGAATGAATGAACGCTATTAAAGGATAGAAGCAAAGTCTTGAGTGCTCTGTGTTTTGTCAACTGCTCCCTACTTGACTTCAGACTTCTCACTTAGTGATGATGGTCATGGTGATGATGGTGGTGATGGTGATGGTGATGATGATGGTGATGATGATGGTGGTGATGGTGGTGATGGTGATGATGATGGCGGTGATGATAATGATGATGGTAATGATGACATTTTTGAGCTCTTAGGTACCAGGTACTTTTCGTAAGCACTTCACATTTAATCTTCACAATAACTTTGTCAAAAGAAAACAAAAGCTTGATTCACTATAATGGAAGTTCCATAGGATATCAAATCTTTTATGTCTTGTCTGTCTTATCCATTGCTAAACTCTTAGGGACTCAGTGCAGTGCCTGGCATATATAGTAGACACTCAAGAAATAATAGTTAAGTGAAGTGAATTGCCCTTCAAACACTTTCTTGATATTTGAGGACTTTGGAGTTTTCTGGACATTCATAATTTGATTGATTTCTTACTGGTAGTGGTAGTAACTGATTGTTTAATTATTAAAATTATTAATTACCTTTGTATAGGAATTTATAAATATTTTCACACATAATCTCATTTAATTTAAAGCAACCAATGACATTTTATTACTAGAAATCCTGAAATACAATGTCTCTACCTAATGGATAATAAAATATTACCAAAATAAAATAAAATATCTACCTAATGGAAAATAAAATATAATATTACCTATTGGAAAATAAAATGTTACCATAAAATAAAATATTACAGTATTACCATGGTTTGATTTTTCCAATGAATGATCAGAAAGCACTTTGATTAATTTAAAGATGATTAGGGCTTAAAATAAAGAATTATCACATATCAGATTCCTTTAAATGAAGGAAGAAAATACCAGGAAATATTTCCCCAGGTGGCTTAGGATGAGAGAATTCTCAATTGGAAATTTACTTAACAATGTGGAAGGGTAGCTATAAGGCTGATTCTTCTAATGTCTGTGACTCTTAAAAAAAAAAAAAATCACTGAATATTTTAAATGAATTAGTAAGATTTTTTACTATGTAATTAAAATTAGAACTGTTAACATCCAAAAGAAACTTTACTTGTTAAGAAAGCATGAGGATTTGCATTAAACCATGGCTTGAGATAGTAATGACCATGATTTACTCAACATATTCCAACCAATCAGAGAACAGTCCATATACAATTTAGGGAGAACTTAGCAATGTTACAGAAGGTGGCATCTGTGGTGCTGGGGTAGGATTATATTTCATAAAACTTGCACGGTGTGTCTTTAAATGAAATTTTAAAATATTATGATGTGTTAAAGGCCAAACAAAATTGTATAAGCAGAATACATTTACAATTTGTATTTAAACACTGACATCTCTAGTTGTCATTGGTTTTTAGTAGGTGAAGGGAAACATTTCTTTAAACTCTCAGACAAATATGACTAGTCCATTTGTCATTCCAGTGTTTTCAGTACTTGAAGCATTTCAATTTTGGTTCAACAATGTAACCTTTGGAGTTCTGCCTAATAATGACTTCAGTTGCACTGGCCTTCCAACAGATAAATTAAAATGGAAATGCATATTTTCTAATTATGCATCCAGCCCTAGTTGCATATTGGCAAGGATGGCCACACTGAATGTTAAATTAAGTCTGCACAATAGCTAGAGTCTAGGTAACATCAAAGTTTCCCAAAGTCACTTTCTTAATCATGTGAAGGATAGCCAGGACTCTGATCAGTAGTATGTAGCTGTATACAATCAGAGGGAAAACATTTAAACATCCCAGCATGGTATTTCCATTTAAATCTGATTACAGTGAAATAAAACTGTAGCCATTAAAGGTTTAGAAGAACTACAAATACAAGCCGTAAAAGAAGACAGATAGTAAATGAGGTAGTAAAACATTTCAGCAGGGCAAACAGTTTACAGCACTCATTCAAGTCGTCCTAAAGCAGACTGTGTAATTCACTGCAGACCCTGCACCATTCCCTGAGCTCCACTTAAACCTGCAATTAACCTTTCACGCCTAATGAAGCTGTTTTCCTGGAAAATTAAAATATATAGTGGTGCCTGCTTTTACACAGACTTGGGAGGGGAGCATTTCAAAATGAATGACTTTTCGGGGGCTTTGTTCAAATGTAAAATGGAAGTGCTATGTTTGTATATAAAGAGGATGTTCTTTCCAAGGCAATTTCACTTGATGTGCAGTATTTTATTACTGTACTTATTAATTGTTCTGCATAATTGTAAAAAAACACACATCAGTAATTTTATGATTACATTGTTACAGCCGGAGTCTACTAATACCATTCCACTTCCATTAGGAAAAACTAGAGTTTTACTAAAGATAACTCAATCCCTGATGTTTCTCCTTGGTGGCTTTCATTGCAAATTTAGCGGTTTAAAAAGATATATTTATTTACCATGTAAATATGTAGCTGTTAGTCATTTCTATTGTTTTTGTTTTGTTTTGTTTTGTTTTGTTTTTTAAGGGCATGTCTGCAGGTGTTTATTGAGAAACAAAGTTCTTAATTTTAAGAAGAAATGGTTGGAATTTTTTTTTCCCTTAAGAATCTGGGTAAAGGTCTGATTCTGGTATATCTTCTACTTACTTCCTAAATATCCATGGTAGCTCTTGGCATTCACACCAGTAACTGTTAAATAGTGCCCCTGTTCTGAAGGAAGTCTGCATGGTCCCAAAGGAGTCTGCTTTCTTCCCAGCTCACCAAGCCCCAAGTGACTGAGAACAGCTACCAGTGACATGCCACCTCTGTAAGAGCTAGTTTGACACACCATGAGGCTTTGGCAGGTGGAGTACGAAACAGAAGATGGTACCTTCTTTCTTATGAGGTTTATAATTCATATTTAAATAACCTAAATGTCATCGTGTCTGGTATTTAAAAACTAGAAGTGCAAAAAGGTAAAGCTTATAATAAATATTTAAACCCCAGCGTTTTTATTGAATCTCCCGGCATATTTTGATGTAAATTCTGCAGCCCGCCGCGTCTGTGCATCATCTTGACACGGTAAATGAAATTCCTTTGGACCACCAGTCTAAAATAATGAATTGTTCCCCCGGTTAATTGTATTGCTTTGATAACAAGGAACTATGCTAGGCCCAGAGAACACAATAAGTGGATTTCATCAGATGATTTGTGTGACGTTTTGAAAAATGATCTTCTGGAGTGACCTGATTTTAATGGAACTCAAACCCTGGGCAGCACGCACCGCTGCATGGCGTCCTGTTGGCCAGAAGCGCTTCCACTAGGGGCACCAGGAGTGGGGGGTCGGCACCTGGAAACCTCTCCCTGGGCACAGATTTCCCAGGGAACTCTAAACAAGGAGAAAGGGTTTGCCTCAAAGAGCAATGTGGATGAATTATTTTTAAGTTGTTTTTATTTATTGATGCATTGAAAAAAAAAAACAACAACCTAGGAAAGATCTCAAGCTACCTTTATCTCTTCATCACCCTACTGAAAATAAACCAAGACTAAAGAAATAACAAGCAAGGCTATTTATTCAGAACTTGCTCCATCAAGGGAATCACCCAACATTCAGTGCTTGCATTTCGACAGACGCTTAAAAATAGGCAAGTGTGTGGGATATAGTGGGAAAAAGAGAGGACTTCAAGCATGCCCTGATTGGAAGCTATTGGCACAGGAAAGCTAGAGTCAGGTTAACTAAACATGGGGCATCCTAGATGATTGGTTAGGGGTCCATATTTGCCCTTCTTGGTTGGCCCTAAGTTGGAAGCTTGGACAAAAATTAGGGAAGTTGTCAGTTATTAATGAAGTTTGGTAGGTGGGACCTGTTGTTACCGGGTAATCATTTCACCTCCTGGATTGTTACCAGAGATAGCAGGCTGACTTCCCGCAAACCTGCCACGGCAGGCGGGCTTCCTAGTCTGGTTATTGTAGATAGGGGTTGGTTTCCTGAGCAGGTTGCTGCTTTTGTGGGCCAGAGTCGTGTTATTGCCTGGTGATTGCCTGTTTATATAGTCAGTCTCCCACCAGCATACACATGTTTCATGCAAGGAGAGGGCAGAAATACTGGTTTTCTTAAAGAGCTACTGACAACTTTTCTTTATACCAACTAAGATTCCCTACAATAGAGTATACTGAAGGGCAAGGATAGAAACTAGTTTGACTTCTCAACCTCTCTCCCTTTTTTAAAGGGACTTCCACATACTAGACACTTCGGGAAGACTGGGACCTGTTTCCTCATATTTACTCCTCTGTTCAGGCTTCTTGAAGGTTGAATGAGGACCTAGCAATTTCTGGGTTGTTGTGTTAGAGTTCTCCACAGAGTACAATATAAAGAAGTGCAAAAATGGTAATAAAAACTTACGTCCAATAATTTGATTCAGAATGCATGCAGTTGTTCTGATCATTATGCTGTTCTTAATTAAATTATAAGATTATTTTAAAAGGATAACTCATGAGATGCTACAGCTGTGTAGTCCTGTAAAGGATCCAAGTTTAAATCTAAACAAAAACTTGGTTTGGCCCTTCCAGAGGATGAGAGCCGGTCATGCGCCCCCTGGAGCCTCCTCTCAGGGTACATGTGGGGGACACTCAACATCACTGTAGGAATTCAAGGTTCCTACATGCATGTGCCATTTATGCAGAATCTGTAAATGTAGTTGATAGTTCTATTTCCATAGGAAAGAACAAAAATTCGCCAAATTAAAAATGAGCATGATTTGTGATTTTATTTGTAAATCAAGGACTGAAATATGGTTTGTGATTTATTATTTTCAATGGAATGTGTTTTCAAACTTACAAATCATTAGCAAACCCAGGATATGAGAGACACGACTTTAATTTGGCTTCGGACTTCCAATAGCCTGGATTGCAAAGGTACAGTGGCAGTTTTAGATTAGCAAGGAATTTCCTGTTTGGGCAACTCAAACTGCTTCTCTCCTGACATTATATCTTCTGTGAGGAAAATCACATTTGCAGCCACATGTAAATGGAAGAGTATTGTGTTTCAGAGCTCGTTTGGACTGGGTCATGCAGTAGTTTAATGAATAACATGATTTCATATTTAGAAGCTGTGATCATTGCAATTACTGTAAGTGGTCTCTGTCTACATTAGAAGAGACATATATTCTTTGTCATATTTGGCTGTCTCTGGAAAAGATGGTGCCAGGAATGAAGTAACAGAAGGTTGTGAATTATGACAGAAGGATGCCAAGAGATCTGTGGAAACTTAAGGTCTGCCTGTACTGAATTTTTTGTTAGCACAACCCTGGCCTGTGAGTCTTTTTAACAACAACAAAACATGTGCTTCAGCTCCCTCCCTTGAAGAAATAACAAAATCATTATTTCCTACAGCAGAAATATCTGTGTGGACACTTCAGAAGTTCCTACATATTCTTCAGAGGTCAAGAAAGCAATATTTATTTAAACTCTGAACCTTTAAACTTGCGTTATCTCTAAGCAATTCAGAATGTTTATTTAATGTCCTGAAAGAGCAGGGTATTTAACAGCAGCCCTTAAAAGGCAAATATCTAAGATTATCAGCCTAGGCAGTGATTACTGTAACTTTTTAATCCTTTCCCTCCCTAGCTTTGTTAATTTCTTCTTCTCCACAAATACCTTCTCTTCTATTTTCACATGTACATAAAAACTCCTTTTTCCTTTGAAAAATGTATGTCCTCAGATGATCCTCTGTATTTGCATATATCTCATCTGACCTGTTGCTTTTCCTGTGTACCAACTCAACTCTTTGCAGTGCCAAACGGCTTGAACATGGAGGCTTTATGTGTTCTCACTTTTCCTCTCTCCCCATTCCCTGCTTAACTGTCAGACTTCCCTCCTCAGTTAGGTATGGACATGACTCAAACATCATCCAGATCTTCTTCGAGGAAATCTAATGTCCTTGCATCCAGCCTCAGTGCTGGCCCATTTGGAACTCTCTGCAGACTCCTTGAACGTGGCGTCCCTTGACTTCTACAGTCGTGCACTAGACTGGTGGACCCTCCTCTTACACTACCTGTTTCCCTCTATTGGCATTTCTTTCTATTCATAGACCTCTGGAGTTCTGTTCTTGCCCGATCACATTTGAGACCTACCTAGAGAATACTACCCACATGGAGTCAATTATGGAGTAAAATAATTATGACCCACATGCAGTCAATTATGGAGTAAAATAACTCAGTGGCATCTTGCATAACTTCAGATCCAAAGTGAGACCTTCTTCTAAGAGCAGTGCATTGAGGAGATGTCTGTAGGGCTCAGGGCTTGGTTCAGGTCAACCCAGGGTCAAGTCTTCAAGACCTGGGAGATGGGAAAATGAACCAAAAGTCCTTTAGTCACCCCTTAAACCAAGCAGGCTGGTCTCTTGGTTTAATATGGTGACTTGGCACATTTTGTTTTTCTCAAGAATTATATGAAACTAACTTAATAGAAACTAAAATGTTTCACGTATAGCTATGACAAACCGGAGTATCTGGCTGGACCATTGCTTGTACAAATTTAGGAAAGTCTTTACTATCCATGAACATCGTACCAAATGTTCTTGTCAATTAATAGACAAAATTATGTAACAAAACAATACTCTTTAAATTACCAAAGATAACTAGAGATTCATTTTTGTGCTGATAGTCTGCTGATAATACTCAGAATTTATTCTTATTTTTAAGAAATATCAAGCTGTCTTTCTTCCATGTCTACTTGTCCATAACACAACTCTGTGCCTGGGTGCTTTCTTACTTCTTAAAAGCACTTGAAAAAAAGGAATGAAAAGACAGGCCACAGATTTGGAGAAAATATTTGCAAAACACATATCTGATAAAGGACTAGTATCTAAAATGTTAATTAACTCTTAAAACTCAACAATAAGAAAACAAACTGTTCAATAAAAAAGGGTAAAAGATCTGAGCAGACACCTCACCAAAAAAAAATGTGCATCTGACAAATAAGCAAATGAAAAAGATGCTTAACATCTTATGTTATTATGGAATTGCAAATGAAAACAACCATGAGATATAGTTACGTTCCTATCAGAATGCTAAAATCCCACACACCACCACCACCACATGCTGACAGAGACGCTGTCAAATGCTGGTGGGAATGCAAAATAGTATAGCTCCTGTGCAAGATAGGTAATTTCTTTCAAACCTAAAAGCCAGGCTCACCACATGATCTGATGATCATGCTCCTAGGTATTTGTGAATTGGAAACTTACATCTACATTAAAACTTGCACATAGGTATTTACGCTTGCCTTATTTATAATTCCCCAAAATTGGATGCAGTCAAAATATCCTTCAATAAGGGGACAGACAAACAAACTGTGGAATGGAATATAAATTCCATTGTATGGAATATTATCCCAAAAAGAAATGAGCCATTGAACCAAAAAAGATGTGATGGACCCTAAAGGCATATTGTTAAGTGAAATAAGACCATCTAAAAAGGCTATGCACAATGATTCCAACCATATGACGTTCTGGACAAGGCAAAACTACAGAGACTTTTAAAAAAAGATCAGTGATTATCAGAGGCTCATGGGAAGGGGAGGGATAAACTGGGAAAGCACAGGGGATTTTTAAGGCAGTGAGTCTACTCTGTGTGATACTCTAATGTTGAATATATGATATTATGCATTTGTCCAAACCCTTAGAATGTACAATACAAAGAGTGAACCCAAAGAGTAAACTATGGACTTTCGTTGATAATCATGTATCAGTACTAGCTCAATTTTTCTTTAAACCTAAAACTGCTCAAAATTTCTAGAAAAAAAATATTAATACAATGGCTTTTTATTCTATACACATAAACATAATAGTAACACTGAAAATTCTGTGTACAGCTAAAACAAACTTGTGTTCAGACGTGGGAACTAAGGTGTGGGGTCCTGTCCACAGCTGGTTGTAATGTCTTTGTCACACACACTGAATTTGACCATCTGAAGTCAGAGTCAATTAACTGTTAGATTCTTGTTCTTCTTCCTGTGTCACATTCATATGTCTCAATTGAGAAACATTTTAAGTAAAGGGCAAGCTACATGCTAACTTCCAATAAACAGTGAAATGTTTGATGACTAAATATAAAACAATAAAAAACAGGGTGCTAAAATACCACTGTCACTCTCCCAGAAATGTCTAACTAAATATTTGAATGATTTTCTCCTCTTCTTACAGGCCTTGCAATTGCCAGTGCCCTAATAGATATTTCACAACAGAAGCCTTCAGATAGTAAAGACAAGACTTCGGGAGTCCGAAATCGAAAACACCACCTCTCAACACGTCAGGGAACTTGTGTCTGAGAAACAGAAGCTGCTTCTGGATATTCCGAAATGTTTCGATTTTGTAAAATGACTTCCATTAAGGCTGGTCTGTGGCCTCAGTTTTTATGGAGGCGAATCTCCGTATGGTCCCAGGGCTCACGTACAGTTCCCTCCGAATGGGCAATGACCCGAGTGACCAGAGAATGTTCGTGACTTTTATGAAAGTAACAGTATTGATGGTCACGGACGATAAAGTCAGTTTTTACGACTCTCTTAGGCTTATCGTAGATAACATTAAATTACGCTGGAAAAAGATGTATATTGTTTCTTAATGCAGATGAAAATATGTAATTCATATAAACCAAACTGTTTATATACCAAGACTTTAAAGAAAGACATTTTATAATGCCTGGATGATGAGAATTGTACAGTTTTTGCCTCATAAGCAAACTTAAATCACTTGTATATGAACAGGAAATGAGCAAATTACAATGGCTTTAAATGCTGTTTTATCTCACTGTAAATGTAAAAGCAAGATTTTGGATTAGTAGGGTGTAGGTAGTATATTTAAATATTCCACATGACCATATCATGTCTACACTCGGTTTGAGAATGTGACTATTTTCCATCTAACAGGAACGCAGACCACAACTGGTCACATTTGGATGGACGGCGTGTGCAACTTCACAGGAGGTTTATTAGAATTCTGAGTGAAAAGGACATTCCTGTCATCCACGCCAACTGCCTAACTCATTATCAGAGCTGATAGAGCATGGAAAAACCTGTCCAGCAATCAATGTTTCCCCTCCTTCCAAAAACCCTCCGATACCGAAACTGGAGAGAGCTGAAATGGTTATTTTAGTGTGTGCAAGCCTCAGCTCTACTGTGGTGATTTTTTTAATTGGTTAGGAATCATTGGATCAGACCTAAATGATCCATCTGCATTTTGTAAGAACGGACCATCTTCTGTTGGCCTTCCTCTCCTAGCTGCTCGATTTTTATCTATGCTTTGCAGATATTATGAAAAGTATTTTAGAGGTGACACCTCCCAAGTTTTAATGTGATTCAGGTCCCTTCCCGCCATCAAGTCGATGTCTACAGTATCCTTATTTCTAACGTGGACACGTTAATGTCACGAGAGGAAGTTTCTGGTTTAGAAAATAAGTTCATCACGGCCCACATTGACCATATTCTTAACGATTCACAAATCTGCATCATGGCAGAAAGGAAAAATGATTTCAAAGCGCTTTCACTCTGGGACATAGAATCCTTGGTGTCCTCATTTGGACACCAGTTCGCTAGAACTCAGTAGCATCAACAGATCTCCTTTGAAATGTTTTCTCCACCTCAGGGGGACAACAGGATATGTGTAGAAAGCAGTGACAGAGATATCCAAAGCTGCCTCATACAACACAGCTTCGTTCACTATGAAAGTCATTTCAATATAATTGAGGTTTAGTACTATCTATGTACTTTTCACGTTCTTTGGATTTCTGGAAGGTAAACCACTTTACTGTTTACAGCTGATGGATGCATAGTTCCTTGCATGCTGTGATCGTGCAGTAGCAGAATATGACCCTATTGTGATACTCAATGTTTATTTCATGATGCCATTTATCCATAGCTTCATCCGATGAGGACTGAATGTAATATAGAAGAGGAATGACCATACAATAGGTAGTTGCATCGTATATACGATTGCTAGGTTGCATCGAGCCATGACTATCATTGTTTTGATAATTAGGCACTTGCTAATTATAGTATATATTCTTTATGTTGGCATGATAATTTTGCTATTTTCTATGCATTAAAAATAAGACTAATTCTTAGAATAATTCATCTATAGCCTGTGGGTTTTTTGGGAGAGGGGGCGGGAGTGGAACTGGTTGTTTTTGCCTCCCTGTGATGTTTTCTCTCTCAAAAAAAAAAAAAAAAAAGAAGTGAGCAAAGTTTGTAAATGTCTCCTAAAAACAATCAAGTAATTTTATTAGCTTCTTTTTGGACCCTTTAAATGTTGATTTTTTTCTCCTGGAGAAATAAATTGACAAAACTGGTGACTACAAAAATATAATCATTTAAAAATAAAACGATTGCCCGATTTGTTTTGATTCTCGAATGACTATCATGAGGGAGGCTTATATAACAAAAACACAAAAGCATAGAGAGTTGTAGGTAAGATCTATTTCAGCCGTCCTTTTGGAGAGGCCAAGCAAACAGTATTACTATGAAAAAATTGCCAAGCTTCATCCATCTCGAATCCCACTAGGTTCCTAACACTTGAAAATTTGAATTTTAGAGAACAACAGGACATCATGCAATGTGAAGTTAAAGTCATACTGTATCTTTCCGGGCCAAATATTGCTAACTCCATGACTAATTATGCAACATCTTCTCAAATTATCAAAGCTTTTTACTGGCAGTAAAATTCTTCACCCTCAGGTGAAATGGATTGAAAAGACCTTAGGGATTCTCACTTTGAATCTGTGTCACGTTCTTTTTGTCCCCATACCCCAAACACTTGAAATTTAGATGCCCCCCCCTTTTTTTTTACTTTTTAAATTCAATCCACACATACACATACAGATCCTCTTCCAGAAGTATACAGTGAAATGACTGATTGTCTTGAAAACTTTATCTTTGTGGAATTCTGTACCTTTCAGTTTAGGATAACTTTGAAACGTCCTTTAGATTTTAGGATTTCTTATTCTTCCAAGTATTAAAAATTTTTGTTAAATAGAATGGAGTTTTAAAAATTTCCCTGGGCACGGGGTTGGGGAGTAGGGGGCAGGTGGTGCCTGGATGGCTCAGTCGGTTAAGTGTCAGACTCTTGGTTTCAGCTCAGGTCATGATCTCAGGGTCATGAGATCGAGTCTTGTTCCGGTTGGGAGCTCAGTAAGGAGTCCGCTTGAGGTTCTCTCTCCCTCTCCCTCGACCCCTCCTGCTCGTACTCCCTCTAAAATAAATAAATAAAATTAAAAATCTGCCTGGGGACAATATTTGGCCAACTAGAGAATCTTGTTGAGGAGATGGACATCCTCAGAGGTCAACTTAATACATTTTAAGGAGACTGGGATTTTCATAATCACTTTTGAGTGGAAATTTATTTCAGTGACACACGTCGAAGGAAAGAGTATGCCACATACTACTGTGTTCAAATAGGACACATTTCAACATGGAATAAATACTTGCAGTACCCCCAAAGAACACATTTTTGGGGAGTTTTGTCAGACAGTGGTCATTGTATGGCTATGGTCCTGCTGCAGAGTCCCTTAGAGTGTAGACCAGCAGACATGCCTGGGAACAGATGCTGGAACCAGCTTCGAGCTGCGTGGTGACCTCTAGAAGCATCCAGACTTTGCATCTGTGAATAGAGGTGTGGAGCTGCTGTGAGCTTAGAGGGTAATGAACATAAACCTCCCACAGCAGGTTCTCCATGCAGTATAGCTGGTCTTGACCATCCTGGGGCTACCAGGCCACTCCTTTTCTACTACCTGTTATATGAATCTGTCTGTTAATTTTTCATCCATCTTGTACCATAGCTGAAGATCAAGTAGGTTTTTGTAGGTAAAAGTTTCATAACAATCTTCAGTTCCTCTATTTCTAGGACATAGAAATTTCTTAAAAAAACTACTTTGATGGTTGAGTCCTTAGAAGTTTTGACTCTTTCAAAATACATACAGCTTTAGTATTTCTTAAATGACTGTTTGATGACCTTCAGGCAGGAACAGTAATTGTCACTTCCATTCAAGTAAGGCCAGAAGAAACCAGTCCTTACATTTGGTTGGCGTACATGGTACAACTTTTTGTCATGAAACATAAAATGATGACTGGAGTGTTTTATATGAAAGGTTTTAAAAAATTAAAATTGACCAAATGAATGAATTCTCCCACATACACTGAAGAACAAGTCAACTTCCAAAGCCCATTTGCCATTTTACTAGAGTGAGTTCAGAACTTACTCAGTCATAAGAACTCCCCGCCTTCGTACAGATTCCTACTTCTGCCTCTAGAGATTAAGATTCAGAAGGACTGGATCAGACCCTGGAGATTTATATGCTCAATAAGCAGCTTAGTGATTCTTACCACGCGGCAAACGAGGGAGACACTGTGCTGGGCCAAAGAGCTCCCTTTATCTACAGTGAGAAGAATTTCTTTAAGTAACAAAGTTATCGCTCTAATTCAAAATGCTTTAAATGATTTTCCAGGGAATAGAAGCCCTTGGGTTGGTGTTACAGCAGCATTTTCACCACAGTATCCCTTTAACAGTGGGGTGTTATCAAATTTCTAAAATTAAGACTTACCACCATATCAATATACACATCCACAGGTGTGCACGGCAGTGTTAGCGCAGATTGGGTGGAAGTTCCAACCTGCTTTAAAAAGTCCACATTTTCTGCCACAGTGTGCTGTGAATCAGGAGTTGAATTACTGGAATAAAAGCACTGGATGCTCCAAGCGCCACTGCTAAACACAGTTTTGTTTTGTTTTGTTTTGTTTGTCCCCCTCCAAAACCGCACAGGAAAAGCACTGAGCCCCTGAGAGGGCAGCCCCTCTGCCATGGAAGACTTGCTTGGAACCTTTGTGGTCTTGAACTCCACGTGCAAAATACCTGTTTCTCTCTTTCCCTCTTCACCTGATTTTCACTGGTCTTTTCTATGCATTCTCTCCGAATGGCATCCCGAACACTTGGAATGTTCCTGACAATGGAAGCAACACGCACAAGAGCCTCAGTGGCCAGGATTTCAGCTCTCCGGCCCAGCCCTGTGTGCTGTGTGTACAAACACTGTTCTTACAGTAACAATCCACTTTCAGAGACTGGTACCGCCATGGCAGAGTTGAGCGGTTTTCTAAGAAGTCTGCTTGTTCTTTGGCAAGCTTTAGGTTTCATTCCCCAGAGGCCATCTCTGTCCTTGCTCTATGTTCGTGCCCCTGCTCTGCTGGGCCTCAGAATGGAATTACTGAAAAGGAGCTGCCAAGGAGGAGCCAAACATCTCACCTGTGTGTGGCCCCCACAGGGGACCCAAGCACCCATGACCACTCTTGGGCTCAGGGTCTTGGCCTAACCTGAGCTGGGCCCCTGCCTGTGCCCTGGCCGACGGAATGGTGGTCTCCTTCCAGGTAGCCCTCCACCACACCTCCCAGGGTGCAGGCCAGGGAGGAGGCTGAGATCAGGGGGTCCAGTCATCCCTGGAAAACAGGCCCAACCTGGCTGGCATCTCCCAGCAGCTTTAGAAGGTCGAGAGGACCTTCCGTAGGGATCCTGCTGAAAAAGTCCCCAAAGCGGGGAGAGCACCGAGCAGATCCTGGGGCCCCCTTTCTTTTACAACAGAAAGCAGCAGCTTCTCTGAACATCTGAGCCTTGCACGGGCTTTTCTAAAGCTTTTTGGTGGTGAGTCAGTGGCTAACAGGAGATTTGAAGATTTCAGCTCAGAACCAAACCTTCTCTGCCCCAACAAAGTTTCCCTGCAGGAGTCACCCATGAGCCACTGAAGTGAGGGGCGGCCCTTCCCTGGGCTAACCCGCAGCCCTTTCTCCCTCTCCAGAACTGAACACGTTTAGCAATATGGTGTCTACCATAGCCAGAGCAGCCAAGATTTTCTGGAACTTTACTTTCTCCAGACCTACCAATGAAAACAGCAAGTAGTATTATTTTTCTTTCCAAACAGGAGACCACATTATCATTTTGGATGAGCTTTTGTAAGCACCAGCTTCCCGCCACTCCTGCCCCCAAGTCTGACCTGTCTGCTTCCCAGGGCTCCCCGCTCCCTCCAGGAAAGAATTCTGCCCCATTCAAGTAGTTGCCAAGCAGTCCTCATTGAGCATGAAACCAAACCCCTCAAAGAGCACTGCAGAAATGCTGTCTTCTGCTAAGCATCAAATGGTTTCACCAATTTATTTTTGGCAGAAGTGAAATTTTCACGCAGGCAAGATAGCCGTTTAAGCATAAACTTCTGTAAAAGGTTCCGTGTACGGTCAGATAGGAGATCTCGCTCCAGAAAATCCGCCTAGGAAAATGGCATTAGTGAGCAAATTCTTGTACCAGTTCTTCGTGCGCCTGTAGCCCCGGTTGCTGAAGGAGATCTTAAATTTTGTGCTTTCCAGTTCCGAGTTAGCTTTGTCCTGTTGAGCAATGCCCTCGAGTTTTAATGTAAACTCAAACCACACTTTTTTTTTTTTTTTTAACTGCCTTGGGCCATTGTCTTAACCATTTCTAAGTAACCTATGATAAAATGCTCACCTAGGTACCTCACCTAGGTCTTGTGATGGGTTTTGTTGTTGAAATGAGAAGTGGATCAGAATTAAATGTGTTCAACTTTTACTGGGAAAAGGCTCAGGTTAAATTCAATACATTGCAAGCAATGATTTTCTCCAGAGATTTTTCTGGTAACACTAAAGCACACATTGGTGCCAAAGTTCCCAAGCAGTCAAATTCCAGTGGAAACCATTGATACATGTTACCTGATGATTCAGATTTATGCTTTCCAGGGTTTTGTTTTGTTTTGTTTTACAAAGTCCATTATATTTCAAATATTACCTTCCTCAACTTTAAATGGTAATTTTGCAGCAAATACTAAAAGAGTGTGTTAGGTTTTCTTTCCCATCGTCACACATCCTTTCTGACCCTTCATTGACTAATCTACTCCTTTCCTCCCAGCAGTAAACAAACATCTCAGACCTCTCTCAATGCTTAAAAAATGAAGAAATAACCTAAAATAGGTCTTGCACATCCTCGTTCCCTTGTGACGACGATGCACGCAGGCAGCTGTTGTCTTTTCCTTCAGATCAGCTTGTTTGAAGTACGACGGCACTTGAAAGGAAGGCCGGCTGGAAGGACACCAATAAAAATACCAACTCAGCTTAAAACTATTTGATTTCAACCCAAAACGGATTACCTTCAACGCAGATAGATAACGGCACACAGGATATTCTACTTACCAAGACTGTTCCCTGATCCAGTCAGAACCCCGGGTTCATCTGAAGCTTGTTGCCTGGTGGAGGTGGGGGAATGTGGTCTCCCAGACATTTATGTGTGCATGCACCTGCTGGAAGAAGGAGCAAGATCTGAGTACGCAACGTCCACTCCTGGCTGATTTCTGAAGTGACAGCTCCCATTTGGCCTTTGAATGCAAAAACCCAGTCAGTTTGCTGTTAAGGGAACTGGCCTTGCTGTGAGGGCAAACCACCCAATAGAATCACCTTCTTCCTCAGGAGGCAACATCTACGAGGCGCTCTACAAACTAGAAACTTGTCTAAAGACATGTAAGGCTGTGTTTTCGTGCTTTTTTCCGTAACGTGTGATGTTTTAGTGACAAGATTTTCCTTTTCTAAACCATATCCAGAGGATGGATATGGTTTAAAAAGGTAGACCTTTTATGAGTAATTCTTATTTTGGAAGTATATATAAACCACTTACATTTTGCACATCAGTGAATGGTGAATTATTTTGTCCTGAAGTGGAATGTCCAAAGAAAGAATACCCTTTCATCAAAATCCCTTGGGAAGAAAACAATAACCATGTTCCTCCTCTATCAAAATGTTATAACCATGTTTATATCCGTCCATACTGCAAGAATATGATAACTGATCGCCTTCTCCCTCTTCTTCTTTCTCTTCTTCTGCTCCCTCCCTGGCACCGCCTTCTCCTGCTGCTGAGGCATCTTTCTGTTCTTCCTCTACTTCTTCTTAAGCAAATTACTTTGTATGGACATTCTCTTTTGGTATGATTTTTTGGTATAGATATTCTTAGTGCTATCTTAATAATCGCCCTTGTAATTTACTCTCTACGGAGATATTTACAATATTTGCAAAGATTATGGCAACATCAGGCTTATGATCTTGATGGAAGATAGAACAAAGAATAATGATTCATACCGTCTACAGAGTTTGAGACCTATTATGACTATTGGCATACAGTTTAATTCCATTCATAAAACAAGTCATTTCATGTCACTTAAAGTAAAGTGCCATGTTCTAAACTTGGGTCTCAACCACATTAATATCAAGCCCAAATGGCAGTCCCATCTGGGTGTTTTGTGCCTTCATGTTACATGAACAAGTCTGTATCAACTATACATGAACCAAAAATATCCAAGGAAACGGGGGTGCATGAGTCAATTTTGGCAACTTTTCTTCAAAGTCTGTCAAGGACATGTGATCTAGGGATTAAAGTGGAGACCTGGAAAAACTAGAATAAAACCAAGATCCTATCCTTAGCTAAATGACCAAGCCTCACCATGCTTTATGTACCCCATGTATGGAAATGAGGACTCTGGCTCCCTCCTTCCAGATGCTTGTGAGAAATACACTCGGTGTTCAGAGCCTCAGAGCCAGTCCCGTCCATCCCGCTGTCATTATCAGAAGGCTGTGCCCATGGCATTGTGTATAAGCCTGGGGTAAATACTCTTTACATTGTGATTGCACTTGATTTCCTAACACTGTTGCCATGGGCTAGCATGCTGTGTTTTCTAGGCTTTGAAGGTGGAGGGATACATGGTATTTCACGGCCTACAGAAGCTATTGTAACTGTTGTATCAGCACACAAAGGAATGAATGCACAAGGTGCCACATCCTGGTTTGAATTCCCATTTGTAGCTGTATTTTCTGAAGTTCAATACTTTGGATCTTTCTGTTCCAGCATTAAACGACGAAGTTACTCATCCATATAGAAGAATCTGAAGTTTTATCAGGTAATTACATAAATGAAATATTGTACACAAGGCATTAAAATTTGTATCAGAAAGAACAGCTCGCATTATTCCTCAATCAATATTGGCATATGTAAAACACTTTGAAAGCTCTCAACAAAATAATAAACTAAAACATGCTCCTCTCTTCCCGTTCGTCGTTATCTATATATTTTTCTTTTAGATAAACAATCGACAGTGTGTTTACTGAAGCTTGCATTGCTATTCCCCAGTAGTGTTTGCAACTGGAGTTTTATTCCAGCAGCTACACAAAATGAGTCCACAGTGCAGAGCAGGAAGGCCCCTCTGGAACCTGAGATTATTTGTTCTCTCACTGTTCTAAAGGTAATTAAGGAGCATTGCATGTTTCTCAATTAATGATTTCTCATTCAACAGGGGATCTTTGATGCTAATTTGTTTTAATCAGGGCAGAGGCTGCTCAAAAACTCTAAACAATTCAGTGAAGAGGAACTAGGAATTTTTAATCAAGTGGAAGAGATTTAAATGCTATGAGGGACGCATCCATCATGCACTTTCAATTCTTGTTCATTTAACTATGTTCTTTTACGTTTTATAAACCAATGTGAGAATTATTAAAGAAAGCTTATTGGATTACATATCACTGTTTTCCTTATGTATTTGTGTGCATGTATAATGGATGTCTCCATTGAAAGCTTACTTCTATACAACTTGCGTATCTCTCCCTATCTAGAATGTATTGATACATCTATCTTATATTCTTACTTATCATGTATACTTGGAAATGTAGAATATGGATGTGTAAGGGTATATTCACAAATCTGTAGCCAAGGAATAATGGAAGAAACGTTATGAATGAGCATTAGGTTTAAGACAATCTCTCATATCTCGGACGACTGTCCAGAGTGGCCATTCATAACATGAGCTGTTAAGTCAAATTGCATCAGGCACATGAAACATTTAAAAGCTTTGCATCAAAAAAAAAAAAAAAAAAAAAAAAACTTAAAAAAAATAAAAATAAAAATAAAGCTTTGCATCCATTGCACCTGAAAAAGGCACAACAGTATGATTAGACCTCAGTTCGTGGAAAAGATGACTTCACCAGGTGACTATCTCTCACGGAAGTAAATGCTTAAAGCAGTGAAGTCAGAATCCTGCCTTTTTTCCCTCATGATCAATTTCTGATCTTCTCGTTCTGATGTCCTTAAATCAAGTCTACTTTGCAGGAATGTCAATCATAGGAAAATGAGGTTTGTTTGGATTTTCTCCTTCTTCTAACTGAATATAGAAAAAAAAAGTCTCCAGAAATGCTCGAGAGGCCGAACTAATTAAATACTTACAGGCTTACTGGATTGCAATCGGTGAGATGGTGAGCTTTTGTTTTTATTTTTTTGAAACTAGTGGCTCTCAAACTTTGAAATAAGTCAGAATCACCTGGAAGGCTGGGACCCGCCTCCTAGAACTTCTGACTCAGTAGGTCTGGAATGGGGCTTGAGAATTCCGGTTTCTAACAAGTTTTCAGGTAATGCTGAGCCTGGGGCTGTTGTCCCCACTTGGAGAACTCTGGTTATGATTGAGAATTCTGAGAATGAGGGGACCGTGGTTTGAGTGCAGCGCTGAGCGATGACTCTGCGTTCTTCATAAAGTCCGATGTATTTTTCACGTCTTCTCTGCCAGGAAGCAGGCAGGCCTTGTGTGTCTCCGAAGTGGCCTCTGGGTGAATTTCTGGACCCGCTGGGCAGGGGTTAAGTGGCACTTGGATGACATTCATGCCCACATTTTAATTCATGGAGATCCCCTGGAGGTTTGCTGGAGTTACAAACATCTGAAAACAAACCTTTGAATGGAAATAATGACCTAGGACACCTGCGCGAATGGGCAATGCCAGCCACGAAACCGGCTTGCGAAAAGGCAGACCAGGATACTGTGGTTTCCAGCCCTGCTGATAATAAGAATGATCCAGGGCTCTGTTTTTAATAAGGCCTCCAATTAACCCAACAAACAAGTCTGGGGGACTCTGCTTAAGGACCCAGTTCTTTTCCCTTACAACTATTCTTCATAACGCTACTGAAATGGCCGAGATAGAGCTCTGGAGGGAAGGCCATTCACAGAGCCTCTGTCTGGGACACTCACGCACAGGCTGACCCCGCTGGCTCAGCTTTCCCCGACACAGGGCACGACTGTGTTGGTAGCAGTGAATTCTCCCATGTGTCTCTCAGAATATGATCATTTCAATGGTGATTTTCTTTGATTCTGTCCATACTTTTTTTTTTTAAGATTTTATTTATTTATTTGACAGATAGAGATCACAAGTAGGCAGAGAGGCAGGCAGAGAGAGAGAGGGAGAAGCAGGCTCCCCACCGAGCAGAGAGTCCGATGCGGGGCTCGATCCTAGGACCCCAGGATCACGACCTGAGCCGAAGGCAGAGGCTTTAACCCACTGAGCCACCCAGGCGCCCCAATACTTTTTTTTTTTGACTCCCCTATCATAAGGCAGTTTGAGGGTAAGGGGACTAGGTTCTCCTGTTTAAGTATGAATGGTTATTTAATTTCATTTACATTCACCCTTATGATTAACTAGTGGGCACAGAATTAAATTCCCGGTGATCACCCTGTTTTGAAATCTATCTTCTGCAAGTTCAGAAAGTTAGTAACACTTACTATGTGCCTGACACTGCGCATGTTATTTAACCCTTGCATAACCAATCAGAAAGGAATATTAGAATCCCTGTTTCACAGATTAGAGCATGAACCTGACTGAGCTCAAGTGGCAACTGTGGGAGAGAACATAGCACAGCGAGCTGCTCCCCCGAAGCTGCCCGTGACTAACGCACAACCTTCAGACAATGGCAGGAAGACTGATGTCAGAAACTCCCACGATCGTTCCCTTACCGTATTACCTCATGATAGAAACATTTCTAACTGACGGGACTCAGTCCCTATTCTAATGAGCAATCGAACCTTTTGGAGTTATCATGGTTCACCCATACAAAGAAAAGGGGCTCAGCTCCCCCCCTGCTCCCGGCGGTCTCTGACTTTTCCGATGCCCGTGACCCGCTGCGCCCGTGAGTCAGTTCGCTTAATCACCCAACCGTCCTGTGCGTTCGTGGGCTGGCTTCAGACCTAATCATGTCATATCATCGGGTCACACAAGTGCTAGTGATCTAATCGAAAGTGACTTTGCAATTACAAGTTACATCTTGATGTGATCATATTGTCAGTATTCCACTTTGCTGGGACTTAACAGATCTCCAGACCGAAGTTAGAATGCTTGTCTAAGCCCAGTGCAAAAAGTCATCAGGAGGCGGTCGGGGCCCTCACGGTAATTCTCTTGTCCACGTCACTGCTTAGTTTGGAGAGTGTTAACGCATACCACCTTCCTCTAAACCCTCTCTGGCCCTTTACAGAGCCACCCTTCCATGCAGGATGTTGCCATGCACCCTCGCTTACCAAGCTGGGTCCTGGGTTCTAAGTTCTGGAAGAAGAAGGCACAGGCTATCTGGGAGCTCGGGATTTGCATCAGATCAAATCCCAGGACAGGTTGCAATCAAAGGCCCTCAAATCTTCTCCTGGCTCTGTAGTGCTGAGGACAGTCTAAGCTGGGAAGTCTTTCCTTTGCTGGGTCCCACAGTAACAGAAAGCGACACACTGAAGCGTGTCCGTGGGACTAGTCGTGTTCCTTCTGGTTTTCTGTCTCAGTTCTCTCATTTGTCTAATGAAGGTCCCCCTCGGAACGCGCTGGCTGGTTCTCTCCGAATTCCTACTGGGTGACCATGCTACTGTGCTTACCTGGGTTGCTGTGACTTACATTTTTATGAAATCAGCCCTAAGAAGTGTATGTTAGAACCCATCAGGTGACCTCAGCTTCATGAGAAACATGTCCTTAAGACGGCACACAAATCGTCATAGGCATTTACAAGGTCAAAGTTTCTGTTCAGTGATTTTGGATTGCTTTGGTTGCACTTTGGTTTGGCTGGAGAGCGTGTAGAGAGAAATGGGTATACTAGCCTTCTCGCCCATTTCCTTAGTCTTTTCTCATGAGATCCTTTGAACTGTACAGTCTTCAGCTATTCTTTCTTCC
The DNA here is from genome assembly GCF_964662115.1 of Mustela nivalis. Lineage (NCBI taxonomy): Eukaryota > Metazoa > Chordata > Mammalia > Carnivora > Mustelidae > Mustela > Mustela nivalis. The sequence continues at coordinate 172,821,420 of NC_139021.1, forward strand.
CCACCACCAAAACACTAAATTCTTACCTTATTCCTCGGTGAAGCTTAAATTCTCCCCAAAGGAGCAGTGTATTATGACTCTGTTGTTAGGAATGTGTGTCAAAACTTCATGGCCTCTAAAGGGACCTTACAGAATACATTGTGTCTACTCAGGAGATAAAATGGAGGTGTAGAGAATTAATAAATTATTTGGGCATCAAAAGATTCTATATAAAGAACTGTTAGTTAACAAAGATAGGAATGTGAAAGTTTCTTAGTCCCCTAAAAAGACTGTGGGCAATGGTTTTGTGGCAGCCAACTTTCAGAAAGAACGTCACGAGATTATTTTACAGTCGTATTAAAGGGGAACAATCCTTCTCCATTCAGGGCCAAAATAAATGGAAATTCTCCATCCAGCGGGGCCCTAACAATTTAGAAAGAAGCCGATACTAGGTAACTAGCTGGAGTGTTCATTTGCAACATGCAGATGTATGACCTAGATCCATCTCTAAAAATTAATTTAACGGCGCTGCACTGGGCCCCGCTAATACTCTAACAAGTTTTTTTTTTTCCTTTTCTTTAATGATGAGCATAAACCCTGAGGGCATTGTGTTTGATAGAAGTGACAGCTCTGCAAGATGCAGGCTCCTCTAAGACTGAGTGTGCTGACTCAGAAAATAGAGGGACAAGGCTGGATGGGAGCGGAGTTGTCAGACAAATCAGTAACCTTCTAGATTAAAAGTTATGTAGCTAATCAGTGCTACAGGCAGACTTTGCCCGTATCCCCAAGGAGGGGCTGATTTCCTTAGGATTTATTTCTTAAAAGAAAAATCAGCATAGAACTTAAAAACGGCATTACGAAATGCCCTGGGTCCTTCTCCTTCGGTTGCTGGACATATTTTCAATTCCCGTATCATCTGAATAAAGGAGTTTATGTTTCCTTCTTTTTTCTTTCTCCTTTTCCAACCCTCCAGACTCAAGGAGATCCATCATGTTCCTGAAACCACACAGGACACTGAAATCTTTGTCTTTCAAATATGCTTAGAAATAAAATTGCAGAGGTTTTCTTATTTCTAAGATATTGCAGAATTAGGTCTGATATCAGTGAGGGAGCTGAAACAAACAATGCAGCAAGAAAAACTGGTATTTATGTCTATTTGCCTGGGATTTTCTTTAAAGTGGCTTAAGTGACACCCAGGATTAATTAATCTGGTAGTTGATTGCTGTGCTGCACAGAGCCCAGGAAGCCCTGGCTGATTTGGAAAGTGTGTGCCCGAGATCTGCTGGCACCCAGACTAGAGTGAGCATCCTGAGAAGGACATGCATGGAGGAGCTAGGACAGCGCTTTTAGGTATTTTTGATAAAGGGGAAGTGAGACTCAAATGATTAGCAGCTCAGGGGCAGCATGGGAATCCTAACTATTGCAGGGAGGATGAACCCTACTCAGGTATCATTACACTTCAAGAGAATTTTGAATTTGTGGCTTACAAAGATGATTTTGCGACTCTGTTCCAAACTTGGGAATGAGAATGGTGGATGCCCTTACTGTAGAGTCAACTCCGCAAGGAGCTGCCCAGCCATGCTAAGGTGCCATGCGGTGGCTTCAGACTGCCATTGGTGTGAAGGATCGGGGTGCCCGAGTCTCCTTCTGCTGGTAGCATCTGGACTCTAGTCTCCGGGCTTTGTCCCTGTTGGTTTCTGTGTTTGTTTTCCATCTCTTGGGTGTATTCAATACAAGTAATGGACAACCTGAAACCAGTAGATTGAACCATAAGGAGTTCGTGTTTCATTCAACAAGAACATCTGGCAGTACGAGTCTTAAGGTTTTGATGGCTCAAAGATGTCCTCCCCATCCTCGGTGGATAAGCTTTTATCCTCAAGTGTGTCCCTCTTTGTCATAAGATAGCTGCCACAGCTCAGGAGCTCATCTCCTCATGTGGCATAGGATAAAGCAGGAACAATTCCTTATGAGTCTCTTATCTTTCATCAGGAAGGAAAATCTTCCTCAGAAGCCCACCCTGCCTTCAGCCTACCTTCTCATAGCTTTCTCTAAGATTAGGTCACATGATTGCTCTGAACCAATCCCTGGCAAGGGGCAATGTGCTTGCTGTCATTGGTTTAGACCCCTCTCCACTCCAGGTATGATCTAAGGGGGAGCACTTTTGGGGGTTTGTTAGGATTGTAGGGTCTCAGACCCACCCCAGACCTACTCAGTTTGAATCTTCATTGAACAAGAGCTCTGTGGTGATCAGAGGACCTACAATTGTGAGAAGCCCCAGCCCGAAATCAATGACGATTCATCCACTAGGGCTGGGCATGTTGCAACTTAGGAAAATCAGGATTATGTTAGCATAAAAGGTGGGAATGGCTTTTGGGTAGGCAAACCTCAGTGTCTACCACAATCTTGTTCTCCCTCATTGCTTAGACAGGTGTCACTTGTTTTGGTGACTATTACTTTCTCTCCAAAAAGCTCTGCAAATTTCTGTCTGCTAACATTACGTGCTACTCCGGGGAGTAGCATGGTCCACTTGAGTTGGCCCTACATCTCTCCTTCATCTTCTAGCCCTTGGATCGTATCAATATTCTCCTTGGATGCTGAGCAAAGAGTGCACGTGTCATCCCACTTCCCTTAGGCAGGATCACTTCCTGAGTAGGGTCCGAGCTCAAAGTGTTCCTCTGTTATGGTAGGATGAATGGTTCCCAAAGCTATCAAGGTCCTAATCTTGGCACCTGTACATGTTCTCTTGTATGATAAAAGAGACCTGGTGGATTTGAGGAGGGTACGGATTTGGGGAGGGGAAGATGATTTGGATTATCCAGCTGGACCCTAACTGTGAACATAAGTGTCCTGATAAGAGTAAGGCAGAGGGAGGGTTGACTTCAGAGAGACATGGCAGCAGAAGTAAGGAGCGGAGTGATGCTGCTGTACACTGTGGAATGCCAGCAGCCACCAGAGCTGGGAGAGGCAAGGAAGAGATTGTCGCCTGGAGCTTCCAGAAGGAATGAGCACTGCCAATGACTTTGCTTTAGCCCTAGAATACTCATTTTGGACTTCTGGCCTCTGGAACTGTAAAAAAAAAATTCATTTCTGCTGTCTTAGGCCACTAGGTTTGTAGCAGTTTTTTCCAAAAGCCACAGGAAGTGAATACATCCATCTCAAACCCCCTGGCATTCCCTGTGTCACAACTTTAAATCCAGACATGTCACCTTTTCATTGTTTTAGTATAGTTTACAGATGGAATTACAGATTAATTTTTACAATTCACTCAAATACTGTTAAACTAAGATGCTCAATGGGTTAGGATAAGAAATTCGACCCTTGGAAGCCTAGAGAGGCAATTTCCTGCCCATCACGGTTTCAGGTCCTTGGTCACTATCATCATCATCTTGCCCCCAGCGGCAGGATGACAGGAGGGAGGCAGGGAGCGCCTGAGAATCACCCCGCCCCTCTCCCCTATACCCCCAACACACACGCAGCCTGGCAGCTCACAGAGCAGAAAAAAAAAGCACAATTAGAAAATGAACTTCGCATAGCTTTTCCAGATGCTGTTCTATCGTGAGCCCAGTCAACGGCTCTTCTCTCCACCAAAACCATTTGACAGGACAATAAAGACTGAGAAAGGTCAGAAGCTAAGGCTGTGAGAGACTAAACATGCCACTGAGATGAATAAAGAGAGGGTCCCTAGCAGCTGTGAAGATGCGTGAGATGGATCTGGAAAAGGGGACAGGGAGTCTCATGCCAAGCAGGCACCCCCTGGGCAGAGGCCACAGCTCAGGCCTGTGGGGGCAGCTGAGATCCTGCGGATGTGGGGGCCTGATGTCCAGCAGGGAGAAAGGGCCATTCCTGCAGCTGGCACGTCTGTGCTGAGGGAGGCTTTTAAATATGCTCTTTGGACAGTGTTCATCGCAGGCCATTGGGATGGAGATGGATGAGGGTCTGAAGTGAGGCAGACGAATGTGAAGAATCATTGTTTTCACTGCTGGGAAGGAGGGGGAGGAGGCTGTCACAAACCTGCAAGTTCAGCTTTTTCTCCGAAATGAGCTCTCAGCCCTGAAGTCTGTCTGCTCCTAAACTCCATGTTCTGCTAAATGGTGCTAATAACGCGTGGCCCACGCTGGCCACCATCCCGCCACCCAGGAGTCATGAGGCCCCGGAGCCATCTTGTCCATTGCCGGTTCTACCCGGCACAGAGCCTCACCCCCCAGCCCTCCCCAGTCCCGACGCCTCCGTTTGGACAGAGAGAGCTTCCTTTCCACTGCTGGCTCCCTCACAGCCGTGGCTGAGCCTTATGGTATAAACTTCCATCAGTAGAAAGGGCTCATATGTGAGGTTTGTTGGGTAGGTTCCTGCGTTTGTTGTTTTTTGGACTTTGTCCTTGAAATTCCTCTGTTGATACTATCTTACTGGTGCATCGCCCCAAATAAAACAGATCATCAAGAAAAGCAGACTTTGGCTCTTAGCCTCCAAAGAAAGAAGAATCAAGTGAAGTATAAGAAGAAATAAAATACATTAGTGTTCAGTTCTGGGTTTTGAGATTCCTGTGGCTCAAGGCCTCGTGCTCTATAGGTTTGACAGAATATTTAGTTGATAGGCCCCTGCCCTCAGCCATGCCCAGCCACAGAGAGAGGCCAAGATTGATGCCTACGTGGAAGACAGGGAGAACCTATAGAAGAAGAAAAAAGTGAGATACAGAGTTGAAGCCCTTGCCCTTCTAGATTAAGACCATTGGTGTGCAGAGCACATGTCCACACACATGGAAGGTCTTGGCTACTGGCAGCTGCCTGTGGGTCATGCAAGGCCAAGGCCAATGGAAGACCAGCTGCTGCCCTCAGCAGATACGAATGGGGATAGATGTCGATGGTCAGAGCAAAACAGGGTGGTGGCCCCCACCAGAGAGGCCAGCATGGACAGAAGGTGGCAGGGGACAGGGAACATCTTTCCCAGTGACAAGGAGATACACCCATCATTCTACCCCACGAAAGTATAGCCATGGCATTAGGGACCGAAATGACTCGAAACCCTAAGAGAAAATTCAAGTAGCTGCATTTCCTTAACTTGCCTAAAATTTGACCACAGTTGGAATAGAAACTTAAGAAAAAAAAAAAAAAGGCTGAATTAGAAGGAAAGTTACCCATTTTTACACACATATGAATATGGCTTATGAATTAACATACTTGATATGCTAAGTTTATTACACCTGTAATGAATTTAAAAGTTGCCTTAAGCTCGAGATTTCCATTCTCTATTGGAAGAGAATTTGGTTGGATGCGTTTTATCCACCTTTAATTCCTCTCTGTCCTTCCCAACAGAGCTGATCTCCACAGAAGACAGCTTCCTCCCAGTGGTTGCATTCGCCCTGTGAATTCACTGAATGTGCTTTATGTGTTCCTAAAAATATTCAAGATACAAGCAAATAGCCACCCAAAGGGGACTAACATTTATTAAATACCAGTTATGATGCCATTATTCCCGAAACGTGATGAATGGTACCTTCCTCCGTTCAGTCCCACTGATTACCTGGGATGTGGCTGCTATCATTCTCCAGGTGCAGAGGAGGAAGCAGAGCTTTGGTGGCCTACCCAAGGATGCGTGACTTGTACTGAACTGCCCTGCCAGACACACTCGGAAGCGCACTGAATATAAGATCCACAAAAGACGAAAGTGTTAGAAGGCAGAAAATGCTAGCTGAGAACAAATTTAAGGTCTGACCACCATTCTCCCTCTGCCTCAGTTCCCTTCTGAGAACACAGCCCTCAAAGTGTTCTGGCAAAGGTGGACAGCTTGTGAAGAAAAGGCATGTGGGTCACAAGACCTGGAGGGAGCAGAGGATACAACAATCAGTCGCAGACCACCATCCTCTCTTGTACAGAGAAGTTCCGGGTGACTGGTTCCCTGGCACTGGCAGCATCCTTGCGCAGACCCTGGTGATGAGCCCAACATGGCTCGCCTCACCTGTGCCCTTGATGCATGGACAGATGGTGTAGCACAGAGGCTGAGTGTATAGGCTCTGGGGCCCCAGTAGCTGGGGTCCATATCCTGGTGGGTCCTGGGCAAGTCATTTGACCTCTCTGCCTCCGCTTCTTCATCTGCAAAGCAGAGATAATAGTACTATCTACTCAAAGGCGGTGTGCCGATGAGTGAGTGAGTAACATGCATAAGATATTTAGGGTAGCGCCGCCTGGCGCATGGTTAGTGCCGTGAAGACATTAGTGGTCATTATTCAGTGGTCTTGGGATCGGATGACAGGATTCACCAGCTCAGCAGCTGGGAAAGTTTCCCCGGGGAGCTGCTTCCGAATCTAACTCAGTCTCCCTGTTACTCTGTACCGTCTAGTTGTGTAAGAAGGCTTCTTGAGTAAAGTGGGACCTCCAATGCATCCTTGTTTTACATCTTTGGAAATTGGGAATGGCAAGACTCGTTTGCTCTGACTTAGCCCATGAGATAATTACCCCTACAGGCTTCAGAGAACTGAGGCATTTTCTGGGCAATCAATCTGACTTCCAGCCTAATAGAATCAAGCATGCTGAAGAGTACCATCTACTTGAATGAGGAAACGGGGCAGCCAAGGCAGTGGTGATCCTACTAGGGCCAGGTCCTGAGGGCCCACTCTGTCCCCCGACATGTCTCTGTGAGGTATCACCGGTCTCTTTGTAGAAGCAAGAAAGGAAACCCCAGAGGAGCTACAGTACTCCCAAAGGCCAAGGGCTCATGGGTTGAGCAGGATTCACACTCAGGTCTGCCTGATGGCAAAGCCTTGGGCCTTTCCCCACCTCCCCTCCTTTATCCTTTGTTTTTTAATTTTTTTTTTTAAGTCTTTCTTTGTCCTGCCTTTCAGGGATATGCTGCCCTCAGCCACTCTTTATACTTTACTCCTGGCTCCTATCTTTTCTGCGCAGGACAGCAACTCCTTTTGTTTGGGGGTACTCAAGCCCCCCCTCCATTAACCAGGCTCTCTCCTCATCTCCCTCTCCAGCAGGCCGCTTCAGCAGAAGCTAAGAAAGTCACTCCCAACAGTGACTGTGAGAGGGTGAGCTACGAGTCTCCCTGGGGACATTAGTTATGCCTCAACTCAGGGGACTGCCTCTGCAGAGACTGGGATTCAGTCCGGTGGATGATGGTTGAGAAAATAAATTCAAAATGAGGCATAATCAGTAAATACTGGGTTCTAGAACACTGAACAGTCTGATTAAATGGAGGTCCCAGGGAAAATCACAAGCCCACTGTAGCCAACTAGTAAGATCTAGTATAACCACGGCTTCCAACACAGAACCTAGAAATCCGTGAAGATGCTGATGACGGGACTCGGGGCAGCTGGGGCCGGTCCCAGGCCCTACACACTTCTGTTCTCTAATGTGCTTTAAGGCGGGTTTAGCCCCAATGTCTTCTTCCATTCTGGTTGCTATAACAAAATACCGTAAACTGGGTGTCTTAGAAACAACAGAACTCTATTTCTTGCAGTTCTGGAAGCTGATAAGTCTGAGATCATGGCACCAGTGGATTTAGTATTTGAAGGGGGGGGGTGTCTGCTTCCTAGATGGTCATCTCTTTACTCTGTCTTCACATGACAGAAGGGACTAGTTGGCTATCTGGGGTCTCTTTTATAAGGATACTAATCTCAACCACAAGGCTTCACCCTCACGGCCTAATCACCACCCAAAAGCTCTACTTCCTAACACCATCACATTTCGGGTTAGGATTTCAACATATGAATTTCAGGGGGACACAAATATTCAGATCATAGCACCCGACAAGGAGAAACTGGCTATAGACCCAAATGAATGCACTGTGTCCAAAGCATTCATTAGAGCCAGGGCTGCTTGGGAGAAAGCTCGCACTCTATTTCTGTGTCCTTCTCTGATCTCCCCACCCTGGGGCATCCCAGGAAAAAAAGTTGACATTTATTGAACAGCTAGTATGCTCCAGGTCCATTTTATGCCCATGTCAGATTCTGGAAAGCCTTTATGATCACACTCATGCCGCAGGGTGGGTGTCAGGAAAGTTCCTTAGGTTGCTTTCACCTGGGATTGCCCCATGTGGGTCCTGTGTGCTCAGGCTCCTTCTTCCTTGATTCTATACCCACTACTCCTGACTGCCCTGCCCTGCCTGCTGAAATGCTGTTGATCTTTTGAGGTGCCCTGAAACATGACCACATCCCCATGACCAGTACTTTGGTTTTGGGGTCCGTATGCCTCCTTGATTGGATCTGACTTTGTACTATAGCATCTAGCTGTGTCCACAGTCATTTCCCCCAAAGCTTCTTGAGGGGTTCACAGAACTCAGCTGAAGCCACCTTTCCCCCACAGAGAGCAGGGAGTCACAGCAAAGCACAGGTCAGACCCACACTGGCTGATTCAAACTGATTCTGCCAGTTCCTAGCCATGTGACAGGGGGCCCGTCACTTAACCTTCTATAACTCTTTGTAAAATTAGGATATAAAATCAGGAGGTAATGGTCTCTGCAAAGGTCTCAGTGATGATGTTATAAGATAACGCCAGTAATGCATCAGCTTCCGTAACAGTTATCATCGTCCGTCTGCAAGCATCTTTCATCCAGGTGCTCAGTTAGCTGTGATCTGGTGCCCAGCACAGTGCCTGGCACAGAGTGGGCACTCCAGTATTGTTTTGCATGAAAGATGGAATGACCCGAGGTACCCAAAATAAGAACTCTAGAAGACTGAGGTCAGTGTATATGCAGGAATATACACATTTCCCCCTTTTTTTTTGTTCCAATCTGATTCTAACTTAGCTTGAGGAATTCCTACAACCCAGTTCTGTTGACCAGGATGTCACATAAATTACTGTTTTGCCCCATACCATGTTGGATTCTGAAGCATTCTGAATATCTACTAATCCCTTCACCCATTCATACGTGGCATGTTCATTGAGTTTCTACTATGTGCCAAGTCCTCTTCTAGGCACTGAGGATGTAATAGTGAGCAGAATAGATAAAAATCCCTTCACTCACAGAGCGTACATTATAGAAGGAGACAAATAATAAATATAAGTAACTGAATAATGTAGTGTGATAGTAGGTTCTAGGGGCTATCGAGGAAAACAAAGGAGGGGTTGTGGAGAAGGCTGGTTCCTTGGAAGGTGGCATTTAAGCAAAAATCAAAAAAGTAAGGAAGCAAAGCCTGTCTAAATCTGGAAAAAGAATGTTCCAGAAAGAGGAGCAGCCAGCCCAAAGGCCCTGCAGTAGCAGTGTGCCTGGTTTGCTGGTGGAGGTCAGCTCATACGGAATCCAGTGAATAAGGCAAGAGAGTAGGAGAGGCCACACCAGGCAAGGCTGAGTGGGCCCAGTGGTACTTTAACTCTGACTCTGAGTAACATGGAATTGTTGGAAGGTCTTGAACATAACAGTGACTCGATATTATTTGCTTTCTACTTTATCTGTGATATTTATCAATTCTTATAAAACACTTGGCCTCAAAACTCCTTTTAAAAGAATCAGGTAGAGGGACACCTGGATGGTTCAGTGGGTTGAGTGTCTGACTTCTGCCCAGGTCATGTTTCCAGGGTCCTGGGTCAAGCCCTACATCAGGCTCCTTGCTTAACGGGGAGCCTGCTTCTCCCTCTGCCTGTTGCTCTCCCTGCTTGTGCATGCTTACTCTCTCTCTCTCTCTGACAAATAAATAAATAAATAAATTTTTTAAAAAAAATTTGGTTACAGTATCAGGTAGAGTAAAAATGCCAACCATATAGGGAAAAGAATTGTGCAGAAATTGCATAATCATAACCAAACTCAAAGTGTTTGCTGCTTGGGGTGCATTGAATTAAATGTGACCCAAAGAACTTTTAATTGTTTTTCATAAGTAAGGAGACAGGGAGATAGCCCCCAAAGCACTCTCTCCCATGGGGCTAGTACAGGGAGCTCTTACTCGGTATACTAGGTGGGGCATGGGCTGGGAGCTGCCACAGGCATGTTTAGCTCATTTGCACATGCCCAGTGTGTCAACCTGCTGGTGCATACTATACACACTCAAAAAATGGCAGAAAAGTCCTCCCATAGGAGGAGATTTGAGTATAATAACGGGCTATAGGTAACTTCAGGACCAGCCAGGGGAACTTCTGCACAGGTCCTCAGCTTTCATCCAACTCAAACTGGCTCACATAAGGGCTATCAGCTGAGACACACCTAGCACGGGGCTACCAGGTGAAACACCTCGTTGGGCATTTTCTTGGCTGGAACTGTTGCCTCTGCAAAAACAAAACACATTCCTTCCTTGCTTCTATCTCTTCCCTCTTATTTGAGGGAATAGCTCTCAGTCGTCTTATTTCAGTAACTTTCCCATTGCATCCTAGCTAACGCTATTCGTGCCAATTTTCTTTTAAAACGCTGCACTCCTTTAATTTAAAAAGTACTTGTTTCATATACACAGATCCAGAGAACTCAAAATTTGCATCAAATCTTCTACAGCTATTGGCTACGAGTAGCTACAGGAGTTTACATTATCCTCACCACTGTCTATTTTTAAATCTTACACCATTATCTCGAAGGTTTTATACTTTATGGAAGGGTAGCACACGTGTATAAAAGCACAGAAATCATAAGGGGGCCGCTTGAGATTTCTCAGAGCGAGTATCCTCTTTAACCAGAACTAGATGGAGAATCACATTCCAACATCCCCCAAGCTTGCCTCGTGGGGGAGACAAGATGGCAGAAGTAGGAGGAGGTGCCCTTTCAACCCCAAGCTTGCCTTGTGGCTTCTTCCTGTTGCTTCTCTGCCCCTCACCCAAGGTAGTTTATTTCTTGACCTTCACCACTATAGACTAGTTTGGTTTCTCTTCAGATTTTATCTAATGGGTGATGTGCTGTGTTCTCTCTTGTGTCTGGCCTCTTCTGCTCAGAATTTGTGGTGAGATTCATCTGTGTGTAGGAGTGGTTGTAGATGCTTCGTTCTTCCTGCTGTGTCATTGTGTGGATGGACCATGATGCATTTCTCTATTTGCTGCTCATGGCTCATTCAGACTCTTCCAAATGGTGCTGCTCTATGACTGTTCTCACAGATGTTCTCTGGGGGATCATATGTCCATATTTTGAAGTGACATCATAAGGTACACTGTCTGCTTCAGTAGTGAAGTATGTTTTAAGGCAATTACTCTGGCTTGCTGTGTTAAGAACAGACTCAAAGATGTCAGAAATCAACACAAAGAAACCAGGGAGAAGGCTTAGAGGATGGCCCAGGTATGAGTGTTGCTTGGACCAGAATGGAAGCAGTCTGGTTGGAGAAAGGTGGTTGACGTCTGCATTGTTTTAGAGATCCCTCCTCAGAGAGCTGTGATCTTGCTGAAGGTTGGTGGCCCAGCACTGTCTTGTCACCTCAGCAGAGGGGCCGTGTCAGGAGGGCACAGAAAAGCATTTCGTGGTATGGCCTTGTTGGTTCTTTGGAGTTTAGTGCCTTGTTCCAGCCCCAGTCCTTGACATGGTAGCCGCAGTAACTATGACCACCACCACTGGGGCCAAACAGGAAATCCCAGAAATCTCTAGGTGGCCAATGGCAGAAGATAAAGCAAGATTAGAGGGCGGCTTTTCTTCTGAGTGAGCTTCTGAGTGAGCTTGCTGCCTTCAGTGACATGACTGCCATTAAAAGTTACACAGATTTCCTTAGAAGATTCTTCACTCACATCTCAAAGGGACCAACTTACAGCTTGGTCCATGGGTAACTTGTTTTCCAAAGGCTTTTCAAGCAACCAGAAATTCACTGTTGTCTAAAATGTCTGACCCGCTTCAGAACTCCAGCGAGTTTCCTCCAGCTTCTTCCTTCACACCAACGAACATTTCTCTTTGCTGTCTCTACGGTTGAGCCTCCAACGCTCTTTGTGGTCCTCACAGGAATTCAAGTCTGTAGGCATCCAGAATGAAACATGGGGAAAAATCTCTCTGGATCCCCTCCCCTCGCACGCTGTTTCCAGGCCCTTTGGTTCATTTCTCTCCACTGCTGAGTGTTAGGAGACAGACTCCCCCCTCTTTGCGGATCGTCATTTTCACGTAACTTTCTGGGTTTTCCTGAATTGATTGAGAGCTTAGACAGTGCTTGATTTTGCTCAATTTCTCTCTTTTTTATATTAGCAGAACTATTTTTTAACCTATACAGAGCTTCTCTTTCACATAAGAGAACCCTCTTTTTCTTCCAGTGAAACATGGTTACACACACCTGCTTAACTCAATCAATAAGCAAATGGATCATCAAGCATCCTTCAAATAAATAGCCTATACTGCTTGACTGCCAATGCGAGCGACACCGTTGAGCTAAATCTGATAGAGGAAGACTGCACTAACTGATTCCTATGTGGGTTTTTTGTTGTTGTTGTTTCTTGAGATAAGATGAAACTTGAGTCTTCAGACAACACTGTCATTGATTTTTAGGCTTTTATCCTCCACAGAAGAAGTCCTCTTGTTCCAGCTTTAGCAAAATGGCAAACAGCTTTTGCTTCTTTTAAGAGTCCTGCCTGCTCTCCCTTTCTCAACCCCCTTGGATTAGGGGGTCCTACAGTCCACGTGACACAGGATGGGTCAGGAAAGGCCTCTGGACTGCCCTCATCTCCTGAGCCCCTTGTCACCTGTTAGAACACAGTTGGGGGGGAGGTGCTGGGCAGCAGGTGGGTGGGAAAGCACATGGTTTCTGCCAAGAACAAGTTTACTGGGAAAGGCTGCTGAGAAGCAATGAAGTGTGGCATTTGGTAGGATTTAAACACGGATGATGCACCAAAAGATGGGGGAAATATTGAAGACCAAGGACATGAGGCTCACAGCACTCCCAATGCAACTGAAGAAGAGCCTGAGGGGTTTCCCTACAAATGTCTGCTTCTGATAAGCCACCAGTTCTTCCGGACCTTCCTGGGATTCTGGCTCCCACCCACTGACCCCCCGTGAGAAAGTGCAGCCAATTATCCTACTGGACCCTTGAGTGCCTCCAAACCAGCCAGCCAGGAAGCCTGCTGTCATTGTCCCCTTCCTCTAGTATCATCCATTGTTCAGATGACTGCTGGGCACCCGCTAAAGGGTCAGGACTGTAGCAGGAGTTGTAGAGGCTTTAAGCGTTTTAGGATGTAATGTCTGCCGTACAGTGTGATAAAGCGCTGTGAGGAAGTAATCAGGGCCAACACGTGAGTTCTTCTGCTCACCAGACACAGGTTTACGTGCATTACGTCATGGGGTGCCTTCAACAGCCTGGGGGCGGAAGGCAGTGTTAAACCCATATCATAGATGTGAAAACTGAGGCATCGAATCTTTAGGAACTGCGGGAGTCCAGAGCCCGAGCTCGCATCAATGCAGAGTCAAAGGGAAGAGGATGGGTTCTGGAGGGCATCCCGTAGCTTTCCAGCCAAATTCTCCAGATACATGAGCAAACACTCGGGTCTGAAGAAGAAACAGGGTGAAGTTTACCTGGGGAGGAAGAAAGTCCTTTCAAACCAAAGGAACAGCAAGGCCCACAGGCACAAGACTGGTCTGGGGTTTGGCTGGTCCGAGGCCAGTGCCCCCCACCCTGCGGGGCATGACTGAGGTGGGGGTGGATGGGACAGCCGGTGAGGCCAGAATCAGATGCCTGTGAGTCCCAGTGTTGGGTGTTGTCCAAGCCTGGCTTCTAGTAGCAGCTCCTCTGCTCAGAAATATCCCGGTTTGGATGATAAATATCATGGTCATTCTGGGGACAGAAAGAAGGACTGTGACAAGCTTCTTAATAAAGAACAAACCTTCCTCTTGCAAGTGCCGGGGCCCGCAAGGTCCATCAGGAAGGCTCCGACTGTAGCTGAAAGTGTGGCCAAGGTTATCCTGAGAGTGTGGAGGAGGGTCGGGAAAGGACAGAATGGAAGACCCATCAGATCAGGAGCCCAGCACTGGGGTCTGGGATGTGAGCCTGAGCCCAGGCAGTGGTGGGACAATGACAGGAGGGGACAGACTGTCCGCCAGAGGTACCCAGGAGCTTAAACTCTCCCTGGAGCCTTTCAGTGAAAGAGGAGGTAAGTGGGTTTCTCCTGAGGCACAGAGAGAGCATGAGGATGGGGAAGGCTGGATCTCCAAACTCTTGAACTTGGGCTGCCGAGGGGCTTCCTACAGGGGAAGGAAGCCCACGTCCAGTCCGCGTGAAAGGAACAAGACGTGGAAGGTAGCTTTAGGAGTGCGCTAAGGAGAAACTGACATTGGAAATGGAAGGAATGTTTGCAACAAAAATGCAGGATAAAGGAAGAGGAACAGAGGCCAGGGCAGGGCCCCGAGTGGACAAGAGCAGCAGTGAGCACAGGGAGACACAGAGCCGGCAGAGAGTCTGCGGGCCCAGGGCTGGGCGCCGCTGGAAGAGAGTGGTAGGCGGTGGGTGCAGGTAGGGTCCGGAGACAGTGAGTGGAAGCTTCTTTCATGCCTCTAAAAGGCCTGAGGCTGGAGAAGCCAGAGCCTGGGGTCCACAGGCTGGTCCTTGAGGCCCGAAGGCTCACCAGGCCTCTCCACCTCCCTGTGCCCTGGGGTAGTGATGACCTCAACCCAAGTCCTTGTCTCACAATTTCTCACGACCCACAGAGAACGAAGCAGCAAATCCTGTCTCTGTTACCACAGATGCCCCCACTCTGGCCAACCCCAGACCCTCCGCTGCCACCGGCCAGAACCCTGCTGGCCCTGCTGCTCTCCTGGGGGCTGGTCGGCCTTCTCCACACCATGCCCCGGGGTGGGGGTGGACCTTTGCATGTCTAAGTGACATCATGTCACTCTGGCCCAAAGCCATCTGATCCTCCCTAGACAAATTAGCAGCTCTGATGTCCCTCCCTACCACTGCTCTACTCTCCAGACAACTGTTCCTGAAACCCTCCCTGCTGCTGGGGCCTCAGGCCTTTCCCTAGTGTCCCTCAGCCTGGAACCATCTGCTTCATAGATGCACCTGGCCCCCCCATCTGGTCTCTGCTCAATGTCACCCCACCCCACCTTCCCTGACCGCCCCCTAAAGTGCACCCCCACATCTCCCTCTTTCTCTCCCCTTATCCTGATTTGTTTTCCTTCGTAGCAATGATAACTTCCCATTATGGTTTTTTCTATTTTTCTGATGTAATCTATGTGCAGTGAGACCCACTCCTTTTAACCTAAAGTTCTCTGAGTATTGGCAAAAGCAGGCAATCCTATGGTCACAGGCAAGATGCAGAGTGTCTCCGTCATGTCCCCGAATTCACTCATGCCCCCTTGGAGTCAACTCTTCCCCACATCTTCCCTAGCACCCACCGATCTGTTTTCTGTCCTCATAGATTGGCCTTTTCCAGACTGTCACATAAATGGAATCACTAGCATGTGGCTTCTTTCGCTTAGAGTGATGTATGTGGGATCCGTTCATGGTGTTGAATATCATAGCTCCATCCCTTTGATCTCGGCCTAACATTCTATTGTGTGCATAGACCACGGTTCGTTTATCCATTCCTGCTTGAGACCATTTGGGTGGTTTTTAGTTTGGGGTGAATGTGATTGATTACAGCTGCTCTATTCACTTGTGATCAAGTTTTTGTGTACACGTAAGTTCTCATTTGGGGGCTAAAACCTAGGAGCCGGGTTGCTGAGTCACATGGTGTATGCATGTTTAACTTCGTAAGAATCTGGCAAAGCCTTCTCCAGAGGGGTCAGACCATTTTAGATGCCCACCAACAATGCACAAGGGGCGTGTTCGTTTGTGAGACGGAATCTGCAAACAGCGGCCAGACGGAGACGACGAAGAGGCCCAACCCACCCCCTTGGCCACAGCCTGGCCCCAGTGGTCCAGTGGCCCCAGTGATCGGTGAGTACAGTTCCCTCTAGTGCTGCCCCCCTTCTAACTCAGGACCCCCTGAGAAAGCCAGATATGCTCCCCTAACCAATCACATGAGATGCCCCACTTCTGGTTAGCTGCCTGCAGCTTCTCGGAGCCAGCAGCCTCCGGGCGGGGCCCACGGGAAGCCTTCTGCCTCGTCCACTCTAAAGCTGTCCCACCCTGCCTGCCTTCGCCTCTCTGCCAAACCAGGGACTTGCTGACCCCTTGCCATAGGGAGCTCCAAGTACGCAGCCTCCATGGGTGGGCTTCCTGTTCTTTTCCAGGTTTGTGTGAGCCCTTGGCCCACTTCCTTCTGGTCAGGCAGAATCTACAGCTCAGGGAGTTGCCAGGCAGTGGGGTCTGGAGATCTGGACTGTTCCCTGGTCTCTGCAGGGGAAGGAGGACCCCAACATCCTCCTCTCCAGACTACCCGCCTTCTGGTCCCCTGCTCCCTGGCCCCATCTGAGCCACTTCTGTCCCCGACAGGGAGAGGGTCAGGGGATTGGGGCCAGCTCCGGGGGTGGCAGGGAAAGCTTTGCAGTTCTTCTCAAGATCTTGTTTGTTGTGAAAGAGCACGGAGCCAGTGGGGAGAAGAACCTACAGGAAAAGACTCTTTCTGAGACAGCCAGAATCTTCTCTACTTCTAGAAACTGCCTCATAAGTAGGGAGGCCAGTTAGACTAAATATCATACTGTCCCAAATGCTGCCAATTTGGGAATCTCCTCCAGCTGTGCCTTCCCCCTGGGAAGAGAGATTTGGAAACCCTTGGGCTGAAGCGGCTCCGAGCGCACGTCAGCTCCAGGGCTTTCCAAAGGCTCTTCTGGAAGTCAGGTTTCAGAATTTGGACCTGTAGTAGCAAAAAAGCGGGTGCCCCAGATCTGGATGAAGTGGGGATTTGGCCCTGGTCTCCCCAGAGCCCGAGCCCCAGGATACCTGCTGGGGGACCCCGGAGCCCTAGAGGTATCCGCTCTAAAGCAAACAATAGAAACAAACAACAGAATACAACTTTCGGTGTCTGTCTCCCTTTGTGAGGGATTTTGTTTTGTCACTGCGATATCAAGGTTTATTTTCTTAAAAAAAAGTCTGACTGTGGCTTCATCAGCAGTTGTTAAAAAAAATACCAGACTAAGTATCTAATGATCTACAAACAAAGATTTGAAGATGCTACTTAACAGGGCTCTGATCCTTTTGTAATATGATCTGTTTCACCCTCTCTGTTCAAAACCCAGCAAATGAGTTAAGCAGGTGCAGCTGGGAGAGAGGGAGAGTCCACACTCCCCCTGAGGTTTGTCCCAGGAGATAACTCAGCTCGAAGAGATCTGAGTGGCAAGCAGATGTAGGCTGTCTGTGAACAACAAGGCTTTCGTGGGTGTGAGCTCTCTCCTGTCCTGCAGGGGATGATACAGCAAATCTTCCCAGTGCCCCCAACACAATCATAGGGCAACTCACAGGCTCTGGGCTTCCTTGGGCAGCCCTGGATGGTTATTCCAGACACACAGGTTGAAATTGCAAAAGAACTGGACAGAATCACAAAGCTTGAAACAACCTCACCCATTGCCTAAGACTTTTTCATCGTGTTTTTGGCAGAAAGAGTTTTGTATACGGCTTGTTTCATTTCTACTTGGTTAATTTGCTATTTCATTAAATTATCTGGCAACTCTCCATGTAGGGTATACTCCATCAAAGTTTATTTCTGGAGGAGAAATAAAGACAGTTAAGTTACTGGCAATGAATGAATGAATGAATGAATGAGTGAACAAAAGAATGATTTGACGGACACCGAGTTCTCGGCATGTGCAGGTGTTAGGTCAGGGGTCTTCGCATTTGCTCTTCTTATCTGTCTAGCAAAGACTTCTTGTGAAGCGGCCTTACAGACCAGGAAACAGGGGCTTGCTCAGGATCACCGAGGGGCCAGGATGGAGTATGACCTCAGCTACGAGGGCACCTGGGGCCAGTGAGGTCCTGGACATGGAGGTCTAGAGAGCTCATCACGATGGGCAGTGTGGGCTGTTCTCCCCTCGTCCAGCCCTGGGGGGAAGGAGCTCTTGCCCCGCTGGCTGCTGAGCCACCGACGGAGCCCTGCAGACGGAGGCGAGAGGCGCTTGCTGAGGAAGGGATCCCTTGCTTTCCTTCCCTCTGAAGTTTTCCCCTAGAGCTTCACCGATGATATTCTGAGCCCTGACATCTTCCATCTCCTGCATCGGTAATGAACGGCCTCACAGGCCTCTGCTGCTTCTGCACTGCGTTTCCCTGACCCAGCACTTTTTCTTCGGTGCATTATTTTCCCCTAGATTTTCAAATTCCCCATGGACAATAATCAGACAGCGAGCTCCCCACACTTGGCAAGTTTTTGAGTTTTAATAAAAAATCATGTTTATTCCCGTAAAGACTTTTTTTTTTCCTTTCCCTGCGAATTCTCCTAACAAATGCAGTTTTTGCTCGACTCAGGCTTTATCTTGAGTTTGGTTTCTTAAAGCGGACTCTGACCCCAGGTTCTTTCTGGTGTCGGGAGCCTGGAGCCTGCTCTGTGTCTCCAGGTTTGACAGCCCCTGACCTGGGGGGAAATGTGCATTATCCCCCTTCTGGTTTTCAGTCTTTGTGTGTCCAGAGGGATTTAGAACATCTGCGGTAAATGGGAAGAGAAAGAAGAAAAGCGCCACCCCCCCACAACCTGCACAATCGCTGCCGGGGGCCCAGGCATTCTCCTTACAAGGCATTTGAACGTCAAGTGTAGTTTATACTACAAATGAGGGCACCGTGTGTTGCATTCAGCAGCTGTGGAGACACAGGCCATCTGCAGTGTCTAGAGCCCCCAGTTCTGTCCCAGGGTTCCCTGGGCAAGGGGGCACCCCCACTGCTGCCACCACATTCAGGGGAGATGAAGTTCACAGAGGAGCGGTAACCCCTGCCCCCAGCCCTTCCCCTGCCCCAGCCACGGCAGGTCGCTGGAGGCAGTGTCCTCTTTCTCTCCCTTGCCATCAGTGAAGTAGGGGGAAAAGGGACAATAAAAAGGCAGCAAGCAGGGGGTAAGGATGCTGGAATGCCCACCGGTGGCTGAGGACTCACTAGGTGCGGGGTCTGGGGCACAGACGGGGACTGTGGATGCCACTTCCAGAGTGGCCCCGAATCGCATTGTCATAATGGCGAGCTGGAGTAAGAAATAGGTATCGGAAACCCTGGAATAGGACGTACTGGGTCAGACCGGGTTAGGAGCCCGGCAGCACTTGGTGTCATCCCCCAGCTGAAATTCCATTTCCGCTCTCACTAGCCTGTGACCATAGGGATGTTTCTTAACCTCTCTGAGCCTCAGTTTCCCCCTTTGTACAAAGGAGACAGTGCCTACTGTTCAGGTCTGTCCCAACGAATACATGAAAAACGCATGTTGCTGGTTTCTGCAGAGACAGGTAAATGACAGCCCCCTGCCTGTGCTGCCTGCCTCTACGTCTTCTCACTACTCCTCATTGCCAGGCAAGCGGGTCATAAGTTACTGGGTGAGCACAGGGACAGCAACCAAGGACCCCAGCTCCGGGCTGAGCCGGCTCTGTATCCTTGGACAAATTATTAATCTCTCAAGGCTCCATTGGCTCATCTACCATGGGGGTTGCCCGTAATGTTTACATCACAGGACAGCAGCAAAGATAATAAGAGGGGATGCCATGAGTGTTCCCCAAATGTTGGCTCTCAAGATGGCTCTTTAATGACTATTACGAAGTATCAGTCCTAAAGCAGGCTCAGAACTATAAAGGTGAGTGGACGTGAACCTTGATGTTTCCCTGCACACACACAGTGGGCAAAGAGAGGGCCCTCTTTCCTGGAGTTGGGGAGGTTGAAGACTTCCAAAAAGGACTGAAATGACTGTCCCAACCTCTGTCCCCAAGGTTTCAAAGGTCAGTTTTACACAGTGGTTGGACCCAGAGTTGGGGCTGGTATGGAATTGACAGGGCACAGGTGTCTGTTTATACTGAACATGAAAAAGAACTTTTTAAAATGAAATCCCATCTTTTCGATAAAGTAATATATTCACATCATTTAAAAATCAAAAGGAAAACTTAAGTCCACACAAAAACCTGCACACACACATCTACAGCAGCTTTATTCATAATTGCCAAAACTTAGAAGCAGTAACGGTGTCTGTTAGTGGGTGAATGGACAAAGACACTGTGGTCCATCCAGACAATAGATTATTCGTCGGCACTAAAAAGAAATGAGCTCTCAAGCCATGAAAAGACATGAATGGGTCTTAAATGCATACTATTAGCTGAAAAAAGTCAACCTGAAAAAGCTAAATAGTATGTGATTGCAACTGTGAGACATTCTGGAAAAGGCTGCACTGTAGCCTTTAGACTGTAAAAGGATCAATGGTTGCTGGGGTTGGAGTGGAGAGGGATGAATGGGCAGAGCACAGAAGGCTTTTGGGGCATTGAAACTACTCTGATTGATACTCTGATGGTGGACACATATTATAACATTGGTCCAGACCCAAAAACCTGTAGGATGAACCCTGAGTTAAACGATGGTCTCTGAGTGATGGTGATGTGTCTGTGTAGGTTCATGGACTGTAACACGTTCCACGCTGGTTGGGGATGTTGGTGGGGAGGCCAAGGATCTCCTAAATGGTAAATCTCGATACCTTCCTCTCAATTCCCTGTGAACTTAACAAAAGTCTTTTTTTTTTTTTTTAAATCAAAAACATTCAACCAAGGACACAGAGACAAATTTTGCTCACACCCATTCTCATCTATCACATCTCACCTGCCACATCCACATGCACTTTTATTAATTAGTTGAGAATTCATGCACTCTTTCTTCATCCACATCCGATCAAATGCAAATATGTTCTTTTCCTCCTTTTTTTCCTCAAAATGTAGCATACCTTATACACTGTTGCATACAATGTAGGGTTTGCTTTTTCTTCTTAAAACGTATCCTGGAGATGTCTCCGTGTCAGTGCAAGTTCTTGATTTTATGCTAGTGTGTGGTGGAACCACTGTGTGAATGGACCTTTGCTTAGTTATTCCCTACTGATGTACTCTTCAGCCATTTCCAGCCTTTCAAGACTACAAACAAGCTTCCTTGACTCGACTTGACTGTATCTATGCGAATTTGGGTATGTGTGAGAGTAAAGGAAGGATACCAACCCAGAAGTGGGACTGTTGAATCATACATTTGCAATTTTGGTAGATGTTACCAGATTGGTCTACACAGGGATGGTATCGTTTTGCACTCCCACTAAAAAATGCCCATTTGGTATAGGTTTCCCACTCTTCTCAAGGTTTTGTGTTTTCACTGGTCTCGCAGGGAATCCATGGTATCTCTAGCATGATTTTAATTTCTCTCTCTTTCATGCCTGAGGTTGAGTGTCTTTTCATTGGCATAAAGCTCATTTGTATTTCTTTTTCTAGAACTGTCTGGTAATGTATTTTGCCCATTTTCCAATTAAGTGGTTGTTCTTTCTCTTCTAGAAGTTGCTGCTATATTAAAACGATATACCCTCTCTCGCCAGAGCAGGAGGGAGGAGAGCCGCCCATCAGCAGAGGCGTTGGCAGGAATGCAGTAGGGCCAAGGGCTGGACGGGCAGGTGCTCCTGGTAATAAGAGCCTTGTTAATACCACTGCCCATGTGTCAAGGCTAAGCTCAGATCTGACCTCTGCCAAGAAGCTTTCCCCGGTCTGCCCAGTTGGAATTCTCCCTGCCTATGAGTCTGCCTTATGTTGTTGAGTGTTCATAGGCTGGAAAGAGTGTTAGTGGGGAGAGGGAGCCTTGAAATCTACACACCCGCCTCCTTCCTTAGTCATGTCCCTCCCGAGTCTGGGCTTCAGTGTACACATCCGGATATTGGGAGAATTAGACAAGATTATTGTCTGGCAGATTCACTTGGGAGGCTTTTAATGCTTTACCGGCCTGGTCCCCACCTCAGACTTGAGAGGCTCAGAAGGAGGAGTAGCCTGTGTATTCTGAAGATTTTATTTATTTATTTGACAGAGAGCGAGAGTGCAGAAGGGGGAATGACAGGGAGAGACAGCGGGAGAAGCAAACTCCTTGCTGAGCAGGAAGCCTGCTGTGGGGCTCAATCCCAGGACCCTGGGATCATGACCTGAGCCGAAGGCAAACGCTTAACCGACTGAGCCACCCAGGTACCCTGTGTCTTTTGATGTGTGTCCTTTGGTTGAGATGAATTGGTGAAAATGATGACCATTAGGGTCCCTCTGCCTCCAGATGTTTGGTCAGGGCAGGTCTCTGGTTTGAGCCCGAAACACTCCAGTCCGTGCCTCTTCCCAAAGGTGCCCGTATTCCTCATTGACACATAGTAGGCACTCAGGAAACGTCAGTGGAATCCAAAACATGAAGTGTCTTCTTAAGTCTCATTTTCTTATTCCTGCTGCTTATGAAAATATATTGGTGGGAGAGAACAATTCTGTAACCTCTAAACTGTGTGGATTTGATCCATTTATAACACAAAGTTAATCTAACCCAAGTTAATCACCCTGAAGCTATTAGCCATTTGGAATCTCTCTCCAATGGGATGAGAGGTCATGTATTTGCAACCTGTGAGTTTTATGAATAATTGTTTCCTCTTCCCTGCTGAGCTTGTGTTTTCTTGATGAAAAATCCATGATTTTTTTTTTTTTTTTCTCCCACCTGATCTGAGACCACTCTTCACATCTGGGGACATCTCGGAACTAGCTTTAATAACGCTGGCTTCTCTGACCTTTACATCTCTGCTGTCATACTTGTGCCCCTCGTAGAAAAATCCAGTGGAAAAATCCAGAGTGTGTGTCCAGCAAATGGCCTCCAGGGGAGCCTGGCCTGCGGGCTCACTGACTGCGTTTTCTCGTGCTTTCACATTTTAAATGCTCCTAAACAAACAGCCGGCACTGCTGGTCATTAGGGGAGCCGGGGACACAGAAGCAGTGAGCCAGCCCAATTACTGGGGCGCGTCCAGCAGGCTTTCCGCTGCGGGTCCGGGCCGGCGGCACTTCAAGTGTAATCGGTGCTCTGGCAGCCTGAGAATTTGTTTCAGGCTTAATTAGCCTGAGGCTGCTACATGGACCCCAGCTTTGTCCCCTAAAGCGATGCACGGGGCCCTGCAGTCATGGAGGGGGTGAACAGCTTTAGCAAGGCCCCTTGAGGGATGAATAAAGCCTCCATGCTTGCCGAACCAGAGGCAAGTGGCAGGTACCGCCTGCTCCCCACACAGGTCACCTCGGGCTTGCTGGGGACGGTGGCAGGCGGTGTACCTGAAATGACAAAGAGCACATTTCTTTTTAATTTTCAGCTCCAGCCCGATGCTTTCCCATGTGACGTGTTCCTCCCATAAATCAGCCCGGAGAATAAAGAATGTGTACAAACAAACCTATCTTACCAGTCAGCTTTTATTCGCGCTGCTTTCTAGCAAAATACAGAGCTGCGTTTTCCCCACCCCAGATCCCAGGAGTGGGTGTAAGGAGCGCTGGAGGGGAAAACAGATGCCAGGCTGGAACCCAGGCTCTGCCCTGGTGCACCACGTGACTTCTAGCCTTAGTTTACCCATGGGGGGAAATGGGACTAATACTACCCATCCTATCCATCTCACTGGTCATTATACACATGGAGTGGAACCAATCTGGGCAAGGTGCAAAGTCATCCAAATGCATAGCGTTATTAATTTTGCTCTTTGAACTGGGGGTTTTCTTTCCTTGAGATCTCCTGTGGTGCACTGTTTTTCATCTGTCACGAAAATTTCATCAGAGCTGGTGTCTCTGGAAGCAGAAGTGAAGCCCACCTTGCTCATCTGTCACTATTTGTCGCATCTCCTGAAGATGATCTCTCTGCAGATCATGTGCCAATTTGTTAGGGGGCAGCTATCCATCAAGGTGGAACCTTGATCATCCATCTTTAGACTGGAAGGTGCTGTCAACACAAAGCAGACACTTCCCCAAGGGGTAAGGAAAGACAAAAACAGCTCCTCTGAGAGGCAGCCACGGTGTGCTGTGACTCGTAGTGCATGTATTTGGGGAAGAAATTCCAGAGAGCAGAGGTGTGTTTGACACTACACACCCCTCCCCCCAACACCCAACCCGGTTCCGTGTATCTCTTGTCCAAATCTTAGCCCCCAAGAAGGAAGGTGTGATCTCAGGAGACTCTGGTCTTCTCTCCAGATACCTTAAATGTCAACATTATAATTGCTATTCAGCTCACAAAATTGGTGGAGAGCCCAGGTGAGGCTTTTGTGACCACTCAGACTTGAAGGAATTAGACATTTCTTGTGCCATGAATGTTCGAGTGTGCACTCTGCTCTGGAAGGACAGTGGTGAACAAGCCAGACAGAGCCTTTCTTCCAGGGATCCAGGAGTCCAGAAGGAGGTCAAGATGACAGGGAACAGACAATCTCTGCATCATGTGACATGGAGATGAACTGGGTTTTGGAGGAAGTGACTAATCGGGATGAGGAGATTCAGGGAAGCTGAGGAAATGTTAACCGGGGCTGGGCGGCAAGGCTGTGGGGATAGGTGAGGGTTCAAGGCGAAGGGTGAGCAGGTGTAGGGCCCGAAGTGAAGGTAACGTGGACTGCATTAGGGCAGGGCTTCCCAAACCTAAGAACCTGTTAGAAATACAAATTCTTGGGCTTTGTGGCAGGTCTACAGAATCAGAAACCCCATGGGCAGGGCCCAGGGGTCTGTGTAAATAAGCCCTCGGGTGATGCTGATGCACATCCTACCCTGGGAACCAGCATGTTAGAGGAGTAGGAAAGCATTCAGCACAGAAGTCAACCCAACTGAGCATTTTTCTTTCTAAAAAAAAATTTACCGTTATCTTTGCCACTGTGATGGGGTTCCTCCTTGCACCCCGCACTCCCACAGTGCCCTCCCCTGTCATGGTCATATGGTCTTTTATCTTCCATTCTTGCTGGGACAGTATTCAACCTTCTAAACTCCACGTTCCCTACATCCCAAAGAACTGCAGAGAGAAATATACACATCCACAATTATATTCAGAGATGTCATCAGCCCTCTCTCTATAACTGAAAGAAAAAGGAAAAAAAGAAAATCAATCAGGATATAAGAGACTGGAACAAGAGTACCACCCAACCTGACCTAACTGGCATTTGTAGAACATTCTACCCCAAAATAGAAAAGTGCATGTTCTTTTCAAGTATGCATGGAACATTTACCAAGATAGATTATATTCTGGTTATGAAACGGTCTCAATAAATGTAAAAGGATTCAAGGCACACCAAGTATTTCTATAACCACAGTGCAATTAAGTTAGACATCAATTACAGAAAGATATCTGGAAAATGCCCAACTATTTAAAAACTAAATAATACACATTTACATATCATATGGTCAAAGAAAAGATCAAAAGGGAAATTAGAAAATACTTTGAACTGAATGAGAAAGAAAACACAATATATCAAAATTCGTGGAACGCAGCTAACACAGTATTAATAGGGTTATTTTTAGCACTAAACACCATAAAAGAAAAGAAGAAAGAAAATTAAATGAGCTCTGTTTCCAACTTAAGAAAAGGGGAGCAATCAACCAAAAATAAGCAAAAGGAAAAAAATAATAAAGATTAGAACGAAATTCAATGAAGTAGGAAACAAATAATAAAAAGAAAGAAAGCAAAATCTATTTCCAGGAGAACATCAGTGAAATCAATACACATCTAGTTAAACTAATCAGGAAGAAAGAGAAAGACACACACACACACACACACACACACACACAAAACCAATATCGGGAATGAGA
Organism: Mustela nivalis; assembly: GCF_964662115.1. Classification (NCBI taxonomy): domain Eukaryota; kingdom Metazoa; phylum Chordata; class Mammalia; order Carnivora; family Mustelidae; genus Mustela; species Mustela nivalis. Next base: position 172,846,890 of record NC_139021.1, read on the forward strand.
GAGAGGACTTTACCACATACCTGTGATTCTATAAATAACACTACAATAATAAGGGTACACCACGAACAAACTTATGCCCATAAATGTAACATCTTGGATAAATGAACAAATTCCATGCAAGATGAACAGGTGAATGGATAAAGATGTATACACACACACACACACACACACACACTCACACACAATGGAATATTACTCAGCCATCAGAAAGTGAAATCTTACCATTTGCAACAATGTGGATAGAACTAGAGGGTATTATTCTAAGCAAAATAAGTCAATCAGAGAAAGTGATCATATGATCACATTCATATGTGAAATTTAAGAAACAAGACAGAGGATCATAGGGGAGGGAGAGAAAAATGAAATAAGACAAAATTAGAGAGGGAGATAAACCATAAGAGAATCTTAACTACAGGAAACAAACCGAGGGTTGCTGGAGGGGAGGAGAGTTGGGGGATGGGGTAACTAGGTGATGGGTGTTAAGGAGGCGGTTGATATAATGAGCACTGGGTATTATATGCAACTGGCGAATCCCTAAATTCTACCTCTGAAACTAATCATACACTGTGTTAATTAATTGAATTTAAATAAAGTACAATTTAAAAAAAGAAGAAATAAGTAGCCTGAATAACTCTATAGCTTTAAAGAAATTGAGTTTATTTAAATTTTAAACTAATCTAAAACCTTCCCTTAAAAAACAAACAAACAAACAAACAAGCAAATAATAAAACTTCAGACCCAGATGGCTTCATGAGTGAATTGTATCCAAACATTCAAGGAAAAATGATTCAATTCTCTCCAAATGCTTTCGTATAATAGAAGAGGAAGGACTATTTCCCAAATCATTCTAGACTGGGATTACTTTGATATTGAGCCTAGACAAAGACATTGCAGTGAAACTACAGACCAATACCCCTCATGAACACATATGTAAAAATTCTTAACAAAAGTTTAACATATATAATTAAACAATGTATCAAAGGAACCATGTATCATAACAAGTGGGACTTGTACTAGGAATACAAGATTGGTTTAACATTTGAAAACCAATTAGTTCAATTCATATTAACAAACTAAAAAAAATAATAATAAGCCCAGCTATATAATCTTCTCAACAGATGAAAAAAAAAAACATTTGACAAAATCCAGCAATTATTCCTCATAAAATATATCATCAAACTCAGAAAAGAAAGGCATCTATGGAAAACATACAGTTAACATCATACTAAATGATGGCCAGCTGATTGGTTTGTGCCTAACATCTGGACAAAGCAAAGATGTCTGCTCTCATCACATCTATTCAATACTGGCAGGTCCCGGCCAGTGCAATAATGCAAGGAAAGGGTATCCAGATTAGAAATAAAGGAGTGGAACTCTATTCACAGTCAGCATGATTGTCTGCAAAAGACATCTACCCAAACAAAAACCTACAAGAATAAGTGAGTATAGTAAGGTCGCAGGAAGCGACATCAATATAAAAAGTCAATTACATTTTAATTACCAGAAGCAAGCAATTGAGAATTGAAACAAAAATACCATTTTCGATAGCAACAAAAATATGAAACTTAGGATTAATCTAACAAAAAGATGTGCAAGACATGTGAAATCCTAGAGAAATCCTAAGTAAATGGAAAGAGATATTTTGTTAAGAGATAAGAAAATCCAATGTTGTCAAAATGTCAATTATCCTCAAATTAAAATATGGATTCAGTATCATGTGGAAAACACATAAAATAGATTATGATGCAGGCTCAGAAAGGAAGGAAATTCTGACACCTCTTAGAATGTAGATGAACCTCATGGACATTATAGCAAGTGGAACTCCTCAGCCATTAAAGGACAAAGGCTGTAGGATTCCATTTACATGAGGTCCCTAGAGTGGGAACAGACTTGAAGCAGAAAATGGAATGGTAGTTCTCAGGATCTGGGGAAGGTGGAAAGTGGGAAGTTATTTGTCCATAGATACAGCAATTCAGTTTTTCAAGACAAAAGATTTCTGGATACTCATTGAGATGGTATCTGCCCAACACTGTGAATGTACATAATATTGCTAAACAGTACATGTAAAAATGGTTAAAATGGTAAACTTGATGTGAGGCATACTTTATCACAACTTTTTAAAAATAGCATAAGAAAACCTTTGGAGGTGATACGTACGTGCATTATCTTGTTTATGGTCATGGTTTCATGGGTATCTACAAATGTCTTAAAATCAAATTGTGTACTTTAAACATCGACCATTTGTTATATGTCAATTATACCTTGATAAAGCTGTTGAGACTATTTAATCAAGAGAATTGAATGGTATAAAGACTGGGATTCTTGGGAAGTCTGCCTGGATGCTTTTTAAGTGTTTGAAAACATTATCTTTTCTTAAATTAATTAATTTTTTTTTTTGAGAGAGAGAAAGTGTAGTGGGGATGGGGCTGGTAGAGGCAGAGAGAGAGAGAGAGAATCTCAAGCAGACTCCCTGATGACCACAGAGCCTGACCCGGGGCTTGATCTCACGACCCTGAGATCATGACCTGAGCTGAAATCAAGAGTCAGACGCTTAATGTACTGAGCCACCCAGGTGCCCCTGTAAACATTTTAAAGCTCACTTGGAAGAGTGAAGATAGAGGCATAGCCCTTCATACCTTGTTTCTACTGCCTTGTATTCCTGCCTTCCCCTTTCCCACCAAAAGAAGTCTAGCACAACCTTTATCAAGGAGCACATTAGACACTCATTTGTTTGTCTTTATCCTACATTTGGGATCCTGCCACAGGCCATGCACCTATCCCGTCAGGCGGTGGAAGAGTGCCCAGTCTGAAGCATCTGGCTCCCGGTCTGGGGGAGGACAACTGGAAAACCATCATGCGAGGGATACGTGAGGAAACAGGCTGTGACACAGTGCCACACACGGATTGGCTTAACCCAGAAATGTAGCCTAGAACACTAGCCTCACAGTTCTGGAAGCTAGAAGGCTGAAATCAAGGTATCAGCAAGGTCCTACTCCCTGTGAAGTCTCCAGGGAAGGCTCCTTCCTTGCCCAGTCGACCTTCTGGTGGTTGCCAGAAATCCTTGGTGTTCCTTGGCTTGGAGCAGCACAGCTCCGGTTTCTGGCCCCATCTTTACATGACTGCCTTCCCTTGGTATGTATCTTGTGTCTCACTAAGGACACCGGTCATTGGATTGGGACCCGCTCTAACCCAGTATGACTTCATCTTAACTAATTATATCTACAAAGACCCTATTTCCAAATAAGGTCACATTCTGAGGTTCTGGTAAAAACAGACTTTGGAGGGACACTATTCCACTGAGTACAGGCTCTACGGAGGACGCATCAAAGGATGGAGTAAGTTACATAGCTGGGATTTTCATTCAATGCTAGAGAGTGCAGATCCATAAACAGAGTCTGGAATATTCTAAAGACAATGGGTCACCTTTTCATGTTTCTGAACAGGGGACATGAAGGGTCAGATCAGTGCCTTTAGAAACTGTGTGGTATCCATGTAGTAGATAATTTCAGAGAACAGAAACTGCATAAAACCCCCCTAATCTGGGGCTTTATAATTGTCTTCCTTATATGCAAGGCGGCAGAGCCCACAGGTACAGACAGGAGCATGACGGGGTTATGAGGAAGGGTGCTGGTTGGAAACCTCCATGAGATGAATGTGGGAGAATAAAGTAAAAAACAATTGAAGGGGAACACCAGGTTTCCAGCCTGGAAAGGAAGAAACTTTTCCTGAAGGAATTGCAGAACCCTACGGAGGGGATAGTGGTGACATTAATCAACAGAGATGACAGACAGAAGAGCAGCTCCTTCTGCCTAAAACTAGGGGCTGAAGGCTCAGGGGTGGCAGTCCAATTTGGTTATAAAAATTGAATCCAACCATGAGTCTTGTGGAACAATTTTAGATAAACGCTTTTGGAAAGGTTGGGGGCAACGGTGCTCCTGAATGCCCGCCATAGCTCTTCTGTGGCACCAAGCTGGGATTTCCCCCAAGCAGCTGGAAGGAGGGGGCTGGAGCTCAGGAGAGACATGGAAACTGAAAATGTGTATCTGGGAATTGGTTCTGTAACAGGGATAACTTGGCTCACCTGGGACTTGGATGCTTCTGCTCCAATGGAGGAAGCTGCCTCTTCCTATGGTTTCTCTTTCCCTCAAATTTTGTTGGCTAGGATTAGGCTGCAAACCCATCCTGAAGCAGTCAGTAGCAAGGGGAGATAGAATTAGCATGACTCTCCTGGACCAGTCGTCTGCAGCTGGGGGCAGAGGGGCGTAGAATACAGAGAATACATGTCTGGAAGTCCACGCATCCTTCCAGGGTGTTTAAGTGCAGACAGGGCTTGTGCGTCTCCACTCTGATCTCAATACAGAACCATTTTGTATACCCGGTTTGAGGAAGGCTGTCCTACAGATGCCCTATTAGAAGAGCCCTCAGATAAAGGCTGAGCAGGAACTGGCACAGAGGTAGGAGGAGAGCAGGTGCCCAAGGCGGGAGATCCAGAGGAGTGTTAAGGACATGGACGCATTCTCTAAAGGCTCTGTTTTAACCTTCCTCCACAAGGTAGTTTGCATGCACTGGCCTCAGGGAATAAACATCCACCTTCTGCAAAGTCCTCTTCTTCCTGCGTCCACACCGCACCTACACTCCATCTGTTCTGCTTCCACAGATTCCACAAACCATGAGCTTCCACTCCATGTGCCCTGTCAAGATGCCCCTGGTCCATTGCTCGCGGACCAGCTGCCGTGCGCAGGCTCATTCGTTCGCTCACCCAGGTGTCTTGTTTGCAAAGCCGGAGGGGGTTCCCGTGTGGCAGTGGATCAGTGCACGGGTTTCCAGTAGGTGTGGTGTCTGCAGACACCGCATTGTTGCTAGAGTTTTCTCCCAATGAGACAGAGATTAATTGTGGGAGGTAAACAAAGAATCCCATTCATGAGTCTGAGCGGTGCAGTGGTGAAGCCAGTGACATAGTAGGAGTCCCTACGCCCGTCGGGAGGATTTCTGCAGATGGCCTTGAAATGCATGTACTTTGGAGAACTGTTTCTTCCTCCTGGCAGGAAAAGATGTCTAAGGAGGACATCTGAGTAAGAACAATAATGTCCACCATCTACATTTCAGAATCACTGCGGACGATGGCTCAAAGGTGGAAAGAGAAGTCTGAGTAACGATCTCAGGTTAGGAGGTAGGCTCACCTGTCAAAGCAGCAACTGTCACTGATGGCGCAGCTTTTACACACCTGGTCCTGCAGTGCAGTCGAGAGGCCTCCACTCCTCGGAATTCTCCACGCCCAGTAAGCTACTCCCAGGGAGTGGGAACTGCTGACCTTGAAAAGGGAAAGCAGCGTGGATAATAAGAGAGCTGCACTGACCTTGTCAAAGGTGGGACGCTGCGACACTGGGAGGAAGTGTCTTTCTGAGAGAGCTTCATCTCCAACTGTGGGCATGTATCGACAAGCCTCCTCCTTTCCAAGGCGTGTGTCTCTGGAAACTGCTGGGAACCTGGCGTGTGAGCTTCCGATTCTCTCTGACTCCCAGGGCAGGGCCAGAGGGCTGAGCGCATCTTCTGCTCCCACCCCTGGCCTGGGGCGGAGCTCCAATGAGCCACACGGACCAAGTCCAGCCCTCTGGTCCTTGGAAAGGCAGACCCAGCTATCATCTGGGGAGGAAGGATCCCGTGGTAAGAGTAGGCGGGGTCAGGCATAGAATAAGGGTGGGTGTGGGGTGGGTGGGAAAGGGGAATCCACGCAGGTTTTAATATAACTTCTCCCTATTAAATCTTCAATTCTGGGGGCGTGTGGGTGGCTCAGTGGGTTGAGCCTCTGCCTTTGGGTCGGGTCATGGTCTCGGGGTCCTAGGATCGAGCCCCATGTCGGGCTCTCTGCTTAGCAGGGAGCCTGCTCCCCCCCGCCTCTCTCTGCCTACTTGTGGTCTCTGTCAAATAGATGAATAAAATCTTTTTAAAAAAAATCTTAAATTCTGAATCTGGTTTGTCACCGTTTCCTCAGACTCAGAATTCTTGGATTATCTCTCCCCAGAACTTCACTCCCTCTCTCCCACCCTCCCACCATTTTTCCTTCCTTCCTTCCTTCCTCTCTCTTTCTCTTTTTCTTCCTTCCTTCCTGATTGATCTATGTATTTGAGAGAGAGCACCCACGAGAAGGAGGAACAAGCCGAGGGAGAGAGAGAATCTCAAGCAGACTCCATGCCGAGTGCAGAGCCCAACAAGAGGCTCAGTCCCACGACCCTGAGATCAGAACCTGAGCCAAAACCAACAGTCGGACGCTCAACTGACTGTGCCCCCCAGGTGCCCCCCAGAGTCTTTCTAAAGAGTAGTGGTTCTTCAGCTTCAGTGCTCATTCATGAGCCTCACTGCTGATTTATTGGCTTGGAATCTCAGAGTGGAACTGAGCTGGGGCTGAAGCCTAAACGTGACAAGAAGCATGCTCTACACGCTGGTCTGCATCGTGCAGGATCTTAAAAGGGCCTTTGCTTCTGGAATTCAAATGTAATGAGACACTTGGGAGCCAAGACCTTGACAGAGTCCAGCAAAGCACAGCATCTTGTTCTTGGTTTTGATCTGTCTCATCTGTAAACTAGTCTGTCATTATTTACTCATCAAAACGGACAAGAGGAAGGGAGGCATTAGACAATCTCTCTGTCTTATGCTGTGAATAAGCTCTTACATATTCTATTTTTGACTGCACTTGAAATTAATCAAAGACAGAATGTCCTGTCTGATTATAGAAGCCGTCTTGAGCGCAGCTCTAACATGCACGGTCAACAGCGAGCAGGACTGTGCTTGGGCCGGCTCCCACAGGCTGATGGGGTGTCCCTCTTCCCAAGAGCCTGTCCGGCGACATCACAGTGGTAGCTGGAAGCCACCTGTGCTGGGAGCATTTACACCACAGAAATTGTCGGGGGCTGTGAATCTGGCTTCTGTTCATCAGCACTGACCCCGGGCTGGCCGGCCACATCTGTTGGGAAGGTACAAAATCTGACTTTTGAGTTCAAGAGAATGTGAGAGAACAAAAGGTCCCTGAACAGGGCTACACCATCACTGGGGCGAGGGCTCAAAGGACAACAAGGTGTGTCCCTACAAGACGCCACCGCGGGAGGGCCAATGCGACCTCCTGTTCTATACCACAGAACCTTCTGGGCACCCCCTCACCATGCCTTCTGCCTGCAGTGGTCACTTCCTCTGATGCCACCCACACTGATCTTTTTGTTTATTCTGTTGATCAACAACATTAGCCAACAAGTATTTCCTGCACATATACAGGCCTACCCTTGTGCCTGTTACTGAGAAGCATGCAAAGGTGTTTGAAGGTCTGTCGCTGGAGAACATGGGGTGGGGGAAGGAGGATAAAACAAAGCTGAAGCTTGTGAATAAATTCATGAGCAGCAAAGTGAAAAATTGGCAGCAACCAGAAGGTTCCATTCTGCAGGATCAAGGAGCGCTGAAGGCCTCTGAATTAGGTCCCTGATGCTCTGGGACCCTCCCAGGAGCTGGACCTTCCTCCTTACTCTGCGGCCTGTCTGTGTTGTCATGCCTACCCTTGCCTTTCTCGTGTTTCCAGGGACACCAGAGGGAGGACACCACTGTGATCTGTTCACCTTCAGTGTACTCGGCAGATTGCAGTGGGTACCTGGCCCCAACAAGGGACGGGAGATGGAAGGTGAGCAGATGGACGTGAACTTGAAGAACAGGCGGGACTCTATAATCAGGGGAGAGCTGAGATTCCAGCAGGAGTGCAGCGCACACAGAACGCCTGAAAAACACTTAACTCGGGGCCCTAAGAAGTCAGCCCCCTGAAGCTGGAAATGCCCAAAGGGGGAGCAAAGAGGAATGAGCCTGGGAGACGAAAGGGAAATGCCGGTGAGCTTGGACCTGGCTGAGTAGGTCAGAGATTTTCTAATCATGTTCTTACGCAGAGCCCCAGGGCATTACAGAAGTGCTCCGGGAGCTCTGTAAATAATTTAAATTTAATTTTCCAAATTACATATTTTAAACAGTAATACAATTACATCGGTACACACAAATTTGGTTTACGCTAAATTTTAACACGTTGTCGACCTCCAGTGGGTTAACTTGTGCTAACCCGATCAATTCTCCGAATAAAACTCGGACCATAGCTGTTTAATTGAAGACTATTCTGAGATTGCAGCATGTGCTATGAAGCTGCAAATGGTATCAGTTTTACTGATATGAATCAAGATTTTCTCCATTTTACGCAACTTAAATCAAATACAGAAGAAAATTACACGCCGGGGCTGATAGAAGATTGCCGTTTTCTTCCATAAACCCAGATTTCAAAGTTTTATGTTCGTCAAAACAGCCTCATTATTCTCATTGACTGACTTCATTGTATTCACAAATGTTTAATCATTTGGACTTACGAAATAAATTTATATTAATGTTGCAGAGTACCTAAGTGGAAAAGAAGACCCTAACATTTTTGAAATCTTATTCGGCTGAAGCTAAGAACCGATGGGGAACACCCAACCTGCCTTCTTAAAACCCAAACTGATTATCTGGAAGGAAGTGATGATGTTCAAAATTCCTTTGGGGTAAATGATTTCTTTGCTTTGGGAAAAACACCCAACTGCAGCCTTTAATTATAGAAATGTAAAGACAAGAGCCTCTTCTGAAATAGAGACATTTGAGATTCAAGTCAGAGCTGTAAGAAATTCCAAACTGCAGCGGGATTGTGTGTGTGGGGGGTAGTTAGCTGGGTTTGGGGGACATAAGCAAAGACACTTCTGTTTGGATTGTGTCTCCCAAAAAGAAGATGCGGGATTCATAAGCTACAGCAATGCAGAACTGACCTAATTTGGAGACAGAAGGTAACGAAGTTAAGACAGGGTTCTTAGGGTGAGCCCTCATCCAGTACAACTGGTGTCCTTATAACAATGGGAAATATGGATATAGAGACAGACATGCACACAAGGACAAGGCTGTGCGAAGATTATTATGTCGCCAAAAGCCAAGGATCTACCAGAAGCTAGGAGGGAATCCTGGAGCAGGTCCTCTTCTAGAGCCTTTTGAGGAAACATGGCCCTGTGACACCTTGACCGGAGACTTCAGCCTCAGAAATGAGAGAGTAAATTTATGCTTGGTTTGTGGTTCTTACTGCCGTGGACTTAGGACACTATAGTAGACTACGGCTGCTTTCAGGGAACATATGGAAGTGTCATGGTATCTGCTGTGCACCTAATCCCCTACCCCCCCACCCAAAACCCCAGTAGCAGTGGAGCCCCTGTGGCTAAAAACACAGAGAGGAGCAGACCGGCGTGGGGGGGACTTCTCACTAACTGAGCACAGGGCCCAGTTCCGTCACAGACTGAGATTCTACACGAAGGAAAAGGAATTCTGACATTATACAGAATTCTTGTAGTAGACCATAGGAAAATTTTGAGCTTCAGGGTAGCCCAACAAACGATGTAATTAAAATTGGGAAATCATTTTACCTATTTTCCTTTTACTCTTTGTAAGTTGCTGCTGGAAAATTTCGAATGACATACGCGGCTTGCACCTGCGGCTCTCCGCGTAATTCGGTCGAATATCCCTGCTTCGGTGTCATAATCACAGGTGTTGTTACTTTCATTTTACAGGTGAGGACAGTCGGGCTCCAAGAGGTTAATAAATGACTCAAGGTCATGTGGGCAGAAATTGAAGGAGCTGGGATTTGACCCCAGGTCTCTCTGGCTCTAAACACTATACACGTGACTATTTCCTTTTGCTGGAGTCCAAATTTATGGCTCACTGAGTGTATTTTGATTCTCACAAGAGATTAAAGCCCACCCCTGGGCTAACGGAGAAGGGGGCGTTTGGGCGTTTCACACAGCAGCATGGCGTATCCCAAGAGGGCTCCTTCCTTGGACCCACTGAGGCTGGGAACCCTTGCTTTTCAGGTTCAACCCTAGAGTCCCTGCCTCGGGGCTTCCCCACAGTCCTGCCCGCCTCAGGAATGGCAGGCTTGTTCGGTGTCTTCTTCTAGAAGCAGGGCGTGCAGCCTCCCTCTATACAGGTTTGTTGATTGATGGAGGAGGAAGCAGAGGGAATTTTGCTCTGATACATTCTCAGAAGTAATGGCAGGGGTCTGAGTGACAACCGTCCTGTGCAGATCAAATGACCACGGCCAGGGACACGCTCAGATTTGCGAATTCCATCAAGACCTTCCAACCTGTCACTTGGATCCATCTTTGATAAAAGGCATTCCCCTCTTCCTGATGGCTAGAAGAGCGGTATTACAGGTCCGGGGGTTGGGGTCTGACTGGAAATTAGCAATTTACCTTGGGAGGCTGGGCACGGGGAGGCGAGCGGGAACCCAAGTATCACTTGCAATTCATGAGCGTTTTCTAGACATGTTTTCGAGAGCACCTTCATTTCAAGAAAAGGCAAGAACAAAGCAGCCTTTGAAGATGGAGCTTTTATTGCTCGTCTCAGAAAAATACCCAGACGCAGTGGGGTTGTATGAGTGTCACAAAAGAAATTAGGTTTCTCTCTTTCCCTGCAAGAACAAATGTTTATAAGTGTGTCATTTACTAGGTCTCATGGTAAGGAACATAAATAAACGATTTTGCTTTGTTTTCCACCCGGGGCAAAAGTGAGTGACAACCGAGAACATGTGTGTTTTGGGGGTTGGTGCCTGGGGGCTGGAAGTAGCTTGTAGGAGAAGATGAGAAAAAAAGAAGAAGAAGAAGAAGGAAAAAAAAAAAAAAAAAAGGCCTCACTTCCCCTTTTGCCTGCCTGGCTAAAAACCCAATTAAAACTTTCCTGCCCGTTTGTGGGGCCACTGACAACAGGTTCCATGTCACTGGACTTTGGCTGCTGTCCTGCTCCCAGAAAAACAATGTGAGATTTCCAAACTGGCCTCGGTGTTAATCAGGGCCACGCGGGATGGAGCTGTACAGATTGCTAGGGGCTCTGATCCAGTATGTTCATTCATTTATCTTGCTTTTCCCCGACATGTTTGCTGTCAGCTGCACAGCTAAATACTGAGGCATTCGGAGGTGGTTAACTTCTGCTGAATCCAAGAAAATAGCTTTCGGAGCCCCTTATCACCAAATCAATCTATCTGGTAAACCCCTGAAACTAAAATAATATGTTTTCAAAAATTCTCTTCTCGTGTTTGTCGGCCCCGAGAAGTTATTTTTTTCAATTTAGTTTAATTTCTTTCTCTTTTTTTTTTTTTTTTTTTTTTTGCAAATTGAGTTTTTATTTCCCCTGTACATCATTCAAAACTCCTTTGTAGGCAAAGTTCAGAAGAGCCGTCTGTGGATTTTTCTGGGTTTTTTAACCCAACGCTGCCCTGTCCTGACTCACCTCTGATCTTGCATGCTGAGAGGGAAACAGCTAAGCCCGGTGTGTGTTAGCCCAGTGTACATGGAGCTGTCTCTGGAGGAGGCTTTGGGTTAACTCGCTGGCCCCAGGGGCCTGTCACCTGAGCAGGCTGTGCCCTTGAGTTCCCTGGGGAAGGGTGGCATCCGTGACAACGAAGTCAGATCTTCAGATGCTCGCTTGCTTGGACTGGGAGCTAGGCCAGTGTAGGGGGCTGGGAGAGATGCCGTGGTCCAAGTCAGTGCTGTCCAGTGGAAAAGTAATGTAAACCACATAGGAAATTGCAGTTGAGCCTTGAAGGACGCAGGAGTCAGGGGCACCGACTCCCCCCACAGCTGAAAATCTATGTATAATTTTTCACTCCCCCAAACTTAACTACTAAGAGCCTACGACTGCTTGGGAAACCTTATTGAAAACATAAACAGTTGATGAACACATATTTTGTATGTTTTATGTATTTTTATACTGGATTCTTACAGTCAAGCAAGCCAGAGGGAAAAAAAAAGTTGCTAAGAAATCCTAAGGAAGAGAAAATACCTGGACAGTACTGGATGGGGGAGATTCAAACTGGGTTGTCCACAGATCAACCGTATATAAATTTTAGTAGTTACCTACTAAAAAAGTGAAAAAGAAATAGGTGAAATTACATTTAATAATGTATTTTATTTGGCTCAAGATATTTAAAATGTTATTTGAACATGGAATAAATATAAAAAAATTACTAAAGAGCTACTTTATGGTCTTCTTTTTTTTTTTTTTTTGAGGACGAAGGCTACACTATCCTATGTATTCAATGCCGACAGCACGTGTCACATTTCAAGGATTCAACAGCCCCATATCTCTCCTATCCCCATGTGGGACGACACAGGTCTAAGTTGGCAGGCTTTACCTTCTCAGTATCTACTGGCTGTTTGGGAAGAGCCACGTGACGGTTGAAGCAGGACTGTGCCGAGTCCACGTGGGAGGTAGACACCCTGTCCCTGGACAGAATTACTAGGAAGAAATTAATAGGGCGCTGGTGGCTGGGGACTAGAATTGCCAGGAAAGGTTCCAGGAGGCAGCAGGACACAGCAAGTGTTACACACATGTCACCAAGCACAGAGGAACCGTAAACTGGTTGGGGACCACTGGCATCTCCAGAGATAGAGAAACTGAGGCAGGACACTCCCCTTCTCTCCCCGTGCCTCTTTCCTTAAGTCATCTTCTCAGCGGACCAGGGATGGTGGTCAGAGGACAGCCTATCTATGTAGGGTGATGCAGAGGGCCTGGTCCTGGCTATAGCAGCAGTCCTCGGAGATGCTGCCCTCGGGCTGCACAGCACAGCAAGCCACATAGGGCCCTCCATGCCAGCCATCCTGACTTTGTCACTTAGTGGCTGCTGGCTTTGGGCAAAGGGTTGAGACTCTGAGTGAGTGTGCCTCATCTGGGAGACGAAGACAGCAGGAGCCCCCAACCCACAGGGCAGTTGACAGGATTAAGAGGTGTCCCTGGTACACGCCTGGCAGGAACCCTAGGGCTTCCGGGTTATGTGGAAATGTAAAAGGGGTCTGCATGGGTTTCTGTCACAGGCAGCGCCAGCAGGTTCAACGTGAGTTTGGCGCAGGTCATGATTCTCAAGACCTGAACGAAGGCGAGAAGGAACAGGAGGTTACAGGAAGCTTGGTCGCTTTCTGTTAGTTGTTTGCATGGAGAGTTCCAGCGGGCACATTCGGCCGAGGCATGGCGTTCCTCCTTTCGGTCTCACACGTTTTCTGCCCGTACCACGTTTCTGATCACTTCAGTTCAGATCACACAGTCTCTGTCACACCGTCCTCTTCAAAAATCGCTAACCAAGCTGGAGGAAATGAATTTCCTTCGTGGGGGGAAGGCGACAGGAGCGTTGGGATTCATCATTACGATATAACCAGCATACAGGTGTGTTGATGTGTGTGTGTGTGTGTGTGTGTGTGTGTGTGTGTGTGTATGTGTGACTGTGTGTGCATGTGTGTGTATGCTCCTCAAACAGGAACCTACCCCAGGGGTCATATTTTTCACAGTACTTACATTTCGTCTGTGTTTCTTTGAATGGATTTTCCATTCAGCTGTGTGGCCTATAATGGCATTGCAGCTTGACTTGGCCTTGGTGTCTCCATCCGCAATGGCACCTGCCTGCAGCCTGAAGGTGAGGGGAGGGTTGGGACAGATCCCTCCTCTCCTCTCTCTGAACTCTCCTTTCCATAGCTTGGTACCTGCTCCCAGCACTGTGGCCCCATGTCCATGAGGCAGGCTTGGAGATACCCTTCAGAGCCAGAGCTCACATCCACAGGGACGGCGGACATGGAGGCCCTTGCTGTTCCATCATCAAGTCCCTATAATCTTCATTGTTTCCATCATTTATTAAGCTTTTACTCTGGGCCAAACAGCCATGTGCATTTTCTCTATTCTCCCTAATAGTTGTACAGGGCGGGGATACCCTTTTCCTCCAACTCTGGCTGTGAGAATGACCCATTAGCCTCCAGGACTGCTTGCTTCTAAGCCTGGGAGTACACTTATCCACACAGAAATAAGCTTTGTTAAGACCCAGTTCTGTAGGGGAATTGACTGCTTTTATGCTTTTATCTGATCCGGGCACTATAACTTTGACTGAAAAGTCAGGCAGGGACTGCTCAGTTCACATTCTTATCTCTAACAGCATGTCGGAATGTTCTTTCAGTGGGCACGCTGTACAGACAGCCAACAAATTAGTTGGGAACAAGTAAAGGCATACCATAGTCAGCTAGGATATTTACGACAACTGCTGATCTCAATGTGTCTCCTCCTCCTGCTCCTTGTCCTTGTGATTAGCAAGTAGAAGTAGGGCTTACCTTAGTGGGAACAGTAGTAGTAGTAGTACTTCCTGAGCTGTTTAATTTTGAGTTCTTTTCACTAAAGAACTAGCAACATTTTAACAGAAATGGTTACAAGAGAAAAGATGTCATGATGGCTTGCCAAGACACCATCCCCATTCTCAGACCCGGTGTGTATGCTACTCTGTCCTCACATTCTCCTACCTGGCACACAGAGTTTACCTCATTGTTTTAAGATCTTTCAGCCTCTGTTTTGGGACTTGCTCAAATTTAAGCACAGACTTCACCAGCTCCATTGCACAAAAGACGGTGTTTTCCTCCAAAACCTCTGCTTGTCTCATCACTCCAGGCACGGCTTCTCCCTCTTCCAGGCTTGATGCACAAATTTACCTTGGGATGGATTTGTAGATTTTTTATATCCTGCCCAATGCCATGATTGTTGGAGCATATGGAACAACTTTAAGTATTTAAGCTGAAAAGAAAATTTCTCGTTGGACTAAAACACGAAGACCATCAGTGGCACTATTCCACATTTTTCCTCCTCAGCATCGAAGCCCAGGGAAGCCTTCCCAGTGGCCAGTGTGAGTGGAGGATGAGCACCTGGGCTCCTGTGGCCACCTGTTTGCTCTGCAGTTGTTCTGAACCATGCTCTGATCATAGATGAGACATAGAAAGAGCTGGAGCAGGGGGAAAGGGAATGGTACAAAGGGTTCTTGACCAAAAGCTCACAACCAAGAGACATAAATCTAGAGAAACACAGAAGACACCATTTCTGCAAGAGCAGACTTTTCCTGAGCAGCAGAGTAAGCAATCCAGGTTACATTTTCTAAAACCTGAGCAAGGGGGAAAGCACTGTTGACCGGAGGGTAAAAAACAGGCAGGCATGGGGTAAGGAATGGACCTGGAGTACAGGGTAGGCTTGATACATAGAGGGGAGTGGGAAGGGCACTCAGAAGAAAGAGATAAGCAGATAATGGAAATATTCAGTGATAAGACCAACTGGAAAGAGACCACCAGCCTGGCTAGAAAAAGGACTTCACACTGGGGACAAGTAATAGAAATGGAAAGAAATGTCATTGCCCAGGAAATTGTAGGACTGTGCTGTCCACTGTGGTAGTCAGTGGGCAGATGTGGCTATTTACATTTAAGTCTACATTAGATTAAATCCATTAAAATGTTAGTTCTTTGCTTGTCCTAGTCACATTGCTAATGCTCAAGAGTCACATATGTCTAGTGGCTGCTGTACTGAACTTTAATGTTATAGGACAACTCCATCATCACAGAAAGTTCTAACGGACATCCCACGATGTTGAGCCCAACTTCATGTGGACATTTTTCATGAGGGCAGTGGGGAACCATTTATGGTTCTTAAGCAGGTTACATGGGGGTGAAATAGTTTAATTTTTAATTTTTTAAAAATAAATGTTTAATTTTTTAAACAATAAATATTGTTTTTTAAAAAATAAACAATCCCTATCAAAATCCCATCCTTTTTTTTTTTTCAAAGAAACGGAACAAATAATCCTAAAATTTATATGGAACCAGAATAGACCTTGAATAGCCAAAAGAATATTGAAAAAAGAAAGCTAAAGTTGGTGGCATCATAATTCCAGACTTCAAGCTCTATTACAAAGCTGTCATCATCAAGACAGTACGGTACTGGCACAAAAACAGACACATAGATCAATGGAACAGAATAGAGAGCCCAGAAATAGACCCTCAACTCTATGGTCAACTAATCTTCGACAAAGCAGGAAAGAATGTCCACTGGAAAAAAGACAGCCTCTTCAACAAATGGTGCTGGGAAAATTGGACAGCCACATGCAGAAAAATGAAATTGGACTATCTCCTTACACCACACATGAAAATAGACTCAAAATGGATGGAGGACCTCAATGTGAGAAAGGAATCCATCAAAATCCTTGAGGAGAACACAGACAGCAACCTCTTCCACCTCAGCCACAATAACTTCTTCCTAGAAACATCGTCAAAGGCAAGGGAAGCAAGGGCAAAAATGAACTATCGGGATTTCATCAAGATCAAAAGCTTAACAGAGGAAACAGTTAACAAAACCAAAAGACAACTGACAGAATGAGAGAAGATATTTGAAAATGACATATCAGATAAAGAGCTAGTATCCAAAATCTATAAAGATCTTAGCAAACCCAACACCCAAAGAACAAATAATCCAGTCAAGAAATGGACAGAGGACATGAACAGACATTTCTGCAAAGAAGACATCCAGATGGCCAAAAGACTCATGAAAAAATGTTCCACATCACTTGACACCAGGGAAATACAAACCAAAACCACAATGGGATACCACCTCATGCCAGTCAGAATGGCTTAAATTAACAAGTCAGGAAATGACAGATGCTGGCAAGTATGCGGAGAAAGGGGAACCCTCCTATACTGTTGGTGGGATTTCAAGATGGTGCAGCCAGTCTGGAAAACAGCATGGAAGTTCCTCAAAACGTTGAAAATAGAGCTACCCTATGACCCAGCAATTGCACTACTGGGTATTTACCCTAAGGATACAAACGTAGTGATCTGAAGGGGCACGTGCACCCGAAATGTTTATAGCAGCATTTTCCACAATAGCCAAACTATGGAAAGAACCTAGATGTCTATCAACAGACGAATGGATAAAGAAGATGTGGTATATATATACAATGGAATACTATGCAGCCATCAAAAGAAGCCTTCATTTCATCAAATGAAGTCTTGCCATTTGTGACAATGGAACTAGAGGGTATTATGCTCAGTGAAATAATAAGTCGATTGGAGAAAGACAACTATCATATGATCTCCCTGATATGAGGAAGTGGAGATGCAACGTGGGGGGTTTGGGGGATAGGAGAAGAATAAATGAAACAAGATGGGATCAGGAGGGAAACAAACCATCAGAGACTCTTAATCTCACAAAACAAACTGAGGGTTGCTGGGGGGAGGGGGGTAGAGAAAGGGTGGTGGGGTTATGGACATTGGGGAGGGTATGTGCTATGGTGAGTGCTGTAAAGTGTGCAAACCTGGCGATTCACAGACCTGTACCCCTGGGGCTAAAAATACATTATATGTTTATAAAAAAATAAAAAACAATATTAAAAAAATAAATGTGTGTTGAAGATGTTATTTAACTCATTAATTAATGAAGGGACCAGTAAGATATTAAAAGCAGTTCAGTAATTGGAATTTTTTTAATTGACGTGAAATTCACATCACATAAAATTAACCATTTTAAAGTGAGCAGCTTAATTTTTAGTTGTGGTTGATACGGAGTTTTTCAAAAATTAGAACCCTATGGCCATGAGCAGGATGGACTGGCGGGGCAAGAGATGGGAGAAAGGGAGGCCAGTTGGAGGTCTGGGCAGGGCACTTAGGTGTGAGCAGCTGAGGCTGGTTTCGGGAAAGCAGGAGGGGGCCAAGGCGGTTGAAGAAAACCAGCAACTTTTGTAGGCAGAGCGGGTCAGACTCACTAGAATGGAGAGAGGAGTGAGTGGCAACTGACAGTCAAAACTTCCTGCAAAGAGGAGAGGTTACTGGTTTGGAGGAGCTGATATATTCAGACACGTCCTTACTCTGAATTGCTGAAGAGCCCTGCAAGCAACGAGTGGCTTCCGCAGAGCACTGGCGGTGGCGTCCGAGAGAGCAGCACGTGGTGCAGGACGGAATGGGTTGTCTGGCAAAGGTGTGCGCATGCGTTGACTCAAAGCGGGGCAGGGCGGGCACATCCTGAGCGTCGAAGAACATGCACAGTGGGGATGTTCTGTCGAGCAAAGGAGGCGGAGAAGTAGGATGCGGGAGAGAAGGGTTTGGTTCATTCAGCGACTATTTATTGAGTGCCTGCTGTATGCAAAGCATCACGGTGGTGCTGAAGGTACATGCCAGTGATGACGATACCCAAAACCCAAACAGCTCCCTACTCATGGTGCACCCAGTCCAGTGAGGCTAAAAGACATAATCTCAGAAACAGGGAGAGGTGGTCGTTTCTGAATGTTGCCCAGAAGTCAGTGAGGAAAAGAAGGTCTGAGTAAAGCCTTCGGCTCTGGCGAGAAGGCAGCGGTGGCCAGGGCCTTGGAGAGACAGCGGACTGGGGAACGGGAGAGCAGAAGCCAGACTGCGCAAGACTGAGAAGCAACTGGTAGGCGGGGAAAGGGACCCAGCGGCCATCACCACCGTCCCGGCAGGTGTATCCGTAAGAGGAAGAAGAGAAAAGCTTCTCTGGAGAAGGCGGCAGATCTGAGCAGAAGCTGCAGAGGGTGGGGAGCAGGTCCATAAGCTTAGCAGGACACCCTAGAGGAGGCTCCAGCAGAGCAAACAGGGAAAGCTACTAGAGGGAGGAGCTAGGTGTGGGGGTGGGGTTCCCACGAACTAGGAAAGGATGAAATCCAGTGCGCGAGTGAGGATTTTTTTGTTTAAATAACTTTTTTGAAACAAACCAACAAAACAATACCTGTGAATGATCATGGTAAAAATTCCGAGAATGAAAAGGTGTTTCTTCCCCCCTTGCCAGGGGTAACTGTTGATGCCGGTTCCTTATGTAGTCTTCTAGAACCGCAGAATTGCATATGCAACCGTGCGTGTGTTCGGTTTGCATCTGTAACCCCAAACCCCATTTTTATTTATACAGTTGAGAGCACACGCTGTTTTCTTATTGTTGCGGGTTTTTTTTTTTTTTCCATTTTACAAATAAGGTTTGGAGATCATTTTCTATCAATACACAGAAAGCCATCTAATTATTTTTAATGGCTGCATTTTCTTTAATGTGCTGTAATTTTTTACCAACCCTAAATTCACAGGCGCTTAGGTTATTTCTGGTCCTTTGTTATTACACACAGCATTGCAGAGACTATCTTACACTAGTATTTTTTTTCCCCTTTCTTGTGATAAAATATTTATTACATAAAATTGACCATTTTAACCATTTTTAAGTGTGCAGTTCAGGGGCAGTAAGCACATTCACGTATTGGTGCAAACATCATCACCAGCCATTTCCAGAATTTTTTCGTCTTGCAAAACTGAACCTCTGTACCCATTAAACATTTCCCATTCCCCACTCCAGCCCTGCCCTCCTCCTACTCTGCCAACCACCATTTTACTTCTTGTCTCTATGAATTTAACTACTTATGTACCTCATATAATTGGAATCATATGGTATTTGTCTGGTTTATTCCACTTAACATAATGTCCTCAAGGCTCATTCATGTTGTACCAGAGGTCCCAGTTTCCTTCCTTTTTAAGGTTCAATAATATTTCATTGCATGTTTTTAGCATATTTTGTTTTTTCATTCATCCATTGATGAACACGTGTGTTGTTTCTACCTCTTGGCTATTGTGAATATTGCTACTGGGAATAGGGCTGTACAAACATCTGAGTGCTTTTTTCCCATTCTTTTGGGGAATACCTAAATGTGAAGTTACTAGATCACTCAGTAATTCCATATTTAGACCTTTGAGGAATTGTCTTGCTATTTTCCCCAGTGACTGTATTATTTTATCTTTGCACCAGCCATGAACAAGGGTTCCAGTATCTCTATAAACTCGTCGACACTTACTGTTTTCTGCTTTGTTTTATTTTTGTTTTGTTTTGTTTTAAATTATAGCCATCCTAATGGAAGTGAAATGGTACCTTATTGTTGTTTTGATTTGCATTCCCTAATGATTTGTGATGTGGAGCATCTTTACATATGCTAATTAGCCATCTGTATAACTTTTTTGGGTAAGTATCTATTCAAGGCCTTTGCCCATTTTTAAATTCGGTTGTTTGTATACTAATATTTTTATACATATTTCTAAAGTAAACTTCTAGCTGTAGAATTGCCAGGTTAAAGACTGGGTACATTTGAATTTTTATACATATTGCCAATTTATCCTTACAAGAGGCAGTAAGGATTGCTTGTGGTGGTATAATGTGTGCATTTTGAAAATTTTGTGAGTAGACTCATACACCCTGTAATCTTGACTTTTTGTCTTCTTTTGATCAGCATAATTATTTTGAGATTCCTCTGTGTTTTTGTGTATATCAGTAGTTTATTCCTTCTTATTAATGGTAGTATTCTATTGGATATATGGATATACCCCAGTTGGATGGACATTTTGTTTATTTCTAGTTTTTGGTTATTAAAAATGAAACCTCTCTAAATATTAATTTATACGTCTTTATGGAAGCACATGTTTCCATTTCTCTTGGGTAAATACCTAGGAATGGAATAATGACTGGTTATAGGGTATTTATATTCTTAAATTTTAAAGACTGTCAAACTATTCCCCAATGTGGCTGTGCCATTTTACATCCCCAAGAACAACAGGAGAGTTCTGGTTGCTTCCTGTCATGGTCAATGGTCGCTTTGGTCAGGCTTTGTAATTTTAATCATTACTGTCATTTCTAGTTGGTCTACTTTGGTATATATTAATGTGGTTTTAATTTATATTTCCCTAATAACTAATGATGTTGAACATCTTTCTGGGAGCTTACTTGCCATGTATCTATATTCTCTGATGAAATAGCTTGTTTTCATTATTACAGTTAAGTTGTAAGTGTTCTTTATATAATCTATTCACAAGCCCTTTCTAGAATATATGTTTTACCTGTATTTTCTCCCATACGGTGGCTTCCATTATGGATTTCATAATATTGTCTTGTAAAGGCACTTCAGATAGATGGATCCCAATTTGTTGATTTTGTTTCTTTTGTATTTGTGCTTCTTCTGTCCTATTTAAGAAATCTTTGCAAAATCTAAGATAACTTAGATTTTTTTCCCTATTTTTTTCTAATTAAAGTTTATAGTTTTAACATTTTCCTTTAGGTCTGTGGTTCATTTTAAATAAATTTTGGGGTATGGTATGAGATAAGGGTTGAGGTCCTTTTTTTTTCTAGTTAGGTTTTCTTGTTTAGCTTTATTGAGTTATTTATTTATTAGCTACCCAGTTCATCTAGCACCATTTGTTTAAAAGATCATGCTTTCTGTATCACCTTGAGAACTTTGTCAGCATCAGAAAGACTTAAGTAAATCTATTTCTGGACTCTTCTACTACATTGACATATATGTCTATCTTGCACCAATACCATATGCTTTTATCATTGTAGCCTTGTAATAAGTTTTTTTTTTGTAATTTTATTTTTTCAGTGTTCCAAGATTTATTGTTTATGCACCACACCCAGTGCTCCATTGAATATGTGCCCTCCTTAATACCCACCACCAGGATCACTTAACTCCCCACTCCCCTCCCCTCCAAAATCCTCAGTTTGTTTCTCAGAGTTCACAGTCTCTCATGGTTCATCTCCCCCTCTGATTTCTCACAATTCACTTTTCCTTTCCTTCTGCTAATGTCCTCCATGTTATTCCTTATGGCCCCCCAAGTAAGTGAAACCATATGACAGTTGACTGTCTCTGCTTGACTTATTTCACTCAGCATAATCTCCTCTAGTCCCGTCCATGTTGATACAAAAGTTGCATATTCAACATTTCTGATGGAGGCATAATACTCCATAGTATATATGGATCATATCTTCTTTATCTGTTCATCTGTTGAAGGGCATCTTGGCTCTTTCCACAGTTTGGCGACCATGGCCATTGCTGCTATGAACATTAGGGTACAGATGGCCCTTCTTTTCACTACATCTGTATCTTTGGGGTAAATACCCAGGAGTGCAATTGCAGGGTCATAGGGAATCTCTATTTTTAATTTCTTAAGGAAGCTCCACACTGTTCTCCAAACTGGCTGCATCAACTTGCATTTCTACCAATAACATAAGAGGGTTCTCCTTTCTCCACATCCTCTCCAACACACGTTGTTTCCTGTCTTGCTAATTTTAGCCATTCTAACTGGTATAAGGTGGTATCTCAATGTGGTTTTGATTTGACTCTCCCTGAGGGCTAGTGATGATGAACATTTTTTCATGTGTCTGATAGCCAATTGTATTTCTTCATTGGAGAAGTGTCTGCTCATGTCTTCTGCCCATTTTTTGACATGATTATCTGTTTTGTATGTGTTGAGTTTGAGAAGTTCTTTATAGATCCTGGATATCAGCCCTTTGTCTATACTGTCATTCGCAAATATCTTCTCCCATTCCGTGGGTTGCCTCTTTGCTTTGTTGACTGTTACCTTTGCTGTGCAGAAGATGAAGTCCCTAAAGTTCATTTTCGCTTTTGTTTCCTTTGCCTTTGGAGACATATCTTGAAAGAAGTTGCTCTGGCTGGGGCACCTGGGTGGCTCAGTGGGTTAAGCCTCTGCCTTCGGCTCAGGTCATGATCCCAGGGGCCTGGGATCGAGTCCCGCATTGGGCTCTCTGCTCAGCAGGGAGCCTGCTTCTCCTCATCTCTCTCTCTGCCTATTTGTGATATCTCTCTCTGTCAAATAAATAAATAAAATCTTTAAAAAAAAATAAAAATAAAAAATAAAAAAAAAAAAGAAGTTGCTCTGGCTGATATCAACGAGGTTACTGCCTATGTTCTCCTCTATGATTCTGATGGATTCCTATCTCATGTTGAGGTCTTTTATCCATTTCGAGTTTATCTTTGTGTACGGTGTAAGAGAATGGTTGAGTTTCATTCTTCTACATATAGCTGTCCAATTTTCCCAGCACCATTTATTGAAGAGACTGTCTTTTTTCCACTGTATATTTTTTCCTGCTTTGTCAAAGACTATTTGACCATAGAGTTGAGGGTCCATATCTGGGCTCTCTACTCTGTTCCACTGGTCTATGTGTCTGTTTTTATGCCAGTACCATGCTGTCTTGGTGATCACAGCTTTGTAGTAAAGCTTGAAATCAGGCAACATGATGCTGCCAGTTTTGTTTTTCTTTTTAAACATTTCCTTAGCAATTTGGAGTCTCTTCTGACTCCGTACAAATTTTAGGATTATTTGCTCCAGCTCTTTGAAAAATACCGGTGGAATTTTGATCAGAATGGCATTAAAAGTATAGATTGCTTTAGGCAGTATAGACATTGTAACAATGTTTTTTCTTCTGATCCAAGAGCATGGAATGATCTTCCATCTTTTTGTATCTTCTTTGATTTCAAAAATCAGTTTATATGAGTCTTCCAGTGTTGTTCTTCTTATTCAGATTTGTTTTGGCTTTTTTAGGTATTTTGCTTTTCCATATAAATTTTAGAATCAGCTTGCCAATTTTGGCCAAAAAAAAAAAGGCTGCTGAGATTTTGATTAGGATTACATTAAACCTATAGATCAATTTGAGGAGAATTGACTCAAGTTGCCTTTCCAAGCTCATTTCCTCAATTCAAAAAGGGGAAAAACAGTTTTGAAACTAAAAATTGTGATATGAAGAGCTAACCTGGCTTCTCATCTTCGTTTTTGAAATATGTTTTTGGTGGCTATAGAACTCTAGGTTGAAAGCTTTACTCCCCAACCCTCCAGGTACCCAGGACTTGGGTGTTGTCAATCAACTATTTTTGGCTTGCATTACTTTTGACAAATAATTCAAATTGTATTATTGACAAAAAAATTTTCTGACAAACAAAACAAATTGAAAAAACAATTTCTTGTCATCCTTATCTATATTACTCTCTACATAATAGTTTTTTTTTCTTTTCTTGGGTTTAAGACTTTTTGCAAATGTATTTTAAGTAACCTGATGTGTGTGTGTGTGTGTGTGTGTGTGTACATATATAAAATATTTATATTTATTGTACTTAAGGTTCCATGTTCCATGACTTCTTGGATTTGTGGATTTACAGTTTTCACCAAATTTGGAAAAAAAATTGGCTATGTTTTTCAAATATTTTATCTGCTACCTCCTACCTACCCAGACCACTTGATGTTGTCCCACAGATCATTGTTTTCTCTTTTGTTGTTTTTAGTCTTTTCTCTCTCTTTATGCTTCAGTTTGAGTATTTTCTATTATTCTGTCTTCAAGTTTGCAATCTTTTCTTTGTCTTGTCTTACCTGCTTTAGCACCATCCAGTGTATTTTCTATCTCATTGAATTTTCCATCTTACAAGCTTGAGTCTTTTTTCCCCATATATTCCATTGGTATGGAATATAGTTATAACTGTTTTAATATCCTTGCCTACTAATTCTATCATCTACATCATTCCTAAGTTTGTTTCTATTACTGATTTTTCTCTTCTTTATGACTTGGTCCTTCCTGGCTTTTAACATGCCTCGTAATTTTTGACTAGATGCCAGACATTGTGAATTATATATTTGGTGCTGGATATTTTGTCTCCTTCCACAGCATCCTAGCCTTCACCTTGCATGGCACCCATCATGGTTACAGCTGCTTATTTGATGTCCATGGATATCTCTGCTGCTATGCCAGGGGCTCCCAGGGAGCATCAACACGTATGTCATATTCCTGTTGATACTCCAGCAACCAGCTGAATGCCTCCTGTGTTGCAGGTACTCAGCAGGTTTGCCAATGGACAAATGCATGAATCAATCAATAAGTGGATGAAAACAACAACACTCAGATGCCCTTATGTTTCAGTTGTCCACTATTATGTAACAAATTACTCCAAAACTTAGCAACTTAAAACAATAACTATTTGTTTATATCTCACAGTTCTGGGGGTTGAGTGGCTTCAACCTGGAAGTTTTTTGCTGGCCTCACTTGGGTCTCTCAGATAGTGATAGTAAAATGGTACTGGATTTGTCCGAAAACTGACTGAAATGCTGGGAGGGTTGGGCATCTCTCCATCTCTGTGTAGTCTCTGAGTCTCTTTCTAGTTGGTTTCTCCCTGTATCCTCTCCTCCGTGTGTCCTCTCCAGCAGCGTAGCCTTAGCGTCCCCACAAACACACATTCCAGGAGGAAAGACTGAGTCTGCCAGTCCTCTTAAAAGCTAGGTTCAGAAATGCCCCAGCATCCCCACATTGAGCTCTGCACTCAGTGCAGAGTCTGCTTGGGATTTTTTCTCTCTCCCTCTGTCCCTCCCCGTGCTGAGAACTCTCTCTTTCTCTCTAAATAAATAAATAAATAAATAAATAAATAAATAAATAAATAAATAAGAAATGGCCCAGCATCACTTCCATGGTCTTCTACTGATTAAGCAGAGGAGCGGCCTTCATTCAGGATAGAGGAACTGAATTTTACCTTTCAGTGCAGTACCTTAAATGCACCTCCTCTATGAAGAGGTTCTGATATCTACTGTTCCTTTTCTCCAAAGGACTTATCTGATTTAGATTCAGGTGCATCTCCAGTGGGAAGGCCAGGAGGGGCTCTGGTGTTAGGTCTGTCTCCTTAGGGACCCTTACCTGTTAGAGGAAAATCCTCAGCAGTAGCTTCTGACCTAGACACAGGGTTCCAGGTCAACATACTAAACTAGCTAACTCATGTTATCTAGCAACCTAAGTGGAGTGCAGGTTTACTACAAACCCTGGACCATGATTAGCTTGCATTCCATCACTCATTGTAGTTGTTATTATTTTTATGCCAACATTTTTAGAACTCCTACTATTTGAAATGAATGTCTTTCTTTCTTCTTTGACCTTATACTTGACTTGTGAATTTGCCTTAAATCTGGAATATTTCTTTCTCTCTCTCTCTCTTTTTTTGGGGGGGCCATAAATGTCCATTTTTTTTTTCCTTGACTAGTGTTTGCTGCTTAAATTTAGTGTGATTTTTATAGTTGGTCAGCAATTATTTTTTTTAATTGGTAAATTTAGGTATTCTAGGAATAGAAGGGCTTTGGAAAAAGTCCTTCCTTAACTCTTAGCCAAATCTTAATTCAGAGAAAAATAAAACCCCAGTGAAAACCTCAGTAGGTTTTCCTCTAACGCTATAATCACCAGAGTGCAGGCATAAAAGCCACGAAGCTCTGTTTTCCTAGCACCTCCTACCACAGGCATTTAAGGACTTGAGTCATGCTTGTCAGAGCTGATGTTAAACAGAGGCTTGACAACCTCCAGGAGTTTTGATTCTTTGGTTTCATTTCCTAATTGGCTGCCCCTGAAGATCGCAGTCCCCTCAACCCCAGATGTTATGATGATCCTGACCCACTGCCTTTCTCTTTGGGGTCACCAGAAGTTCAACAGAACTAAGCAGAAAAATCACACATTTCCAACTTCTAGATTCCACAGCAGACGTTCTTATGAAGAGCTGGACTTCTCAAGTTGTGTTTGTCTACCTGGAGCTTCTGACTCCATGCATCAGCAATGGAAATGCATGTTTGTTTTCCATTAAAAGGGGGAAGGAAGCTGCTCGCTCACATGCACAGATTTATACACCATCAGTCAAGCCCTTTTCCCTGGAGATTATCTGATGAATAAATTAGCTTTCTATAAATATATGTTGCAAGCACTCTTATACCATGCAAAGCCATTATTATAATTCATCAAAGCAGCTATATAAATGGGGCGCTATATCAAAGAGGAAAAAATTAGGACATAAGGATTCGCCTGTATGTCTGGACAGATCCTTGCCTTCAATTTGGCACCCACAGTATTTGAACCTTTCCAGTGTCCTTGGAGACGTACCAGCCCCATACCTGGCCACCTTCCCACTTTCTTGACCTTTTCGCTTGAGATAGAACACACTGCATATGATGTCTGATCTTTTCTGCTAGATAATGCTTTGGGGCTATTTTTTAAACAAAGCACTTAAGCTGATAAGAGTCATATTTTTCCCATCTGTATTTCCAACATATTGCCAGAGGTTCTGAGCAATAGATATGTTTTTGAGTAAATAGAATACTAAATCAAGGCAATGGATCATAAGTTTAAGGCAACGAGGCTCTCTCGTCACCATCCAATAAAAAAGGTCACTAGACAGTGAGAAAGAAATGGAATGGTGGGAGATAGAAAGTTTTAATAATGCAGTCATCAGGAAGATCAGTGGAGCTTTTCTTCCTCTTCCTGGACCTGAGAAGATAAAAGTCCTCCTCAGAGCACAGGAAACATGACTGTTTCCATCCCAAATGGCATGTGGTTCTGGGGGATCGATCACAGCAGTCCCTGCTCTTATCTCCTGAAAATTCATCACACTTGTCTCTCCTGGGTTTGGGGCTTGAGTCATTGCCCTGAGGAGGTTCAGGGAGGCACTCAGTTATTGGCCTTTTGTGCACTAAAAAAAAAGAAAAGAGAGAAAAGAAAAGAAAAAAAGAAAGAAAGAAAGAAAAGAAGAGAAAGAAAGAAAGTAAAAAGAGAGAGAGAGAAGCTGCTAAATCTTTCCCAGGCAGGCCAAGCCTTCGGTCAGCTGCGAAATCCTTACTTCTAGGTGACCTTTGCCAATGGATAAGGCAGAAGCAGAACAGAGTGAAAAGGGGCGCCCACACCTTTGGTGGCCGCTTAGGTGAAAAGGGGTGTACAGACGACAGGGGGCAGGAAAACCTTCTCACCTCTCTTCTGTCCAAGCCCATGTTGAAGGGTGGTGTGTGCATTTAGACTTATAGGAAGGACAGCAGAGGCGACTGGTTGTTAGAGCGCGTACAGAGAAAGCAGAAAGCTAGGGTTCTGGACTTGGCCTTTGTCTCTCTCTGGTGCCATTGTCACCCCACCTCACAAGCCTGAGATTTTGAACTTGGCCTTGTTTTCTCAGAACAATTGACAAAAGGAGGGTGATTTAAAAAAAAAAAATTAATGAATTCAACAACAGTGCCAAGGAATGTTGATCGTGAATTACCTCTTGCAGCACCGATGCTGCCGTTAGAGAGTTCTGTTGATCAAATAAACATACTCCTCTTTCTGCTAATAGTTCCGAGCTCTATGGTGGCTCAACGCCTCGTGTTGTTTATGCAGTCAGTTCCAGAAGCAATAGGCCATAATACAGTATCTTGGGAAGTTATCTTCTGTCTTTGGTTTAACGGCATCTGTGACTCTGCTAAATTTTTTCAAAAAAAAATTTTTTTCCCTGTCTCTCCTACTGCTTCTAAGCTTTATGTGATGTTTTATTTAATATGGCATGCAAGATATTGGTCTTCAGTCCAAATTGCAATTTCACATCAAAACGGACTCTCCTGACAGTTAGATGTGGATGGTCCATTTCTGAAGTTTACATGCTGCCCTAGATCTTGAGGGAAAAATGAACAGCTCACCTACTTTGAGACTTTGTCCACAATAAAAAAAGACACTCCCCCCCTGCAACTAATATGATGTAATTTACTAGTCTTCTTCAAGTGCTTTGGTGCAATAAGGGATTGTGTTAAAATACTGCAGACATTTCCCAAGAAACAGGCCCATCAGGACTTTAAATTTATATTGGCATGCATCCCTAACATTAGAAAGAACCTGAGGGTGACTGAGGCAATTACCTGTGAATTTTTGAGTTCCTTTTTCCCTAGATCTGGGTGCTGCCTAGCCTGCCATGTCTTTGTGGAAAGTGCAATCCGATCACAAGCTTTTACAAACCAGTCTTATTAATGACAGTTGGGCCAAAGTCACTCAAAGAAAAAATTCAAACTCATGTGCTGAATTTCTTTTTAGCTCTAACAACCTAAACAATGTGTTCCGAAATGGTGGACTATGAAAAAGAAGATCACAATTTTTACAATATATTAATAATTGTTTTTAAGGTTGAAATGAACAGAAATGCCCTAATTCTTTACAGAACATAGGGTGGCATTCAACTTTCTTTAAAGTCTGACCCCAATTAGCCTTCCTGTTTTATCTCTCACAGCTTCCCTGTTCGTGCGTTAATTTATTCAGTCTGTGCAGACTGTATTCTCTGAGTATCTTCCACGTGCCAGGCACTGTGCTGTGTGCTGAATAGAACTTTCCCCTTCTCCCTACCTATCTGAATCCTGCCATCCACCAAGGTCAGGGAACATTTCCACTTCTTTGCACACCATCTCAGATGCTCGAGGGCCACAGGGATCCCTCCTGACTCCTCTGCATTCCCTTTAAAGTTCATTTTGCACAGACTCTCTCTTGTTCCTCAACCAATTCTTTCAGGTTTCTGTGTTCTGAGTTTCCAATGGGCTTATGACCTCCTTGAAGGCCAGGATTGCTTCTCTGTGTTTCTCCCCAGGCCCCGCAGCTCCCAGTAGGTGTTCAGCATGCGTGTGAGTGAGCAAGTGGTCATAGAACCC
Organism: Mustela nivalis; assembly: GCF_964662115.1. Lineage (NCBI taxonomy): Eukaryota > Metazoa > Chordata > Mammalia > Carnivora > Mustelidae > Mustela > Mustela nivalis. The sequence continues at coordinate 172,876,028 of NC_139021.1, forward strand.
CATTGCCTTGCCTCCCCCAACCCCAGCATCCTTCCCTGATGTTCCTGTGAGCACATGGCTTCTCAGAAGCTCAGTACTCACTGTTCGGACTGTCTGGAATCTTTTGCTCTCGGTTATCTGTACGTCTGACTCCCTTCAGGTCCCTGCTCAGGATCACCTCATCAGGAAGGGTTTCCCTGATTACTTTATGTGAAATAACACCACCCCCCACTTGGCCTCATTCTACTCTGTCATTAACCGCTGGACATACTATTTGCTTCTTGGTCTATTACCTCTTGCTAGGGTATTAGCTGCTTGGCTTAGGGAAGTTTGCCTGTTTTGATCACTGCTGTATCTTGAGTGTCCAGCTGAGGGTCTGGTTTCTGGGAGGTGCTCGGATATTTGTGGTATTCACAATAGGAAAACGTGTTTTTAGGAGCAGATCTGCCCTCAGGGTGGGTCCTTCCTCCATGATTTGTGTAGCACCCATGACAGTTGTCAGTGACCACCTTTGGGTGGACTTGAACTAGCCAGGATTCATGACATGAGCTCTGGGGTCTGCTACTCTGCCAGAGTCCTGGGCCTCATCTACCTGTGTGTCTACTGGCAAGGTAACCTCCCTCACCCTCAATCTCTACGCGTGAAATGAAAATCTTTACCACTGCAAAGAAGAAATAAGAATATAGGAGATGTGCTAGCATAGTACTTGGCACCCAGGAAATGCTCAGCCAATGTAGGTTATTACTGAAGTGGATGGAATGGCTCACATTTTGTGTTCGCCACTAGAAAGGCAGTTTGACTTTGCAAATGTTCATAGTTTAGGAATTTTTGAGAATGTGGATGTCAGCAATTGTTACCAAACTGAATGGGAGTATGGCCTTCAAAGGCAGGTCTACAGGGTGGTAGTTGCCCAAAAAGGAAGCATCAGTGCCATGAACTTAGCTGTGCCTTTCACTCAGGCCCATCCCTCTGAATGTGTCCCCAAATGCCAGGGTCCAGGTGAGGGCATTATTTCTGGGTTTGCCATTGGTTGATGCTGGTCTAGCACACAGAGAATGGAAGAGAATGCCAGTGTCAAAAGCCAGATAAATTTCCATCTAATTTTGAGAGGAATTTTGGGGCATTCTCTTGATCTCTTTGAACTGCACAAATTGACTTTATTTTTTGTGCCTTTCATGCTTTCATTTAAACCAAGAGAAGAACATATGAGCTTCTCATGCTTTGTCATGACAGCTTTCTGTCTTATTCCCATGGTAAGCATAACTGTGTTTCCTACAACATCCCTTAACATGGTTTTCTATAACCTGCAAACACACCCAGGGCCTTTGGTCTAGTAGCTTCTGCATGTGCAGGTCAGACACTTGGCATTAAGCAGCCCTGGAGCCAACACGGAACTCACTCAGGGCCTGGCTGCCCACCCATCTCAGGCAATGTGTGCCTCTCTCCGCACAGTGCATACTTCTCTCATTACCTAAGTTTAGCATTTGATTAATTCTCATTAACTCTAAGAAGGGATTTGAGTTCTTTTTCTATCACCTATCATTAGGATGCCTAGAAGTAATTTTCCTTCAGTGATCCTAAATATTCTTCAAAGACTAATTTGACCTTGAGAAGAAGAGTCATTTTTATAGGCAATTTGACAGTAGATTTGAAAAATCACCTCTGCGCATTCTAACAGGAACTGTCTTTGGGGAAAGCCAAGAAAAGCTGAGAAATGATGTGTAGGCTCTCTTCAATCATGTTTTCTCAAAAGGCATATCCAGTCTTGAAGTGATGGAGCCTGGGAGAGAAGATCAAGTTTGAAAACACACACACACACACACACACACACACACACACACACAACAAAAACAAAAAGGCTAACAGCATTTCGTGTCCCTGATCAAGTTGAGACATAGTGGTCAGGCTTTTTTTCCTATCATGCTATTACCTGACATTACATTTCTTACCAGAAATTTAAATAAAAACAAAGAAAACAACTATCTACCATTGTCTGCAACCATCTCACTTTTTGACAGGACTTGCACTGCTTTCTTGAAAATGGCTCATAAGCTAGGGCTGTGGCCTTCAGGAGAGGGGACAGGGGATTGGTTGGGGGGCTCTGTCAGCAGCCTCTGTGTCCCTGGTTCAGGCTGACTGTACAGGGACCTCCTTGGTTCCACATTTCAGAGCCCCTGATGAGGGAAGAGCATGGCATGATCAAAGGGTTTGAGGAATGTAACATTGGTAAGGGTTAAGATGGCAGGCTTTATACTTGGGTTCAAATCCAGATCCCTCCATGTACAAGTGGCTAGTTGGCTAGTTCTCCACTGACTGAATTTTTGCAACTTCACCATGGAAATAGCAATGCCTTCTCAGGAGGCAGGGACCCAGAATGAGGTCATTCATGTCAAGGACCTAAACCAGAACCTGACCATCTACAGTGCAGGCCTCACTGCTGTTGCACATCCTGGTGGTTATAAGACATGGAGTCTCTGGGTCTGGGAGAGCAGGATTCCTGGAAGCAGGTCTGGGGGGACTTTGAAGGCATAAAATTGAAAGACTCACACACTGTTTTGCTTCTACTATTTTCATTTCTATGCCAAAACCAAAGTCTGGGCTGTGATTTTGAGAACTGAGTGTTGACAACCCTGGGAATGCGATGTGGTGTTCTTTTAACCCCACAGGAGACCATTGACATACCTGAATTCAATCTGAGTGTTGGACATATGCGGTCTAGACACCGTCCCCCATCCCAACCCTCTCCCCCAGGGAAAGAAGTCCAGGCTTCTGGCTTATCTCTCTGGGGAGAGGCAAAGTTTCACAGCAATTTTTTTTTCCCCAAACCCCAATCATATTCCAGCCACTCTCATGTCTCCTGCTGTGTCTTAGTAATACCCAGAAACTATCATTTACTTATTGTTAGCCTTCAAAATTCCCTAAATATACTGACTTTTGTAACTTTGCCTCTTTTTAAGCTGTCCTCTTCCAAAACCTCGTTTGCATGTGCTGACTGTGTTTTTAGAATAATACACAAGAAAGTGACTACTTTAACTAGATGACATTAGCAATTAGATGAGAATGATACTCACATTTGTCTCACCTAAAATGATCTTGTCTCGCCTTGGATCATAAGTCACCCATAGGGACACTGCCCTGAGAGGCTGGTGGGAGAGCGAATTTCTGAGGAAGGAATGGTCTATTTGAGGCAGAACCATGTCCAAAGCCTCCTGCAACACTGTGGTCCTGGCACCTTTGGTTTTGCTCTCCTGTCAGTCAGTCCTGAACCCAAGGCTCCAGAAGAACAGACTCAGAGGAGCCATTTTCTGTCAGTGAAAAGAGAGTATGTCTCAGACAGCTGTCATTGAACAATTAATCTTCAAAATGAGATCTCAGTCACCAAACATGTGTTCTCACGAGCAAGGCCTTATTCTCATCATCCAGAGATGCTATTAAACACAAATAATATATACTTTTTCCATTCATAATTATCTCCCCTTAATGCAGTTTCCATGATTATGATGCATGCTATAACTGTTGATTCCTCACGGCTGGAATTGTTAACATATTGTGAAAATATGCACAAAATCATTCTTTCCAAGCTGACTTTTGCTGTTAAAATTAGAAAGACCAATATGAGTTTGAACAGCATGATAGGAAGAGTAGATGATCAATTCCTAAGCTTGGAAGTGCAATTGCCTTGCTAGGGCCAGGATTTTTTGCTTCCGCATCTTCTTTCTTCTCGTGCTTATTATAATAAAGACAATAAAGTAAAGTGAAAGGGGGTGGCAGTGGAGAGGGAATAATGGAATATTTTAGTATAGAATGATTTTGATTTAAATATTTTTCTATCTAACAGATAGACTGGGCTATTAGAAAACTGGACACAAATAAAATGCATTTGGTTTTCCATGTCGAGGGCTTGAAGTGACTTTTTGTTTCTAATAGTTCTGGATTTGCTGCTCATCCAGAAGAGAGAAAAAAAAAGTATTGAAAATCAAAAGGAAAAAAACAGACAATATACACAGTTTTTAAAACAATTGTCACTAAAATTAAGCACATATCTATTGAACTGACAAAAACCAAACCCACTTGTTCAGATCTGAAACTTGGCAATGGTGTCTCCCAAGAGGTCAATGATTCCTTTGATTTTTAATAACAATTAGGATTTTTGTTTGAACAATCATAACTGGATGGAAAATACTTTCTTGCTCTATTAGAAAAATAACCACTTTCTGTTCTTTCTCCCGTCCCCTTGGAGAATCTCGATGGTTTCCTGCCCAGCATTGGTTTTCTTTCTGCCGCTGTTCTATGGGCATTTTGTTCCATGAAACCATTAGGAAAACAGGTCAGGCATTCATAGTTGCAGTTAAATGTTTCCAGCTCTTCAGTCAGGAAACATTTGGGACCCACAAGTCCCAGAACCGGGGTCCAATGCCACTCCACACCCCTACCTCCTGACCAAGACAATTCATGTTGTTTTTCTCTGACCCTAAGGAGACCTTCCCTGACTCTAGGTGACAACTTTCTTCCCATCGTCCCTGCAGGGGCTCCAGCTTTTGCAGGAGAACACCTTCTCCTGGGAAGCCTGTGTTGGCAAACCCCCAAAAGTTGTATTGAAATGTCAACACTTTCCTTGTTTGGAATTGTAAGCAGAGATCGGCAGAGCTGTCTGTCCCTCCGGCCTCAGAGGGGTATTTTAAATCTTGAGTATTTTACTCATACCCAGCACTAATGAGAACTGGAGGATGATAGGAAGAGAGGAAGTTCCCATAAGCACATATTATAAAAAATTAATGTCATCCCAAAGCAGACCACCCAGACAGAAAACATGTCTCCTATACAAATGAGGGATGTGGGAAATACTTCTAATTAAAGTTTCAATCCTCCATCCAGATCAGTGTTAAAGCATGGAGATTTTTCTTTTCTTGGATGTTTGGTTTCACTATGGATATTTTGCAAAGATAACACCAGGCTTTGCTTATCACTAGAATCTCCATTAATATTTATTTCTACTGTCTGGGTTCAAGGCCTGGAGCTCTCTGTAGGAAAAGGAAACTAATCCAAACCCCGCTACAACATTCTTTTTGGGTGACACTTTAAAATTGCACTTAAGAGTTTATTATTCAGATGTTTAAGGAAACATAGCTTCAAAGTTAGAATAGCCTGGTTATAGGCCCCTGCTTCTGTATTTCATGAGAAATCTCCAGAATTTAGGCCTTTACTGGAGTTACGGAGTAAATGAAAGTCTGGAGCATTCTTGAGAGAGCCCTAGTCATGTTTCTTTCAAGTTTGATGCGTAGGTCACCTTTGCTGACGTCTTGGTGGGGCATTGTTCAAAGTGGTGCATGTGGTTTTACTTGACCATTCCAATGGATTACTTGGATTTCAAATAGATAAGCTCAAAGATGTGGTTTTAAACACGCAGAACAAGAGAGCAGGAAGTCCATATGGCAGGGAATAAAGTCACACACACTTCTGAACACTTAAAAGGCTGTCATCTGCTAAGCCTGCCTGTAATAGCCACTCTCCAAGATAATTGCCACCCATGTGTCCTTGACGAAAGTGCACTATGCTGCCCAGGAAATTGGCTTAAACTGCAACAAGAAAGATTTTGATTAGCTGAGGCAGAACTTCCTGCCTAAACAAGCCTGGATTCTGAGAGAGAGGAGCTGGCGGGAGACCCTGAGATGGGCTTGAGCATCCTCGGCTCTCCATCCCTTCTCCTTCTCTTTGGCCCTTGAACTTCCTGAGATGCAGAGGAGGCAGGTTGTTACTGTCTCCCAACACAAGACATGTGGGAGCATGACTTTTAAGAAGCTTAGCTTCTTTCCTCTCTTCCCTTGTGCACAACTGGGACAGATTCCGGTAAAATCAACCTACAGATGATGACCGAGCCCTGTTCTGTGTTGCTTTGAGGGCTGGGTGGCTGCCCTCGGCGGCATATCATCTAGCCAAGGGGGCCAGCCAGGGGCACCCAGCAACCTCACACCATAGGCAAAATGGCAAGAAAGTGAGAGGGGGGATGGGCAAGCAATGGGTACCAGGCAGGAAAAGGTTTCACCTGCAGGGGAAAGACACCTTCAAAGACGGGTAGGCTGGGTACCGAGGGGAAGCTTAGGGCAGTGTAACGGTGGATGAACCGCCAGAGTCAAATTCATGAATTCCCAGTCCATGCCTGCAGGAGCGGAGGCTGGGAGCAGGAAAAGTCAAAGAGGGAAGCAGCCCATGTCTGAGAGCTTACTCCACTCCTGAGCGCGGTGGGGCATGCCACTGGCTTGCAGACTCATCCTGGCGGGGACTGCCAGAGAATCCAGTGATCTCCATTCCATTCACAGGTAAAAGCTTTTGATTCGTAAGTGTTTTCTTGAATCTCTTAGAACAGTGTAGGTTAAGGACACCTTGTCACTAATGGGTTTACCACTTCTGTACACAATGAATGTGCCATGAGCCCTATTCTAGGATGCCTTAAACACATAGGTGGACTGACCAAATGCTGGTGACTTTTGTCGCTGCCTCAGAGTCCGTGTCTACAGGGTACTTCTGATGCTAGAGTACCTTCATCCTGGGAGCAGTGCCATCTGCTCTGGCAGCTGGGGGCAGGAGGGAGCGGCTAGCACCTGTACTTGGGGGTCTGGAGTAGGCACCTCTTGTGAGCGACACAGCCTTCTCCCACTCAATATTCCATGATGCCTACCCCTGTCTTCCATGGGGCAGCCATGGGGCCCACCCCTCCCTGGCCCCACCTCCTTTAAGAGCCCCACACGCATGCCCAGGCAAGGAGTGAGGACGGAGCAGGGGCAGCCTCCCACCAGCTAGTCATCAGATTCCAGGGCCCCATACCCTCCTGGGTTGCTGTGTTCAGCCTGGGGGCCCTTTGGGCAGTCCTGGGAAATGCCCTTGAGCTGCTTGATTTGTGCTCCCGCTTCAGAGACCAGCATATTAGCAAGAATTATAAACACTCCTTTTTGTGGATCCTGGGTTATTTTGTCTATTTGGGGTAATAATTCTCATTATGCTTTGTGGTCCTTTTTAATAAAAATGACATTCCCCTTATCTTTAAAGGTTGAAATCTCAGCCTAATGTATGACCCACACTATCCTTGGAGAGTTATAAAAATTAGATTATATAACCTCACATTTCCCACTAATGAACATGGTGATGCTTTGGCCCAATGAAAGGGAGACAAGAGATGGGGATTTATGTTTTAATAATCCTGCTTAGATTGGTGTGTGTGGCCATGGGCAGCAGGCCGCCGATGGGCGCAGAAGGCACTGCGGCTTTCCTGGCCAGCAGGGCAATATTTTTATGGCAGTAAATCTCTCTTGGGTGAGGGCTTCTTACGCGGTACCGGGGAACGGTTGTGGCTGTGGTTCAGTGTGTGAAATTGCTCTGAAAATAAGACTCTTCCTATCGCCTAGGAGAAAGCTGCCTGGTGCTGCTGTTCTTTGAGTCTCAATGTAGAGGTGCTGTCCTGGGCACCAGTGTATCTTACACCGGGCGACGTGATGCTGGTTGGCATGCATGCCATTTTGTCACTTATTCCTCACAACCTTCCTATGAGGTGGGCACTGGGAGTGCCCCTGTTTTATACCATGACCTTCTTGTGGGCATGTTTTCATTTCAGGATCCCCACATCCCGGGGCAGATATTAGTAAGACTAGTCAGTATTGCAGAATAAGAAATGAGGTGGTCAGAGTAATGTGTCAGCTCGGTTAGGACATAGACCTGAGATATTTGATCAAACATGATTCTAGAAGTTTCTGTGTAGGTGTTTTTGGATGAGATTAACATTTATGTTGGTAGATGTTGAATAAAGCAGATTATCCTCCATCATGTGGGTGGGCCTCATCTAATCTGTGGAAGGTCTTAACAGAAAAAGACTGGCTTTCCCTAAACAAATGGAATTCTTTTCACCAAGTGCCATTGGGCTGGATCTGCAACTTTTCTTTAAAATAAATCTCTTTCTCTGTGTGTGTATCTATCTATCTATCTATCTATCTATCATCTGTCTGTCTATCCATCCATCCAGATAGAGAGAGCTACCTAGGTATATTTCTATCTCTATCTCTATTGTTCTCATTGAATATGTTTCTCCGAAAAACCCTAACTAATCCAAGACCTAATATATTTTCAAATATGAGCCATATAAAAACACCTATAGAGCTTTAAAAAATACTGATTCTCCAGGTACCATAACCAGTTATTCTGATTTTATTCATCAGGGTATAGTTTAAAAACGGTATTTTTTAAAAGCTCCCTAGGTAGCCATCAGGGAAATGTAAATAAAAACCACAATGAGATAACTCACACCTAATAGGATGGATATAATAAAAAATACAGATAATAATAAGTTTTGCCAAAGACGTAGAGAAATTAGAATCCTCAACTGTTGCTGGTGGGAATGTAAAAATATGCAGCCACCTCGGAAAACAGCCTGAAAGTTCCTAAAATGTTAAATGCAGAATTATCATATGACCTAGCAATTCTAGTCCTAAGTATAAATTCAAGAAAGGAAGGAAAAACATATATTCATCTAAAAGCTTGTACATGAGTGTCCACAACAGCATTATACACAATGACCAAAAAATGAAAACAACACTAATGCCCATAAACTGCTAAACTGATCAATAAAAGGGGGTGTATCCATACAGTGGACTATTATTTGGCAATAAAAAGAGATTAAGTTGATATATGCTACAACAGGAATGACCTCTGGAAACTTGTTAAATGCAAGAAGGCAGACACGAAGAATTCAACTCAAATGAATCCTTTTATGTAACATGCCCAGACAAGGAAAATCCGTAGACAGAAAACAGATGCATGGTGGCCTAGGACTGAGCAGAGACTCAGGAGAGACGGGAGAGACTGCTTAGGGATATGGGGTTTCTTTTTGGAGTTATGAAAATGTTCTAAAATTAATTTTGGCAATGGTTATGCAATTCTGTGAATATACCCAAAACCACTGAATTGTACATTTTAAATGGGTGACTTACATAGAATGTGAATTATATCTCAATAAAGCCATTTAAAAAAAAAAAAAAAGTTCCCCAGGCAGTTCTTCTGCGGCCTAGATTTGAAAAGCACTTGCCCTCATGCGGTCCAGTCCATGGGGCGGCTGCACTGGGCTCCCCTGGAGCTCATTAGAAATGCAGACTCGAGGAGTCAAGATGGCGGAGAAGTAGCAGGCTGAGACTACTTCAGCTAGCCGGAGATCAGCTAGATAGCTTATCTAAAGATTGCAAACACCTGCAAATCCATCGGCAGATCAAAGAGAAGAAGAACAGCAATTATGGAAACAGAAAAACAACCACTTTCTGAAAGGTAGGACCGGCGGAGAAGTGAATCCAAAGCGACGGGAAGATAGACCCCAGGGGGAGGGGCCGGCTCCCGGCAAGCGGCGGAGCAACCGCGCACAAAATCAGGACTTTTAAAAGTCTGTTCCGCTGAGGGACATCGCTCCAGAGGCTACCCGGGGCAAAGCCCACACGGGGTCAGCATGGCCTCAGGTCCCACAGGGTCACAGAAGGATCGGGGGTGTCTGAGTGTCGCAGAGCTTGCGGGTATTGGAACGGGAAAGCCGGCTACAGAGACTGAGCCGACAGTAAGCTCACAGCTCGGTGTTACCTTGAACCGGTCGCAGGCTCGGTGAGCTCGGAGCGCGGCCGGAGGTCAGGCAGACGGGAGTAACTGGGCGCTGTTCTCTGAGGGCGCACTGAGGAGTGGGGCCCCGGGCTCTCGGCTCCTCCGGCCGGAGATCAGGAGGCCGCCATTTGTATTCCCGTCCTCCGGAAATCTACGGCAAGCGCTCAGGGAACAAAAGCTCCTGAAAGCAAACCCGAGCGGATTACTCACCCCGGCCCCGGGTAAGAGCTTTGCCCCCGCCTGGGGCAAAGACACTTGAGAATCACTACAACAGGCCCCTCCCCCAGAAGATCAACAAGAAATCCAGCCTATACCAAGTTCACCTACCAAGCAGTGCGGTTTCAATACCAAGGAGAGCAGCAGAATTCCAGAGGAGGAGAAAGCCAAGCACGGAACTCATGGCTTTCTCCCTGTGATTTTTTTTTAGTCTTGCAGTTAATTTAATTTTTTTCTTTTTCATTTTTTGTTTTTTTTTTCTCACCTTCGGGTAAATTTTTTTTTAACTGTTACCTTTTTCTTTTTTAACGATTTTTTACCAGTTTATCTAATATATATATTTTTTCTTTTTTATATTTTTCTTAGGTGTTTTCTTTTTTTTTTATTTCTTTTCTTTTTTTTTCTTTTTTCTTTTTTTTTTTCTTTCTTCCTTTTCGAACCTCTTTTTATCCCCTTTCTCCCCTCTCACGATTTTGGATCTCTTCTAATTTGGTTAAAGCATATTTTCTTGGGGTTGTTGCCACGCTTTTAGTATTTTACTTGCCCCTTCATATACTCTTATCTGGACAAAATGACAAGACGGAAAAATTCAACACAAAAAAAAGAACAAGAGGCAGTACCGAAGGCTAGGGACCTAATCAATACAGACATTGGTAGTATGTCAGATCTAGAGTTCAGAATGACAATTCTCAAGGTTCTAGCCGGGCTCGAAAAAGGCATGGAAGATATTAGAGAAACCCTCTCGAGAGATATAAAAGCCCTTTCTGGAGAAATAAAAGAACTACAATCTAACCAAGTTGAAATCAAAAAAGCTATTAATGAGGTGCAATCAAAAATGGAGGCTCTCACTGCTAGGATAAATGAGGCAGAAGAAAGAATTAGTGATATAGAAGACCAAATGACAGAGAATAAAGAAGCTGAGCAAAAGAGGGACAAACAGGTATTGGACCACGAGGGGAGAATTCGAGAGATAAGTGACACCATAAGACGAAAAAACATTAAAATAATTGGGATTCCAGAAGAAGAAGAAAGAGAGAGGGGAGCAGAAGGTATACTGGAGAGAATTATTGGGGAGAATTTCCCCAATATGGCAAAGGGAACGAGCATCAAAATTTAGGAGGTTCAGAGAACGCCCCTCAAAATCAATAAGAATAGGCCCACACCCCATCACCTAATAGTAAAATTTACAAGTCTCAGTGACAAAGAGAAAATCCTGAAAGCAGCCCGGGAAAGGAAGTCTGTAACATACAATGGTAAGAATATTAGATTGGCAGCTGACTTAGAGACAGAGACCTGGCAGGCCAGAAAGAGCTGGCATGATATTTTCAGAGCACTAAACGAGAAAAACATGCAGCCAAGAATACTATATCCAGCTAGGCTATCATTGAAAATAGAAGGAGAGATTAAAAGCTTCCAGGACAAACAACAACTGAAAGAATTTGCAAATACCAAACCAGCTCTACAGGAAATAATGAAAGGGGTCCTCTAAGCAAAGAGAGAGCCTACAAGTGGTAGATCAGAAAGGAACAGAGACCATATACAGTAACAGTCACCTTACAGGCAATACAATGGCACTAAATTCATATCTCTCAATAGTTACCCTGAATGTTAATGGGCTAAATGGCCCTGCCAAAAGACACAGGGTATCAGAATGGATAAAAAAACAAAACCCATCTATATGATGCCTCCAAGAAACTCATTTTAAACCCGAAGACACCTCCAGATTTAAAGTGAGGGGGTGGAAAAGAATTTACCATGCTAATGGACATCAGAAGAAAGCAGGAGTGGCAATCCTTATATCAGATCAATTAGATTTTAAACCAAAGACTATAATAAAAGATGAGGAAGGACACTATATCATACTCAAAGGGACTTTCCAATAAGAAGATCTAACAATTTTAAATATCTATGCCCCCAACGTGGGAGCAGCCAACTATATAAACCAATTAATAACAAAAATCAAAGAAACACATCAACAATAATACAATAATAGTAGGGGACTTTAACACTCCCCTTACTGAAATGCACAGATCATCCAAGCAAAAGATCAGCAAGGAAATAAAGGCCTTAAACGACACACTGGACCAGATGGACATCACAGATATATTCAGAACATTTCATCCCAAAGCAACAGAATACACATTCTTCTCTAATGCACATGGAACATTCTCCAGAATAGATCATATCCTCAGTCCTAAATCAGGACTCAACCGGTATCAAGAGATTGGGATTAATCCCTGCATATTTCAGACCACAATGCTCTGAAGCTAGAACTCAGAGCAAACAACTTCCTCCAAACAAGAGGAAGTTTGGGAAGAACCCAAATACAAGGAGACTAAACAGCATCCTTCTAAAGAATGAATGGGTCAACCGGGAAATTAAAGAATTGAAAAAAAAACATGGAAACAAATGACAATGAAAATACAACGGTTCAAAATCTGTGGGACACAACAAAGGCAGTCCTGAGAGGAAAATATATAGCGGTACAAGCCTTTCTCAAGAAACAAGAAAGGTCTCAGGTACACAACCTAACCCTACACCTAAAGGAGCTGGAGGAAGAACAAGAAAGAAACCCTAAGCCCAGCAGGAGAAGAGAAATCATAAAGATCAGAACAGAAATCAATGAAATAGAAACCAAAAAACCAATAGAACAAATCAACGAAACTAGGAGCTGGTTCTTTGAAAGAATTAATAAAATTGATAAACCCCTGGCCCGACTTATCAAAAAGAAAAGAGAAAGGACCCAAATAAATAAAATCATGAATGAAAGAGGAGAGATCACAACTAACACCAAAGAAATACAAACTATTATAAGAACATACTATAAGCAACTCTACGGCAATAAATTTGACAATCTGGAAGAAATGGATGCATTCCTAGAAACATATAAACTACCACAACTGAACCAGGAAGAAATAGAAAGCCTGAACAGACCCATAACCAGTAAGGAGATTGAAACAGTCATTAAAAATCTCCAAACAAACAAAAGCCCAGGGCCAGACGGCTTCCCGGGGAAATTCTACCAAACATTTAAAAAAGAACTAATTCCTATTCTCCTGAAACTGTTCCAAACAATAGAAATGGAAGGAAAACTTCCAAACTCATTTTATGAGGCCAGCATCACCTTGATCCCAAAACCAGACAGGGATCCCACCAAAAAAGAGAGCTATAGACCAATATCCTTGATGAACACAGATGTGAAAATACTCAACAAAATACTAGCCAATAGGATTCAACAGTACATTAAAAAGATTATTCACCACGACCAAGTGGGATTTATTCCAGGGCTGCAAGGTTGGTTCAACGTCCACAAATCAGTCAATGTGATACAACACATCAATAAAAGAAAGAACAAGAACCATCTTGAGTATCTATTCAGATACTCTCAATAGATGCTGAAAAAGCATTTGACAAAGTACAGCATCCCTTCCTGATCAAAACTCTTCAAAGTGTAGGGATAGAGTGCACATACCTCAATATCATCAAAGCCATCTATAAAAAACCCACCGCAAATATCATTTTCAATGGAGAAAAACTGAAAGCTTTTCCACTAAGGTCAGGAACACGGCAGGGATGTCCATTATCACCACTGCTATTAAACATAGTACTAGAGGTCCTAGCCTCAGCAATCAGACAACAAAAGGAAATTAAAGGCATCCAAATCAGCAAAGAAGAAGTCAAATGATCACTCTTCGCAGATGATATGATACTATATGTGGAAAACCCAAAAGACTCCACTCCAAAACTGCTAGAACTTATACATGAATTCAGTAAAGTGTCAGGATATAAAATCAATGCACAGAAATCAGTTGCATTTCTCTACACCAACAGCAAGACAGAAGAAAGAGAAATTAAGGAGTCAATCCCATTTACAATTGCATCCAAAACCATAAGATACCTAGGAATAAACCTAACCAAAGAGACACAGAATCTATACTCAGAAAACTATAAAGTACTCATGAAGGAAATTGAGGAAGACACAAAGAAATGGAAAAATGTTCCATGCTCCTGGATTGGAAGAATAAATATTGTGAAAATGTCTATGCTACCTAAAGCAATCTATACATTTAATGCAATTCCTATCAAAGTACCATCCATCTTTTTCAAAGAAATGGAACAAATAATTCTAAAATTTATATGGAACCAGAAAAGACCTCGAATAGTGAAAGGGATATTGAAAAAGAAAGCCAATGTTGGTGGCATCACAATTCTGGACTTCAAGCTCTATTACAAAGCTGTCATCATCAAGACAGCATGGTACTGGCACAAAAACAGACACATAGATCAATGGAACAGAATAGAGAGCCCAGAAATAGACCCTCAACTCTATGGTCAACTAATCTTCGACAAAGCAGGAAAGAATATCCAATGGAAAAAAAGACAGCCTCTTCAATAAATGGTGCTGGGAAAATTGGACAGCCACATGCAGAAAAATGAAATTGGACCATTTCCTTACACCACACACAAAAATAGACTCAAAATGGATGAAGGACCTCAATGTGCGAAAGGAATCCATCAAAATCCTTGAGGAGAACACAGGCAGCAACCTCTTCGACCTCAGCCGCAGCAACATCTTCCTAGGAACAACGCCAAAGGCAAGGGAAGCAAGGGAAAAAATGAACTATTGGGATTTCATCAAGATCAAAAGCTTTTGCACAGCAAAGGAAACAGTTAACAAAATCAAAAGACAACTGACAGAATGGGAGAAGATATTTGCAAGCGACATATCAGATAAAGGACTAGTGTCCAGAATCTATAAAGAACTTAGCAAACTCAACACCCAAAGAACAAATAATCCAATCAAGAAATGGGCAGAGGACATTAACAGACATTTCTGCAAAGAAGACATCCAGATGGCCAACAGACACATGAAAAAGTGCTCCATATCACTCGGCATCAGGGAAATACAAATCAAAACCACAATGCGCTATCACCTCACACCAGTCAGAATGGCTAAAATCAACAAGTCAGGAAATGACAGATGCTGGTGAGGATGCGGAGAAAGGGGAACCCTCCTCCACTGTTGGTGGGAATGCAAGCTGGTGCAGCCACTCTGGAAAACAGCATGGAGGTTCCTCAAAATGTTGAAAATAGAACTGCCCTATGACCCAGCAATTGCACTATTGGGTATTTACCCTAAAGATACAAACGTAGTGATCCAAAGGGGCACGTGCACCCGAATGCTTATAGCAGCAATGTCCACAATAGCCAAACTATGGAAAGAACCTAGATGTCCATCAACAGATGAATGGATCAAGAAGAAGTGGTATATATACACAATGGAATACTATGCAGCCATCAAAAGAAATGAAATCTTGCCATTTGCGACAACATGGATGGAACTAGAGCGTATCATGCTTAGCGAAATAAGTCAAGCAGAGAAAGACAACTATCATATAATCTCCCTGATATGAGGAAGTGGTGATGCAACGTGGGGGCTTAAGTGGGTAGGAGAAGAATAAATGAAACAAGATGGGATTGGGAGGGAGACAAACCATAAGTGACTCTTAATCTCACAAAACAAACTGAGGGTTGCTGGGGGGAGGGGTTTTCGGAGAAGGGGGTGGGATTATGGACATTGGGGAGGGTATGTGCTTTGGTGAGTTCTGTGAAGTGTGTAAACCTGGTGATTCACAGACCTGTACCCCTGGGGATAAAAATATATGTTTATAAAAAATAAAAAATTAAAAAAAAAAAGAAATGCAGACTCTCAGGTCCCACCCCAGACACAGACCAGAGTCTGCATTTTAATAAGAGCACCAGGTGGTTCCTGGGTAAGATTGAGTTTGAGCCGCAGCTACTCCAGGAGACCTTCCCATGCCTCTGGAGTCACCCATTGCCTCCGTCTGCCCCGAGAACCTCATCCTGACGTTTCCTGGATGTTCTGGGAAGCTTCTCCAAGAGAAGAAGTCCCTGGACCAGCATCCCCAGAGTGTAATTTGCTGGAAATGTCTATATTGTATTTGGGCCATTTGCATTTAAAAGAAGTGATGACCCTTGTGTCAGTTTTCACATCTTGGGAGGGTGAGTAGCAAGGGGGCAAATGGGGAGGACCCAGAAGGCCCTGGAGGGCTCCACCTGCTCTCAGCCTCTGGAGCCTGGCATTAATACTTGGACTTGGAGGTGGCTCTTCCCTCGGGCTCTCTGAAGGTGAGGGGCACTGGTGCAACAGCTGTTAAATCCTGCGTTCACCCAGATGAGTCCTGCAGGAGCAGGAAATACATCTGATGCTCCCACCTGGCCCCGGAGCCCTGCCCTCAGCAGATGGCCCTTGACCGTGACCGTGACCGTTCCAGTGTTGAAAGTGACAGCTGCATTTACAGAGGATGAGTTTCCTCCATGCCGGCCCGGTATGGAGCCATCCCCTGACTTGTCCCACTGGCTCCTCACCTCAGCCCCAGGAGGTGGAGGGGGTGCCGCCTTTAGATCCACAATGGCAGTGGAGGCACCTGGAAGCGGAGAAGTAACTTGTCCCATGTCATTCAGCTAATATCTGGTAGGGCCAGGATTCAAATCCCATCTGACTCCAGCAGATGGGTGGGTATCAGACCAATGTGATGGATTTGGATATTTTGGTCTGGTGGTGGGGGGTGGCGCGATGCTGGGTTGAAGCCCCATAGAGCTAGCTGCCCACGGGGCATTCCGGAGGGCTGGGAAGCCGGGGCTCATTCCAGAGGAGGTTGGCCAACCCCACCCTCCTCACCCTGCTCCCCAGCAAACAGCTGCTGGAACAAGGAACCGGGTTGAGCTTTCCACCTGCTTCTCAGTACTATACCTAGCCACTACCTCTTCCTGTCACTTCTGTCTGACCTGGCCTGCTGCCTGCCTTGGATCCTAAATACGTTGCCATTTCAGTACCATTCCAATTCTTTTTTGTAATCCCTTTCGTTGGAACACCGAGCCCCTGATACGAGGGACCAGCAGCAACAGATGGCACGTCGGAAGAGCACCTGCAAAGTTCAAGCCTCTTTCCTGATCCTCTGATTGTCGGTCGCTCTTTCCTGTTCCAGTAATTGCAGGACAAGTGCACCCGAATGTGTGACGGTGGGTGTCCCTGGCTCTCTGCACCTCCGCTTAGCAAAGATGCGCCGCAGGCCCTCTGCCCAGGGTTTTGATCTGATCTGAGTCTGCAGCCAGGGCGTTGAGTCTGAGCCAGCTGTACTAGCACATCTGGGAAGCCCGTCCACCTCCCCTCTGAGCGTCCTGTCCGAATCCGCCTTGGTTTCCAGCCCTAAGTACTGTTTCCAGAAGACTACTGACCAGCACAAGAGCTGGTTTGGTACATCTTGGAGAGGCTCTCCCTGAAGTCCACCCAGTCAGAAGAAAAGTGGCCTCTAGACCCTGGGATTTTCCCTGCACCACGCTGCCTTCCAAGTCCACCGTGCACGCACCAGCAGGGCCCAGGTCCCCAGTCTCCTCCATGGCCTCAGTCCACACCCATCCCTTGGCCTGGCCCAGCCCCCACAGCCTGCCAGGTTATTGCATTTACCCACCTCCCTACCCCACTTTTCAGCAACTGCATCAAATAGCTGTTGCTATATTACAGATCACTCTACACCTGGTGGCTGAAAACAACCACCGTTTGTACGGATCACGATTCGAGGGGTTGGCCATTTGGGCTGGTCTCACCTGGATGGTTCTTCTGTTCTTGGCTGCGCTCATACCTGCAGTGAGCTACCTGAGGCTTTGCGGTCTGGGATGGCCTCCGATGACACAAGTGGGCTCTGCTCACGTGACCTCTCCTCTGCCCGTGGCCCCGTTGAGCTCGTTCACACAGCTGCGGCAGGGTTCAGAGAGAGCGTGGAAGTTTCGAGGCCTCTTGCCACCTGGACTCAGAACCAGCTGCCCTGACAGGTCACTCCCACTGTGCCCTGTCAGGCCAAACATGTCCCAAGGCCAGTCCTGATTCAGGGGTGGAGAGCTAAATGGCGTTTCCCAGGGGTGCAGCTGCAAAGTCTTCTTTCAAAGGGAATACGTACAGGGAGGAGTGGAAAATTGGGGCCAGTTCTATAATCAACCTACCCCATCCAACCCATCTCTGTACTGGGCCTGTCCTTAGCCTCAAAACTCTAACTCTTAGGATCTCGGCCTCCCCACCAAAGACAGAATTTTACACTCACCCTCTGGCTCCGTCCACCTCAAGATGCCACTGACAATACCAGGGCTCCCTTGCTACCCTCAGTCTGGCCCTCCAGGATGGATACGGCCCATCCATATCCAGGGCACCTGAATGATATCAATTTAATATGTCAGTCTGGAAGAATATCTCTTAAGTTTAAGGCAAAACAAATAGAAAACACCCAGAGGACAGCAAACAAAAAACACAAAGTTGAATAGTAAAATATTAGGGTGTTTGGCTTGGGATGCCGTATTCACTACTGCTTGGCTGTGGACAAGCTACCTCAGCTCTCCATGCCTCGGTGTGGAGATAGGAATAGGTCTAGCTCCTGGGTTTGCTTTGAGGATTACACGAGTTTGCATTGTAAACTGCTTAGGACGGGTCAGGGCATATGGCGCATGCGCAATTAGGAGCATTGGTTAGGTACCAGGAGGGCAGTTGTTAGGGAAGCTGTTCAAAGGAGGCAGTTTCCTCAGAAATCCTCAAATGTAACTTGTAATTATGTCAACTGACCGTGGTAATGGATCCACCAATGAAGTCACAAACCTGCCCAGCGGGATCTCCTCTCGAAGGGGCTTCCGGAGTTATACCCCGTGTAGCCAGTCCCTCTGCTCTATGCCGCGGGCTGTTGTGCTGAGATCAGGAGGACACTGTGGGCTCTCCGGCTGGTCCTGTGCAGCTGGCCCATGCCTGTGCACAATGCTGTGCTCCTCTGGCCCAGCAACCATCTCCCTCATGTGCCCCAGGTCACGCACAGAGGCTGTCAGGAGGAGGTTAAGCAGCGTCTTCCCTTAAGTCCTTGATACGGTGTAGCTTCTGAAGAGCGGGGATTGGAGGTTGAGACTTTATTTATTAGGCTCACCACCCACTCTGCTCCATCTAACTGGCCATCCTTCTGTTTCTCAAGCACACCACGGCCAAGCTTTGGATCTGGGCACACGTTATTCTGCTCTCCTGGAATGTTCTTCCTCCAAATCTTCTTGTCACTCTGGTCTTTGCTTAAATATCACCTCCTCAGGAAAGTCATACAAGCTAAATTATCTCCCTAATTTCTCTATCACCACACCGTATTTTAAGATTCCACATAGTACTTACCTCTGTCTTATTTCTTCCTCTCCTTCTCTCTTTTGCTTTTGTTTTATTCAGTTATTGGTTTGTGTTCCCTACCCATTCTGTTCCCCATTCAAACATTTGTTTCAAGATGTCAAAAACCTTATCTTGTTCATCACTATTCCTAGTGCCTAAAACTTAATTGGCACCCTAGATGCTCAATAGATAGATATCTTTTGAGTGGGTAGATAGATAAATGGATGGCTGAGTGGATGGACTGGTTAATAGATGGATGGATAGATGGATGGATGGATGGATGGATGGATGGATGGATGGATGGATGGATAGGTGTATGGATAGTTGGGTGGATGAATGGATAATCTGGAATAATTTTAATAGGGCTGTAATGGGCTCTTGTTTTTGAAACCAAATACAGGATGAGGGGCTGAAGCTTTTCTTATTTAAAAGATCACTCTGATTGCAATGCTGTGATTGGTTTTGATCCCATATAGCAGAGCTTGTCTCTAGGGATTTGTTTGGTTTCAAAGTTTCCATGGTCTATTCCCTAAGAGTAATGTATAATCTCCTTATTTCTAAAATGTGCAAAAAAAAAAAAAAATAAAACCATAACCATAGCTTCATTTGCTAGGTTTACTGTTGTCACCTTCTTGGCTGGGTTTTCATTTTAATGGGAATGCACACAGACAGAAAAAGACTTTTCTAGAGCTACCTTCTAAATTCCCCCTGGACAACAGGGGGAGGGTGGAAGGTTCAGCCATTTTGTCTTGGAGTGTCTGAAATGAAAGGGGGGATAGATCATTGTATTACATAGGGCTTCCTATGAAAGAAATTTCTTTTTTAAAAAAAGCTTTGAGTTTTGTTGTGGATATCTTTGGGTTCATTTTGCTTGGGGCCTATGAAAGAGATTTCTTTGGGCTATAGTAGATCATTTCTAGAGGAGAGCTCTCCACATTACTGCTAACCAACCTCCCTTTACTGTCTACCATCTTAGAATTTAAAGAATGGATTGGAAATGCTTGTTTTCCTCTCATTTTAATCCTTGCTGAGCCAGAGCTTATCAGGAGTTTAAGAGTCAGAGAAAGAATCAACCAAGCACCATCACCCTGTTCCTGGTACAGAGCCATCTAGAACTATCTCTGGCATTTGACAGTTGCTTCAGTCATCACTTAGTAATGGCTGTGGATAATCTAAAACCAGTTGTCTCCGCCATGTTTCCCAGAAAAACTGTATCCCCTCCTTTTGTATCTGCTTTCACAAAGACTTTCCAGTAGCCCAGAAAACAAAAACAAGCAAACAAACAAAACACAGCAAGTGTGCCAGTTTCCATGATAACAAGTGAAATGAAAATCAGAAGTGGCTAGCAGGATCTCATGAAAATGTAAAGCATATCACATTTTTCTCATTCTCTCAAAGAACTTAGGTGAAATTATCCCCCAGGGGAAGGCTGAATTTGGCAGTCAGATCTGGTCATGAGAGAGCTTTCCGGGGCATAGTTAACTGCTGTGAACCCATTGCCAGAGTTGTACTGACTCAGATCCTCAATGGTACCTGGGAGGCTTGTTCATAGCTTTAGATACCAAAGTCAAATTATTGCTTTACAATTGGTGAGAGCCAAGTCATAGGTCCTACTGTGCAAACTGCTCAAAAGTCTTAAGTTCTTGAATGCCCGGGTAAGATTTGTAGTTCCTATAGCTAGCTCAGCAAGATCTGTAGCCTTCAACTCTTTCTAACTAACCTTTACCAACCTTGCAGGTATGGCCCACCTTAGTGTTCCTCTCATTACTTCTTAACAGAAAGCAATTTTGGGGGGATACCTTGAGGGCTCAGTGGGCTAAGTGTCTGCCTTCAGCTCAGGTCCTGGGACTGAGTCTCACATCAGGCTCTCTGCTCAGCTGGGAGTCTGCTTCTCCCTTTCCCTCTGCCCCTCTCTCCACTTGTGCTCTCTCTCTCTCTCTCTCTCTCAAATAAATAGATAAAATCTTAAAAAAGAGAAGGGAATTTTGTTCTTCTTTTACTTTTTGTCATGAAATATTTTATACTTTCATGAGAGGATGTGAAAAATATATATATATAGTTTAAAGAATAACAAGGAAAACTACTTGAGTACTACCACCACCCAGGTTAGGAAACTTGCCTGTGCCTGGGTGTGTCTCTCCCTGTTTGCATTCTTCTTTCTTTACTTTTAACACCTGTGTTTATTTTGAACCTTTAGGTCAATGAAATCATTATATATGATATGATATGATATGATATGATATGATATGATACGATATGATATAGATTATTCTGGGACTTCTTTCATTTAGAATGGATTTTGAGATTCATGCATTTAGGTGTAGCTCTTCTATTGTCACACCTGTATACTCTTCTACTGTTTAAATACACTACAATTTACTTTTTCATTCCACTCTCAAAGGGCCTTTGGGTTATTCCCAGCTTTTATGACTTTGTTTTGTGAGAAGAAATAATGACACTATGAATGTTTTTTTACATGTCTCTTCACAGACACATACAAGAGTTTCTCTAAGAGAAGCGCCTAGCTAGCTCAGTCAGTAGATCATGTGACTCTTGATCTTGGGGTCATGAGTTCAAGCCCCATGTTGGGTGTAGAGATTACTTTAAAAAAACAACAACAATCCTTTTTTTTTAAAAGAGTTTTCTCTAAGGGCAGCACTGTCTAATTGAAATATAAGATCACAAATAAAAGCCCCATATGTAATTTTTAAACTTTCTAGCAGCCATATTTTAAAAAAGCAAAAAGATGAAATTAATCTTAATAATTAACCCAATATATCCAAAATACTATCATTTTGATATGTAGCTAAATAAAAATTCCTAATGAGATACTTCACATTGTTTTTCTCCCATACTTTGTCTTTGAAGTCTGGTGAGAAGTAATTCATAATTACAGCACATCTCATTTCAGGCTAACCACTGTCACAGCTCAACTGTCCTATAAGTGGTTAGTGACTCCTGGTTACTGATTTGGACAGCATTGCCTTAGGATATGCACATTAAATAAATCCAACTATTTCCTGTCTAAAGAAGATATATTTTGGATTCAAAGACATAAAAAAGATTGAAAGTAAATGGAAAAAAAGACCTCATGCAAATAACAATGACAACAGAGTTTGCATTGCTATGCAATATCAAAGGTGACTTTAAAACACACACACACATACACACACACACACACACAAATGTTACCAGCAATGAAGAGGTACATTTAATAATATAGAAAATTTACCCCAACAAAGATGATTGATTGATTTTATTAGACCATGCCAAAATATTTTCCAAAGTATTTATATTACTTCCATCAATATGTGCTGTCCAGATGGACTCTGTCCTTGGAAAGGCTTAATATTGTCAAACTCACATATGTGGCTATCTGGTGTGTTGTAGTGGTATTTCCCCAGGGTTTTAATGTGAAGTTCCCTGATTACTAGGAAACTTAATCATCTTCTCATATGATTATGGGCTACTGCTCTGGAAGGGTTTTTTACCCATTTTTTTCTTTTCTTTTCTTTTCTTTTTAAGATTTTATTTGTTTATTTGACAGAGAGAGATCACAAGTAGGTAGAGAGGCAGGCAGAAAGAGAGAGAGGAAGAAGCAGGCTCCCTGCTGAGCAGAGAGCCTGATACAGCACTCGATTCCAGGACCCTGAGATCATGACCTAAGCCGAAGGCAGAGGTCTAACCCACTGAGCCACCCAGGGGCTCCTACCCATATTTTTCTATTGGATTTCCCATCTTTTATTTTCTATTTATAAAAATCCTTTTTATATTCTGTGTACTATTTCTTTTGACAGTTATATTTGATGCAAATATCTTCTATTCTGTGACTTTTTAAATTACTCTCTGAATGGAATCCTTCAGTACTTTTGTTTTTTAAGAGGGGGGAGAGGAAGTGGAAAGGGGCAGAGGAGGAGGAAGAGAGAGAGAGAATCTTAAGCAAGCTGCTCTCTGAGTGAGGAGACTGACTTGGGACTTGATCTCACAACCCTGAGTCATGACCTATGCTGAAATCAAGAGTTGGACACTTAACTGACTGAACCAAGGGATCTTTTAGTCTTTTTTAAATTTAATTTTAATTGTAACAGTTTTCTGGAGATAGAACTCATATACAGTTCACCCACTTTTAGTGTACAATTCAATGATTCTTAGCATATTGACAAAGCTGTACAAATACCACAATCACTTGTGAAACATTTGTATCACCCCTAAAAGAAATACTATACCTATTGGTAATCATTTCCTCTATCTCCAGAGATAATTCTTAATTAACCTTATGACCTAAATCACCTGGAAATTCCTTATCAATCACTGAGTCTCAGAATGGGTCCCAGGATGACCCAAATTGATGAGAGATGATGTTGGTGAGGTCAGCAAGGGTCAGACTGTGAAGAGGCTTGAATGACCTGAAAAATCAGATTTTATTCTAGAAACATTGAGGGACCCCTGAAATACTTTAAACAGAGAAATAATCTATAATAGTTCATCAATTTTCACTCTAATTTAAGTTACCTCTTTCCTTCTATTTGCTAGAGGCTTATTTGGCTCTTCTTTTTTCAGTATTTTAAGTAGAAGATTATTGGTTTGAGGTCTTTCCCCTTTTTAAAATATAAGCATTGATAGCTATAAAATGTCCTCTAAGCACTGCTTTAGCTGCATCTCATAGCTTTTGGTATGCTGTGTTTTTCATTTTCATTCATCTTCAAGTGTTTTCTAATTTTTCTTGTGATCTCTTCCCATTTAATCATATTAGGGAGAGAACATGCTTTGGATGATAACAGTTTTTGAAATTTTTGACACTTGTCTTACAGCTAAATGTAGCCATATACTTTGAATCATATACTTCAGTGTCCAAACAGGGACAGTTTTCTTTGGGATAAATGCTAAACTGGAGAGATGTTCAGATGAGCAGTATCTACAGATACTGTCCTAGAAACCAGAATGTATGTCACCCTGTTAATGTCTGAGTATGTGATGACATTTTTAAAGGTTTGCTGTGTATTTGGAAAGAATAAGTATTACATATTTGTCTGGCACATTGTTCTATATATGGCCATTAGACCAGACTTATGGATCATCATCAAACATTCTTTATTCTTGGTGAATTTTTGCCTGCGTAACCTCTCAGTTGCTGAAAGATATGTCAAAATATTCCAAATGGTTAGAAATAACTATCCTTGTAATTTATCAATATTTGTATCCCATTGGATACAGATGGAGGCTAGGATGCATACAAATTTAAAACCAGTATTACTTTTGTGTGTTTTGCTTTTATCATTGTGAAGATCTTAGTCTCAAGTATTGTTTTGTTTCAGAATCTATTTTATTGGTTACTAATACAGCTATATCAGCTTTCTTCCAGTAGAAGAAATTTAAAAAGGGGAAAGACCTCAAACCAATAATCTTCTAATTAAAATACTGAAAAAAGAAGAGCCAAATAAGCCTCTAGCAAATAGAAGGAA
This sequence comes from Mustela nivalis, assembly GCF_964662115.1. NCBI lineage: Eukaryota > Metazoa > Chordata > Mammalia > Carnivora > Mustelidae > Mustela > Mustela nivalis. The sequence goes on from NC_139021.1 coordinate 172,900,514, forward strand.
AGAGGTAACTTAAATTAGAGTGAAAATTGATGAACTATTATAGATTATTTCTATAGTGATGATATATTATTTCTATAGTGATGATATATTATTTCTATATATGATGATAGTATTTAACTATCATCATCATATCATCATATCATCATCAACACCATTTTGGATAATCAATGTTTCAATTTAAACCAATTCTTTCCATTATTCATCCTTTAATCTCAGACATGCCATGTGGAGCCCCTTTTGTTCTGCCTCAAGTATATCCTGCAGAATTTCCTTTACTGAGGGTCTAGATTTAGAAAATTCAATTTTTGTTCATCTCAAAGTGACTTTTCCTTGTTTTTGAAATCTGTAGTCAATAAGTATAAAATTCTACGATGACAGTACTTTTTCTCTCAGCACATTACAGATGGCCTATTACTACCTTCTAGTTTCCATTTGTTGTTACTGAGAAATTAGCTATCAATTTTTTGAAGGTGGTTTGTCTCTTTTTTGGCTTTTTTAAAAAATAACTTTTTAATGTGACCTGGTATGAGCGATTGCATTCCCTCAAAATTCATATATTGAAATCCCAGTGCCTGGTGTGAGGGTATTAGGAGATGGGCTTTTGGGAGGTGCTTGGGTCATAAGATAGAACACTCGTGAATGGGTTCAGTACCATTATAAAAGAGGTCCCAGAGACTTTGCTTGCCTGTTTTGTCATGTGACAATACAAGGAACAATCTGCAACCTGGAAGAGAACTCTTACCCAACGATGCTGACACCCTGATCTCAGATTTCCAGCCTCCAGGACTGTGATAAATAAATTTATGTTGTTATAAGTCCCCCAGGTTGTGATATTTTATTATAGCCAACCAAACAAATTAAGACAATAGGGAAAATGTCTAAGAATGCAAAATGGTATAATGAACCCTCATGTAATCTGGCTTTTTAAATATTTACTCTTTCTCTTTGGTGTATTAAAGTTTAATATCTGTGCATTTCTTCTTATATACTCTTGGGGAGGATTCATTGGGATTGGTTTCTTTTACCTTTCCAGTTTTTACATTTGCCCATTCCCTCTATATTCTAACTCTACAACTTCACGTTGACCCAGATTTCTCAAACTCAGTACTCTTGCCATGATTCTCCATTGTGCAGGGCTGTCCAAAACCTTGTAGGATAGTCAGTAGAATTTCCTGGCCTCTATCTGTTAGATGACAAGAACACATACCTTCTGCTAGTTGTGACATCAAAAAATGTCTCCAGACATTTGTCACCCCTGGAGAGCAAAACTGCCCCTGGTTGAAACCTGCTGGTTTAAACATATATTGAACCTTTTTAATCTATTGTCTCTGTTTCTTAGTGTCTTGTTCATATATTCCAGATCTTTGTTATTTCTGGAATGTAATTTGAATTTCTTCACTACTTCTCTCTTCAGCTATATCTTCTTAGTCATTTTTAGTTACTGTGTCTCTGCTTATATTCCAACTTATTGTTAATTTCTATAAACATAATAACTTTATGTTCTGTCTCTGATAATTTCAATATCTGAAGTCATTGTTACTAATTTTTTGTCTTTGCCAATTCTTACTTTTGTTCCTTTATTTCCTTGTGTGCTCAGCAAATGAGTTGCTTGTTTTCCTTGGAACTTTCTTTGTGGGAATTCTTTATCTGTGGGATGAAAGTGAGTTTTTCCAGGGAGGATTTCATTTAGCATCTGCTAGATGCTTGGGATGGCTGCTAATCTAGGACCACTTAAACTGTTGGTTTCAGAGTTTTCAGATCTAGGTCATAAGGATTCTGGCTGAAATCCTGAGTGAGGGCCAGTTTGTGAGCATAGATTCTCAAAGGTTTTTTCCTCTTCTCCTCTGTTCCAAGGTTTTAGAGAGGTAATATTTCCCATACTCCCATTGGTGGTAAGGAGGTAGTGGAGTTATTTTTAATTCACCTTTACACTTAAAGTTAACTCATGGGATGTGGTTTTATTCATTAAGGTGTTCTAGTTGAAGGTCCACCTTCCTCCCAGGTGGACCCTGTACTTTGTCTATGGTATCTGTGAAGCAGTGCAAATTTCAGCTCAATCTACCTGTTTTTTTTTTTTTTTTTTTTTTGCAAATGCCCCAGGGTGGTAGCTATTTAGCTTGCTCCTTAACTCGTATGTATACACCCTTAGTTTTTGTTTTTACCCTCATGCTCCTTTTCTTGCTAGCTCATCAATACTCTTTAGAAGGTATTCACAATTTTTTTTTTTGCCAGCATATTTAGTTATTTTCAGTAAGAAAATTGGTGAAGGTACCTGGTCTGTTATTTTGCTGGTAATAATTATTGAGTTAGCTTTTTTCTTTCCCTAGTTACAGGATCAATTAGTTTATTGTGCACACCATTTAAAATCGTACCTGTTCTATCCACTATACGCACCTAGCCTGAATTTTCTAGGTCGGTGTTTTACAGGAGTTGCAGATGGAGAAATAAACCAGGAGCACTATTAGATTGCTGTTTACAGACCTTTGCTTTGCCTTTGACTCTCTGGCTGGAACCAATTATTGAGCGACATGTGTGAGCTTAATGTAGTCCCCAGTTATTGAGGCTTGCCCAGAACATGCACTGGGATACCACTGAGCAAATCACTGTCTCAGCACAAATGGTTACTGGGCTGATCAGTTAATAATTTCCAGCATCAAGGAAACACTTTCTGGCATCCACATCTTTTTAAACTTGTTCCTCAGTGATTGGCTGCCATTTTTGAATGAGCTCGAAGTGTGCCCATCTGCAGTGAAGAATAGAAAATGATACCAGGGAGATTGTTTGTTCTTACAGTCTGGGAATGGTCATTAACAACAATAATAATGATCGTAACGAGCATGAGGACGATGACAGTGGTATTTACTCTATGCCATTCACTGTACCCAGGGCTTACCTAGAAGAACCAATCCAGATGATCTCATTTAGTCTCATGATCAACACATCCTGCTGTTTAATTATTGCCAGAATCAAAACTGATTAGAATTCTTGTATAGCTAATAAACCACCTCAGCAGCTTCACCTTGTTCACTCATCTTGGCATGAATTTTGGTAACTAGCTCATATAGGTGGGGCCATCAGCACTGAGTTCCACGGATCTTTCAATGGTGCATTTTTATGGATGACGTAGGTGTTTGGTTTTCCTACCACAAAAATGTTTTAAGGTAGAATTATTACAGTAATGCCCTATGATGTGAACCTTGGAGGCACCAATCCCTATACGTCTGTACTAGAGGTTTCAAGATGTGCCCCATGGAAAATCTTTGCTCTGTCTTCAAGTACAACTTTGATTGCCTCTAAGTGGGGCTGGAGTGGCCTCCTCTTCTCTTTTCAGAACCTTGGTATCTGGCCCATCTATTCTGTGCACCCATGATTTTCAAAATTTTTTATGAAAACATCTCCAACCAACCAAAATGTTTGTCAAGCACATTACAAATGACTTTTTTGTCCTCAAGGACTTGAGAGTGAGCTGTTAATATGATACCTCATCGTCCCCAGCTATTTTTTTTTTTTGGTGTATTTCCTGCACATTTTAACATTCTTCCACATGATTACATTGACACTGATTACAATCCAACCAGAAAACCAGAAAGTTAGCCTTGCTATATCATGACCATCTAATCCTCATACTTGATTCTAATTTCAAGAATCATCATCATCTTTCATAGCAAAAAGATACAGGTCAGGATCACATGTCCATTTCTGTTGTTCTATATTTTGGTGTCTTTTTCCTAGTCTTTCCTAAACTTTTATGACCATGACATTTTATAAAATTACAAGCCAGATATTTTATAGAAGATGTCTTAATTGGATTTTGTCTGCTCTTTCCTCATGATTCAGAGAGTATGTATTTTTCGCAGGAATGTCACCAAAGTGTCACAGGTTCTTCTATCCTTCCTCTCGGGTAGCACCCCAATGTGGACTCATCCCATTTCCGATGACATTAACTTTAACTCTTAGATTAAGGAGGTATCTGTCAAGCTTCCCCACTGTAATGTTACTTTCTCACACATTTAAATTAATAAGTATGTTATGGGAAGTTCTTTGAGACCAATTAAAAACACCCCAGTCTTCATCAAACTTTCAATTCATTCCTTTAGCTCCATCAATATCAACCCGTGGTTTCCTATTTTATTCCAATTTATGTATTTTGATATTCAAAATTTCCCAGATGTGACCAATACTTTCTCCTTCTTTTGGCATGTCTCCATCATTCTTTGAGTATTTCCTTGCTTTCTGACCTGAGGTAGTCCAGGCTTCTTCAAAGTCCTATAATCAGCTATTCATTCAAGGAACACTGCTTTCTTTTAGTGGAGAATGGTGTTTAAAACCAAGATCTGGCTAAGGTGTGTGTTCACGGCCATTGGGATGTCACTGTTCCCAGGCCTGATGATGGGCAGAACTGGGGATGATATGTATTCACAAATACACACCACTTATACCTATATTTATCTCAGTGTCTATATGTTGAAAACCATGAGCTTACACAATACTTCCAATTCCAATTCAATACCACAAATGTCATTCTAATTTTCTCCATTTCTTTATTTGTAATTCTAACAGTAAGAAATGTGACTTGTATTATCCTCTTTTTTTTTTAAGATTTTATTTATTTGAGAGAGAGAGAGAGAAAGCATGAGAGGAGAGAGGTCGTGGAAGAAGCAGACTCCCCGCTGAGCAGGGAGCCCGAGCAAGTCCCACTTGAAGTATTTTCTGAATAAATAGAAGATTTTTCAAAATAAAGTGATTTTAATACCACTTTATATTAGAAAGTCCCACTTGAAGTATTTTCTAAATAAATAGAGGATTTTTCAAAATAAAGTGATTTTAACACCATGTTATATTAGAAAACCTAAAATATACATGGAAAGTAGCTCATAGAGTATTCTGTTCATTCTGAAACTTAAATCACCGCCTAGTAAAAATACTGATACTTCAAAAGGCACATTTGCTCTGAAATGCTAGTGCCACATGTAAACTAGCCCACTGTAGCAGTAGTGTGCTAAATGGCACCGATTAGTGTCTCATTATGTAGAAGCTTATTTTAGAAGAGCTCCTACTCTCTTTCAGAAAACTTCATTTTCACTACTAACTACTAAGTAAATTTGCCAAACTTAAGATAAGTGTTCATTATCAGCGTAATCAATTTTTTAAAAATATTTTATTTATTTATTTGACAGAGAGAGATCACAAGTAGGCAGAGAGACAGGCAGAGAGAGGGAGGAAGCAGGCTCCCCACTGAGCAGAGAGCCTGATGCGGGGCTCGATCCCAGGACCCTGAGATCATGACCTGAGCTGAAGGCAGAGGCTTAATGCACTGAGCCACCCAGGCGCCCCCAGCGTAATCAATTTTTTAAAGAAAGGAACTAATACTAAGAAACATCAAGTTTCTTATTGCTCTTGGTCCCAGGACTCCAGGATCATGACCTGAGCCAGAGGCAGTCGCCCAACCAACTGAGCCACCCAGGCGCCCCATGACTTGTATTATCCTTAATACACCAATTACTTTCACCAGTAACTATAGGTAAACAGTCTCCTATCACTGCCACCCACTGCATCCCAGCATGGGCTCCCTCCTTATTCTACCAATGCTTCTGCACCCTTGCCATGGGGCCCTGCCGCATGAAAGTCCCCCAGTGGGGTTGTCCTACTTATCCTGCTTAGGTTCTGACCCTCAATACAGACTGATCTGTGCAGAAGCCCTTCCCATGGGCTCTGCTTCCCCATGTGAGGGGATGTGCAACCCCGCCTCACCTATATTAGGGTTTTTCTGGTGCCTTCCTCACCTCTCTTGAACAGTGGATCCCATGTTGGGCCACCTCTGCACATGACTCGGGTGCCAAAGCCTGTGTGGGGTGACCTTTCTTCCCCCTTGGATATCCAACACAAGGCACAAAGACACACGCCAGCATGGATGTCCTCCTTGCTGCTCTTGGTCTCTGGCATCACGCCCATCTCCTGTGCCACTGTGGCTCACCCCTCAATGGTGTGGCCACCTACCCTGCTCAGTCCCATCTACTATCTTTTACACGAAATTGTTGGGGAAGAGGAACAAGAATTTTAAAACTTTAATAGTCACAGACTCCTTTCTTCGAATGAAATTTTTGTATGTTAATGAAATTATTTTAGCTTAAATGTACAACATCCTTATATAAAGTGAATACATGAAAACAATGAGATTGTTAAAAAATTTTAAACTTTTTGAGATCACTTTAGATTTGCAAAAGAATCACAATGGTAGTATATAGACAAGTGTAACTATCACACAGCCATTTTATTAACATCTTAAATAAATTAGATAAATTCTTCAAAACTATGAAATTAATATTCTCACCATGCAATTAGCTAAACTGTCGACTTCAGTGTCTCCAAGTTTTCCATTAATGTCTTTTTTCTGCTCCATGAGCCGGAGGACCACATCGCAGTTGGTCATCTTATCTACCCAGTCAGTGAGGCTGTTTTCATGAATCCAAAACTGAAATTAGCAGTTCTGGGGGATAGTTGAAGACATATGGGGGAGAGTTGAAGACAAACTTAATTTGTGTTCATGTGGGTTTAAGAATATCTCGAATCACATGGATAAGTGGGTACAATTGGAAATATTTGTTTCTTCTATGGCTTACCTGGTCTACCCAGGACACTTCAGTTAAACCAATATGGCAGGACTCATTGTTCAGACTCTGGAAGAACACATCAACTCAGCAGCACAACTCACTGATTCAGTAGTTTACAAAATGTTAAAACTTGCTGCACAACACATTTGTTTATAGATGGTTTGGTTACATATTTATGATACTTAAAATACGTTAAGAGTAAAATGTAGAATAGACATTTGCAGGAACCCAGAGGCAACCTTCAGGACCTTGGGGTCTGGCCACCATTGCTCATGATACCCTAAAATTTGGATTAACTCAGATATTGGTGAAGAAAGGTCCTAGACTTAATTGCAAGGCCTCCTAGAATTGTATTTTCTCAACAGTGTGCTGGAGTGATGCCTTTGGGCTATGTCTGTGTCTGTTGACAGTCGTGACTGACTAATTACGTTGATGTTGATGAGAACATCGGTCCCTGCTGCATCACAGAGGGTCATCCGTATGAGGCACCTTGGAGCAAATGCTTTTGTATGGTAGATTCAGGAATGGTGGTGCTCCTGTGTTTCTATTGATCTCATGAGTACTATCAGTCAGTGACACTGTAATTAGTCCTCCTTTCTTTACTGTTGTCTGCTTTAGGCCCCAGCTGAGAGAGTGACAAGGACTTGGGTGGCATGCGTGTTAATGTCTCCATGTTTGTTTCCCGTTGCCTCTTCTGTTCTCACAGACTTCAAGATTTTATTTGACTAAATTGTATGTAAGCTGCCAAGGTTCCTTGTAGAACCAAGAAAGCATGAAGTCAATAAATATGGAAGGAAGGAAGGAAGATGGTAGATTGATAAGTAGGATAGAAAAGTGGCCAAAAGAGAATTCAGTAACTCCCACGGGCATGTGCCAGGCTGGCGCGTCTATCTACCCAAGGGTCTTTCTTTCGAAAGTTGCTCATTGACTCATGTTGGTAACAACGCCTTACCCTCCTACAGTGTCTTTGTCATAGCTGGTAAGGTAATATGTTAATACTTATTTTTAAAATAGAGTTGGATGTTCTTTTCATTGTATGAACTAATGGTTCAACATTTTTATTAAAGGAGAGAGAAACTGTGCACAGTCCTGCCCTTCAAAAAAGAACCATTGTTAGTTAACGTTGTGCCACTCTTGGAGACTTCTGGAGCTGATCAACCCAACAGAGCCTACGCAGATGAGAGCCAGAGGCTTGTTCTGGGAAAGCTGGATCTCCCTGGGCCTCCTGGTACACCTGCGCTCCAAAGACTAAAGATTTTGATCTGCCTGGGATGTGTCCTGGCGGGGTACCAGGGCCTCTGCCTCCACTCAACCCCTTTGCCTGCCTGCTGCTTCCCCCACCCCCGCCCCCTTCAGAGGTTTCCGGGTCAGGACACTGATTCTGAAAGGGGGCTGCCCTTAGAAGCAGCCCTCTGGTGACAGAGTAGGAGAGACTGGCTCCTGAAGTCACACTTGTGTTGGGATCCCAGCTCCGCCACTTGCTGTTTGTTGGATCACAGGATAACATGCCCTTTCTAGGTCAGTCAGGAAAGTGGGGCTCCCTGAATCACCCTCTGATTTCCCTCTTATTTAGAGCAAATGTCTCTAGAAGCACCAACTGCGTTCTTGGTGCATAGTTAGCGCGAAGCCAAAATGAGCTTTTCACTCTTGTTTTCACCATTTCAAGTGAAGCCAGTGGCCGGCCATTCTAGTAGAATCCACAGAGGGTGGATTTTTATCCACCAGGGCCAAGGTGTTCTGTGACCTCAGCCGGAGAGCGGTAACTGTCACATCACTGCCTTACCCTGGAATCTAGGCAGTGGGTCATCTCGCCTCCTCTCTCTTGGCAACTACGTTTCCTTGGATGTGTTTGCAGGTTACAGGCTCATTATTTTTGTTTCCATGTTGGCAGTATTTGTCTGCAAGTCATTTCTAAGTTTTGCCCTCTGGTGTGGGTAGAAAATGAAGAAAGCTTAATGAAGTCAAGACCAGATGACACCTGTCTTGCCAAAATAAGGGAAATGGCCTTATTTGTAAAGAACACGGACGCCAGTATTTGCCAGCTGGGGTTTGGTTCTCACTCTGTTCTTGCCAACACCGGACGACATTTCAGATGGGCATCTGAGGGACAGGGATCTGTGGCCCTGACTCCCTGGCTGTGAGGTCTGAGAGTCGCCAGTAAAGAACTCCCCAGAAATTTCTTGGGACTCACAGCTTCGCAATGACATATGCAATGGTTAAGGGGAAAGAACCTTTTCCTGGGCAAGGGACCCAGGGTAATAAGGTATTTGGCAGTAATAGGAAATGCCATGTGCATTTTCTATCGGATGGCGTGGTCCCTCCCCGGACGTTGGCTTTCTGGATATTCTCCATCATTCTTGTGTTTAGACAGCCTGCCTGTCCTTGCAGGAGGGGTGACTCCGAGCCGGGCGGGCTTTGCGAAGTGCCTGAATGGTCCAGCTGTGTAGCAAATTAGCATAACTGGCAGGTCCCATCTGTCCAGTTTATGCTATGTAACTGATGCTGCTCTATCTTCTGTTGTTTAAATTCTTAAGATGGTTTGAGTCTTAACTGCGTCATCACGGTAGAGAGGAAAGCACGTGAGCCTTGGACTCTCCCTTCCCCCAAAATGCTCACTAAGGAATGAAATGCATTAAGAAGCCTCACTCATCTGGAAGATGAGGGAGATGAACCTGCCTTCCTTATGGGCCGTCCTGAGCAGGAGGAACCTCAGGTACTGGGCTAGTCTCTGGCGGAGTGTGGTGGGGGCCCCAGGAGGGTCGCTGAGATCCTTACAGAGGTGCTGAAACTCAGTGAGCCTTTTCTCTCAAGTGGGCGGGGCCGGAGTAAGCCCATCGAGGGGCTGGAGACAAGTGTTTTCCATCCCCCGTGCGTGTTTTTCCAGCACGGCTCTTTGGCAGCAGGTTAAACATCTGGTCCTGGTGCTGGAAGCTTCTCTGAGCATCCACTTCTCCACTCTGCCCCTTTGCTCGGTGTCCCTACGCCAGGGATCTTTAAACATGTTGACATGACAGCATTCCCCAGGGGCCACTATATAAATGAGGACAGGGAATGTCGAGTTGGAGGGTAACAGGACGAGGAGCCCTGCCCACCCCTTTACCTCAGCACTGACCTGGGGACTTACACCAAAATCTGCAGCGCTTCAGGGAGTGATGAAAGCCACTGCTGTGGACACCTGAAACTCCCTCCCAGAGGGCTCTCCTGGCTTTACCCTGGGTGCCCACCGAGTGCGGCTGTCAACGGAGCAATCTTCCTTAACCTCTGGCTGTGTTCCTTACCAGCCACTGCCCGCTGCCTGCCTATGGAGCCCACGTCTCAGCTTGCCATTGCTGGCCATGTGACTGTGGGCAAGTGACTTGTTCTCTGTGTCCCAGTTTCTGTATTGTGGGCTCACAGACTGGCCCCATCCACAGAGAGCAAGGAGAGCCCAAGGAAGACACAGGCTACTAGAGATACCCCAGATGGGTTGGGTAGGTGGCACGTATCTGGGGCTTACCCTGGGGCGCTGTAAGTCAAGGGTCCCTCCACACCTGTCTTCTAGACCTTAGAAGGTTACATAGAGGTTTTCACTGGGGTCAGACCATGTACTGTCCAGCTGGTCTCAACACTATGTCTCTGTATCCAGGCTGTCTCCTTGAGGCAGCTTCTGGGAAGGAGGAAGGCAGGTGGAATGCACATTCTGATGATGGGGACGGAGTGCGACCCTCCACTTGCTGGAGCCCAGCTCATGGGTCAACCAACCATCACCCCTTCTCCATGACTTGCCCCAATACACATCCATAAAATGGGGTTGGGGTGAGGCCAAATCCCGTTGTGCACGTAAGCTGTTTCAGCTCGGTTCTTGTCGCGTTATAAATAAGTGTTCGGGGAATCTTAAATGGTGATATATTTGTTATTTATATACATACCATGACTTTTTTATTTTATTTTTAAATTATTATTATTATTATTTATTTGAGAGAGAGAGAGAGAGCAAAAGTAGGCAGAGCAGCAGGCAAAGGGAGAGGGAGAAACAGGCTTTCCACTGAGCAGGGAGCCTAATGCTGGACTCAATCCCAGGACCCTGGGATCGTGACCTGAGCCAAAGGCAACCGCTTAACTGACTGAGCCACCCAGGCACCTCTCCCATGCATTTCTTGTTCGATTCTAAACAATCTAGCAAATTTATAGTCTACCACTCAATATGGGGACCTGACCCAGGAGTATTCGAATGCTCAGTAGGAATTTAGACTCCTGTATAGCTTTGAGGAATTGTGGTTCGGGGCTTCTAGGTCATTATTTCTCAACATGTAGGCTGGACACCGTTTCTCTCAGAATACTCCTGAATGTATGCAGATGCCTAGACCCTATTTCAGACCTACCGAACTGCCATCTCTGGGTGCAGGGCCCAAGAATCAGTATTTCAACATAATCTTCTACGCGTGCCCCGTAGAGGACCCCGGATGTGGATGCTAAATCCTTGCCTCTGGTTCTAGCCTACACTCACAGGACTTCTCTCAGCCTTGAAACAGTAACCCTTTTGTTCTCTTTCTATCAGTCTGTCTGCATCCGTATTTAATTTTGAAAGCCTCCTCTACGCCGCGCTGTCATACAATCAGCCCCATGCCAGAAATATTGACTTCAACCTCCCCGTCAAAAAAAAATTCTTGCGAAGTTATTTGTCCTCTGGTTTCAGTCCAGATGTCATTTTGGAGGCATCAGGTGTTTTTAAGTGTCCAGGTCCCACTGGGTAACAGTTCACTTGTAACAACAAAAGCTCTGCATTTTTCATCCATTTATCTTCCTGGTGAAGACTTATTTTGGTTCCACGGAGGCAACTAATTAATTACTTAATGTTCTTTTGTATTTTTACCAACATTAGGCCAAATATATGTCGTAGAACAAACCATCCATACAGTATGTGTCATAATTACTGTTTTGCAATTTCACACCAGCAAAAATTTATTAAAACTTCACGACTCATTAATAGTAAGTGATCATAATCGCTTAATAGAAAAGGAAAGTGTGCTAATGATGGCAGCCTTGATTAACGTATTTGACCTTAAGTCATGAAGTCAAGTGAAATTAATATCACTGAATGTTGAACATAAGGTTTTTTACAGTGCACATCATTTCAATCATCATAAAAGGCAAATAAACTAGTTTTGAGTTTGACTCGATTTGAAAGCCTTTTAACGCTTCACAACAAATTAAGGGAATGTTAATGAACTCCTACACAATGACAATTAAGTGACAAAATGTGAGTAGATGCAGAAATGGCTCTTTTCTATCAAGTGCTGGAGGAACGTTGTCCTACTGGCTGGTGAACGTGCAGGCAATTTGCTGGGGTACAGCCTCTCCCTCAACAGTTTAGTATGTGCAAGGGCGAGACTCAGCCGTCCTCCAAAGATTTTACTCTTTCCTAACCAGACAAAGCGGTGAGGGTCTATGAGGCATTATAACCCAGAAGGATATTACTCTTATTTGAAAGGACTAGCGATCCCTTTGGACGCCACCGAATGTGCCCTGTTCCCCACACGCAATTGGAACATTCTCCTTGGAGGGACTGAGGTCTGTCCTGCCCCTCCCTGGGAAGTCTGCATTCTTCAGAGCCTGGGTGCTGGGGAGAAAAAAAAAAAGGTTCATACTCTTCCATAGGGCAGGGATTATATTTCTTTGTTTCCCAGAGATTATGCCCATCACTTGGCAGGCCTCTGGGAAATTAGTGAAGGGGGGAGGGGCTGAGCCTGGGGGACACTCAGGTCACCCATTCTTTCAGAATTGAAAGTTGTGCACACTCAGATCCCCGCCACACGCCAGGACTGGGGCCCGGCGTCCCGTTCAGTTTCCAACGTCAGTGCCGCCGTTCAGTGTTCACAGCCACTCTATTCGCCGCAGTGGCTGTCGCCAACACGGGAAGCTGAGAGCAGCCCCGTGAGCGAGGTTCTCTTATTTACAGCTTTTGATACTTGGGGAAATGGAGGTTTGGAGAGGTTAAGAGGTTTTGACGCTAGAGTTTCTACTCTTTGCCACCCCATGGGGGCATAAGGGGGAGTCTGTCTTCTTTTGGGGGGGCATATAAAGCCTTGCTAGGTGGGGAGGCTCATGCTCATAGAGCTAAGCAACAGAGCAAGGACATAGAAGAGCAGAGGAGCCAGTGAGATGCGCTGGAGAGCCGCGGGACCCCTGGAGGCGAAGAACCCGCCGTGCGCTGCAGTGACTCGGGAAGGCTCGCCAGCGGGGAGCTGCGGGTGCGGTCGCGGTGGCCGAGGGTGAGGAGGTCTGCTTGTTTGTGCAGGGACAAAGTCCGACAGAAATTTGGGAGGCAGTGTGGAGTCAGGGCCTGGTGGCAGTGACGTTCGGGAGAACGTTCTGGAGAGGGAGAGGCAGGTGATAGCCCGTGGGGGAAGGCGGCAGGAACAGAAGGGAAGGGTAGCCGCAAGGGAAGGGAAAGCCCTACTGGCTCGTGGGATAGTGGCAAGGGAAGAGAGGGACGAGCCTGTGAATGCTGGAGTCGAGGCTGGTGGCGGGGCTTGCAGGCGTCCCCCCCACACTTCCCGAGAGAAAGTTGGGTCTTTTCCACTCCTCCCTCTTGGAACCTCTGCTCTCCCTCGTGGGTCCTCCTCTGCACAGGGGCCCAGCCTGGGGGGTTCTGCTTGTTCACCTTCCAATTCCAGGCACGGGCAAACCCCGCCAGTGCTGCCTCCCGAACCCTTCCACTCATCTCCCCACAGCATGAGCACCCCAGAGCCTGCCCCGCCCTCCCTAGCATGGGCCACGTCCCAGCCCTAATTGTTCCCTCTCCCTCTTGGCCGGCTACATGCTGGAGGGTGTCCACCAGCCTACCGTGTCTGCAGGCTCCCTACCACCTCCTCAGCCTCCCGTTCCTCTCCCCAGTCCCTCCACGATAGCCCACTGGACCGATTTTTCTTTCCGATGCACCATCACCTCCCTTCCGACCTCGGGCTTTCACACCGCTGTTGCCCCCTGGAGGGCTCTCCCCGCACTGCTGGTGCTTTCTTAAGGTTTAGGAGGATGCCTCCTGGGAGACGCTTCCTCTGGTCTCCCAGATTAAATAAAGCTGCTTCCTGGTTCCGTTCGTCACGGCACCCCATTGATCCCACAGGAATAGCGCCTTATGTGTCTTTAGTCCTTTGCTGTGTGCCCGCACGGAAAGCCCCTCACCGGAAGTGGTTCACAGCATCCCCAGACTCACCCGGGGAGGTTGGCTCTGTACCATCTTCACTTCACAGATGAGGAGACTGAGAGCACATGTCACCGAGGACCGTAGTTGTCACTGTCATATTTTATTTGTTTGCCTTTACAAAGGCTCTCTGGTTACTGGGTAAGCTCAATGAGCCTTCCCCGGCCAGGTACGTGTGTGCCACATACATGGGCAAAATCTGCCGTCAGAACTCATTAAAATGTCGCCAGCGACGATCGCCTAAGGAACAATTCTGTTTCACTGTCAGTAAATCCCAAATTAGGAAAAAAAAAAAAAATCCAGACACATACTTGAGTTCTTCACATTAAAAGAGGATTACCAATTTAAAACCTCAGGTTTCCTTAAAGATCTAATCCCTCTGTGGCTTTGAGAAAGGGGGGATTTGCAGGAAGCCCCTTCTGGAGGCACAGGGTTGCCAGAATGCCCTGAAGTTAGAGACGCAGACCCTCCAGTTGGGCTGCCGGGTTCAGATTCTGGCCCCCCACCCCGATCTGTGGGGGCTTTGCCAAGTTACTTAGCCTCTGAGTTTCTCTTTCCTGATCCTCAAAATCAGGAGAGCGGAACCTGCCTCAGAGGCTGCGGTGAAGATTTGCAGGAATGCTCAATGTTATGCCGAGGAATGAGGGGCCCAGGGGAAGCACAGATTCGCTACTGCAGACAAGAAAAGGCAAGAAGCAAGCAGGGACTAAATTAGAAATGGACTCGATGGTAGGGGGCTGTGGGAAGATCTAGAAGCTCCAGGTGGCGCCTGGGTGAGCAGGGCTTTGCGGGCTCTGCACAGGTGGGTTCCATGAGTTGCACGGGCGGGGCAAAGCTGAATGGGGGGCTCCCTGCAGGGCAGGCAAGGCCAGCTCACCCAGCACCTAGAGGTCACCGGTCCACGTGGAGGCAGCCCTGGCACCTCCCTCATTGCCCCTGTCCCCTTACATTGGTTTGCTACCTGGATGCATGGACTTGTCCAGCGAGGAAGCCACCATCCCACTCCTGTGCTCCACTTGGTGGCTCACCGCGGCTCAGGCACATGGGCAAGGGGAAAGCACGTAGCAAGGTCACTTGGCAGCCCAGTGCTGAGAGTCTGAGGTCGGCTCACCCCTAAACACAGAAGGGGTTGACCAAAGATCACTTAATACCTGTAGGAAAAAAATGCTGGGAAAACCTCAGTGGAATAGCAGAAGAGAGTCTACAGTTGTGCTCCGCCAAAGTGGACAGTCAGTTAAAATAGTTTTCAATTCCTGGGTAAGCAGAAAGATGCCAGAAAAAGGCAGAAAGGAAGCCGAAGGAGAAAGTCCCATCACAGGGGCCGGGGGGCTTGGGGGTGCTGAATTGAGGGCTGTAGAGGCTTCCCTGCCCCTGACCAGAGTCAGATGAAAGCCTTTCCGCATCCATGAGATGGGGAAGATCAACTAGCGCCCACCCTCCAGGGGCGGAATCAAAGGAGGACATGTGTGAAGGTGCTCTGTGAACCAAGACGACTTCTAAGTTAAGGAGATGCTACCCCAGTACCCAATGGACCCTTCAGGGACAAAAACATCCTGGAAGAACAAAAACAAACAAGGATTGTATCCGAGTATGGCTGCTTTCCTGTTCTGATGCTGGGTACTTTCGGACAACGGTGGTGTCTGGGATTCAAGGTCCAAGGACCAAGAGGGAAAGCAGATGTGGACAAGAGCCACGTCTGGTAGAAACGACCTTCTTATTGTCTGCTCTATATTTTCTTTTCCATTTGGGCACAATTTTCTGAAGCTGGAATGACATCCTTGCAAATTAAGGAGCGGAGCCCATGTTCCCTCGTAAGTAGATGCCCCAGTCCGAGGTAGGACTGTGATGACTGCTTTTGGGTATTTGCTAGAAGCTCTGACAGAAGGCCTGCCTCCACCACAGGCTCTCCTTCCCTGTCTCCATGTTTTCTAGGTGGGGGAAAATTGGGGGGGGGGGTGCAAAATTTAAAGCAAAGCAGGTACTAGGGACTGAGTGATTTCACAGAGCTGGCCATCCTGCCAGGGAGATCTAGCTGTTCTCCTCCAGCACTGCCCGGGGGGCCAGAGTGCCCACTGTCTGCTGTCATGAGTCCAAAGATAGCAGCCCAGGAAGTGACGGCAGGGGATCCGATTAGGGTGAGTTGGCACCCCTGAAGTTGGAGCCGGGCCGAGCACTTCCAAAGTTGTGCGAGAACAGGCCAGCTATGTTTTTCTGGGCACAGTCTGTAGGTAAATTAGATCTTTAAAACA
Organism: Mustela nivalis; assembly: GCF_964662115.1. Lineage (NCBI taxonomy): Eukaryota > Metazoa > Chordata > Mammalia > Carnivora > Mustelidae > Mustela > Mustela nivalis. The sequence goes on from NC_139021.1 coordinate 172,916,557, forward strand.
CTTAGGCAGGCTTTTGTCACTTGGTGTTAACTGTGTACCTTGCAACGACTTTAATTGGTTCCTTGTCTAGAATGAGGGACGGAAATGAAAGTGTGGCTCTTAGAGGAGCAGTCCTGGCACTCCGACGGCTTGTTAGATTTCTTTTTTAATCTGCTGTTCTTTTCCTTAAGGTGAGGGAGGTAATCGAATTATCTTTTTGAAGACAAGTTCATGCCGCAGTATGTCAGTCTGGGCTGCTCTTGTAACGTGGCCCCGAGTGTGGGTAGAGGGAAATGAAATGGGGATGTGGGGTGTACCTGTGAGCTTTCCTGCTCCAAAGCCAGGAGCCGTGGCCTCCCCAAGGAGAGAGGGAGTGGATAGTGTAAATGGGCAGTGTTGTCGCAAAACTGAATCCGAGTCCCCCTCTACCTCCCTGGGCTGTGTGACTTTGCGCTAGTCACTTGCTGTCTCTGAACGTCTGTCTCTTCAGTTGCAAAATTAGATCGATTCTGTCTTGGAGTGGGCAGGAGTGAGATCACATGCCCAGAGCCCATCCATCCTAGTGTTGGGGGGTGGGGGCGCGTGGTGAGCGCTCAGTAACCAATGGCATTTATTATTGGGCCGTTATTATCATGAGCCTTCTGTGGCACTGTCCACAAACCAATCCTTGACAGCCTTGTCACCAAGAAAGCTGACCCAGCCTCCCTGTCCATGTAGAGCTAACTCACCCTGTGTCACTGACCACAAAGTGAGGAATTATTAAAAACTTTCCGGGATACACTGTATGCACAGTGCCTAGAAGGTGCCTCTTCCCCAAATTGCAGCAATTCATCCTGAAAGAGGATCTGTGGGGCAGACACTCCCTGCCTCCTGGAGCTTTGCTGGATGAAGGAGAAAATTCTGGTCCTGGGAGTGCTCTGAACGAGGGCTGCACCTGCCTCCTTCCTCCAAAAAGCAAAGGCTGAACTTCGACTGGGTTCCAGCAGCTATAGAGTTCATCCTTCCTTTATCTTTTTTTTTTCTTTAAAAAACAACTGGTTAAAATAAATAAATAAATAAAACTGGTACACAAATATGGCAAAAAACTGTATCTAGGTAGAACCTATCCATCCATCCATCATCCATTCCTTTATTGTCTATCTTCTACCTATTCTCTATCTATCATCTATCTGTCTATCATCTCTCTATTTATCAACCATCTAATCTATGTTTCTACTATGGATACAAGGAGGATCATATTTTCCTTTGTTCTGTACTTTGCCTTTTCACTGAATAAACCACAGACCACTTCCAGTCTCAGTGGGTCTCTATCTACTTTTTACAAATGGTGGCACAACATTCCCTTGTCTCGAAGCACCATGAGTTCTTTAACCAGCTGGCTACTGATGGGCATTTGGGTTGTGGCAAGGACTTCCCTATTACAAATTATCCTGCACTGGCAATCCTTTTGCACAGACCTTGGCATGGAGTGTAAGAAGGCTGGGTAAATTCTTTACAGGGGAATTGCTGGCTCAAAGGGGATATGGATTTTAAATTACGATCACATTGTCAAATGGTTTTCTGAAAAAGATCATCCCTGTGTATATACCCACCCAAGGAGTTCTCAGGCCAGATGCTCCTCTTATCTTTTACAGATGGTGAATTCTTGGCCTCGAAGCCTAGATGCGGGAATCTTCGTGAGGATCAAAGCAGGCGGTGCGGCCAGCGGCGCCGGTGTCTGGGACTTTTATGGATACTCCGCTCCTATCTCTCACATCGCTGTGTTTTTGTTTATGCTTTATTTATATCAGCCAACACAAGCAGCCTTGTATCTTGTTCCTGTCACAGTTTTTATTCACTTTCTTGGCATTTCTCTCAGGGTTTTATTAGTCATGTCTTGTTCCAGCTCCTAAAATTTCTATCACCTGCATCCTGGGGACCTGGTTGTACTGCGAAGGTGATTAGAATACTAACGGCCTAGAGAAGGAAACCTGATGCCCCAGGGCACCGTTCTTTCCCCATTTCTGCTAGGATTCAGGGAACCTCAGAGTCCTGCCCGCCCCCAGGGCCTGCCCCCCATGCGGACATGAGGGGCTTCATTTCTCGGGGAAGGAACGTGGGGCAGCCTGAGGAACCCAAAGCCAGGAGACTTGTTGGAACCTGGGGTTTTGTTACACCTCTAAAACAGGCCCAGACCCAAATGCTCACAGACTTTTTATCTGAATTATGGAGCCCAGTAGAAATCATCCTAAACTTGGTCATTGGAAGGTCGGTCCAGGAGACAAGGGAGTAGGAAAGCCCAGTTGAATTAAAAAAAAAAAAAAAATCATAAAATTGTGTCCTACAGAGAACCGCCTGTGAAATGCAGGCTTCTGTCCTGGACTAGGCCAGGTCTTCTTGCTGTGCCGTGGACTGCCAAGTTGTAGACTGAAGCAAACAACGCTGGTGATGTTAATTACTGAGTTTTGTGCTTCAATATTTTGCCGTAAAACTCCTGGTAGTGATAAGGTGCCAGAGATTACAACCTCCCGGGGAGTCCTATTTGAGCAGTCAGGACCCTGATGTTAATGCCCACGTATTAAACACAGCCTCATGCGGTGTAAAGTAACTTTTCCTTGCCAGGCACTGGGCTATAGCCTGGAAATTGGGAAAATGACCTATTCTGTCTTTAAACTTTTTATCCAGATACTATTTTATAAGAATACACAAATAATTCAACATTTATGATTGTATCTAAAGAATTCACTAGTCCTATCCTCTAATTACAGAATTGTATGTTGAAGACATGAAATCAGTATCTGATGTGGCCCTCCACAGACCCTGGTTCCTTTAGGCATGCATAGAGGAGCTATTCGGTTGGGTTTAAACCAGTGACTCTCAATCAGGGGGTTTTGCTAGCTCCTCCCAGGGGGCTGACAGCATCTTGGGGGGTGGTTGCTACTGTCGTCTAGTAGGATGGGGCCAGGGTGGTTAAACATCCCACAACGGACAGGACCAGACCATCCCTTCCTTCCTTCAAGACAAAGAATCATCTAGAATCATCTAGAAGTATCTAGAAGCATCAACCACATTCGGTCCTCCAGCATCTTATCTCCTCTGCTGTCAGAAAGCCCCCGTATCTTGATACTGGGGATCTCCAAGCATCTGCAGACTTCAAGATCATTTTCCAATGAATTAAGGTAAAAGAAAAAAGACACTACCACTGTAGTTTTGTTTTTTGTGTTGTTTTTTTTTTAAAAAGAAAACAATGTTTATTAGGGTATCCTGGGGTGGAGGACCCCTGAACAGATTACATACGTACATTCTGTAGTGCTCGAGCAATATGTTAACAGAAAATCCAAACATCACAAAACCACTTCCAAAGTCCAAAGAGCAAAACTTGTACTTCTCTATGTAGGTGGTGCTCCATGGGTGTCTGTGGCAAAGGACGCTGCAGACAGCGGCGTGAGGGAGCCGTGTGGGGATGGCCCCGGAGAACACACAGGTGCCGCAGGAAAGCAGGGACACACGGCGATGAGATACAGCTGTTGTCTGGTACGAGTGGGAAACTCAAGAAACACACGATGGCAAGTGGCGACCAGGAGGGAAATCACTCATCTCGATCCTAACTGGAGGCTTCCGTGAAGCTCACTATAGCCCTGACCCCAACTCTGACGAGGCTGGGTGTTTGACAGAAGTCTAAAACCATCCTAAAAACCCAAATCCTCTTGGCTGGCTAACCTATATGAAACAGAAGGAACAGAAGCTGAGACATACCCTGTGGTTAGGGGTAAAAATGCAACATCATCTAAAAGAATAAACTTGAAAGCCCACACCCCGGAATCTCACACAGCTTCTCCACGGGAGGCGGATTAAACAAGAGAAAATAATTTCAATATCTAAGGGATGGCGCACAGGAGAACAGAAAACCCTTTAAAGAAAACTCTGCGGTGAAAAGCATTCCCCCCTCCTCCCTTGGGGGAGAAAGAGAGAGAAAAGAGAGATAATTAGAAGAAATAGAAGGCCCTGGATTTCAGGCTTCTGAAACCATTTCTTCAACCCTCTGAGGACAATCGGCTATTTCTGAATCTAGAAAAGTCTCATTACGAGAAGATCGCAGCCACATAAGGCAGGGCCATTGTAAGTGGGTTCTCCAGTTCCCATTCTCTCTTTCCCACATTTCAGAAATGCTTTCGGCTAAAGCTAAAAAATAAAAAAGGCAGATTCCAGATCAAGCACACTCTGCATACCAAAAAGACAATGGCGGATCCCACAGCCCTAAGGAAGTTGTGACACAGAGAGAGAAAAGGAGCTTTTGTGGTGGGTAAGTGTCAGATGTCCTGCCGGGCCCCAGTGACAGGTGACAGACCTTTAGCCACTCAAAAGAGCCTTGCATTTCTTCTACCCATGGCATCGCGTGGGTGTTCCAATTCTTTACCCTACTTTACTCTTGTCTTGTAACCTGGGTTATATTTGCTGCCACCAAGGGTCTTTGCGTACTTTCAAAGTTTTGCTGTTTGAACAAACACTGCTAGACCTGCTTTCCTGCGCTAGAGCAGCTCTCGTGTCTCCTGTTCCCACCTGCACTGCAGCTGGTGCCTGACACCTGGGCCAGTGCCACGGACATGGCCACTTGGCCATGCTCACGGCCCTCTGAGGCCTCCAAGGGTGACCCCACTTGGTTCCCCGTGGCAGTCTGACCCCCTTCTCCGTGTTGCTTGAGCTGTGCCGGTTGCTTGCGACTTCTTAAGGACCGAGTCTGGAAGGCAACTTCTTGTACGACCTACAACGAGAATTTAGATTCTCTGAAGGATGTTAAAATGAAGGATTCTGCCACCCGGAAAAGATGGGTGATTCCGCAGGCCGCTGTCAGACGGCCTTGTCCTCTCAAGTTACTCATGGAGGAGGTTCGGTCCTGAAGGAGGGTTCACTGTGCTAGAGCAGATGGTCCATAGAGGCCGTGATTGAAGACCACCTCTTTGCTTCTCAGGATGCTGGCACAGGACCGAGCTTGGTCCGGGCTTGGTGGAGCGGTCCACCTTTCCAGCCAGCATCCTGCACTTGACGCAGATTAAAATATCAGCAGACTAATTTCCCATGAAATCAGTTCACCCCATTTGGGGTCCTGTCCTTTCTGGGACTGGCTGGTGCTGCTCAGCTCGTCCTAGGGGACAAACGCTCATTTTTCATCTCTCAGCAAAAAACACGGCCAGCATATTTAAAGCTGCTTTGATTCCAATACTGTGTTCGACACTTCCTTCCAGGTCTGCCTCAGTAGCCTTTGCTGTCGTGCCCGAGAGCTCAGCGCCGGCGAGACAAGGCCGGCGGACCAGTTCTTGCAACCGTGTTACAGAATGAAGCCTTTCGATGCCCCCCAATTTTTCATTCACCCAACGTTGTTTAAGAACCTACCGTGAGGCGTGCTTCCTCTCAGGGCAATCTGGGGGGAGCTCCAGGAAGAGATGTTCAGACAGAAGAAGAGGCTGATGGTGTCTGGCCAGAATCTTGGTCTTCTTTATGAAACAGAAGTGAGAATGGTAAGAAAACACAGGCTGGGATGAAGAGAAGAAAATCCGAGAAAACCTTTTATTGACGCTGGTGCTGGGTTTGGCAGCTGCCCGGGAGCAAAAATAAACTCCTGATGGCAGGGAGACAAGACGCTGATGCTGGCACCTGCCAGGGGCAGACAGCCCAAGTCGCAGCTGCGCTGGTCGAACGAGCCTGGAGACCTCAGGGGGTGAGGACCTCAATGACTGGTAACGGGCTGCGGTTCTCTGCAGGCAGTTTATTGAAACAGGATTTGTGCGCCTCCCCACCCCTCTGGGCTGGATCTCAGAGCACTCAGAAGCGCAGGTGATGCTACCCGCTGAACCACCTCAGGCTTGTCTCCAGGAGCGGGGAGGGAGGAGCACATCAGAGAGCACTGGGGACAACCAAGGGATGCCTGCTGAGGATGAGCAGAGAAGACCATCCCATGGCTAAGGAGAGGAAGCTCAGAAGAGGGGAGGGCTGGATGGGGGAGCTGCCTGCTTGGAGGATTAACATCACCCTCAGATTGCTGGACTCCTGAGAGAAGCTTGTCTGTCTTCAAAAAGCCAGGGTTCCGTGTACAGTGGGCATCTGGCAGAGGAAGAGTCAATCTGGGCAGGACTACACTGAGAATGATTTGGATGAAAAATCCCCAGGAGGGGACCCTGTTAAACTGTTAAGTGATAAAGAACAGGAATGGGCACTGGGGCCCCCATAATCGACGTGAAAGGGATCAGAGTCGGCCCATCCTCTCAAGACAACTCTTCCTTGTGAAATGAGATGGCCCCCCAGACAGGCACAGCCCAGGAGGGAGGCAGCAGCAAAACCACCGACTGAAAGCCTCTGCCAGGAGAGCGTGTTCTGATGCAGAGTCCTCAAGGAGAATTCTAGACAAGAGACTCAGAACAAATGGTCACTCGAGAAGAAGAGTTGGGTCAGAGTCAGGAAGTGTCAGATACGTACATGAGATGCCTCTCTTAGGGATGAGAGGAAAACATAGCTGCTAAGGGTTTCTGAATGAATCCTCAGTTGTTTTACAGTTTTAGAATTTCTAAAAGGAAATGTCTTCCCATGTCGTCCAGATATCAGCTCCGGCTTGCTTTCCACCAAGACACGGCTGTCTAATTCAAGGGACTCCGGCTATTCTTGTGAGGACGAAGCTCCTATTTGGATCGGAAAGGAACACCAAGGGACCGCAGGACACTTACACCCATGGCGCCTGGCCTCCTGCCGCGCCTTGATTTTGCTCTTCATCTCTCCCAACTTCCTGAGTTGAGGGCAGATGGGTCCTTCTGTCCTCCCTGTTCCCAGCCCCTTGGTAACTCACGCCCATCTGTTGCCACTGCTTTTTGGTCTTTCTCGAAACTGTTGGTCCCCCATAGTCTCATTTGCTTAATCAAAGAACAGAAGCAACAAAAATCACAGGGATATGACTCCAGGAGATCAAGAACAGCGTTGAAAGGGAAATAGAAAATGCAAATGCATTTAAGCAACCCTTTTCTGGTCTACAGTTTATTGACTCAAATAAGTCACGCATGTCGGACTGCATGAATGAAAACTTATTTTCTAAACAATAGCTCCTCCAAGGCCACTGTTTTGTAAATAGTAACAACAGAAAAACATTTTTGCTCGTTCTAAGAAAAGAATTTGCTAATTATACCAACTCCCACTGCTTTTACATCTCGTTTCCCAATAAGCACTTAACACTGACTCAGAAATGCTTCCCCTCTCCTCCCTTCCCAGTTCAGCAGATGGAGTGTTTGGGAGTGTCAACTTTAGATAGAGGACAAAGGGACAAATGGGCGACAGGATGCCATTGGAGAGGACCCATCCTCGGAGCGTATGGACGATACCAGCAGTCTTCACAGAGACCAAATTCAAGGCCACAGCAGCTCTGGAGAAACCCTGTCCCATATTCGATTAACTCGAAGATTGCTTCCAAGACATTTTTTACTTTAAGATAAAGAATTATTAAATACATATTTTTTTAATGAAAACCACACTCCTCTTAGAGTCTGGATACAGTTCACTATACTTAATAAAAATAATCTGTGTAACTCTTAACTCATACTCTAGGGGCTTGAAAAAATTCTGATATGGGAAAATAAACATGGAAGGGGCATTCTGAATCCTTCTCTGTATTGTGCACTTCTTCCTTCATGTGCTCTATTCAAAAGATATTCAAACAGATATTGGTTAAAGATACTCAACACCAACTTGGAATGAATGTGCTTCCAATCAGTTTGGCAGTAGTGCCCTTTTTTTTCATTCTCTCAATAAGCAGCAGGGCATGGCTAGACTTGACCTATGGTCAAGTCTTGACCATAGTCTACATGGACCTAAGACCTACTAGGACCTACTGTTTCTGTGTTGTCAAAATCAGCTACAATGAGACGCTTTCTGCAGAAAGATCCCCTTACGTCTGCTGATACCCCAAATGCAGGGCCTGAGGGACAGGAAGTAATGCTTTTTAATGTCAGTATTGTTGCACAAGGAAGTCAAAGATTTAAGTCACTTGCCTGCTTTAGTCCCATGGCAAGCGATGATGGTGTTTCGGGTCCACTGTGTTAAACTGGGAATCACGCTGAATGGCAGAAACACCCGCTTGGCATGAATTTGTAAGAATCTCTCTAATGTGCTGTCATCGAACAACCTTTCCCCCTGTTTATTTCATCAGCAATTTATTTTCAAATTTAGAATTTGGTAACTCTAATATGCTTCTTTCTGAGAAGAAAAATGAGATCTTTGTTGGTGATCGATGAGGCTTTCCCAAATTTAATTTATGGGTTGCACATCCCCGTGTTCGTCACTGAAGGCCACCCTTGTTAGCTCTGATAAGTCCTATTTCCTCTCCGGTCATCTGAAGCTAATTACAACGCTGCTTACTGCAGAAGGAATCAATAGCTTTCTACAGTAGATCACATAGAATCAGACCCATATGCAATTAGTCTAGTGTAGATACACAGAGATACCTTAATTAAAACAAAATATGCTCTGTAAGAGATAGGCTTTCATAGAGGACCGGAATTCCAAATGTTCCGACACATTTAACGTTGTTTATTCAAAGAAAGAGTCTTCATGAAACCTTTCACTAATCAAATCTGTTTGATGAATTTTCCTTGGAAACATTGTGAACTGAAAAAACACGGAACTTAGTATTATACATTATGTTTATTAACATTTGGATATAAATGTACTTCAAACACCAACAGAGCTAAAAGACTATGCCTTTATCTTGGATTGAATAGATTTCCCACCCCAGTGATTTGATTAATTCTTACAAGGCAAACATCAGCGGGCAAAGGGGATCAGTATGAACTGTGCACCTTGGGTTCCTCCTCCAGCCCCTCTACTGATGTGGGGAGAAATAATGCTCCCAGCACTCCAGTTGGGTGGATACTCCTCTTATCTATTCAGTGTTGGAGAAGCATGGCTCCTAGCGCTCGATAGCTGTAGATTCTGAATGACCCCATCAACCAGCCTTCAAAAGTGCACTTCAAGGTCTACTCGTTTAAGAATGGAGAATGATGGAAGTGATGTGCGGAGAACAAGCCACACGCCTTGTTTCCAGAGTTCTGTTCTGGTCCGCGTATCTTTTGCCGGCCACCAACTCATCTCTACACACCTATTGTTGGTCTTCTTGATCCACAAGCCTTTCTTTCTACACGGTCAGTCCCCGTCTGTCATGGAGGACGCATAACAAGACGCGAGTTGATTCCTGATGACCTCCGGACTAAATCCCTCTAAACAGTGGGCAGGTCATCACCGCTGAGTACAACCCTTAGGAAAACAACTGCGTACCCCGGCATGGATCAGCTTCAGAAGAGAGGGTGGCACGTTCCTGTCCCCCAGCCCAGTCAAACCGGCCTGTGTCAAGTAACATGGAAGCTGAGGTCCTGGATTATGTCAACCGGCACGCATGCCGTCAGCCGCTGCAGCGCATCTACAAGGGGCCGCCAGTTTCCTCACAGGTATGCAAGCTTGTGTTTCAAGAAATGACAAAAGACAACACTTGGCTGCTCTGTTTCCTCCTGCCTGTCCACAGTTACGTGATGCAGAGCTTTCTGCTAAAGCACGAGGCTCCTCAGGGTCTGCTTCTGAAAAGCTGTCTTCGTGAAGTTAATATTGGAGCTAACACTATTTAGGAGAGGAAAACGAGCTCCATGTATTTTGTATTAAATCATCAGTAAAAAAATGAAGACAATATCATTACTTTCAAAATATAGAAAGCCAATAGTTGAAATCATTTAGTAGTAAAATTTTTTTCTACATATAACCTCATACATGTAGAGTATTAGAATGACATGTCAGCTATATTTGACTCTTGTTAGTGAAAGGGCTTCTCCCTCAGGTAAGGCTTAGGTCTTTCAGTGATCAAGGTACTGTTAAGTTTCACTCACACTCTATTCTGACTAGAAGACAGACACTACATCTGGATGAGACAGGTGTCTTTTGTTTGGTAGGAGAGCGTAAAACTCTTCACAGTACACAAACAGTGTGGAAAATGCCAGTACATATAGAAAGGGGAACACTGGCGCAAGCTTGTTTGCACGAAGTCCATCAAGATCCTCTGGATAAGAATCTTTGCTTTGTGACAAAGTAAGCTTGCATCCACCCATGGTAGGCTAAAGTGATGTCATCAGAAACCAAAGCCATTATAGGAGATATGGAAGATTTTTTAGAAATACTAAGTCCTTCTCTTGCTAGGAAAGGTCAGAATTAAATTGTTAAAATCATCCCCATCATCATCATCATCACGTCGAACATGGGCCCCATTGGTTTTATAGCCAAATTCACGCACTGCCCCTCGACAACACAGCAGGCCCCAAAGCCTTTTCAGTATGGAATGTAGCACTGTATTGGGTAGCCCGCAGAAGCCCTAAGGATCACAAGAAGATTTCTTAAAAACAAAAAACAAAAAAACAACAAAAACAAAAAAAGAAAAAAAAAAAGAAGAAGAAACAAAAGATAAAGTTCCAGTTGGATGAAACTGTTTTCTCAGTATCTCAACTGGGCTCCTAAAACTGGAATTTCAGATACACAAGAGGACAGGAAACAGCTTGGTTTTTGTCTTTTTACATGTCCATATTGTTGTTCAAATGCAGCTACGATGTTTCTGCCAAAGACAAAGATAATAAGGTGGACAGGGTGGTGACCACCAGAACCAGCAGTGGGCTCAGATTGCAGCGTGGAGGAGCAGCCATTGATTTTGTGGTTATGTGGCTGGAAGGACCAGCGAGACCATTCTTTTCGTAATCACGCTGTAAGAGAGAATATTTTCATTGTCACCCACTGCATGTATTCCCCCCATCCCAGTATATTTTAGCCACACTCTTTCTCTCTCCCACCTCCAACTCCCAACTAGCTGTAGCACTCACCCAAGCTGACCTAAGATAAGACCATGGAAACTTCAATTCCCTGACAGAAAAGAATCATGAATCTGGTTGAGAACTGGATATACAGACTTACAGAGTTTACGATAAACTGGCCAATGCTTGCTACTTGCTCCTCCACTGTGGCTTTTACTGAAAGCCATTTGTGGGACAGCTTTGCGTCTTCCTTCACTCCTACCTTCTGGATCTCCCCGTAGCTAGGGGAACGTCGAATGCTTCTCCTGGTACTGACTGAGGAGGAAGCTTGCTGTCCCTCCCCGTCCCGGAGGAAGGGTAGGAAAAATCATCTCAGAAAACTGGTACAGGCAAGTGTCAGTTCACATGGAGATGGGCCACAAATCACACTGAGATAGGCAGGGCTGTCTACAACTTTTCTCTCCATTTGCCCTTTCAACCCCAGATTTTCTAGATGAAGGCGCCTGCCCCTCACATCACTGGGACATCCCACACCAGAACCCTGGCTTTCGGACTCCCAGTTGGCACAGCTCTCCTTCCCTAAGATGGATGCCTCCGTCCCCACCACAGCATCTACTCAGTCCCATAATGCCGCATCCCACCACAACGACTGGCACCTGACAGCATCATTCATCTCCTCTGTACAATGGGAAGAGGAATGTGGTCTGCCCTAGCTACCTCTGGGTTGCTGCAGAGGTCAAAGGAGCTGTAGACAGAAAACCTCTGGTAAGCAGTGAGAGTTTCTGAGTGTCTTCTCTGTGAGGGCCGATTCTACAAGACTGTGGTCACACAGTCTCTGGCATTGAAACAATGGTATTTGTGCTGACTCTAGCTTGGGATGAGGATCCTGGGTCCCATATGTAGTTGGAACTTTGTGCCCTGGGATCCAAAGACCTCACTTGGCTCAAAGGGCAGAGGGACATGGAGGGTGCTTTAGATCTTTTTCCTAGACCTGAAACCTCATCGTCCTTGAACCTTTCCATCTTCACCACGGACCCATTGTTCTATGTCTAGAAATGCAGGGAGACCCAGAGAGAAACATAACTTACATCAGAAAGACAGAGGTGTGTACTGCCCGACATATTGGATTTCAGCTTCTGGGCCTGGGAAAGATAAACACATACACACATAAAGTCACTCACATTTCATAAGGAATAATGGTTACCGATGATCCACTAATCAGTTGTCTAGGACAGGGCCACTGGTAGAAATATGTGAGCCACAATTATGAGCCCATATATAATCTCAAATTTTCTAGTAACCACATAAGAGCTAAAGGTAAAGATAATTGTGATGACATATTTTATTTAACCCAATATATTATCTTTTCAACATGTATTCAATATAAAAAGTTATTAAATACTTTACTTTTTTTTTTTTCATACTAAGTCTTCAAAATCTGGTGTGTTTGACACTGCACATCTTATTTCAGACCTGCCCCACTTCAAAGGCTCAGTAGCTCTCTGTGGCTGGTGGCTAGCAGGGGCCACACAAGACTAGGTTACTAAAAACAAAGTTTTGTTTTTGCTTTTGTTTTTTTAGAGAGGGGAGGGGAGAGGCTTGAGAGCATGGGCTAGGGACAGAGGCAGAGGGAGAAAGAGGATTTTAAGTGAGATCCATGCCCAGCACAGAACCCAACATGGCACTTGATCTCATGACCTTGAAATCATGACCTGAGCTAAAATCAAGAGTCAGACGCTTAACTGATAGAGCCAACCAGGCACCCCAAGACAAAGCTTTGAAGTCATTCACATTCAGAACTCATTTATACCTATGAATGTTCATTCTGGGGATGTGCCTTTGAGGTAAAAATGTCACAATAAAAATCGGTGTTTGTTAGTCATATAGAGATAGGTCTTCCCGAAGCTCGTTTGATCATTTGTTTTATTTTTGCGTCCGTCAACAAGCATGGAGCTTGTTGGGCATTGCTGGGCATCAGGTGGTCGGAGCCAAAGGATGTAGTCACTGGGCTCATGGGGCTGACCTCTAGTTGAGTAAACCACTCATGGCTTGAGAGTTTGGACACAGGGCAGGGACTCTAACAGACGGATCCCCCTGGAGGAGCTGTGCAGGGTATTATGGGTCCCGACCCGGTAATGATAAAATTGCTTCCAGGGCTGTGGCAGGGGGCTAAGCTGTGAAGGCTGTGAGCTCCCCAACTCCTCACACCAGAACTAGTCCCCACTGAGCTTCTACCAGAGTTAAAGAAGAGTTTCCATCACTCAGACAATTATAGTAAGAACTGCTGACCCAATATCGTCCTTTTGTTTTGTAAAGGAAAACAGAGTGCAGTGAAGTTGAGTGACCTCTCCAAGGTCACATATTTACTGTGCAATTTACTGGTAGAGTCAGGATATAGACCAGGTCTCTAAAACTCTTGAAAGGAAAATGTGCTCTTTCCTCCATTACAGTATTTCTCCCAGGCAATCTTGGCACGCTTGGTTCTTCATGCTCTACCTGCCCCCAAATCTACATGAAGAGCCCCCCGCCCCACCCTTTCTCCCAAAACAGGAGTCTGTTGGCACCAAAGACAGATGTCTTTGGTGCCAACAGGATGATGCTGGTCAAGCATCACACCCTAAGGAGTGTCTGGGCACCTGGCTCCATGTGAACGGCTGCCGGTCGCAGGAAGACTTCTGGAACTCATTGGAGACACGCTAGGCTGCGGATGGCATGTTCACCCAAGGAGTAATTTATTGACCATAACGCTACTTGGGAGGCATCATAATCTTTACCTATATTTGCATATGCCAACTGTGAATATGAAATAGAAACCTTTAAAAAGGCATCGAGAGTAAGACAATGTGAAGCATCCTCAGGCTGTTCAAAGGTCACAAAATGTTATATGTAAGAGGATCAAAGGAGGAATGGGAAGAGGAGTCTTTTCCCAAAAGCCTCCTTTTAATCTATAGTACTAGCAAATCTGGTCCCTTGCATTGTTACCTGCAGAGAATAATGTACAGAACTTTACATGTTTTATTTCTGTTCAAGATTGGAATTGTGCCCAGATACCAAAATGGCCTTAAAACATCCCATTCTCTTTTTCCTTTGCTAGGCCATAATCTACAAAAAAGACACAAACCCTTGCTGTGGGCCTTTGCGTAATGAAGAAGCTCACTAAAATGTGCAGAGAAAGCAGCCAGACTTCTAGTCTGAGAAACATTATACCTTCAAGTTGTTTCTGTGCTTGTGATCACAGCTAAACTATGCCTCCGTGTTGTAAACCACAGGCCTCTGAGTTCTAAGGGTCGGGGAGGCCTCTTTCCTACTTTGTTCTGTATGATAGCACCAGTATGTAGGTTTTTACTCACTAAGTACACAATCTGAGAATATTCACCAGCTATACTCAGTCACTTTAGGAATGTGCTGAATACTTGTTCAATACCCATCAATATTAAATAATTATAAATTATAAATCTACCAATTATCCATCTACCAATGGATAAGAAGTCTCCTGTCTTGACAGATTGTCTGAAGTGCACTCTAGATCTGCAGAGGTAGATTTCTGACCCTCACTGGTCACCGAGGGTTCACACTGTTTAGTGCTTTACAGGCATGCAGGCTCTCGCCTTCCACCCGGAAAGAGCTCCATAACCCAGGAAAATACATTTAAACCAGCTCCAGGTCTGGGATGTCTCTGAGCTCTTTACCCCGCAAGGCAGGCATCTTGGTATCTAACTACAGGAAATGGTCAACCCCAGGTCTTGTCTCACTGTAGCCCCATTGGCTTCACTAAAACTAGAGGCAGCATCTCTAAGCTCGTCTTACCGGGAGGACCATTCTTGTTGGCATAACTGGATAACCTGCAGAGAGCAAAGGTAATAATGTGCGCCAGGGCCCTACAGAGGCTCTGAGAAAATGCTTCCTCTCCTGTTAAGCACCTTCCCAAACCACCAAAGCCCTTAGCACTCTAGAGGCTCAGCTTTGCATGCACACTGGCCTTTAAATGCCCTGCTTACACAGTGTGTTAACGCAGCGTTCCAATGCAAGGCGTGGGTAGAAACTCCCAGTACATGGAGGCAGAGTGGAAAGCCCTGGAATTCTACCTGAACTCTGCAAGGACCACGGTGAGGTCTGGCAGTCTGATGAGAAGGTGACGGGCAAATGTTACCAGTTATGGGAATAGCAGCTGGCTTCTGGGTAACAGAATCACAAGACTGGACAGACAGGAGATTTCCCCCCCCCAGCAAACCTGCAGTGCGTATGAGGAGACGAGGACCGTGGGTCTGCTGCTGAGACTGGCTAGCACTGCGTACAGGAGGCGCGCGGCCACACTGGGCGTCTAGGGCCTCTACAGGTTTGTCAGCTGCACATGGAGGGGCAGAGCCTGGGAGTTTAGGTTGCATGCTTGTGAGTCCTGTATGCAGTCGGAACCCCTCCGGTAACGCTGAGGGTCAGAAACATCCTATGCAGATTCAGAGTCCACTAAGGAAATCTGGCTCTTAGAGCTCATCTTAGAAGCCTGAGCAACCTGTTATTTCCACACCTGAAGGGCTTTTATCCCGAGCATTTTCGGCCACATCATCAAGCTATCGCTGTCTTGCTAATCAGGTAGGATAGATGCAAACAGAATTACAAGGGGGCTCCGCCTTTGACTACTGCGAAGTGCACTTACACGCTTGAAACATCATCTCACAGGTGATTAAAAATGGGGATGGTCCCAGGAAAGTTAAAAAAAAAAAAAAAAGTTAAAAAAACTTCTGAGACCTTGTAAGAGACTAGAAGTGTGCTTCTCCCTGCTGAGCTCTCGCCCCAGAAGACAAAGCGTGGAGCAATGGGGGAGCCAGCTCAAGGTCCTGTCCGTGGGCCCAGCAGTCTGGCTCATTAACGGGGGTCACAGGGACCCAGCACAGAGCATGGCCAGCCCGGACCTATCTAGACACCAAACCTTACAGTGTGGCTTTAAAATAGGACCTCTCCTAAAACAAACAAACAAACAAACAAAAAAACAAAAAGGAGAGAATGAGAGAGAGAGAAGGATAAAGAAGATAACAAAGACAGTGCATTTCGTTCTCCAAAAGTCCATTTTAACCACTGGAATGACGTGTTGAAAAATGAATCCTTTAATCTCTTTGAGGAAAGAGGGTTTCCTAGCGGCTAATTCATAGTCCTGTGGTTACTGGGGAAACCACCTGACTCTGAACAGAGGGGAAACGTCACCAGCAAACCACGGGACCACAAGGCTTTCAACTCGAGGATGAGGAGATGAAAGGGACTGGTGAGCCCGTTTCCAGCCGAGCAGACTTGCTGTCATTTTGGAAAACTGGAGAACTTGTATTCAGGCCCCTCCTAAGACCTGTCCCTCCAACAGTGTTGTAAAACTGTCCCTGGAGGTGATCTGCTAGTCCAGGTACGTCGGGTAATAGAATTTCCACCGCATTATAATTGTAGGGCCAGACCTTGCCAGTCCCTGGCACCAGAGGGTTAATAAATGCATTAGATGCTGTTAACCTCTGTTACCTGGAGTCAGACTGATGAGGCTCCTGCTTTTTAGCCCAGTGATTAGCATTTGGAAAGTCAGCCCTGGTTCCAGGAGGCTTCCTGTTCAGAAGACACAGATACACCCCTCGCCGGGAGGCCTCCATCCAGTGCCCTCCCCCTGCCCCAGGCCAGCACACAGACACAGGAGCTCTGCCCACAGCAGGATCCTGGCTTTTGCTGCCCCAGGACTCCGTTTCTGCAGAGAAGTCGGGGCTTCATCTTGGGCTTTCAGGCAGCGATCAGCGAGCAGGGCAAGGACCATTTCTCCACTCTGCTCCATGCATAAGGGCAGCCCGTTTCTGCTCTATCTCCAGAAAATAAAACCAGAGGAAGTTACCCAATCCAATAGCAACAGACTGTCCAGGCTGCAGCCAAATGGTCATAATTAATGATGCTTCTGGATCTTTTCTCCCTTGCTTTACTGATTAGAGAGATTTGCTATATTAGGAACCTGTTTGCTTAATGACAGAATACAAGCAATAAACAGAGAAATACACAGACTGTAAAATGCAATCAACTTCGCTCTCCAGCACTCACTAAGTACCGAGCTGCATCTATCACGCTTGTCAATACCTAGTTTATGAGCGTACGGGTCTCTTCGAAGCAGCACAAATTGGACCTTTGTGAGGGGAAACTGCTGCAGGAGTTCTTCCTGAAACAGCCCTTCCCCAGCTTCAATCTACACATCTTACATTTTCGGGCAGGACCAGACACAGGAAGGAAGGTTCTCTGAGCAGAGGAACCTGCACTTTTACATTGCATTTGAGAAAGGCAGACTCCCCTGACTACAGACTTTCGTGGGCAGTACTCACCGCACAGCAATTCTATTGTGACCTTGAAGCATATTCGTCCAAATTAATTTCTACACAAAAAAAGACAAAACAACTGCCTCATGAATCCGAGCTGTGGTCTGTCCAGGGCTCTGTTGTGTTACGCTCTTTTCAGCTTTTTGGATTTTGCCTGCTGGATGTGGGCGACCCTGGGAGATTTTACCACTGGTCTGGTCACAAGCCGCTGGCCGGCCTTTCTAAAGTCCCTGCCACGGTCTGTTTTGAAACTCACCTTCCTACGGATCTGCTTTTCCTACAAACTTGTTAACAACCACTTGCAACCACTGGTCTGAATAATGTGCAGTAAAGTCAGCTGCGTAAGACAAGTGGACACATAAATAAGCCTTGTTCTGAGCCCCTGGGCTTGAATGTTTGTCTTCTCGCACCCGTGCTCAGCAGGGAAGGGGTCCATTTCTACCAGGCTGCTCTCTGCCAGCCCCCCGGACGCTGGCATAGATTGGGGAGAGGCCGAGGGGCTATGGGGACAGGAAGCGTGAGATGGGGCGAGTGTCCTTCCGGGAAAGGGGCTGCTTTTCTACTCTCTCGGCAAGACACCATGTCGGAACTGAACTTCAGCCAGAAGACTTCCATTACACGAAGCTCTAAGAAGGCCTTATAAAGATATTTCCCTCAGCATGGGTTTGGGAAGGCCCCCTGGGTGCCAAGTTTCCTTAGTCTGGTATGCTCTGGGCAGGTTGAGCCTGGTTGTAAGACGGGGGCAGGGAAAGGCTTGGAGGCCTGGAGTCAGGCCTTCCCCAGAAAAAGTGCAGGCTCCGATCCTGGTTGAGCTGTTTAGACAAGGCCTCCAAAGTCAGTGAAGTGAACTGAACTGAGGCCAGATTGCGGGGGGCGGGGAGGTGTCGTAGCCTTAAAAGAGAGGTGGATTCCTGTTCTTGAGTCACACCCACGGAGGTCTTGGATTCCCGGCACCCACGGAGTATCCCAAGTTTAACTGTGCACTTGAGCTTAGGGCCAAGCCTAGAGCAGAAACCCTCTCACCTGACTGGTCTGGGGACGGCACCCGCAGAGTATCTGTCACTTGAGAAATGAAGTTAAAGGGCAAAATCATTAAAGTACTCAAAAATGACACATTTGTCTCAAATTTTTATTTCAAAGTTGCTTTTTTTTTTTAAATTAAAGCGTGAAATAACACTGAATGTGAGATCTACTCGTAACGAAATTTGAAGTACACAATACAGTCTTGCTGACTATAGGCCCAATGCTACCCATCTTGCATCACTGAAACTCTACACCCGCTGAACAACCACTTCCTGTTTCCCCTCCCCCAGCCTCTGGCAACCACAATCCCATTCTTAGCTTCTATGAGTTGGAGGATATTAGATATCTGATGTACGTAGAATCATGCAGTATTTGTCCTTCTGTGGCTGCTTATTTCACTAAGTATAACATCCTTCAGATTTACCCCTATTGTTGCATACGGCAGGATTCCTTGTTTATTAAGGCTGAATAATAATAGTTCATTGTATGTGTCAAATCAAATATTCTTATGTCAAATCTGAACATCAGGCATTTATTGATTTGGGGAGACAGGACCAAGGCCACCTTCTTTAAAAAAGTGTTTTCAGGCACCTGTGTGGGTCAGTCGGTTCGGTGTCTGACGTCGGCTCAGGTTATGATCTCAGGGTCCTGACACTGAGCCCTGTGTCGGGCTCCACACTCAGCAAGGAGTCTGCTTGAGAGTCTCTCTCCCTCTCTCCTTTGTCCTTCCTGCTCATAAGCACTCTCTCTCTCAAATAATTTGACATATAAATCTTTAAAAAAAAGTTTTTTAAAGGAAGAGTTTCCTGATTGGAGTTCCCTGGCTTATGTTCTGCAGAATCTACCTCTATAATTAGTTCATGGTCTATAATTTCCAGGTTTACTTTCTTTAAAACAGGAGACACTTTGTTTGATACCTACAGAGGAATCGCAGAGCAGATTTTTTTTTACCATTTTATAATTTTTCTCAGTCTTTTATGATTTTGCCCCACCCACACCTGATCCGAAGACATTTTCTAAAGGAATTTGGCTTTCTCAATGTGTTCAACTTAGTTTTCATTGAAACAACTATGCTTTCTTTTGTGCTTTTATTTCAATCCTTCATATAATACTGATTTAAATTTGCAAGCAAAACACCAACCATAAGAGCATAAAAAAGGTTTGAGAACAAACGTGCCTGACCCTTTTAACCCTGTCTCTCAACTGGAGAGACCAAGGGCAGAGGTGAACAGGAGAACAGAGGCACAAGCTTGGGGCATGCAGTCGGCCTTGGGCATTAGATATTTACAAGAGAACGGAGAGGCTGTCTTCTGTGATAAGTTGGTTACATGAGGGTCCATTATGAAAGCTTCTACTATGGTTTAGAACTTATTCCTGGTACCAGCTTGATTGATAAAAGATGATAAATGGAACACAGGCTAGGAAAGTCCTGTTCTTGGCTCTTCAACCGTCAGTTTTAATGATAATAAGCCCCGCCCTCCTTCTTACCTCCCAGAGTTGTTCTGAGAATCAAAGGTAAAGGGGAAAGTCCCTTCAGACCTCAGGGTGATGTGGAGGCTTGCCTGGCCTCTCTGTGTTCTCTAGGCTGGTATTCTTGGGCCAGGGCAGGGACTGGAGAAATGCAAAAGCTCAAGCTAATTTGGCTGGTGAACACAATATTGACTAGAACGGGCTCACGATCTTCTGTGAGTCCTCGGATTTAAAAATGAATGCACTGAAAGAGATACAGTCCAGTAAGATATATCAACAGTCCTCCATTAGCTAAGCAGTCCCCCGGGCTTGGTCATCAGTCTCCAGCACGCCATAAAAAGGATGCCTACAGCTCCGCACTTGTAATTCAACACTAATGGCACGATGGTGCCGACACTGTCTCCAGCAGGAAGCCCTAACACGGCACTCGGGCTGGCCTCTCTCCCTGCCAGACTTCCCGGGACCGTCCTGCAGCTGTGTCCCTTTTCCCTAAGCTGGAGCAAACACAGGCTGCAAACTACACCAGAGAACTGTGTTTTCCTTCATGGTTAACTTGTTTGATTTGTAATGTATCCAGACAAGAACCAATTATGACCTGTGTTTTAGAAAATGATGCCCTATTAACAGTGAGATTATACCAAACAGTGTGTGAAAGACATTTGGGCGTGGGGCCCAGGGGGTGTTTTGCAGAGCAAACCTTCAGTGAGTAGGGTCGAAAGGCGGCTCAGGGGATGGACCCAAAATGAAACATTCGTTTTCTCAAATGTGCAGTCGGAAATGCAAATGCGCGAGAGCAACAGAAAAGATTCATTGTGGTTTCTGATGAGAAGTGCATGAAGCCTGTCTCGTCAGACACGCATCCTCACCGCCATCAGATAATATTTATTAAGTCTCTCATTCTCCCGTGCATTTACGTGCAGCTGAGTGCGGCCCCGTAATGGTTCCGTGACTTATGGTGGTAACTAAGGGTTCATATAAAATGCTGTGGTCTGCCGACGTACTCGACCCTGGGCTTTTGTTCACCTCCTCTTCAGAAAAGGGAGCACCCTGTGTGCTGTGAAAAACCAGGTGAAAAGCCAACCTTAAAAAACTTTAAAGAAAAGCATGCTTTTAGTAGACGGAGAAAACACAGATAACTGAGGGACACTGAGCAGACTCACCGCAAGAACTGTGACCAGCTCCCGTTCACGACAGTCCCCTCCTATAACTGACCCCATGGGCGCCTCCCTGAACACTCCCCACCGCTCCAGGACTTCCTGAGCAGAGCTCTCCCCTAGCACCGATCGGGAAACATGGGCTCAGAGAGGCGGGCCCTTTGCCGGGTCTCTGCAGCTCGAGTGGCCGCACTGAGATGCATCTGTTTGACCTCAGTCCCCTCAACGCCCAAACCCATGCCAGCGGACTCTGTGCCGGACATGGCGCGCACGATCTCCCATCACCCCCAGACCAACCCCTGGAAGTAGTTCTGGTTATCCTGCAGACAGCCAAGAAGGTGCCCACCTTCTTGGAGGCAGTAAGAAGCCGGGGTCACGCCGGCTGCCTAGGAAATAGACAACAATGACCACTCTGGGGAAAACTCTTGCGATGTCCACTCCATGCCCACCATCCGCAGCTTCCCTTCCAGACAGCTCTGTCCATGGCCTGACTCCTCTAGGGCTTCAAACAGGAAGGGTCCAGTGGAGGGGAGCCTTTGGTTGAACCTCACCAGAGAACAGGGCCATTTTCCTTCCGTGCACGAGCTCCACGGCTCAAACACAAGGCAGGGGCTGTTATTCAGGGAGGCAGAGCTGGTTAGAAGTCCTGAGGATAAAAGGTCAGTAGGGGATACAAGAAATTGGATTTATTTATGGTATGTGACCTAAGTGTGCTGAGAGGTATTCTCATAGGTTACCCAGAACCAGAGAGCGTATTTATGGCCAAGATGGTGCAGACGTCCTAGCCCTTTTTATTAAGTATGTTTATTACCCAGCAATTGGGTTAAGCAATTGTCCAACTGCTGAATTACTGTCCCTCTGATGGGTCAGCTCACTGCCCCCTAAACCACAGGTGCGGATGGCCTAATGGCTCTTCCTAGAATGCACTGAGCACCGTTCTTCCCATCCCCATCCTAACGTTATTATTCCCATTTTTTTTTTTTAATTTTTGACAAAAGTGGTAAAGAAAAGATGTTTGGGGGAAGACATGGTAAGTAAGTAATCATAACAAACAGCTTCAGTCTGAGGCTGGCTCCCTTCTGCAGGACACACGCCCTGTATGATGCCCAAGTTCATGTTCCCCAGGAATTTGGGGGTAAAGGTCACCAAATGCCCCCTTAGTACAAGCTGCTTCTGTCTCATGCTCGAGCACAGACCCACCAGGAAGATAAAATCATGATAAAAGCAGTTGCTCGGCTGAACTGGAGGCTCAGTAACTACGCTGGAGAATTTTAATTCGTTTAATGATGACCATCCTCCGAGGCAGTAGTGCTCATTGTTCCCATATCACAGGGGATGAATCCAAGGGTTAAGGAGGCGAAGTTACTCGCCCCTGAAGTCCACAGGAAGGTTTGATTCTGTCGTAGCAAGAAGCCTGATCCTTCAGGATTTCCTATTCTTAAGCCCACCCTCTTTTTCTTAAAAACAAAAGCACTCAGCACGCTGCTGTAGGCCTACTGTGCGCATGGTCGATCATCGGGCATCAGCACACTCCATGTTTGGGTTATATTATCGCAAAGCCAGCTTGGTTTGGGTATAAACTGAGAGATGGTGTTGCCTGCGTGCTGCACGGACTTCAGAATCAGTAAGTGCTGCCTCCCCCCCTTGTTATAACGTCGGGGAGGCCACGTGCTGGGGCACAGAATGGGTACAGACGGCAGGTGACACCTAGGACAGCAAGAACGCCTGCCACCTGTGGGCAGCGTTGCTGATGTGACGGTGACCTGGCAAGGGCTACCCAGACACCCTTGGGACAGACAGCCGTCAGTTGTTGCCAAGCAGCACCACATTTCAGCCAGAAGATCTCTGGAGCTGACCAAGAAGGGGGAACTGAGTGGGAAGCAGGGAAAAGGAGCCTCTGTCATTTCAGGGTGATGCAAGAGAGAGTTTACCACTGCAGGAGCTTCCTTCCCACTCCCAGCCCAGGGGGCGGTTCAGAGTCAGCCTCTCCACCATTACGTCACAGCCACTGCTGCTAACAGAGCGGAAATGCGCTGTGAGCCCCAAGTCCTTGCACCGCACCCCCACCAGGAAGGACTCCAGCCACGTGGGCTCTTCCTTCCATCCTGTGCCATTTCTCTGCGATGGGGCCCTGACCCACAGCTGGTCCACCCAAGGATCACTGCACCCAAGGGTCCTGGGACTGTGGTCCCAGGGTGTGCTCCATGGTGACTATCTGTGTACCTGGTCTGGAGCCTCCTCTTTTAACGGTTTCAGTTGTCTGACAACATAACCCTGGAAAATCCCAGAAATTTAACAGCACGAACTATAATTCCAATGACAACATGAGATAGTGCCTATATGCTATATGCTAATACTTTTATTACTCTTAACAACAGTACACAATTATGGTATAATGTAGGGCTTCCCATTTTGCCACACACTCACAGAATGGTGAGGTCTGGGCTATCTGGAGGCATTATTAATACGGGGTTTTATTTAAGTCAGGAGCCGGGGTTGAAGCACTGTGATCAGGGGTCTTTGGTAAAACAAAGAACCTTCTCAAGAGAGAACCAATTTACTCCCTGTTCCTGCTAAAGCCCTTCAGGCCTTGCTGGTGTCCACCTTGCGCTTGGCAAATAGACTTATTCTGGCTGTAGGAGATTAGGGAAAAAAGATTTTTTTAAAAGAAGGAGAAAAAACATAACTCAGATACAGCGCTCTGTGTGCTTAATTTGGAGGGCTTTGTGGTTGAGAAAAATAGATGCGATGATCTACCTTCATCAAAAAGGTGACATCTGGGTTCATTAAAGATATACGTTAGATTTTGATAAAGGCTATTTTTCTAAGTCATTAAATTGGTTTTTAGAAACCTTATACTCTCCTTCATTTGAACAATTATTAAACTATAAAATAGAATTGCACAATTGCTAAAACCGTAATCTGAAAGTTTATAGCCGGCTATAAAACGCTATATTATTAAACTATACTGAAGATGCTCAAGCCCATTACAACTTTTTAAATGAATTATAAAACCCTTTACTGCTGATAAAATAATCTTAAATTACAGTACTGTGTATTCTAACAATATGTTCAACCAAAGTTTGCTACAATGCAAACATGCCAATCACAGAAAATCGTTCCTTGAATTAAGTTTGCAGAAGCTCGTCGGTGACAGCAGTTAGGAGAGGGGACACTGGCAGGCTGGGTGGGTCGGCCCTTCTGCCCCAGGGAGGGTCTTTCCCCATGTCCCTTCCACCAGAGGACCAGCCAAGAGGGAGTCTCTCATGTTCAAAGTCTACACAAGAGACAGCAGAACCCTGTGTACTGCATTGCAGGGAGGCTTGTAGCAACAGTGATTTTTAAATTCACCCCATAAATGAGATTTTTAAACTGTCAAATATTTAGTTATGCAGGACCTGCCCCTCCCACATATGTTATGGACGGAATGGGGTCCCCCCCCCAACTCATATACGAAAGCCCTGTTCCCCAGGTCTTCCGGATGGGACTTGATTTGAAGTCAGGCCTTTAGGGAGGCGATTCAGTGAAAATGAGACGGGTCCCAGACCAGTCGGACTGGTGTCCTTATCAGAAGAGGAGATTTGGACATACAGCGGGACGCTGGGGACGCACAGGCACAAGGAAAGGCCACGGGAAGGCTCAGTGAGAGGGTGGCCATGTGCAAGCCACAGAGAGGGGCCTCAGGAGGAACCAGACCCCCAGACCTTCCTCCGATTTCTGGCCCCCAGAGCCGTGAGGAATAAATATGTGTGGTTGAAGCCCCCAGCATGGGTGCTTCGTTGCGGGGGCTGAGCACACCGTTGGGGGTGCCGACGCTGCTGTCGGCGGATGGGCCGTGTGCGCACCTACCCACCGCGGAGCCTGACTCCCAAGAGGAAACGTCTGTCTTTTTGGTCCCAGTTACACGTTCCAAGCTTCCAAGCCTAATGGGGTTCGAATGCACTACGGAAGGCGCATGTCGGCAGGCTGCGTGGCAGCCTTCATGGAGTCATCCCCAATTTTTGAGCTCTGAATTCAAGCACTCTCCTGGATGAAAGGCTTTGAAAACGCTCTACAAGCAGTTATTCCAAGAACTGTTTTTACAACAGCCTCTTTCCTCCCAGGGCTAACGTGGGCGGATTCTGGGAGGCAGCTCCCCTCTGAGCTCATCGGCTGGCACCTGGCGCTGCGAAGATTAAGTCCCAGGAGGCCGCTGTTGGCCTCTCTGCGCTGGGAATAGTCGGGCCCATCACGCAGGGCCTCTAGGCCACTTAGCAGCCCAGTCCAGAGCTCTGCTGTGAGGCTTCCAGGGGAGCCCAGAAGCAGCCTGGGTGGGGGGGCCCCTGAGGCTTAGCACTTCTGCTCAGGGAAGACCCCTTGCAGCTCATCTCTCCTGGAGTGGGGGAAATCAACTCGCTCTGAGCATTATGCAAAGGTAGCTCTAGCCAACATTTGGACTTTTTTTTTTTTTTTTTTTAATGGGACCGACATGCTGGTGGGGACTAGAAAATACTCTGTAATAGCCAGAAATGATGGAGACCTGACAAAGACCATAAACCAGATACCACATATCACAGGCAGCACCAAGGTCGTTTTCTCAAACAAAAGGCTCAGGAAATGGCATCTGTGTGGCCAGAGTCATTTAGATTCCGCACACGAGCTGCAGCTCGGCGGTGACTGGTCTGGCACGGGCCAGCGGTGACTGGTCTGGCATGGGCCGCACAATCCTGCTCGACTCCCCTCGCCGCCCCCCTGAATGCCCCCATGTCCCGGGTCCACATGCGAATCCTGAAGGGGGTCGGGAATACACATTTCCACCCACTCTGGTCAGCTGGCAAAAGTCTCCTTTGAAATGTCCCCTCTGGGTGGCTCGTCCAGGGTGCTGAGTGGTGAGAACACATTCGTCAGAAGGTTGAGGGTGTGCGGGGCCCTGTGGGCTGGGAAGACCAGCAGGTCCTCGGATGACGAGAAGCCAGCGGAGAGCCTCAGTCAGTGCCTCCACAGGTTCCACTCCAAGAACAGTGTCACCTTGGGAAAATTAACTTAAATATCCCAACATGGGCATTTGGTGACTACTGCTGCCCCTTCCCATTGTTTTGCCTGTGCGACCCAGGGAAGACTTGGTCCAGTGAGGCTGCTTGCTCTCCCATCTCCACACGCCCCTTACCATGCAGGGAACCTGAAAACACTCTCCAACAACTTAATTTCCCCTGTTATAGAAAGGAAAAGGGGGTCTTTGAGGCAGCCCTCATTTCCCGGGCAGTGGTCCACCTTCAGGGACGATTCTGCCCTCTAGGGGGCATCTGGCTCTGTCTGGGGACGTGTGTGGTTGTCACCATAGGGGAAAAGTGCTACTGGTATTTAGAAGACAGAGGCAGGCGTGTTGCTCAACATCCTACAGTGCACAGGGCAGCCCCAAACAAAGAATTTCCAGACCAAAATGTCAAGAGGGCCAAGGCTGAAGAAGTCTGATCTGGGGGAACTGTCCAGTTCCTGACCAAGAGATCACCCCACGGTCCTTGCTGAAGTTTCTAAGATCGGCGCAGAGGCACACAGTCCACCTCCTGGAAAGAACAGAGAAGCATCTGACTCTAAATTATATTCCCAAACCACCACCCTGACAAGATCTCACCTTTCCTTGACCTTAACAAGCCTGTGCTACCCGTGCAAAGCCACTGGAAAACGGGACCCATCAGGCAATGCACAACACAGCCCGGCCCCCACAGGGCATTTCTCTATGACTGGAGATGGGACAAAAAGGACCAGTGCTATCCAAGGGCCAAAAGCATCACAAAACTTACAAAGAATAAAGACTTACACGGTATCTCCTCTGAGCTGGGCGCCACACTTTACACACAGGATCGCACCGAATCCCTGTAACAGCCCAGGAAGCTCCAGCCCTCCTGGGCGGCCATGGCCATCCCCACTTCAGGGATGAGGAAGTCCAAGCTAAGTAGTTTGCCCAAGTGGGGCAAGTGGGGGAAATGAGCCCACGCTAGAAGTTCAACTCCAGCTTTCTTATGAGAAGTTTCACTCTTTGGTCCTAGAATTAAAATTAGAATTTGGCTAACTTTTGTTCCTGGTTTCTGGGAGAAAACCTTTACACACTTGGAAGTTCTTCAGCAATAGGAGTGCCTTTGGTATTCATGAGCCCTTCCGATCCTACCTGTGTTTATGGTAATGAGATCGGGGTTTGGTCACCAGAGAGACCAACTACTGGCCAAGGGGCTGGGGCTTTGAATCATGGGAGGTCCCCCCAACTGCTTGACCTCCAGGCAGCAGAGAAGGGTAGAAGACTGCATTCAATCACAGGCCCAATGGCTCAATCAATCACGCCTGTGTAATGAAACCCCAATTAAAGCTGGTCACTGCAGCTCAGTGGCGCTCCCTGGTGGGTGAATGCATCAATGCCCTGGGAGGGGGCAATGTACCAACCCCACAGGGAGAGGGAACAAAAGCTCTCTCCCGGAGACTGTCTCAGATCTCAGCCTCTGTATCTCTCCATTTGGCTAGTCCTGATCTGTTTCCTTTATAATAAAACCGTAATCCTAAGCAGAGTACTTTCCTGACTTCTGAGTCATTCTAGCGGATTGAATGTGAAGGGTCTTGGGAAGCCCTGAATTTGTAGCTGGTTGGTGGCCTGGGGAATCCCTGAAGTGTGGCTGGCACCTGAAGTCAGGGCCGTCTTGTTGGGGACCGTGCCCTTAACCTCTGGCGTCTGTGCTGTCTCTGAGAGCTGGCGTCAGACCTGAGTTCCAGGGACACCGGTTGTTGTCAGAATAGATGTTGTTTCCTTTCTTTATGCCGGTTTACGAACCAGTCTGGCTCCTCCATCTGCCAGATGTTGCGCAAGAACGTAGAGACTGACTTTCATCTCTATTGAGTGAATAATGTTACCTAGAAACCGAAAGCTAAAGTGCTCTGATTTAGGTAACACAGTGTAGTCCTTTAAAACGCAGAGAAGGGAAGATGCTCCTTTGGTCGCCCCCCTCCCCCGATCCAGCCCCTCTGGGTCTCAGGCCTATTGTCGGAACAAATGGGAATAATAACAGTACTGACCTCATCAGGTTACTGTGGGGATTAAGGGAGTGACTCTATATACACATAATGTGCTTAGAACAGTATCGACTCGCGGGAAGAGCATATACACATTTGCTTTATTAACATCCAACCATAAGAACTAGCACTGATGTGCGCTATCAGAGCAAATAGTTCCGGGTTCTGTCATATTCAATGGTTTATAATGCTTCTCAGAGGCGGCTTTGGGGACCACTGTTGTCTGTGACACTATGTAAGGGACATTACTAACATTTTTAATTTTAATATTTATATATGGATTATGTAGAGAGAACTAGCACACTGACTCACGTATATGTCACATGTGATTTAACAGCTTTGGATGAGTCTAAAAATTATGGTGTTCATATAAATAAGTATATCTAAAAATTGAGTTGTTTTTTTTTTTTTTAATCAGATTGAGAGAGAGAGAGCACAAGCCCGCAGAGCACCGGGCAGAGGGAGAGGCAGGCTCCCCGCTGAATAAGGAGCCGAACGCAGGACTCCATCCCAAGACCTTAGGATCATGACCTGAGCCGAAGGCAACCACTTAATTGGCTGAGCCACCCAGGCGTCCCTAGTAATTGAGTGTAAAGATAAATATGAAGCAAATAGTAATACTGGCAGAATGCAGACGTGGGAAGGAATCAAAGTCCTGGGGTCAGAGGCTGGGATGCGAAGCTGGTTCTCAGACACTATCTTTTCTGCAGCTACGACTGTTTCCTGTTTACAGCCGTGTCACATCTTCCCAAGGTCAGCGCTGGTTAAAGAGATGTGGCAACAGCCCCTGGCAGACAGTCCCACTCTGGGACCAAGGTCGGACCAAGATCTGACTATTGTCACGGCCCCAGTCATACCATCAAGAAGCTGGTTGTTAGGGTAACACTCCTAGGAGACCCTTCTGGGCGCGGGGATATGGAGTTTGGAACTGTTATAAGCCTCAACACCTTGTCCTTTCTCCCTGCCTTTTGGTTTCCCTTCCTCCAAAGTACACTTGTACTTCCCTCCGTCCTTAGGACTTTTGACAATGACCAATTCTTAGAATCAGCTGGGTATCACCCCGTTCCCACGGTTCTTAAAATCTAAGAAAGCGGCCCCATCTTTTTTCCTCCATGGACTCCCAGTCCCTGGGAAGAGCCCTTCCTTTAGGGTCCCAGGGTCCAGAGAGAAAGCGCTCACACAGCTCATGAATCACGCGAAGAGTGGTAACCCCTTAACCACGTGGAGAGGGTTGGACAGTCATGCTGGGCCCTTTGCATAAGGGAAACCAGGTCTGAACCTTCACAACCGATCTGGGAAGCAGATGACAGTGTAGAGCAGACATTCGGAGAAGGTAGGAAACGTGCCCTAGATCACAGAACAACAGGAACAGAACCAGGGTTCTCACTCTAGTCCATCTGACCCCCAAAGCTCATGCTCTTCCCAGCAAAGCCCCTCCTGGGCTGTCAACCACAGGTTAAAGGAAAGCACCGAAGAGGTGCCCCAGGGAGGCTCTGCCTGCTGGCGTAGGAGGACTGAGTCCAGGGGTGAGCGTCTCCATGCCAGCGGCCTAGTGTGGAAGCAAGCACCTCGCTCCCTCCCCCCCAGCTTCCCGCCCTCCCACCAATCACCCAGGGCAAGATCCCACCACCCTGGCCTGCCTCTCAAGTGCCTCTTCTCCAGTGGAAGATTAACAGGACGCCAAAGCACCCCATTGCGCTGCTAGCATAAATTGCAAGAAAAACATTTAGAATATTGATTAAGTGCTTCATGCTCGAAGATTTAAATTTACCTCCTGTATTTCCAGGATTAGCTGACATAATGGGGTCAGTCTGCTGGCACAAATGATTTACGGAACACCCATTGGCAGCTTTCCTTTTAAAACTCGACACTTAAAATTTTCACTTGGTCACAGCCAGAGGAGTCCTGGGTATTGAGCAGGTTTGGATGACTGCCTTCCTGCCGCCGCATCTAGAACTTTTGGGGTCTGGCCCTGGGAAGAGCTTTGAAATCATTTCTGGTTTGGTCTGACCCTATCAGGTACAAAGAGACTTTGTTTAGGTGACGAGGTCCTAAGGCGGTGGAGGGTTATGCTGTTCTTCCGGGATGGAAAGTCTTGTTTCAGGTCTAGATAAGTTTCAATATTCTAATATTTAATATTCTAATTAAATATTTGAATATTATTCTAATATGTAGGAGTTAAATGGCTGGGCAAATCTTGCCTGCCCTCTGCTCCTCTTACCAATGGGTAAACATCCTGCATCACATAAGCTCCCAGCCCATTTCTTTTTTTTTTTTTTTTTTAGTATATTTTGGTGAATATATTTCTTTCTTTTTTTTTTTAAAGATCATATTATTTATTTGACACAGAGAGATCACAAGTAGGCAGAGAGGCAGGCAGAGAGAGAGAGAGAGAGAGAGGAGGAAGCAGGCTCCCCGCCGAGCAGAGAGCCCGACGCGGGACTCGATCCCAGAACCCCGAGATCATGAACCGAACCGAAGGCAGTGGCCCAACTCACCGAGCCACCCAGGTGCCCTCCCAGCCCATTTCTATAAGCTTCAGACTATGCTCTGCGAAGAGAAGAACTGGTTCCAGTCAAGGAGGCCAGGAGTTAAAATCCAGTGGGTGCTGCAGGTTCTCCGCTCCAGGAAAAACATTCACCTCAAAGTCTTTGCCCCCACAGCCAGAGAGGATCAGTAGTGTCCCTGTTGTGGGGCCCTTAGGGCCAGCATGGTCTGACCATCAAAGCAGATGATGGATGATCGGTGGGGAAGAGAACAGCAGCCCTCGGCACTGGTGATTTCAGCAGTTAGCCTTCTCACAAAGACTATCCCTGGAGATGCTCCCATAGCTCCTGTGTCTGAGAAAACCACATTGGTGGTTTCTTTCTAGAGTGCGGCCTTAAAAGTCCCACTAGGGAGAGGGGAGGAACCCTACTTGAGATCGGTCTACAAGCTCTGGCCCTCCATGTCTCTCCACAGAGAAGCTTTCTTTGGCTCCTAAGAAAAACGGACTTTGGTCGTGGCTCTCACCGTGCACTAGAGCTCACCAACTGCTCACAGCTTTCCCCTACCCACCCGCCAGCCCTGGATCGGACTGTGTGTTCCCCAGGCTACCAGACTTTCTCTTCTCAATCACAGCCCTACAGAGTGGAAAGCGGAAAGGGGCAGAGGCAGCAACCTTTTGCCCAGCGTCCTCGGCTACGGTCCCTGGGCTGTCTTCCTCAGCCTCTAGCCCCCTGTTTGACCACAGAATCCAAGACCTACAAATGTCACTCTAAAGGGTCTTTACTTTAAGCTTCCAGAATTAAGTGGTGTACAATGAGGCAAAGTAGGGATTTTTCCAACACCTACTTACATCTCCCAAAGATATTTACTTTAAATAAGCGACGAGTACAGTCCATTTGGTTTAAATATCCTGAGCTTTTTCCAGCTAGCAGATCACTCAAGTGCACAGAAGATGAAATAATTGGTAGAATTTTTAATCTTCCTTTGTTTTTCATGTGACCACTTTGTACAATTCAAAAGGATATTCCAACAATAGCACAGCCTGCGTCATGCTTGTTACTAATATGACTGCCAATTAATCCTGACATGGGAGCTTGGCGGGTTACCCAAAACCTGGTATTTTATCACCTCAGGGGGTAAGCACTTGGACATTTCTATGACATTTTATACTAATCAATCAACTTTCCTTTTTTAAAGGCAAGCCTTTCACAGGAACTACAGAAGAGTCCTATACGCCCCACACCCAAGGCCACCCATTTCCCCACAAGAAATGCATTTAGTTCTGTTGATTATTACACTTCGAAGCCGACTTTTGAAAATGTTTATTCTTATCTCTTCCCTTCCAAAGGGGAAATCTATCTCAAATGTTAAGACAGGAATTCAAGTCCCCAAGAGTTTCCTCATATTATTGTATATTTTAAAATATTACAGGAGGGTGCCTCTCGAGGGAAGTGAACTTTAGAGCTGCCAAAGATAGTTGACTTTCTCCAAATCTGCTACCTATGGATCCCAAGCTGGTTTAAGTCAGTTCTGTTCTGAGTAATGACACACGCAGCTGCGACAAACGCCATTGTAAGATATTTCCAGGACCCCCTGGCAAATGGTAATTTATCTGGAGACCGCCAGCCAGGCAGAAGAAGGACAAATAGGGAGAATGAATCTCCTGGGAGCCCTCTTCCAAAGCAAGAGTCCTAAATCAGTGCCAGGGACCATGTTCTCGGGGTGAAGGCCCATCTCTTATCACTCACTCACCCCCCATCCTCTGGCCTCTAGTGATTCTTTCTATCGTTGTTAGGATAGGTCATTCAAAAGACATCGCCAAGCTGTGAAAATTTTACTGGCAAACTTTCAGTCTTTTCCTATTCCCTGTCTCCTGGAATTGCATGAATAACCCCAACCTAAAGCATGAGCTTTGTGCTTCCCCTATGACTTGAATGGCTGCCTTCAGGAAGCACCAAGGCACATGGTCCCTCACAAGGAGCTTTGCCCTGCCGCCATTTCTATCCTCTTCCCCCGTCACAAGCTTTACTGAGGTAACATTGAGAAATAAAAATTGTATGTATTTAAGGACTACAACCTGATGTTTTGATACACGTGTATCTGAGGAAAAGTTTATCACAGTAAAGCTAATTAACATATCACTTAGGTAGCTACCATTTTGGGGGAGGGTGGGAGCAATTAAGATGTACTCTCTTGGCAGGATCCAAGTATCCGATACACTATTACTAGCTGTAGTCACCATGTTGTATACTAGAGCTCTAGATCCCATTCATCCACGTGACTGAAACCTGTTCCCTCTGAGCGGCACCTTCCTGCCCAGCTTCTGGTAACCACCATTCTCCTCGCTTTAAAAATCGGAACTTGGGGCACCTGGGTAGCTCAGTAGGTTAAGCCTCTACCTCCAGCTCAGGTCATGATCCCAGGGTTCTGGGATCAAGCCCCGCACTGGGTTCTCTGCTCAGCGGGGAGCCTGCTTCCCCCCGACTCTCTGCCTGCTTGTGATCTCTGTCAAATAAATAGATATAATCTTTAAAAAAAAAATCTGACCTTATCAGATACTACATGGAAGTGAGATCAGGAACCTGGAGGCATTATGCTAAGTGAAATAAGCCAAATGCAGAAAGACAAATACTGTATAACTTTCTGTTTTTTTACTTCCTCCTTTCTGTCCATTTCTAATTCAAAGAAAGATCCCAGGTTGGTTGTCCAAGGTCATGGAATAAGGTGGAAATATACCGGCCATTAGGCAGAAATCCCAGGCCCTCCAGAGAATTACTGTGTGATTCTGGTTAAGTTGCTAGCCCTTCCCTGACTGTTGCCTTATGTGTAGTAGGGAAGGATGTCTGTAAATCCGGCACAACACCAACTGTCTGCTGTCAAGAGACCCAATGGCCAACTGATTGGGGATCAGACATCACATGGGACATTTTTAAAGTACCATTCTGGAGTATTCCTTCTGCCCCAGGCCCTGAGGTATTACCCCCATTTAATTCCCCCCATGCTGGCAGCTTGACCACCCTTGAGTTTCGTGAAAGCTGAGGCTCAGAGAAGCCCGGGCGCTGGTGAGGAAAAGAGCCTGGGTCTGAACACAGGCTTGGCTGCAGAGCCCAAGCTCTCACTCTCTGCTTCACGTGTGCAAAAATGGGTTCAAGCAGGCCGTTCCCTTAAGAGGAAAGGTGAGGTCTGGTAGAACCCTGAAGGACTCCCCAGAAATGAAATGCCATTTAGCTCCAACTTATGTGGATTATGTGTGTGTGTGTGTGTGTGTGTGTGTGTGTGTGTCTCCCAGGGAAGACAAGTATGGCTGCAACCTTACTCCTTGGTCAACCCCCACTGCCATTTCGCCCTCTGCAGAGAAGTTAACTAGCAGCCTCAATGTAAACATCATGCTTTAATTTTACTTTGCCCCTCTACTCAAGAGGCAGATTTCCTATCACTAATACAGGGGAAGGCAAAGCGTTGTTTCTCGGGAACAGAGCTCATGTGTCCCCTGACGTTGCCAGGGCAACCTTGCGGCAGCACCGAGTCCTCCTGACAGGGAGGGGTGGCTGGGCAGAGCTGTGTTCGAGGCACAATACTGTGGGGCCAAGACATGCGGGCACCACAGGAAGCAGAAGCCAGGCACTTTTTTAGGGGGGGGCAGTAGCAGAGGCACAGGGAGGTGGGGAGAGTGTCTCCTTATGGCTGACAGAGTCCTCTCTCATGGAGAAGACTAATTTCATAGAATTTCCAATGACGGCTAGTCTTCTGAAGCGTCATCTATTAGTTTGGTCTGACGTCCCAAAAATGTTGACAAGCTGCATCCTGCGCATTATTTATAAGTTCACTGAGGAGAGAATTGTTTCTGAGTGCCCATCCCCATGAAGTTTCCAAAACACCGAAGGAGCTGGATACACAGGCTAAACACTGCCCCCACAGCCATGCTCCCTGCGCTCAGACACCTGCAGAAAAGAACCCGGTTTTTGCCATGGCCAGAGCTTGCCTCTTCTACCAGTCAGGAGCCATCTCTGGCCCAGTCTTATCACCAAAGTACACCAGGGTCCTATCTCTCATCTGGCCACTTGTCTTACAGATGCTAGAACCAAAGCGGACCCAGTAAGAGCAGCAGGCTGGCCTAGGAGGAAGCAGGACGCCGGGGACCAGCCAGAGACAAAGAACAGATCCTGTGTCTGTGGTGCGATGCCTGGCTCCAGACTCTCCTCTCCCTGGCTGGGGGTGGAGGATGGCGGGGGGGGGGGGGGGGGGGGGCTTTGTGCAAGTCACCTCCCCTCCCCAAGCCTGAGGGCTCTGCTGCAAGAGGGAGCAGTTAGAGGCTGTAATACTGCCCAAGCATCCTACTTCTAGCAGTTTCCGCACAGAGCTTTGGACATGGGACATGCTCAGGAAATGCTTCAGAAGCATGAAGAACATCTGGTTGACCTTGGGCCGTGTGGCTCCCCTCCCCACCTTCCCCCTTAGTGCTGTGCGTGTGAGTGTGTGTGTGAGTGTGTCTGAGGGTTTGGGACATGGGGGGACGGGACAGAGATCAGTCGTCAGCTGAGCGGCACGCAGGACATCCAAGAAGAAGGGAGACATTGGGGAAGAGAGACCGCAAGCCAATCAGAAGCAGAAGAACTGCCCCAGGGTGTAGGGTCTGTAGGGAACGAAAGGGATTGTGAGTTAAGAAGGTATTGGCCAAAGAAGGTTTCCGGTGAGCCTGGTCCTTGGTGGCAGCAGAGTGGGGAGAAAAGAGAATAAACTCCAGTGACCAGTATGAAATGACAGCCAGTGCTAGGCGCCTGTGCCCTCCCCTAGCACGACAGGAAGCAGAGATCACCGCGCGGTCACTCCTTCCCCCCAAATACAGGAAGAACCATGAAAGCGGCGGGAGTCTCCTGATTCCCAGCACCGGTGCTGTGACTCACCAGCTCTGCGGGCTCCCGCGAAAGTGTTACTTCACCAAGCCCCGGGGCCCTCCAGTGCAAGCACGAGGCCGACAGTAACACTATTACTCTCCCACAGCCGTCAGGAGGGTAACGGCCGGAGACCTAAAGTGTGTGAAGAGACTTTGCAAACATATAAACACGTAATGTCTTGCTAAGTAAGTAGCTGAATAGTTGTTATTATGAAAAAAATCAATAAAAAGGCAGAATAAACACTCCGCTTTGACTAAAGGCAGGAAACCACTGTTCACATGCCATTGTGGTTCTGCCCTTGGGAGCTCTGGATTAACCCCAAGGAAGTCTCCTGGCCACTCTTCACTGGCCTCTAGTCCCACGTGAGGCTTTGCAGGGTGGCTCTACCCAGCTCCTTTGACTTCAGAAAAAAACGTTTTCTTCTGCTTCTGGAAGAACGAACCCATAGGAACTCTTGGAATTAACACCTCACTAGTGACAGTGCCCCTGGTTACCTTAAGACAGAGTTACACTCTCTGTGTTAAGTTTAAATGATACTGGTGGTGACCAACCCAAGAGTACTTTCTCTTTCAACAGGCTGCTGCTTTGGGGGGACACAGAATAAGCATAATAAAGAAATTGATCCCAGTTTGACTCTGCCGCTCCACAAATAGAAGGCCTGAAGAGTCATCACCCCAGCCCCCTCCTTCTACAGGTGAAGACACCAAGGCCAGCTCCGGGCCCAATGACCAAAGTCACACTCCCAGCAAATGCGAGTCAATCCCAGAGTTTGTCCTTCTCCCGCTCTGCGGCGCTTCGCAATCTTCATTTATCGTGGTTTAATGCACTTGTAAGATTCAAACCCAAGCAGCCCTCCCTCATTAGCCATCCATCTTTAAATGCATTGCAGGAAACTGGTCCCTGCTTTCCCCAGCCCCCCCGCAAGTGAGCTCCAAACGGGAGTTTGGTCCCCGCTCTTACCTGCAAATTTGCACAAGGTGGTAAAACGTGAGTGGGGATTTCATTCTCAGACCCTGCTGGCCCCAGGGGCTTGTTCTTGGCCCGGAAGGCTGTGGTGGTGGTGGCAGTGGTGGTCTGAACTGGGAGGGCTGGCTGCCACACGGTCACATCAGAACCATTGCCAAAGGCTTGAATTGCATTTTCTGCAGTAAAACAGGAGGAAATCCAATTTCAAAGTCAAGCAGCAAATGTAACAGACAGGATACATGAAGCCAGAGAGGCACACTAGAAATTCTGATTACAGTATTGGACTTCCCTGAACAAAACCCAACCATCCCTCCGCGCGCGGAGAGCCAGCCATCGGGTCAGGTACTCAAAAATCAATTCATTCATTAAACACCGACATGGACACTTCGGTATGCTTGAAGCACAAGACAGATCATGTTCCTTTTTATGTACCAGGGGCTGAGCAAGGTCCTTGCCCTGAAATACTCATCAGTCAAGTGCTTCGAAACTCAGCCTCGAACCTGTTTTTGGGGGATCACGATCTTCTAAGAACATCCCTGTACTCTGTTAAAATACTATACTAAAAGCAAACTAGTTAGTGATTTTTTTTTTTTTAAAGTAACATATCCCTAATCATGAGGCAACTTGGTGACCCCCACGCTAATTTGGCAGGCGGTAAAATCAAACAGCCAAAGACGTGACTCACTACCATAGAGCACCCGGCACAGGCTCTGAGCAGCTACTATGAGCCAAATGCAACTAGTACAGATGCAACTAGATTCCTTACAAGAAAAAAAAAAAAAATCTACCCCAAATCTCATCAATACATAGTGAAAATTTAAGTAAGATTATTTTTTTCCTTTCTGCTCCCAGTCTTCCAAACAAAATCTGCATAATTAGGTAGGAGCAGCCCTGCTTAAATGAAAAGTTTAAAATGTAAAACTTTAAAAGCTTATTACAATTTCATGGGATTAGATTGTTTTTATGGCAAGAGTAAATTGGTTGTGTGTTGTTCCCCTCCCCAAAATGAATTAAAAACAGTTTTTAATCAGGTCCTCGGGGATTTGGCCTGGCTTTAGGAATTTTTTATTTCATATTCATTGTATAAGAAATCAAACTCCTCCATTTGAGACCTGAATGTGCAAATTGTTAATATATGATTCTTAGCTGGCATCTTCCGATATACAAGACAGAATAATTTAAGCCTAATCTTCCTCTTAGAAGTGACATTTTGTTCTAAAATTGTTATCCTTTAAGTTCAGCAAATTGGAAGCTTGTTTTCTCAAACTTTACATTTTTCAGGCCGTAAGAAACAGCCTGGAATTAATATAAATTTGCTCCTAGCGGTCTTACATGGCTTAACGGGTGGGTGCAATGCAGAGAAAGAGGGACAGGGGGACGGGTTTCTCCGAATGGCCGAGAACCACCACCACCACAAGCTGCAGAACGCTCCTTCCTCTTTCCTGTTCAGACACGGAGATCCAGGAAACCCCTACCATGTATGGGCACTACCTGAGCTTTTCCCCTGTGGTGGTCTTGCCTCCTGGGGTGTCTGTGCACTTGCTCATTTGTTTACTCGAATGTCAGTGGAAGCATGGACTGCGTGCCAGGCTCTGCTCCGTGGGCATCCAGCAGTGAACAGGGAGGATGGCAGCAACAGACCAGAGCCTCTGCCCTCCCTAGAGCCCGTGCTGGCTGGGGAGGGTATTAAGTGAGATAGAGAATCCATTCGGTGCTGAGAAACGCCTGGAGGAAATGAAGCGGGGGCTGAGAGTGTGACGGGGAAGCATAGCTCCCACACCGCGGTCCAGGGAGGTGAAGGAGGCGTCTGGAGAAAGACCCAAGTGAGTGGAACTCTGAGCCTACCTCCATCTCCGACTCATTCTTCTCTCTTCCCCTCACCCTGGCCATCCACTTTGGCTTAAAAATAACTGCGTTTCCCCCCAAGAACCAGAAATAAACAATCGGTTAAAGCTGTGTTCGTGATAGAGGAATCTGGGAGAGATCTGGTTAATCTGAAGGCGGCAGAACAGGGTTGTGACATTCGGGTTGGAACCTACAAATTTTAATGCCTTCTACTCTACAGCCTTTTGCAGGATGTGAATTGACGGCCCTGTGTCTTTGGTGGGCTGTGCCCCTTCTCATCCAAGTCTAAATGGGATGACTGTGAAAAATTCTGGCTGGCTTTGGTCCCTGTTGAAGACCAAATGTATTTATTTTTATTGAGACGTCATCAGCAAAACGAGACCAGACCAGTCTCCCCTTCCCCAAAATATTATTAAGCAGAGACACCTTTAATTTCTCCATGAGGGAGCGGTTTTCTAGGCAGTGTGACTACAATCTTTTCTCACACTGACCTATACTGTCATTGCTTTATCTTCATTAAAACTTGCATTCTGCCAAAAGAATGTGGAAAAGGAGGATATATATATATATATATATATATATATATATATATATATATATATATGCTTTTCTTTTTTTAAGTCAAGACCAAACTGGAGAGCCGAGGTTCAGTTTGAGGGTACCCCCAATATCTCAGCAAATGTCTCCATACTTCCCACTAGTTTTGTGGTTTTCCATTTCCCTTAGGTGTCCAGAAGCTTGTGTTAGTTTTAAGATGATTAAAGCATTTGGTTACAGCCACATGACTGAAGCACCTAGTAAGCAAATCATTTAGATCTGTCTTCTCAACAAAGGAAGCGATAAAGAGGTTTGAGAATAAGTAACACTTAAAAGCTTTTCCGTGTACACATGGTAAATTGTTAGCTAATTCTCCGGCCGTCAGTCACCAGACAGCAGACCATCATGGAGAGTGTTCATGGCTCTCAGAGGGGTGGCTGAACCTTAATTCCTAGAAGCTGGCTCCACATCTCTCACCAGGAAGTCCCACTTGGTCCCCGGTGTTCCGCCATATGTTCTCAACCAATGGGCCCTTTGATATGAGGCATGACACAAAAGCCTCGGGGCACAGGGGCTGCAGAAGGAGGAACTCGAGCTTCAGATCCAACTGTGGCCTGGAGGACCCATGTGAGTAACAGCTGTCGACTCACCTGTGAAATGGAGAAGCTCCTACCTACACCTCCTCGCACTCTTGTGCAGAAAACAGTCAAGGAGACCATGTATCTATCGCACTCCCTGTGGAGTGAGTTGAAGGCCCCCAGTACACTAACGGCAGCTGCCACCAAAGGAGAGCAGGTCCTCAAGCATGTCCGCTGGATCGTCCCCTCAAACGATGCGCATCTCCACAGACAGAAGGGAGGCTCTGCACGGTCTGATGCCTGCCCATTGTTCACACCTGCATGCCTCTCGCTCTCCCTCTCCCTTTGGGAAACAGGTTTCCATATTGCCTGAAGAAAGTGGCAGTAACAGCCAATACTATTTCCAAGCAGGAGCAAGCTTCCCACCGCCCCCCCAGCTCCCGGGTGCTCATCTCTGTCTCCCGAGATAACGGACATCCCGAGGCTCCCGCCTGCACCGCCAGCTTATCCCACTCAAGAACTGTGACTTCTCCTCTGAGCCAACCCTGAACATCCAGGGGGCTATTGATGTGAACGCTCTAATTTTTCTCAGCAAGCCCTCGGAGGCTTACCCCCACCTAATTTGTCTGAGCTTCTCACACCGCATATTAGACCCAGGTTTTAAGAACCTTTGGAACAGACTTCATGCTGGTGGCCAACATCAGAATTTGATCTGTGGGTAGAAGGGTTCTATCTGACAGGATACACCCTCTGTTGTTCGAATCCTTTGCTCTCTTAGGCCTTTGGATTCACAGACTTGGCAGCACCCACTCGCTCTGTTCCCTGCTGCCTTGTGTAGTATGGCCAGGAGAGGCTGAATTCACCATCAGCGAGCCGGAAAAAAGAGAGGGGAGAGAGAGAGAGAGAGAGAGAGAAGAAGGCAGGCACAAGAAATGCAAAGGTATAGCTTGAACACAGAGAGGAAAGTGTGTTTGTGTGTTTGCCCCCCCCCCTTTTTTTTAAACTCACTGAGACAAGTATTGTCCTTGAAGAAGTTCAAAAATTTCAGGCACTCTTCTATATCGTTCCCACTGTTGCTGCAGTCACACCACGGGGCCACGCTGAGGCTGCTGGAGTCTATGTAGTTGGGGGTCATGACTGTACCTAAGAAAGTAGAAACAAGGCACCTTGTTCTTATGTGATTGTACAGAATTTACTCTAGCCTAAGGAGAGACAAATGTTCCTCTGACACGGACACATCACGGATAATTACAAACGTTGTGTTGGCTGAGTGGGAAATTATGTGAAGCAGTGCGTTTTCTTGGTAATTTATCTTGAGCACATAAAATAATTTACACATTTACTTAAAAAATTTTAACAGAACTCCTTGAGCTGCACTTAGGGTGTTGTTTTTTTTTTTTTCCTGCCCAAATGGTATGGATGTTATGGAGCAGGAGAGAATTAACTTTGAATGCATGAGTTCCCAAATCCCTTGCATTTTCTTGAAAATGTCATTAATCTCCATAAATAGATAGAACTGGTTTCACGTATCTTAAAAAATCCTTTTAGGACTTTGCATCCACTTCCCTCAGAAGCAAATGGCTTCTTCAAAGGAACACAGAGGAGCTTCGAAGCTATCTTTTGGGTTCCCTGACATCCGGAACATATATAATGAGGCCTCTGCTCACCAGACACTCAACTGCTTTAAATAAAGTCTTCCAAGTTGTGAAGGAATTGGAACTAAACTGGAAATCCTCTAAGCTGATGGCTTCTAGAGTATTGTCTCAGAAGTCCTCAAAAGCCCTCAGAGAAATGCTGGGTGGTCTCTCTTGCCTACATCTTCCTATGCTCATGGTTTTTCTGATGAGCTCTGTGCTGGCGCAAATAAGCAAAGCATTTATACTTAATACAACCCAAATGTCTTCTTCTGGGTGGTTCGCACCAGGCGATGCCTAGTCATGCCAAGAAGCCTTCTGTTTTTCTGTATTTTGTGGACATAAAAGTAATAGTGGTCAGTGAGTCACAGGATATATTTTGTTCATTACAGAAAACAAAAATTCTTTGTAAGCTCTTCTAAGTCAAAGATACGTCTTTTTTACCCTACATTCCTTACCAATTCAAACACCATTATCTCCTGTTATACCTTGGGATGGGAACTTTGACCCACAACAGAGAGTAAGCACTTAATTTGGACGAGAAAGGAGAAGGTACCCCAAACCCTGAGTCCA
Source organism: Mustela nivalis (assembly GCF_964662115.1). Taxonomy (NCBI): domain Eukaryota; kingdom Metazoa; phylum Chordata; class Mammalia; order Carnivora; family Mustelidae; genus Mustela; species Mustela nivalis. Next base: position 172,957,855 of record NC_139021.1, read on the forward strand.
GAGGTTAAAATGTGTCTACTAAGTAGCCAGTGAATGCCGGACACCATGATGGGTCCCTGACATATGGAAGAAGCAGGCACAAGCTTTGTCCTGAAAGACACCAGAACCCAATGACCGGTGCGGAGGGAAAGATCCAGACCTAAGAGGGAAATAGATTTTGGTCTGTAAAATGCATTGCTTCAACCATTTCATTCCATTATATGATGAGTCTTTCATCATCCTGGCCATGCGATGGCTTCCAAGCCAGAAATGCCTGGCAGCCCTGTGCCTTGGCTACTCATGGAGGATTTAATGAACACACATGCCTGGAAGAATATGGATTGAGATATTCATAGGGATTCTATCTGGGAGTGGAGTTGTAGATCCTTCCAGCTGTCTCCTTTGGGTTTCTCTATATTTATATTTTTAACTTTTTAAAATGAGCACGGCTTAATTATTTCCATTGTTGCTCACACCTGTAATTCCATAGTTGATAAGTAACCCCTCGCAGAGATCAACTTACTTAAGAAAAGGAAAGAGCGAATGCAAATTTGGGGTATTGACTCAAGGAAGTTACACTCGTTGGGACATAGCCACAAAAATGGTAAACAGCACTGGGGAAAGGTCTTGGCCAAGAGAACACAGGTATTCTTTAAAAAAAAAAAAAAAAAAAAAACATGGGGATGAATGCGCAGGCACCTGGAATATCCCCCCATTAAATACCATCATTGATTTTCCCGAAAGCTCTTTCCAGTTTTAAGCCACTCTGGTGATTAAAAAAAAAAAAAAAAAAAATTGAGTCTGTGCTGTCATTCTTGGTGGGAAGTTCTTCCTGCCCGGTGACTTGTGCAGTCGCCGTGGCTGAGCCATCACGCTCCTGACAAGTGTGATTTCCCTCATCCCTCCACAGCCTTCACTACACGTTTGTCCTCAAATGTCAGTCGTGACGGAACCCTGCCATCGGGGCTTCTTCAGGCTCCAGGCCCCGGAACACCTGCCTCTCTGCCTGCCTGCCCCCTTTTAGCCATGGACACAAATCTGCCTCACTTCTGACCTTCTAACTCACTGGGACCCTAACCGCACTGTTGCCCCGAATGCCAAGACCCCGCTTCCCTTCTGGAGAGGCAGAAAACACTGTTTCTGCTAGGTCTGTTCTCCTGGAAACATCCTAGGCCACCTCACTCCCTGCACATCAGGAGCTGAATTACCAAAAATATCAATGGCAAGAAGGGCCCCAGTGGTTAGGGGTTTTATTTCCATTTCTGGGGAGCAGCCTTTTTTATTTCCCCCGGACGGAATGACTTCCAAGTCCCCTAATTCAATGAGCTCAGGGGACTTACTCCCCTCTTCCATGGCCATGTTATATATTTTTTCCTTTCCTGTTGTTCTGTGTGGTTGGTTCCCCGCCCCCCAAGATACTTCTCAGGTGCTCACACCACAGTCTTCCTGCACTGGGAGATTCCTTGCTTCCTGCCTTGCCTTGGCACAGCCGTGACCCCCAGGTTTCTTTTTTCTGCAGGTAAGTCCTAGAGGGCTTCATGTCAAAACCCCAGCATAAAGGTTACTGCGATTTTTCCTCTCGCAGACAGTGGCAGGCTACAATGGGAAGAGTCCGTGAGCATCTGTAAACCAGACTTCCCTCCCGTTCCGCTTCTCCCCCATCTTACCGATAAGCCCTGAGTACGCGAGGAGGCAGTCGGCATAGTTTTCCTTCAGACAGCTGCTGGCGGACCTCGACTCGGGTTGGCAGTTGGTAAAAAAATCCGCAAGGCGAGATCTGTAATGGGGAGAAAGGGAAGCTGTGTGTTTCGAAATACCCTAAACTTCTGGACCAACTTTTCTTTGTTCCTTCGTCAATACGCCTTTTTCCGCACCAAAAGAAAAGCTCTTAGGATGGGAGCACCCCCTCTTACCCGACTCCCCCACCCAACCGTCCCCTCCTTCCCCAGCCCTCTGCCCACCTGTGTGTCTGCTTATTTGCAGAGAAGTCTTCAGGGCCTGTAGCTGGAGAAATCTAGATGCTTTGAAGTTTCCATTCAATATTTATTTCTGACAGACTTATTTGCATCTTTAGGAAATATGCTTCTCTACACACTCACCAGAGATCTACACTGGGAAAATATTTACTTTATACAGAAACATGTCCCTGGCATCCAAATAGGATCCTACAGCCCATCTGCTCCCGTAATTCCTGCTGGCTTTAAAAATACGTGTATTTGTCTTGTAAGTTATCTCTCACTCCCCAGCCCAGGGGACAGGGATTGATTCCTGCCAAGTGACACTGAGGAGGGGCTCACTGCTCCAGAACCGAAGGAGGGACAGGCGATGCTCACTTGAGGCACTGTTTCACTGTGTGATGGGGCCTTCTGGGGGAGGAGGTACCTGGAGGGGCCGCTAACCATTGCTGCACCTGTCCACAGCTGGGAAGCTGCCCAGGGGCCAGCGCAGTCCACTGGGAAGCCATGAGTGGTGGCAAAACTGCAGAGCCCCAGAGATGAAGAAGGGCCACAGACACGCTGGTCTGGGGAGGCAGAAGGCTCTTTGTGGCCAAATGGCTGTTTTTCAGTCTGAAGAGCATATTGTTGGAGAGATCCTGAATGAGAGCGGGGCCACTGCCGAGGTCATCTCAGCAGACAACAGCTCTGCTTCTGAGCGAAGAACACAATGGACTTCAAGAGAATTTAAATTATCCGGCAATTATGGGAGACAATGGATGGTTGTCTCGGCTCTTTTCTCTTCAGCATACCCAAATTGGCAGACAACATACATAGTGCTGTTTTTCCCTCCTTCCACCCAAAAAACTGTCTTTACTTAGCATAACTTGGGTTATGTGCGAGCTTGCGTGGCGGGGCAGAGCCAGGTAGTGTGTATGGAGCTCACAGGGGTTTGTAAAAGGTCTGCAGGAAGCCCATGATGTGTCCCTTTACTACAATCGTAGCTCGCGGGGAGTTAAGAGGCCCAATGAAGTTGTCTGAGTTCATAGCACACTGCAAAGGCTGCAGGGTGTCTGTGAGGGTCTGCTCTCTCCTCAAACCCTTTTAAGCAGGGGTATCTGAGCCTCCCGAGCTGCGCCCATCTGGGCCCCGTCCATGTGTGCCTGGTGCCATCCCTGTCAATCCCCAGGGCAGGTGCTACAGCAAAGCTTTATTTTCTTTGCACAGCACCTGGAAGTCCTCAGAGAGGCCCCCACATCCCGCTTCCCAAGCAGGGCCATGTGCTGAAGCTAAGGGTCTTGGCAAAATCCTCCAAATGAGACTTGAGTGTGAGCCCGTCTGCGTGCCTGGATCTCCCAACCATCTAAGCCTCGTTGGTGTTTTCTGACTCTAATTGAACACACTGGAGGGCATAAAACCTGGCCATTTTCTGTAGCCTGGTTAGAGGATTCATGTTTCCGAGGAAGTCCCTAAAGGTGGCCCGGGCTTACTCAACTGACTCCAATGGCATCCAGCTTGGACTGAGTGTTAATTTCAGAAGAATTTTCCCGGTCATGAAAGTTAATGATCTGGTGCTGCCGGGCTTCTAACTTTGCAGAGGCCAACTGTGGTTCAGGCAGCTGGGCTTCCAGTGCTGCCCACAACCTGAGCAGCTCTCTGACCTGGCAGCCCTGCACTCCCAGCCTGTCCCCCAGAGATGGACAAAAGGTCGCTTTGTCTCCGAGTCCCTGTTTCTCATAGTCTCTCAAGCAGACTTTTAACTGAACGGCACCGCGATGCGGATTACTATCCTTCAGCGCGAGGCTAATGCCACCAGACTCATTTTGCTTAACAACCTCAGAATTGACTCACAATTGGACTCTGAAATGAAAGGCTAATTGAGTCAGTCTGCTGCACAGAGTAGAACCCTGATTGGGAGGATAAAACCAGATACATGGCTCTGAGCAGAAGCCCGGACAGGCTGGTTTGTGACAGAAGACTGTCAGCACAGATCCCGGTCCTAAGATGCGCACGGCTAGTGGACAGACAGAGTTTCAAGATGATGATGAGCCCAAGTAGTGTTGCCCAAACACCAACATTTGCCTGTTGTTTTTTTTTCTCTCTCATTCGACCCACCAACATTTCTACTTGGAGACAGGACTGTAACTTCAGAGGACTCACATTTTATAGATAGAAAAACTGAGGTTTACACAATGCTGTGCTGGAGGTAGCCCATGCTTGGATGACTGGTCCGTCCTTGCCAGTCGGTTAACATCACAGTGGTGTTCTGAGAGTAACCTCGAAGGGAGTATTTTCACCGCGGTGATGGGCAAACACCCGCCACATCAGGGCTCTGTGTCGTTCTTGGATAACCAGCTACTTAGCATGTATTGGCACGACCCTGTTTGAAGACCAGCAGGAGGTATTTAGTCCTACTGATAAAGCCTGTTTCATGCCTTGGGAGTGAAGTCCCAGCCCATCCAGTCTGACTTCCCCTTTATTTCCAGTCATCTTTGGGCCAAATAAAATGGTATAGGACCATTTAATCTCCAGTCCTTAGGGCCTCTCAAAGACCCTTCCTTCCTAACATCTTCTCCTTTGGACATGGTCCTGGGAAATCTCTTAAAGGAACATATGAAAATGGTAACAGATGGTTACATGTATCCTTAAAGCCACTGAGTCCTTGTCAGTTCCATAGTTCCATGGCCTGAATGATGTGTCAAGTGCCTGAGAGGCAGGAAGTTCTGTCTCTGAACTCGAATCACCCACCAAGACAAACAAGGAAACAGATTACACTACTACTGTGACGAGGCAGTATTATTGTAGAAAGGCAGAAAGGCTGCTAATAAAATAATATCTAACATGAATGAAGTATTTATCATATGCTAGGTATGTCTTTATATTTTTCCCTGAGAACTCTTAATAAGGTAGAGGCAATTATTTTCTTATCTGAATTTCACAAAGGAGGAAACCACAGCTTTAGTAGCAGAACCAGGCTATAAGCCCACGACTTAAGCTTTTAACACTCCTTGGCTAGAGATGTTTGTTCCAGAGAGCCTGGGAGTCAGAGGATGGCTCGGGTCCATCAGGCAGAGGCGGAGGGGGTATCTCAGGCAGAAGGAGGCAGCACAGGATAGAGTCAGTAAGTTCATACAACACCCGGGGTAATGATAATGGAATGTCTGTATGTGCCAGAGACTGATTTAAGAGCTTGACATGTGTGCACACGTTTAATACACCAACTTTAGCAGGTGATACTATCAGTCCCATTTTGCAGATGAAGAAACTGAGGCAAAGAGAGTTTAAGTGAACTCCCTCCAGGTCACAGAGCTCTGTGGTGGAGCTGGGACACGACTACATTCAATCTGACTACAGAGCTGGAAATCATTCGCAACTGCTACACTGAACACACGTATCACCCGGAACATTGTTAGCTGTCCCCGTGGGACGGCCAAGCCACGGGAGGCAAATGGTGAATGACAGGTGATGAGATGGCAAAGGCTTGAAGAGCCTTGAATGACCTCAGAGTTTGGATTTTATCCTCAAACCACTGGGAACCACTGAAGGTTTTTACTTGAATTTAATTTTATGTTTTAAGATTTTATTTATTTATTTGAGAGAGAGAGTGAAAGGAAAAATGAGCAGGAAAAGAGGCAGAAGGAGAGCAAGAAGCAGGCTCCGTGCTGAGCAGGGGGCCTGACGCAGGACTCCATCGCAGGACCCTGTGATCATGATCCGAGCCTAAGGCAGACGCTTGACCGACCGAGCCACCCGAGCCACCCAAGCACCCCTACTGAAGGTTTTTAAACAAAGGAGTAACATGATCAGATTTGCATGTTGGGAGGACTTTTGGATCTCTCAGCCGCTCAGCAAAGATTTGCTTGAGACGTATCCCATGCCCTCACTGCCCACAATGGGGAGGCAAGACACTGGCCAGTGGGAGACATTGCTGCTTAGGAGACTGCAGCCAGTGGGGAGCCAGCGGGGAGACCTGGAGGCCTGAAGGAGAGGAAGAAAGAAGGATGCACCGGAGGCAGGTTTTACTAGAACGGAAGTCAAGACTGTCGAAAGGAGGGGCAGAATCGAGGCATAGGCAGCTCGGCACAGGGTGGGGCTGCGGAAGATGAGGCTATACAGAGTTCAAGGAAGATGAGGCTATACAGAGTTCACTGCACCGTGGGAGGCAAGTGCCTTGCAGGTTCGAGCTTAAGATCTTCACCTGCCCAGTCACCAACCAAGGCCTGAGCACCTGCTATGCCCTGGTCCCCAGCGTCCAAGGCTGCACACACTTGCCCTGCCCGCCTTGGGTTAAAGAGTCTCATTGTAGCCTGTTGTGGTTGCTCCCCTGCCTGGGCTGCACTGATCCAAACACAAAAGCTTAAACGTCCAGTGTGGGATTAACAAAGAAATTCCACAATTGGATCTCTTCTGGAGACATGAAATCTCCATGACTACAAGCGGTGATGAACCTGATTTTCTCTAAGAAAATGAAAAGGAAATGAATAGGCACTAATGTAGAAATGTGTCTCCCTCCGAAAGAGAAAATTCCCACCCTTAGAAAGGAGGAAAACACCGTAAATGCCAAGGTAGCCTCAGGAAACCGGCAGAAGAGAAAAACAGTGGTTTATGCAGAACGTATCACACTAAGGGCAGCATGCTGCTGCTAACGGGAAATAGAAAAACGATTCTAATGATAAAATCTAGGAGAGTCTTCTCAAACAGCAGATGGTCTTTTGACAGTGGGTGGGGGAGTCATTTACCTACTTTTTCTGTAATATTTTTAGGAAAATAGTGTTATAGCAAAGAGTTAAAAAAAAATCCAACATACTAGTAATGCTCACTTTAACTCCTCCTGGATCATCCTATTCTTTTAAATGTGGTTTTTTTTTTTTTCAGGATGAATCTCACACTTGGACATAAGCCGTGTGGTTCACGGAAATGAGCTCTGGACCAGGAATTGTGAGGTCCTGAGTGAGATCCAGCCTCTTGACCCGAACTCCCCAGAACTCCCACATTCATTGCTGACTTCTTAGCTCTTGGATTTCTCTTCCACTTCAGCGATAAAATCTAGGGCTGCTTGAAGATACTTGGGAAAAAAGAGTACTTGTTTTCAAAGCATTATTATTGTTCTCACCCATGAGTTTACTTTGCTATGACACATGATTTCGCATCGAGGCATCAGAGATCCAGATTTTTCCAGTGGACCCCCTTCCTCTCCCAGGTAAGAAAACCCAAGGCCAAAAGGTTTAGCTCCTGCCTTGAGTCACACGGTGGGTGGCGGCAGATGGCAGGTGTCAGCCCTAGAAGGGGAAAATGCAGAGGGGATTGGCCAGACTGTTCTTCATTTGACCAGACTGTTCTTCAGAGCCTAATGTTGTACTCTAGCCTCCATGAGCGCTCTGAATGGCATGCGGGAGACCAGCAAAGGTCATGGATGCATCCAGGACCCTGAATCTGAGCCTGACGAGTCTATCGATGCATTAGGCTTCCCTTTACTGAGGGGCTCTGGGGCCACCGCTGGGGTCCATTGAGGACTGCAGAGCTTGACTGACTGGTCCAAACCCGGAACCTTGGGAAGGGATCCCTTTATTCACCCGCTTGGGTAAGAAATGACTAGCATTTGTCTCTGACCACAGCGGGACCATCAGGGCTTTCAAGTCTCAGTTTTCAAAGCAAGCCATGTAGTCTGGAAAGGTTTTCTTAATTAGAGGAAACCAAAGTCCGAGGAAACAAAGCACGCCAGGCCCAAGAGGGACACGCACCTGTCTCTAGCCCCAGCTCTACCTTTCATCTTCTCACACCTTAGCAAACTAGATCACTTCTCCAACTCCATTTCTTCACCTGGAAAATGGGGCGAATGCCATCCACAGTCGCTTTACGTGGCTGCTGTGAGAACTCATGGAAAGTTCTATAAAGCTCCTCACCCAGGATCCAGAATACACATTATCCAATACATTTTCATCTCCTAGCCCTTCTTTTTTTTTTTTTTTTCTCCCCAATTTCTGGTCCATTTCAACCTGAAGCCCTTGTAGCCCAGACCCACAGCAAGTTCAACACAGGGGGACATGCCTCTTAGTCTACCTTCCGCCGGCCTCTTGTATCACACACGGAGGCTACGTCAGTGGAATGACTCTGACCAAAACAAATTTCAGAAGCCTGAAGCCAGGAATCCTGTGGTGTTACTTAATACCGCTCAGTCATATGAGCTCATAGAATAAAGGCACTTTTAAGAAAAAGCTACTTTTCCCCCTGGGACTTAGGGGGAAAGACATATTTTTTAAATGACTAAGTATCAGTGAGTTTGTTAATACTGCTAATCTCTTATGCAGAATAAAAATAATTTGAAAAACATGCTGCTAATATTAGCACCGGGATGACAAAGCAAGAGTTCTAGAATGGTGATTTTCTGGTACGGTGACACAAAACAGATTTTTCTCGTTCCGTTTTTAGAAAATTACCTTAGCCCTTCTTCCCCGGCAGCCTACCGAGAGCACATCTGGAAAGCATCGTCTCGCAGATCAGAGCCTATATTCAAGACATTCTGCAGAGGTGTTTTCTTGCCTTGCTGTTCCCCACTTTGTGGGTGCATGTGAGCTTCCGGCGGGAGTGGGGGTGTCAAAGCCCAGCATGTTCTCTGGGGCACAGTTTGCAGAGCTGGGGGGATGCACAGCTTGCCCTTTAGAAAGCCAGGGTCTTCCCCAGGCCCGTGAGAGAGTGTGGCTTCCCTGGGGCAATTCTGGGGCAGGTTCACACCCCCAGACACACATACCCACAGCTCTGCGCACATTGAGTTTCTCAGCCCCCTAATGTGGGTTTCCACCCTGGTGGGATGATTAAAGCCCAACCAGTTAATGGACGTCTCATTGACAGCCAAACTATGACCCCCTATTTTCGGGAAAGTACTGTTAAGTCCAAGAAACTTTGCCTAACATCTCTGTTTCCTGGCACAATACAGCCCTCGCAGCCAAGAAGAGGTTTGCCCTGTTCCTCCCAAAGCCCTGCTCAGCTTCATCATGATACTTGGGAGGCTACAGCCCATTTAATACACGCCGCTGTCCTCACTTGCCCTGGGGAAGCCTGATCACAAGGAGCTGCTCGTCCAGCTCCTTGGTACCTCTTGGCCCAGCATGTGGGTCACAGGAGGCTATGATCACCACCTTCAGGGCTCGACCCCTGGTGTGGTGACAAAGCCCTTCCAAGGAAGGACTTCGGGAAGTGCAGGTGTCACCCAGGGCTTTAGTCCCTGTGTCCTGCTTGGGGGTTCTCTCCAGGGTGAGGGTTCCGGGCAAGCACGCCGCAGGGCAGAGATGCTGTGTTTCCTTAGCCTTTCTGAGGACGTGAAACAGCGGCAGCCCCCTGAAGGGCGTCCAGGTCGGCATCTGATCGATCTCGGCATCCCTCATGAAGCCACCTTGCACAAGCACTGACAGCTGTCAATCAGCAGCTGCGGAGGGGCTGACAGGGTTTGACAGCTAATCTCTACGTGGAAAATCTGAAAAGCAAGCTATGGCAGTTGGCAAGGGAATCCATTCCAACAGTGAAGGGGCTCTTGACAGCCTTGGGTCGGATGTCCCAGAGCTGCCCTCAGGCCAGAACTCCTCCCTTCAACCCCCCTCTCCAATCCCTCCATGGACTCACGGATGGTCATAGTGTAAGCAGACTGTAAGTCCCCCTCGGGCACAAAGACCCTGCCAACAGTCCTACACTGGCTACACGGCCAAGGCAAATAAAGTTGTTCTGTATTATCCACGCTAAGAGATGTCCTCCAGTGCACAAAACTCCACTTGGACAGTGCTTGTTTTTATGAGAAGCAATGGAAGGAAAAGAGAAATTTGAGGTTTTCTGGATGATTAAATTATCATAAAACATTCAGATATCTACTAACGGTCTGTGACAAATCAGCCAAAACTCTTTGAGAGTCCATCTTATCCAATCAGTCTTTCATATTTCTGCACAAGTATTAGTCATCAGTGTTGTGGCTTTGGGCCACAAGAAGAAACAGAAATCTAGACGCTCAACCAATCTTCATCAGTACAGCCACTCCTTAAAACTCTAGACCAACATAGGAGGAATTTACTTCGTGAAACTCTGCAGGCCCCTCCATCTTCAGGAGTGAATTATAGCAGTTGCCCTACATTCAACCCGGGAACCTGAGAAGCCCCAAGTCAACTAACTGCTCAGGCACCCCTGGGGCAGCAAAGGTCACCCTCCATGGTTTTACTGAATTATTTATGCCCACTCTCACTTTAGAAAGAATTTCAAGATGCCTTCAGATGTAGCTTTCTTTGATGCAACAGATAAATGTAAACGGAGTGAAGGTCTTTGGGGCCACTGAAAAATCAGACAGAGGGAGTAGTACTATCACTACAAAATGCACACATACCCTCGGCTGGATGAAAGTTACATACTTGGCTCTGTGATTTCTAGCAATGACCGGGGACTAATCTGTTCTGCAGTTCATGATATACTACCGTAGTAGTAGGGGACTAATCTGTTCTGCAATTCATGATAAACTACGGTAGACAGAAGATGTCTATACTCTAATCCTGGAACCACGGTGTGAACATGTTACCTGGCCCTGTGATGAAAAGGGCCTTGGAATATGTGCTTATGGTTTTAGGTCTTCAGGTGAGCAGATTCTTCTGGATCACCAGGTGGGCTCAACATAATCACAAGGTCTTTAAAAGTATAAGACGAAGGCAGATGAGGAGGTCAGACGCCATGTGCAAAAGACTGGACCAGCCTTTACTGATTTCGAAGACGGGGCCATGAGACAAAGAATGCATGTGGGCAAAAGTCAAGGTAATGGATTTGTCCCTAGAGCCTCCAAAAGGAACTCAGTCTTGCGGGCGCTTGGATTTCGGCCCCACAAGACTTGTGTATAGCTTCCAATGTCTAGAAACGTAAGAGAATCAATTTGTGTTAAAGTTATCATGTTTGTGGCAACCTGCTATAAGAGCACAGAAAACAAACACTCTTCTAAAAGTCAGTGTAGAGTAGAGGTTTTGAATACAGAATTTGAAAATGGACCAGGTCTTTAGTTTGAATTCAACCACTTGCTAAACATGGCATTTGGGGTGAATACTTTAACTTCTCTGGAGCTTGATTACTCCAGTTGAATGACAGTAACGCCTTCACAGCAGTCCTGGAAGATGAGCGTGCCAGGCACCTAGCCCCTGTGTATGACCTCCAGTTTCCTGGAGGAGGATAGGATTCGTCAGTGTGGTGTCTTCTGTTTTGCTCGGGACCAGCCCAGGATGCCCACACTGCCCTGGAGACCTCTATGAAGCCTTAGGGTAGAGACAGTCACAGTAATCTTTTTCTTCAAATTCTGCTGCTAATAATTTGGTGTATGAAATGCTTCATCCTGAGATCACTAATCTACATGTCTAAAGTCTATATGTGCTCAAATAACATCATGCTTAATCCTACTGTTATCACCAAAGAGTGACGTCTTCTGTGAGTCCTCTGCATCTTCTAGCAGAGGAATGTGTTGTATAGGCCAATGGAATCACACTCAGAAACAGTTCAGGGCAATTCCACAGGTCACTACATGTGGTCCCCAGATGTGGTCCATAGTCTACTGAGCTGGCTGGCATCAGGCCGGTATAAATTTAAGGAGGTGCTGTCTGACCTCTTGGAAAGAAGCGTTGCATCATGTAATGCTCAGAGCCAGAGAAACTGAACTCTAATTACTTTAGAGAAACATAAGTAAATTCTAGAAATTATCCCAAATGCTGCCTGGCCTCCTTCAGTCAAACCTTGCTTCTTTGGGGGTTCCCAGAAGATGAAAAATTGAAATTACACAGGCTCTCTTGACTTTAATAATTTGCAAAATTCCTCCCTTTGCCCTTACCCCCAAAGGACAAGCGCTAAACACCTCTGTGGTACCTGATCTCCAAGCTCAGCTGAATGTTAATCTACCCTCCACACATTAAAAGAGCCTAGCTTCTGCCTGCCCTGGGAGGGGGTGGAGGAAGAAGGCAACGGATGTCTGAATGGCTAACAGCCTACACTTGCACAAATAGACTTTAAGCAGAAACATATGAAAATAAGATTCCCTATTAATCTTTAATAGGGTTGCAGACTTCCTAAGGAAAATTATGTTCAATAGTAAATATACACTAGGTCGTTTTTCTTCCAGGCAAGTTGTTTTAAGGTCAACAGAGACTTTGAGCTCAGCAAACAACTAGTCCCTAATATCTTCCTTTCCGGATGGGCCAATGCTCAGGAGACAGGGAATTGTGGTGTTACACGTCAAAAGAATAAATCACTTATTCCGTTGCCATCAGGTAACGCCCCCTTTTCCAGAATATCCAAAACTCTCCTCGGTAATCCCTTCTCACACTGAATGTCCTCTTGTCAACAGCAGCCCCTCCCCCACATCTCAGCCCCATTTTCCACATTTTCCCTAACACTCTCTGCTGAATTTAAAACATTTTCCCCTTTATTGTTTAGGGCTGAAGAGCTGGTTTCTATGGTTCCCATCAGCCATTTTCTAGGACACCGTCCCCTCAACCAGTCTACCCAACCAGGTGAGCTCCGGCCTTCCTATAACCCACTCACAGTGCACTCAGGGCTCTCCTGGGAGCCTCCCCCAACTGCGTGTCCTTAGAGCCAGTCTCTGTGGGCAATGTTTTCTAAGCCCGTGTCAATGAACACACAAGAGCCTGATCACTGGGGTTAGCCCTCCTTTACAGTGGAGGACACTGGGGTCCAGAAAGGTCAACATCCAGCCGAAGTCATGGAGCTGGTTAAGAGTTAGAGCCAAATTTTCAAAAAAAAAAAAAACCATAGGTTCTCCAGTTCCTACTCACCCCCACAACACGGATAGGAAAATGAACGCTCAATTAAAAAAAAAAAAATTTTAGTCTTGGGCTTTTGACGCCATTTTGACAAGAATTGTGTGCTTGAGAAGCTGAAATCTGATTTAAGTGGATGTAAGTGATATTTACCGGGTCCAATAAAGTGTAATGACAGAATGAGTGGGCATCCTTTCAGTTTAATAGTGTTTGCAGTTTAAAAACATAAAAAAGTAATATCTGTTGTTACCGCTCAGTAAGGCTGAATGCAATCCCATGATACAGCTCCGTGAACAAGTCCCTCAGCCCAAGACTTCCCCCACTGAGCACCCTTTCCCCACCCCTGGCGGTGTATACACTCCCCCCGGAGGGTGCTACTGAAGTCAAGAAGTGCGGGGTGTAAGACAGGCCGCGGGGAGAAGTCAGCAGCCTCCCCAACAAGGCCTCTCTGGACTGCAGAGAACACTCTTGAGGCCAGAGACAGAAGGCATCTGGCAGGAGCTGGCTAGGCTGGGGCCATCTCCCTGGCGCCTTCCTGGAAGAGGAGACACATGTGTGGTCCCTTCCCAGAGCTTGTGAGTGTGGGGCATCATGGTTTGAAAAGCCAGAAGTCCTGAAGTCAGACCACAGGTTCAAAGCTCCATGGTCCCTGCTGCTGTGTTTCATCTCTGCATCCTCCCATATGGGGAGGACTGAGGTCCAGGACCCACTGCCTGGCACAGAAAAGGGCTGGATACGAATGTTACTGTGACTACACTCAAGGTGTTCCAGCGCTGGCTCTTTCTCTCTCCTCCCCCACAAGCCCAAGTCCTGCGAGGCAGGGAATGGAGCAGGTGTCTCTCCTCCGTCACATGGAAGAGCAGGTATTACCTAGTAGATTATCAGGAGCCTCAGCCAGGGAGGGCCAGACCCCGCATGGAAACGGCTTCGGCTGGGTCACCCCCTGCCCCACGTGGACAAGGAACACTTACTCTAGCTCCCTGGAGGGGCGCTCTCCCCTGTGGGTTGGAACAGAATCCAGCGGACAGGCAGTGTTTGCTGGTACCTCTTGTACACCCAGAAAGCACCCCTTCTGCTTTCTCTGAGCTCGGGGATGCTGGGGTTGCAGCCTGAGGGCTTCAGGGTAGACACGTAAGGCCGTATCAGTATTCAGGCACCCATCGCCAAGACTGCTCACCTTGAGCTTGGTAGTCCTGCCCCAGCCAGCCCAGCACCTGGCCCAGACTGCAGATGGCTCCCACAAAGCACTAACCTTCCAATGACCAGACATGATACACCGTCAGTCCAAGACACTAGGTATGAGGCCGTGGCCATGGTGAGCTAGGGTCAAGGCCAGAGATCGGTTCCTTTTGGGATATGGCCTCCCCCCACCAATATCCTCCACTGTCCCTCTCTTACAATAAGCAGCGAGCTAGTTCTGAGACCACACTGTCACTGTCCAGGCCTAGGTTCAAGGAGACCTGGGCTCATGGAATCACAGCACTTTGGCAGGTCAAACACCCGCGTGTGTCTGAGTAATCTGCATTACAGTGCGTCACCAGCAGTGCTGCCCACTCCCACTTCCTCCTGACAACCACAGACAGATGCTTCCACTCGGCAAAAGTGACAAGAGCAAAGCAAAGTGTCTATGTCAGCATTCCTCATTTGAATGGTTCAGGTCAAAGACTGCTCCAAAGGTCATTCTGGAAGGAGGATTTCTTTTCAAATAATTACCTCAAAACCCTCTGTTTTACTTCGTATTTTCCAGGCATAACTCTGCCAAATGAATTCCAATCTCTGGCCAAGCTCAGACTACGGAAAACAAACTATCTGTGTCCTCTCTGCAAAGAAGACAAGCTCCCGCCTGGCAGCCCTGCTGCTCAGGTGCCAACTTACTAGACACACGGTAGCCATTCCTCAGTAGCCTTGGCTTCTAAGGCCCTAGTCTGGCTTGGGGGTGGGTATCAGAGCCTTTCACAGCGGATCCCCACAGCCTTCCAATTAGAGCCGGACATCAGTGCAGCATGGAATCTGAACTGTTGTCCTCATTCTGCCGCTGCCACCACAGGGCTGACGGCCCACGCCGCAGCCACAATGTGCTGTCCTCTCCTACGCCCCTCCTCACTGCCTCACAAGTCCAATCTGGCTACTGCTCCTTCTCAGCCCCATTTTGCAGACCCCTCTGAGAGCAGAGCAAGACCATCAAACCAGTGTAACTGGGTCAACATTCTCGTGGCTCTCCGGCCAAGTGTGGGCTCCAGCAGCATCACTGGGAATGCTCTAGAAATGCAAGTTATCAAGCCCCATCCTAGGCTTCACAAGTCAGGAAGTGATCCCAAAGCAGGCTAACATTGGAGAGCCACTGCTACAGAACAATGGAACCTAGGAGAAGTCCCCGAGCCCAGCTCTCTTCCCTCCGTTGGGCACATTCACACTGTTCAGATGGCTCACTTGTCTCTGACTCTCTGGGTTCCTCAAAGCACCTGGCACTGCAGTCCTACTGAGCCACTGAATAAACCAACCACCAGCTGGTATGCGAAGCAAAAAAGCACATTTCTCAAGCCATATACCTAATTTTTAGCTAAACCAATTTTTTTAAATATTCTATTTATTTATTTGACACAGAGATCATAAGTAGGCAGACAGAGATAGAGAGGGGAAGCAGGCTCCCCGCTGAGCAGAGAGCCCAATGTGGGACTTGATCCCAGGACCCTGAGATCATGACCTAAGCTGAAGACAGAGGCTTAACCCCCTGAGCCACCCTGGGACATGGAAGAGGTATTTCCCCTTTTGCTTTTGCCTATTTCCGAGAGAGGTTTTCCAGCAGGGCAGTGTCAGGATTTTACACTGAGGTGAATATTCTTGCACAAAGGGCATTCTCTCTCCCCACACCTCCATCCCAGCAAGTTCAAAGCCATCAGATGGAGGCTGCCAACTCTCCAGTAGGCATTGCAACTGCTGAGCACTCACAACCAACCCTCAAACTTCCAGGGTCCTGCCGTTTGTAACTGGAAGGGTTCTCCCAGGTCCAACACCAGTATAATCCCGTAGCTCTCGCCATGGCAAAGGATCACGTGGGATGGCTCCCCTCAGGCTGTATCACCCCACCCAGCACACCAAGGAGCAGAGGCTTGCCTGCAGCATGGGCTCCTACCTATGAGAAGAGAACCACTGAGTCTTCCGGACACAGATGGATTTTACACGTCAGCCTAGAGCTCTGCCTCACTGAGCAGAACGTGACACTGAACCCCTCTGGCATGCTAGAACAGAGAAGGAAAGGCCGTCCTTGAAGGTGCTGCCCACCAGGAGGGCCTCTCTCGGAGTGAGGGGCCAGGCACGCCAGTCTGTCACACAGCCATGGGGGTGGCGGCTAATGGGAATCAGCAGTTCTGTGGGGGATCAGCATCAATTCCACCTGGCACTCGGCGGCCCCCCCCACTCTCCCAACCTCACCATTCTGACCTGGCAGAGCTGAACGGGTTGGGTACACACTCAGGATGTCCTAGTTCAAGGATGCTATGGGAACGTGTGTGCCCACACACGTCTTCCAGCCCGAGACCATTCTGGTCCTTCTAGTGCAGCAGTTGTCACAGGGAGGTCCAGGGACCCTGGTAATCTCAGCTTTTTAGGGTCCATGAGGTCAAAGCTGCTTCCTACCCATACGAAGTTCTGATTTACCTTTCTGTGTCCCATGCTGTCACTGGAGGACCCTGTTTTTTCCAGAAGCCACCCGATGTGGGATACTGCAACCAACTGAAAGCCTAAGCGAGTAGAAGACCCCAGGTGTTTTACAGGCAGACACTAGACTGGAAAAGTAGAAAACAATGCCATATTTCACCTTATATTTTTTGTTTTGTAAATATAGTGATTTTCAATAAAAATATTTTCTGTTATTTTGAGTAACATGTAATGGGCTGCTCGGTGTTATTTTTTCCCTTGATGTTATTTTTAAATGAAGGACTAAATATGTAACCCTTTCTTCACCTTTGATTCTCAATATCGTGTCAGTTAGATCTGTCCCCTGCCCCCAACAAAAACCTCTTGGGATTCTCAGTACTTTTAAGAGTGTAAAGGAGTCCTGAAACCAAAAATTAGAAAGCCACTGTTTGAACGAGAAGTGAAATGTGTTTTGTGAGGGGCACTTGAGCTCTATCTGGATGAGATCCAAAGGTCTCTTGTCCAAAATTTTTGTTTTAAGAGGAATCGATTGTGAAAACAGAGTCCCCTCAGGTATCCAACTCCACACACGCTGAGCGGCTCAGGAAAAATTCTGTAGGCTGCTTGCAAGAGGCACCCACTTCGCACCAGAGACGGGCAGCACAGCGTACACAGAACCTGGGCTCTGGCGCCCACAGACCCTCTGGGCTCTCGTCACTGCCTCCACCTGGGTGACCTCCTCATCCATGAGACAGGGTAGGAGCTAGTGACAGCCCCGCTTCAGGAGCTGTGGTGAAGGGCTCAGCACAAGGGCCTGGCACACCATAAATGTCACACAAATGTCACTCTCCTCATCATCCTTCTCATCACCATCACTGTTATCCCTGCCTTCCTGTCACGCTGTCCCCGGCTCCGCAGATTCTGGGCTCCGGAGTCCTGCACCACGAGCCACTCTGCCCCCGGCTGTGGCTAGCCTCCTAATGGGCTGATGGAATGATTCACAGCACAGAACCAGCCAGAGGACAGGAGGGACCGGTCTCAGTGGCCCTGAGTCAGTCACCGCCCTTTGCTGCATCGCTCACATCACTGACTCAGACCCAAGCCCCTCTGAGAACCCTTTATTCACAGTTACTCCGGGTCACTGAAGCAGCACGTGCCCCGAGAGGCTGCCAGGGGTCCCCCCACTGCCTATTCAGTTTCAACAATAGTGAATTTAGCACGTCAGGCTGAACAATCTCATGGCCACCTCCGTTCATGTCTTACTGGGTTATCTTTGCATGCCAATAATTGTCCATTCGCGACAGGAATGTTCTTGAGATGACACATGCTCCAAAGACCTCTGGACTTGGTCCGCCCCCGCCTCTGGCCCCCACTTTTCTCGAACGGTGCAACACTGGAAAGACGGTGACGTGTCAAGCTTAGCAACATGGTCTCACATAACGCCGTTGACATTTCCACGCACTGCTTAATGCTGTGGGTGCACAGAAGTGTAAAGCAAAGAATCTACCCCCTCCACCCACCAAGCCTACTTTAAAGGTCTCTGCCTTTAAAGGGGAAGGGTACGTTACATCGGGGATTTAAGCTTCTTTATCCTTTAGGATAACAGCTTACATGCAAAGAGTGACAGATATCATTTATTGAGTGTTTGCAGTGTTAGGCGGTAGGCACGGCGTTGATGCCTTTGCATAGATACCTCCCTTAGTCCCTAGAGCTGCCCTGGGAAGAATGGAATCCTCAGCTTCCTTTACAAACACCAGACTGAGGCCTCCAGCCACCCGCTTCCTAGAACCAGCACAACCAGGGTGCCCACTCAAGCCCACCTCACTCACCAACAACACTGACAACCACAGGGGAAGGAGAAGAAAAGTCCCAACTTCAGCCTGGAGTGGAACTTTGCACAAATTCTTGTTTTCCTTGGATGCAAAATTTTCTGCATAATTAATTGCTTTTGGAAATTACAGAGCAATTTCCCATTCACTGAATTGGAAATACTCCATAGAAATGTAAATGCCAACGTGACTGTGGGATACCTAACTTAGGGTAATGCCTGAGTAGGGGTCTGGGGCCTCCTGGCTGGAGCAAGACTCCCAGCCTGGCTGTGACAGCCTGGCCCAAGCGCTGCACAAGAGCTACCCCACAACTGAAGGGGCAGATCTCCTCCTACCAAAATGAGACTGCTCTGGGCCATGGGCTATGGGTCCTTCTGTCAACCCTAATCTTGTCTCCGGTAAAGGGCAAGTATGGAGAGGGAAAAGTCGGCTTCTTGGGGCCAGCATGCTGGTCAGCATGGGATGCCCCTGGCCCCCAAAAGTTATCGGTCTGGATGAGAGGGCTGCCCCTCCGGAATACTGAGGTCTCCCCTTTTCCCATTTTTTGTCCAGTGGATAAAACTCATTCGCAAAAGGAGCTGCAGGAAATCGAAACAACACCTTCCTTTGGAATTAAAAACAAGAAGACATCATAGACTCTATGTGGTTGGGATTAGGATGACTTGAGGAGGAAGCCAGTTTATTTGTCAGTGAACTTTGGTCTTAGCATGTGACATGGCAGCTGGGCAGAGCAGCAGACTGCACAGAGGAGCAGGGGATCGGCTGGGTCTCTCTGTGGCCGGCAGTCTTGGACAAGGCGTCGGCCATCTTGGGCCCCCCATGTCAGCACTTTCAGAAATGAGTCCACATCTCTCATCTACCCTCCCCCCCTTTTGCCCATGCTGTGGTCAAGATGCAATTCAGAAAATGGAGGTTTTCCTCTGATTAATGACATGGCCTCAGGGCAGGGAGAAGGTAGGCGGGCAAACACCTGGATGACCCCAACCTGGTGACATAACCGTGGATTATTTAGAGCTTGTTGTCACTCCGTGACAGCAAAGAATTCATCTCCCATGAGATACACAGCCAGGTCTCCGATTTCTGCTGCCTTGGGGTAGGTGAGGGTTGAGGACCCTGAACTCCCATGACAGCTGTCAGGGAGTTATGGAGCCCAACCGGGGAAGTGGGAGCTGCTGGGTGAGGGGCACATGACTTACATGTCCAGAACCCTTGAGGTCAAATAGACTGTGCTCAGTAAATGTGCTCCTAGTGAATGACTGAGTTAATAATAATAATAATAATAATAATCAGAGTAAACCAGTGTGGTCCACAAGGGTTTTCTCTTATTTGTAGAAACAGTTTTTGTCATCACTAAGCTGTCACAGAGAAACCACTCTGTAATAATCAGTGAGTGCTCAAAAGGAAATTAGATAAAGAACTTAATGAGCATGTATTACCTGAGTAGTTTTTTTTTTTTTTAAATGATGCAAAGACGGACATTATGTCCTAACTGTCTGCGAAAGCGGTCTTTAAAACTGGTGCTGTCTTAGCTACTGAGCCATGAAGTGCGTCTGGATTCAGAGGCTGGCCGGGATCATCATTCCGCCTGTCTGGAACTGAAAACCGTAAGGCTGAACAGTGTGAGAACATTGTATTCTTGTCAGGAAAGACAATCATTTGGAAAAAAGGACAGAAACCAGGTTTCTGAGTTAGCAAGACCTGGCTGAACCCCAGGGGCTCCTCGCCCACCGCCTGTCCCTGCAGGGCAGCTGGGCTGCTCAGAGACCACCTTGTGCGCTGTGTCCAGTGCTGCTCGTCGTCAAAGCCTGGTGAGTAGGTTGTTGCTGACATCCCACGCCTTCCTCACACCCACGGGCCCAGGCCTCTGTCCCATGACCACCAAGCCTCTCTCTCCAGGGCTGCTCATCCCTCCGGCCCAGCTCAGAGGCAGCTTCTCCAGGAAGCCATGCTGACCCACCCTGCTGAGGTGGCTGGTCTCACCTCTGTTCTCCCATAGCACTTTGTCCCCTCTGAGCACAGACTACCACACCAGGCTGCAATGACTCTCGGTGCCTGCCTTCCTCTCTGCCCTGTAGATGAGAAGCTGAGTCTTTACTCCTGGCACAATAACTGAAGGCCAGCTGGATGGATGGACGGACAGATGGATGGAAGGACGGACAGACGCAGGTGGATGCGTGGATGGAGAGACATCTTTATGGGTAGATGGTAGATGCACAAATGGACGGATGGGTGGATGGGTGGATGGAGAGATGGACAGATGGGGTGGGCAGATAATGGGTGGATGGGCGGATGGCTGGATGGATGGACAGATAGGTGGGCAGATGGACAGATAGGTGAGTAGATGCATACAGGGATGGCCTGATGGGTGAGTGGTCGCATGGATGGACAGATTTCCTATGTGCTAAAATCAGTGTCATTCTGAGTTCTACTCCTTTTCCCCCTCTGAGTGACTGACACCTGTGCTCACCATGATTTTCTTCCTAAAATTCTCTTCTCCCCTCAGCTTTGGGGACTGTGCCTTTACCTCTGAGGGCCTCTCTGCACAAGCCTTCCCTCTCCGTGTGGAACATGGACATCCTCGTGCACCACAGACCCCATGTTGTTTTTCTGAGCCCAGCATGTCTCCTCTGACTCTGGTAGTAGACTCTGCCAACTCTGGCTTCAATTAAGCCAAAATATACATTCCTTCTCACCTCAGTGGCTCATCCAGGGATGAGCACATGCCACAGCCAAGGCCACTCAAAGTCCTTGTGCAGGATTTTTCTAACAGGTTATAGTGGGGAAGAGTCCGTCTTTGATTATGAGGTGGCAGGGTAGGTGCCTTGCAGCTGTGGGGGCAGCATTCACTGAGAAACAGGATGAGAAGGCAGCAGAAGGAGCAGCGAGGTGACAGTGTAGCTCCGGTGACACTGTGCCTGGCATCTTGGCCGTGACCAATTACCCTGCCTCCCCAGGCCTGAGTTAATACAAGCCCCCTCTTCTGGCCTAGCCACCTAAGCTAGGTTTCTCTCATGGAACCAAGAGTCCCAAAGAACACAGCCCGCAAACACGGCAGGGCCCAAACAATTCATGTCCTCTTCCCACCCCTCCAACCCTAGAGACAAGTCTGTTCCTCCTTCTCCTGTTCCCCGTCTTGGCTACTAACGCCATCATCTCTGCCTGGTCACCAGGCTGGAGAGACCCACGGTAGCCTCTGCCCATGCCAGGCACTCTCAGTAAACTCTCCTTTCTAGGGTGCCTCACGCTTCCCAACTATCACCTTCTCCTCCTGGTTCAGCTCCCGTCCCGCTCCACCATAAGAACCTCCCACCTGCCTCCTGGACTCTCCCCAAGCTGATCCCCCTCCACACTGCCTCCTGGGAGCCCTCTGAGGCCCAGCTGGTCATGTCTTTCTTCCTTCCTAAAGCTTCCATGGATAAAGTCAATACTTCAACATGGTACTGGAGGCTCCCAATCTCTTGTCTTGTTATCACACATACGCTTCTCTCTCCAGGATGGTCTTCAGGCCCCTACTCCCACCTCCACCACAGCAACCTCCCTAAACCCAGCACCTTCCTTCTGCTGGACTTTCCCTGCTTCTCACCTCCTGAGGCCCTTGGCTCCTGAGACCCTCCGCTGTGACACCTCGCCCCCTGAGGAAATATGGGCTCTCTCTTTGGGCTTCCCGGGCAGACTCCATTCCATCCTTCTTCCGCCCACCTTCATCCTCGAAGACGGTCATACACAGTTCTGGAACCAAGGCTCCATCTGTCCATGCAGCTCTGGTAACTGACAGAATGTGCAAATATAAAGTCTCTGACTCTTTCTGTCTCGGGCCGAGAGAGGCAAAAGCAACACTGGTGAGGACGTGGGCAGGTGAGGGAAGGTGGAAGAAGGTGAGGCAGAGACTCTAAGCTCTGGGAGGCACTGGGAAGGGGTGGTAGGAGAGAGACAGGATGTGGTATAAATCTAGACCGGCATTTTTTTAGTGACAGACTCCAGCAGGAGCAGACAAATGGCCCCACACCCGCCTCTGCCCAAGGAGAGATAAGGAAAGAGAAACGAGGTGACAGGATTGCACAAGCTGTAGCGGGTTCTGTCTGATTCACCCTTCAGGTTACCCCTATGAGCTCTGACACCGCTTCCGCTTCCGGTGTGGACTTCCAGCCTACCTCAAGGGTGCACAGGCCCGGGGCAGGGGCAGGGGCTGGGGCCTGGAGGACCTGAGTAGAAGCACGTTCTTCCCCCTGCTGCACTCAAAGGCAGCAGCAGCAGAGGTCAGAGGACAGCCTGGCTCTTCTCTCAGGATCCTGATGTTGCCTGCACACAGGACCTCCCCCCTCAAGAGTCTTGGCCGGGGGGCAGGTTCCAGCACACAGTCTGGGTGGCAGGCTGCTCATGTAGGTGGGACACATCAAAAACGCAGCCGTTCACCACTCCAGATGCATGGCTAAAGACTCCCATGTAATCATTTGAAGTAAAAACTGCTCAAATGAACTGGAAAATGTTTTACTTGTATTTTCTCATATTCCCGAACCTTTCTTTCCATGGTTCAAAAGTTTGCATTGTCTAATTGCTGATTTCCATTTGTGAATGAATCAGCGTAAAATAAAATTAAGTGCCAAATTAATCTACCCATCTAGTTTTAGGCATTAATTATCCTCTGAGCCATTTTCTCCCTGTGTTTGCCACATGTTGAGACAAGCCCAGATATAGTAATATAGAAGAAGCCAGTTTGCAACTCAGGAATGCAGCCCAAGCCATGGAGGAGATGTCCTTGGTCTCTAAGATCCACAGTTTACTGCGTGGAAGGGATCTGATTCTAGGCAAAGGAAATGCTCCTCACTTTTTTTTTTTATTTTTTTTTTTATTTTTAAAGATTTTATTCATTTATTTGACAGAGATCACAAGTAGGCAGAGAGGCAGGCAGAGTGAGAAGGAAGTAGGCTCCCTGCTGAGCAGAGAGCCCGATGTGGGACTCGATCCCAGGACCCTGAGATCATGATCTGAGCCAAAGGCAGTGGCTTAACCCACTGAGCCACCCAGGTGCCCGCTCCTCACTTTTTAAAGGTTCACTAACATCTGTCAGACTAAGTTACTGGAGCAGAAATCTGTTGGATAGTTTTGTGATGTGTTTCTCAACTGCCCAGTTAATAAATTAACAACAACACATTTCCTCTAAGTGTAACAGAGTCGGGCCCAGGGTGGAGAGTGGTGCTCTCCACCTGCTACAGCAGGATTTTTGAAAATCACATAGCGGTTCTTCTGAGGCTGTATCAGAGAGACCTTCCTGGTTCTGCTAAAAACAAACAGAACTAAATACAACAAAAAAAATGGGTCTCCAGGATGCAACTGTAGCATCCTCAGTCCCCAGGAACAGGTAGAATCATCTACTTGGTGACCTGATCAAAGCCAGCATTCCTGGAAACTCTGGGGTACACGGAGCCAAAGCACCAGGACAAGCAAGTAGATGGGGGACAAAGGGCACAGAGGCCCTGATATCTTCTCTTTTGAGGTTCAGCATTATCAGAATCCTTCCAGAAGTAACGAGATATCCCTGACCAAGCACTGTTTCCTTAAAAAGGAAGAATTTCCACAATAGGAGACAACAGAGATGAACCTGGAGGAATTTATGCTAAGGGAAATAAGCCAGTCACAGAAGGACAAACACTGCATGATCTCACTTACACGAGGTATCTAAAACCATCCAACCTATAGAAGCCAAAACTGTATCACAGTTGCTGAGAGGTGGGGGAGGGGAAGCAAGGAGCCGCTAATTCGTGTATACAAATTTCAGTTATGCAAGATAAATGAGTTCTAGTGATCTGCTGCACACCCCTGTGCCTACAGATGACAACGCCAGACCGTGCGGTCAGAGGGTAGATGGCATGACAAGTGCTCTCACCATAATAAATTTTTTTTAAAGGAGGAAGGAAAGAGGACGAAGGAAGGAAGAAAGAAAGGAGATGCAACGCTGCAATGGCCACTTTGGAAGGTACCGCCAGTAAAGCAGAAGTCTTAGCTGGTGGGCGGGCTCTGGCTGGAACGTCTTAGGGCTCCACCCCTAGGGCAACACGTCATGCTTTGGGAAACAGCAGCTCCACACTGAGCATGAACGAAATTACTCGGGTGCCCAAGGTTGCCCTTGTGCAGAATGGCCAAGAAGGGCCCCGCCCACAAACCAAGAACCCTCTGGGTTGTTCTCAACAGCGACACCATGAGGCAGCACCTAAAGCCACAGGCAGGTAGCTGGTCCACAGCCTCCAGCTCACTCTCCGCCTGGCATGGGAAGCAGAAGGGGTTTTGGAGTAGAACTCTGTTGCTCTTAGCTGAGAACAGAAGGGGGCATACTCCAGAGGAAGATGCCAGACCTCTTGGTAATAAAATTGAGCTGAGGCATCTTTTTTAGTTAGAAAAATAAAGGAGAGATGAACATATTTGAGCACCCAGAGCCGGTGAGCAAGTGCAGAGTTTATTTTGGATTATCAGACTTCGGGGGAAAGGAGGTAAGGCGGAGGTTTAAATTATGCATCTGTAACAACCTGCAGCAGGAATAAAGGACGATGCCTCCTTTATGGCCAAACCCAGTCCTGACATCCTTCCAGGCACTAAGGAAAGCAACCAGAGGGACGACTGGCAAGGGAGACGCTGTGCTTCAGGGGAAGAATGTGTGCCTTTTACATTTCATCACATCCTCCTCAAAATACCTCTGCATTTGCTGTTCTATAGACAAGCTTGGAGGCCCCAAACCCCCCAAGAGGAAAGGAACCAGCCAGCTTCTCTACAAGGGAAAGGAGAAAAGAAAACAAAGTCAAAAGGGGAGACTAGCGCTGCCTCTCTTCTGTGGGAAGGCACAAGGCGGGAGAGAGACAGGTTTTGCCCAGGGGCGGCTGGACACTGATGGTGGAACCCGTGTGCCGCGACCAGGAAACCAGCAAGTGCAAGGGGAGGTTTAATGAGCCCAGGCAGCTCTGTGATGGCTGCTGATGCCAAGATGGAGGGGGGGTGTCTGAAAGGGTGAGCTTTCGAAGAAAACTGTTTTTAGGAAGCAATGTTTCTTCTTGCTGTCCCTTGCCCTTTGGAAGACTCAGATCAGGGCCTCGGTCATCCCCTCCGCGACACCTCCCTGTCTCTGGGTGGGTACGCGTCGGAGCACCTGTTATGTGAGCCCCGCTGGGGCCCCAACTCCGGAATCCCAGCTGCTGCCCGGGGCAGCAGGCACCCCAAGGGCCTCCCCAAGATGGACGGAGGAGGGATGGAATAAAAGGGATAGGATTAAATACAAGATTAATAAAATATGATGAACGAAAACACCCTGAGCCTACCCGGCAGCTGAAATTACATTTACCACATCTGTCAGGGAGGAGGTCATCCTGAGTAATACGTCCAGGCCCTGGAAAGAACTTACAGTCTAAATCCCTCACCGATGGGTACCACTGGGGAAGGTGCTGGTTTACTTTCCCAGGAAGTCTCAGCACAGGGTATAAAACCCTTCAATTCCGCTGAGACAGATCTCACTTGGGAGCACCCCTGCATGGTGCAGAATCGGGATTTCCAAACACCTTTCGAGTCATGTGCACCTGCCCTCCGCTGCGTGGCAGCTGTGGTCACCACATCCCTGCCTTGGTGTGACTAGGCACAGTTCTTATCAGGCAGGACTGTCCTGTGCTTCCCCCAGGACATTTCTGCACCATCAGCTGATGCCATTCTGCCACGGAGGCTGTGTCAGCACAAATAATTCCTGGACCCTTCCTAGAGGGTCAGTCTGAGCCCCAAACAGCACCCAAATCACCCTGTTACCTGCACACTCCCCCTGCCATCCCCCCCAGAATACTGCAAGCTCCCCATC
Source organism: Mustela nivalis (assembly GCF_964662115.1). NCBI lineage: Eukaryota > Metazoa > Chordata > Mammalia > Carnivora > Mustelidae > Mustela > Mustela nivalis. The sequence goes on from NC_139021.1 coordinate 172,983,842, forward strand.
TCTCAGCTACTTCTCACTACATCTCAGCAAAATACCAACCTGACTTAGCGAATCTACACCAACCTTCCAAGGATTCTTTAAAGGTTTTATTTACTTATTTAGAGAAAGGGGAGGGGCAGAGGGAGAGAGAGAATCTCCAGCAGACGCCAGGGTGAGCACAGAGCCTGACACACAGCTCCATCCCACAACCCTCAGATCATGACCGGAGCCGAAATCAAGAGTTGGACACGTAACTGACTAAGCCACTTGGACGCCCCCAGGAGTCTCTGTTTTGCAGTAACGCCGATGAACTGCTCAGGGTCGGCTCTCAGCCCATACAGGAGCTGTCTCAGACCTCCTCCGCAGCTTGTGTGCAAGACCAACCTCCTGAGAAGAGAAAGGAGAGGCTCCTTCACCTCTCCCAGCCCCCGTCCGCTGCTCAGCAGTCTCACACATCACTCCATTCCCCCCACTGTACAACTTCCTATCTTGAGGCCGCCTGGTTTGGACCCATCAATGAAGAAGACAACATCTACCAAAAAGCCAGGGAAGATCCTAGAAACTCAGTCCTGCTCCTAGAAGAGGGATCTCTTCTGCTCTTAGACTAACGGGGCACCAGGAACTTGAGTTTCAAATCCAGGGGTTTTCACAGGAGGGCTGTTCAGTACATCTGCTCCTTCCTGGCCTGTCCCTAGGCCTCTCCCCGTCCCACTCCTCAACCGCATTCACCTCCAGCGAATGGTTCTTCTAGTCTCTGGTTGATCAGCTTCCCCAAGTTCTGGATGCGTGGGGTCCTGCCTCATCCTTCCAGCAAGCTGCCCCTGCTTCTAGCCCGTACCTAAGAAGATCCCACGGAAACAGAGGTCCAAGAGGGTGCGAGCCCTTGGAGAAACTCCACTGTAGGAACACCTGACTCCTCCCAGGACACAACTGCCCATCTGCATTCTATCTCATATAGCAAGCCACCTGCTGAGAACTTTAAAAAAAGGTGGAGGGACATTACTTCCAGAAAAATCTTGAGCATGTGAGAATTCTACAGATAACGAGGACTTTTAATTTTCTTTGGTCCCTGTTAGAACTAGTTTAAGGAAAGAATGGGATGCCATTGTCAGCTCTACTCAGCTCACCAGAACCTTCAGAATATAACATTTCACCCTTGCTCTCTGCTCTTTAGAAATGGGGAGCCTATAAGCCAACGAGCACATAGTCATACCCTCCTCTGTTTGTCCGCCTGTAAACACTCATGGAGTGCACAGGATTTGGTCAGAGAAGGCGTTCGAAGGCTCCTGGCTCTGCCCCGGGGACAAAACACAGCTGTTGTCAAAATGGTGCCCCCTCTGAACCTCCAGCCGGGGATCCCGCCCCCGTGTCTGGGAGCAGCAAGCTCATCACCTCAGGCTACAAAGACTTGGTCTCTGCTGATCAGAATCGGCTTGCTTCCATCAGCCACTAAATTCAACCCCAAGATTTAGAAGGACACCCATCAAATTATTGACAGTGACAGTTGGTGGAAAGTGGGTGCAGAGTGAAAGCGGTCAGCTACCTAACTCTATATTCCTTAAAACAAAACAAAACAAAACAAAACAACAACAACAACAAATAACAACCATGGAGAGTATGTTCATGGATTCCTTCAAAAAGTAAAATACATTTTTTAAAAATGGCCAAAAAGGCAAAGGAAGCCACAGTTTTCAACAACAGGGCCAGGCTTAGCAGGGTTTCCGCTGGGAGCTGAGTGGGAGGGTGCCCACTTTCCTTAGCCATGGGGATGACTGAATGGCCCGAGGCATTCTGGAAGTTCTTTTCAGGGATGGACACAGCTCAGGCTCTCACGATGGTCTCTCCCAGGCTTAGACCTTGACTGTCAAGAGCCTCTCTATTTGCCACTCCCCCCACCACCAACTGAGTTAACCCCTAAGATCCCAGCAGCAGCCCAGAGTTTGCTGAGTGGGCGTGAGTTTTCACGCTCACCTGGCCTCAGGTGACCCTCTATGCTTACTAAGCACCCCTCAAAGCATTCCCCAATTAAAGACGGGAACATCTCTCATTAAAAACGCCTGACTAGCTCTGGAAGAACCTGGGGCCGAGGGTCGAGGTCTGTTTCTGGCCAGCAGGCTCCACTGCCTGCCCTCCCCTTGGCTTCCCTGCCCCAAACAGCCGCCCTGTAGAAACCCAGAAAACAGGAGCTCGGCCAGGAAAGCAGCCGCAAAGGTTTTCCCGGCCGAGCTCCTTCATCACCCAGCCCCCAGCGCCTGCTTACCTGCAGATGTAATTCGTCTTGCAGGAGTCCTGCAAATTCAGGCAGTTGGGCTTCTCCCTCTCCTCGTAGGAGCACACGGGCACGATGGTCTGCCGCCGCCGCTCGGTGCACGCGATGTCCCGGCAGGAGCAGAAGAGCATCCCGTAGCTGTGCTTGGCGGGGACCTTGTCAAAGAACTGCCGCAGGGCCTTGTGGCACTTGCGCCGGTTGCAAACCTCATTGGACATGCTGGTGGTGCACGGGGTGATGTAGGCGGACCGGTACTTCTTGCAGGTGTCGTCGAGGTTACAGGCCTTGGCGGCGTCCAGGCAGTTGTTCCCCTTGGGCACGGGCTCCACTGCAGAGGAGAGAAAGGCAGGCGTGACCCCAGGGTGGGGGACCCCGAGGCTCACATTCGCTCTGTTCTACCTGAGGCTCGGCCGGGTCCCGGGCGATGCTGGGAGCTCTGATCAGCTCTGTGTCTTGAAGCTAATAGGTAATGAGTTCATGACAAGGAGAAAGTATATGGAGTGCAAAGGCTGGGAGCCCAGGGCAGCCCACAAGCCCCTAGCGGTCCCTTAGATGGATAATTAGGTGGTACTGAGTGAGGCCAAAAGGAGCCAAAGGAGCCGAGGCACCTGCCTGACGAGGTATAAACAAGGCAACAGGAGAACACGTTTCCAGCTCCTGGTTGGTAAACTGAAATTAGGATAAAAGAAAAAGGCAACAAATTATATACTTGTTCATTATACAGTATATAAAATGATATGCTGAATCTAAGTATAATTGCCATGCAATCCTCCAGGAATATAATTATGTAATAAATGCATATAGTACATGCTAATTACTATATGATTACAGAGTAATTACATGGTTATTTGAGCCCAGAAGACAAACTATTACGCCAGCTCTCTAAACAGGAAGAAGTAACTACAGCGAACTTGTGTTTAAGTTCTAGCTCACAGACCACTGGAAGAAAACCAGAATACATTACGTGAAAATTTGCAAACCTCAATTACCACTTAACTTGCCACATACAATATGTGGGATCCATGAGTATTGAGGGCTGCAAACTAGAAAAATTCAGCGAGGATTCTGGATAGGATTTCAATGGGCTTACAAACCATAGGCCTCAGGAATCTTATAAAACATATGTTGCCTTCTACCCAAGCTCTCTGTGCTCGTGCTCAGAGAAAACAGGGTTGTCCACTGCCATGCTGCCCACTGTGCCTGGAGAGAGAGCACAGGGGAAGCAGGGCCCACTGCAGCAGCCAAGCAGACTGGCGGACAGGCCCAGGCCCAATGCCACAAGTTAAAAGATGAGCAGACAAGGTTAATGTAGCTTGACATGATGACACAGGTGTTTTCACAGGAGGGAAGTGATGGAAAAACCTTGTAGGGCCTGGTTATAAGGGGATCCATGGAAAACCGATCATTAGGTGTAGCAGTGACCTTCTGGAGACAGCAAAGAGGTAGAAGACAACCTCGCTCAGTTGTGAGAATTGTTTTCCCCACACCCTTCCACTAAGTTCCTGCTCAGGCCTCGGCCCCTGCTTTGGTTCTGGAACGCCCGTTCATTCTCCTTGTGCCCTGGTCAGTGGAGGCCACGAAGGCATTTGGGAAATTACAAGAGGCCAGAGAACTGATTAAGAGAGGAGAAAGGGTCCAAAAGACAGGGCAGTGCACTTAGTGTACATTCAAAGGGCACATGGCACATTCCCCAACCTTAAAGAAGGCAACCCTGTCAGCAGTGTGACAACAAGGATGAACCGTGAGGGCATTATGCTAAATGAAATAAACCAGTCATAAGAGGATAACTACTATATGACTCCACTTACAGGAGGTTCCTAAAACACTCAAGCTCAGACAAACGGAGAGTACAATGCTAATGGCCGGGGCTTGAGGAGGCAGAAATGGGGAGTTTCTATTCAAGGGGCATCAAGTTTTAGTTACGCAAAAGGAGTAAGTTCTAGAAGTCTGCCATCCAACACCATGCCTACCGCCAGTGCTGCTGTATTGTACACTTAAAAATCTGTTGAGAGGGTAAATCTCCTGTTAAATCTTCTCACTACAATTTTTTTCTTAAATGTAAGTAAGTGAAGGGCACACAAAGAGAGTCTACATTTCAGGCAGCGAGAAAGACCCCCTGTTTCATGATGGTGTGTCTTGCTTTAAGAAAGCCCAGTATGCAAAAGTCTGAAGTCACCCAATTACACCCTGGCACCACGAGCTAGTACCCTAGTATGCCTTAGGTTCGTGTTTCTGCGATGACATCTGAATCCAACTATTTAATGTGAAGGCAATAAACAAGACATGCAGCCCTTCTTGGGTAAGCAGGACAAGAAGCCAGCAGCCGCACAGAGATCCCTGTTGCTTTAACAAGCACACCTGGTACATTTTCTCCATCATGACCTTCCCAGACCAGCTTCTCTCTGGCTCCTCTGCCTTCACACTCAAGCTCCTCTGCACTCAAGAAATGAAATAGGCACCATGTGCCCGGACGGCATCACCAGGACCTATAGGCCTTGGTAACCCTTCCTGTCTTTTCCTCTTTTGAGACTTTTAATGTTGTGCTGTTGGGCCCGTCAACAACAGTGGTTTATATTCTCAAAGGTCTAGAGTTTCACAGAAGATTTCTAAATTATCCATTTTTCATGAGAGTCTAAAATAAATTAATATAACCAAAGACCAAATTCTGGACCATCTGGATTAGGCCCTGCAGGGGAGATACAGGAACATAATTTTACTGCCTGCATTTACACTTGTCCTGGTATTGAATGGTGTTTTACGATCTCTAGCTAAAAAGGGAAGAATAGAGGTGCAGAGATGCACCTAACACCTAAATGATGTAGCCAGTGATATAGGAACAAACAGTTGAAAGAAGTTCAGATGGAGGAAAATGGCGGAAGAATTAAGTCATCACATGACAGCCAGTAACACAGGCCTGCTCAACTCCAGAAAACTCAGGCTGACACAGGAGTCTATCCCAATTGGAAGCACTGATTTAGCTTCAACAAAATGGTATTTTACCCCTTACATGAATGTCATTAACTTGCATTTCATTGTTTACAAAGTTCTGTTCATATTTAATTTGTGAGTATTGTTTTTACAGTTGTGTAAAATTACAAAATAAAAGTGTATAGTTCTGGGGCGCCTGGGTGGCTCAGTGGGCTAAGCTGCTGCCTTCGGCTCAGGTCATGATCTCAGGGTCCTGGGATCGAGTCCCGCATCAGGTTCTCTGCTCAGCAGGGAGCCTGCTTCCCTATCTCTCTCTCTCTCTCTCTGGCTGCCTCTCCGTCTACTTGTGATTTCTCTCTGTCAAATTAATAAATAAAAGCTTTAAAAAAAAAAAGTGTATAGTTCTATGTTCATGTGTCAAATAAAATTATAGTAAAAATTATAAAATTAAACACATAAGGTCAAGGAAATTTATTTTTCTTTCTTAAAGTAAACTGTATAATATATAAGTTTTTTTAAAAAATTGGTCTGGAGAGAGGCTCCTTGACATGGGTCTTCGCAATGAAATTTGGGATATGACACAAGCAACAACATCAAAAATAAACAAAGGGGATGATATCAAACTAAAAATCTTCTGCACAGCAAAGGAAACCATTAATACCATGAAAAGGCAGGCTATGAAATAAGAGAAAATATTTGCAAATCATATATCTGATGGGGATTAATATCCAAAATGTATAAATAACTCAGACAACTCAGTAACAAAGTAATAATTATGATAATAATAATAATAATAATTCCATTTAAAAATGAGCAAAAAACCTAGATAAACATTTTGCCAAAGGAGATATTCCGATGGCCAACAGGTACTTGAAAAGATGCTCAGCATCACTAATCATCAAGGAAATGGATATCAAAACCCCATTGAGCTATCAAAGTACACCTGTTAGAAGGGCTAAAGTCAAGCCAAGAAATAATAAATTGTGCGGGGGAAAAGGGAACCTTGGGCACTGCAGGTAGGATTGTAAATTGACACAACCATTATGAAAGACGGTGTGGACTTTCTTTGAAAAATCAAAAATAAAACTATCATGTGATCCAACAACTCCACTTCTAGGCATACATGTGAAGGAAACCAAATCACTATGTCAGAGAGATCTGAACCCCTATTTTCACTGAAATGTTATTCACAATAGGCAAGACATGGAAACAACTGAAGTGTCTGTCAGTAGATAAATGGGTAAAGAAAACAGGCTGTATATACACACAATGGAATAATATTCAGCTGTAAAAAAGGAAATCCTGCCATGATAAGTAACAAAAGTCAGATAAAGAAAAATACAGTATGATCTCACTTTTATGTGGCATCTAAACACACACACACACACCATCAAAAAAACCAAACTCATAGGAAAAAAAAAAATCAGCTTTGTAGTCACCAGAGGCAGGGGAAGGTAAACTGAATGTAGGTAGCCGAAAGGTACAGACTCTGAGTTATAAAATACATATGTGGGGCGCCTGGGTGGCTCAGTGAGTTAAAGCCTCTGCCTTCGGCTCAGGTCATGATCCCAGGGTTCTGGGATCGAGCCCCGCATCGGGCTCTCTGCTCTGCGGGGAGCCTGCTTCCTTCCCCCTCTCTCTCTGCCTGCCTCTCTGCCTACTTGTGATTTCTCTCTCTCTGTCAAGTAAAAAAAATCTTAAAAAAAAAAAAAGATACATATGTAATGGGAAATGTCAAGTAAATAAAATCTTAAAAAAAAAAAAGATACATATGTAATGGGAAATGTCATGTACAACATGATGACTATAGTTAACAATGTTCCATGCTATATCTGAAAATTGCTAAGAAAATAAATCCTAAAAGTTCTCATCAAATACACAAAGACAATTTTTTCTTTTTCTGTGTATCTATAGGAGGTAACAGATGTTAACTAAACTTGTGATTATCGTTTCGCAATATACACAAGTCGAGTCATGATGCCATACATTTCAAACTTCTACAGAGCTGTCTTTTAATTATATCTTAAGAAAATTAAAAGAAAAACATTGGTCTAGTGTATTCCTGCTTTATTACAATAATGTCAGCTTCCTTTTTGAAGTTGGTAAAACTACATACACCATGATTTTTTCCTTCTTAATGTTACCAAAAAGAAAAGCGATATCTTAAAGTAAAAGCTCTGTACAAAGTGGGAATAGAATGAATTATTTTATGTCCAAACCAACTGCTTAAATTTTACTTCATTTAGCAAACTCACTTTCAGCTGATTCAGTTTTCATCAATACATAACCCAGCCAGTGCACCATCTCTTTACCATTATTTCAGAGCCTGTGACAAATCCAGAATGCACAACCTGAAACATTCAGAGAAGCAAACAAAACAAAACAAAACAAAACAAGTGAATTGATGTCCTGCACACAGGTCAGTGTGTGACTAGCTTTTTGTTTCTGATTCTCATTCACACAAAATATTCTCATGACCCTTTTTCCAACTTTTTATGTGAGGCCAATCTTACCCAAAAAGCAGAACCTGGTAAAGACGAAAGAAGAAAACTGCAGACTAATATTCCTTATGTAGATTCAAAAAGTTCGGTAGATAGCATTTAGCAATATGTTAAAAGGATAACGTACCAAGCTCAACTTGGGTTTATCTCAGAATGTGAGGCTGGTTTAGTATTTAAAAATTAACATAATTTATCATATTAACTAACCAGAAGAAAACCATATGGCTGCTTAAGTGGACAAAGAAAAAGTGTTCAACGAATTTCAGCACTCCTTCCACAATAGAAAATGCTCAGCAATATAAGAATAGTAAAAAACCTTAATCTGATTAAGGGCATTTATGAAAAACCTACAAATAAAAATCATATTAATAGTGAAATATTGACTTTTCCCCCACAATGTTAGAAACAGATGAAGGATATTCACTCTTACCACCTGTAGTCAACACTGTTGGACTAGGACTAGAGGCCCTAACCATTGCAATTAAGCAATGAAAAGAAATAAAAGGTGTAGAGATTGGAAAGGATGACATTTCTATTTGCAGATGACTTGGAAAATCTTAAATAATTTACAAAACAACTATTAGAATCGGTAAGTGTATTTACCAAAGTCAAAGGATATAAAATTATATATAATAACCAGTTGCATTTTTTAAACTATTAACAAAGTTTTAGGAAATAAAATTTAAAAACATAATTTCATTTGTAAGAGAACCAAAAAAGGAGTGCTTAAAAATGAACAAAAGACATGCAAGATCTCTACACTGAAAACTAAAAAGCACTGCTGAGAAAATTAAGGAAGACCTAAATAAATGGAAATAGATACCATGTTCATGGATCAGAGAACTCAGTATCATTAAGATACCAGTTATCTTCAAATCATACTATGTTTTGACATAGGCAAGTAGATTCTAAAATTTATATGGAAATGTCAATGACATAGCATAGTCAAAGCAATCTGAAGAACAACAAAGTTGAAAGAGTTTATACTGATCCCAAGATTTACCACAAAGCTGTACGCATCAAAACAGTGGGGTACAACACAGGCATCAACAAGTCAATAAATGGAACATAAAACAGAACTTGGCTTAAATACACCCACACACCTAGAGTTATTTGTTTTTTGACAAAGTCACTAAAAAATATCTAACAGTATTAGAATAATTAAAAATCAATGTAAAAAAATAAAAACAAAACCCCTTATTTCACACCATACATAAAAATTAATACAAGATGGATCACAGACTTAAATCTAAAAGTCAAAATCACATTTTTTTAATTAAAAAAAAAAAAGATAATATTGGAAGTAGGCGAAGATTTCTTAGGACCACAGAAAGCCAAAACATAAAAGAAGAAAATTGGTATGTGAGATTCCAATAAAATTAAAAAGCTCAGCTCATCAAAAGACAGTGATAAAAAATGAAGAAAAGGAACAGACAAATCACAGACTAGAAGAAAGTAATTGCAAAACACTATCTGACAAAGGACCAGTATCTAAAACATATGTAGAATACCCAAGACTCAACAATAAGAAACAATCCAATTAAAAAGTAGGTGAAACATGTGAGCAGACACTCCACAAAAGAAGATATATGAATGGCCAATAAGCACATGAAAAGCACTCAGGATCACTAGTTATCAGGCAAATAAATGGAAAAGAAAACCACAATGAGATCTGCTATACACCCACCACAGTGGTTAAAATTAGTCTGACAACCCAAATACTTTCAAAGATGTTGAGCTTCTCCATTGTTGGCGGGAGTGTAAAACGGTCCAATCATTTTGGGAAGCTACTGAGCAGGTTTTTAATAAAATGAAGCACACCATTACCCTATAACCCAGTATTTCCACTTCTAGGTATTCATCCAAGAGACATGGGGATATATGCCCATAAAAAGGAATAAGAGTACAATTATACTATATTGATAATAATCAAAACTGGAAAAACAGCTCACATATCCATTAATAGGAAAACAGCTACACAAGCTGTGGTCTCTTTGTGCAGTGGAATACCACTCAGAAATAAGAACTCATGAACTACGAGATACACACAATAGCATGGATACATCTTTAAAAATACTACACTGGGGTGCCTGGGTGGCTCAGTGGGTTAAAGCCTCTGCCTTCGGCTCAGGTCATGATCCCAGGGTCCTGGGATCGAGCCCTGCATCGGGCTCTCTGCTCAGCAGGGAGCCTGCTTCCTCCTCTCTCTCTGCCTCTCCCTCTCTGCCTCCTTGTGATCTCTGTCTGTCAAATAAATAAATAAAATCTTAAAAAAAAAAAAAACTACACTGAAGGAAAAAACAAAAGTCTTACACAAAGAGTACACACTGAATGAGTCTATATATGTTCACTTCTAGGGCAGAAAAACCCAATTTATGATGAAAAACATCAGAAGAATGGTTGCTTCTAGAGGTTGGAGGGGGGAATTGGCTGGGAAGGGGCAAGAGGGAACTTTCTAGAGTGACGGTAACTTCTATCCTGATACAAGTTTGAGTTAATGCCCACAGAATGGTACACTTAAGGTTTGTACATATACCAAATTTTACCTCAAAAGGAATAAGTATTAAGCAAGGATTAAGAACTGGTCACTAACAGGTATGCTAAAGCATATAGAGAAAATATACTGATATCTGCATTTTTAAAATGTAGTGATGGGTGGAAAGAAGGATAGGTAGATGGATACTTAACGAAGCAACTGTATTCTAATTTAATGATAGAATCTAGATGGGTTAACTGTAGAATTTTTTCCACACGTTTGAAAACATTCAAATAAACAACTGGAAAAAAAAATAGCCCCAATCCATATAAATCCTATTATAATAAAAAGTTTATTTTAACATGCACAGGATATGGAGCAACTCTTGGCACCCCTGAGCCTCCTTTCCCGGTTAAACACTCCTGAAATCATAGGAGACGTAAGTAAGAGTTGAGTTTTCACTTGGTAAGAAGATTGATTCCCGTATCTATATTTGACAGACACCCCCCACCCCCAGTGCACGCACAAAACGCTACATTGATGACTCCAGGTCAGAGGGAGGAACATGCAGAAGGACTCCATTTAGGCCACTTGAGTCACACCCAATTCACCAGCCGCTCACACGGCGCGGGGAGGAGCAGGAGCGCGCCTGTGTTTTATGGGCTGGGCACACGCGCCTCCTCGCCTGCGCGGGAAGGCTTCCGGACAGCTTTGCCATAACTCTGAGTGCCATCCTCTCCACAGCTCATTTTAGAGCTCGGCACTAAAATGCTGCTTTCCCCTCCTCCCTTCCGTCTCTAATCTCTCCCTCCATCTGCTGTTATTCATTCTTTAACTTGGTAGAATGTCTGGGATGCTGCCTGAATGGGGAGTATTCTCAGAATGAAGGCTGTTTACTAGAAATCCTTTTTTCTTGTGGGAGGACGCGTGTGTGTGTGTGGGCTGTGGAGGCTGAGAAGCTCCTTTCCAGCATCAGCCTCGCCCTGTGTTCTGGAGAATGCCACCGAACCAGCTTTTCCTTCCAAAGTTGGATAAAACCATGCTGTTACTTTGCAGGTTATGTACTGCTTTTCTCGATCATCATTCTGAGGCTCTTTGGCTGGGTTCACATCTGATGTGACTTATTTCCTGTTTTCTTGGGCACATGAGGTAAAACCTGCATAGCGAAGGGAGGGCCAGCTCCCAGAGCTGTGGAATATAAAAGGGTCAGGTGCTGCTGAAAAAAAACAATGAATTAATTAAGAGTCACAGATTTTAAATGTGGTCCAGTCATTCCATGGTCTTCAAACAAGTCAGCTTTCCCCTGGTGGACCTCAGTTTCCCCATTTGGGAGATGATATATCCACGTTCCCTTTGTGCCTCAAGGTTCTTTGATTTGACAGTTATAATTTAAGAAATGCCTTTTCTGATTATGACATCAAGTATTTAGGATAAAACTTGAAGATCGGGAACACAATGTTAAAAAAAAACAAAAAACACAAAACCTGGTGCTCGAAAGTGCAGGGCTCTTGGCTATGTGCTATTTCAAAGAGGACATGGACCAACATTTCCAACCCTGACCTACAGGCAGAGCGAATGTAAAACATCCCTCCAACGCTGGGAGACATGGAAGTGTCAGGCATGAATTATGCACCAGAAGAAGCTTTCACATTCTAAATTCCTTTGGAGCGAGGAACTGCCTTTATTCCAAGTACAATCCTCACACTGTCCCCAATCAAAGAGGCGATCACTGTGGCCACAGCCCCTCACTACTTACACTTAGATTTATACTTAGAAAATGCCACCGTTATTGGCAGATGCTGGAGGTAGCTAACGAGTCAGAATGATTCAGGAGGAAACACATATGGAAGCAACTAGAAATCCATTGCTGTAGATTATGAGGTGGAATAAAACAGTAAATATATTAAAATCCGCATGGCCTGCATGATGTGGGTTATCAAGAAGAAGGTTCATAAGGCGCGTGGAGAGAACGTTTATGAAGGCCTGCCAATTTCTGGGAATCTTTCTGTCTTTCTTCTTTTGGGCAGCAGAAGCGAAGTCACCACCGGTTTCCTCTTTCTTTCTGACATGATTAATTACCATGTTAACATAACTAGCGTTCTTCTTCTAATAGGATCCCTCTCACGTGTGATTCCAGCAAATAAGCAAATGGGCAAAAGCTTCAAGATCTTCACGGAGTAGAACAGGCTTTTCTGGAAGCTTACATCTACAGTCCGGTCTTCTGATACCCACGCGCGTCAGATGGCAAATCCGATCACACAGGTTGCGACCTTCACAATCGATCCTTCAAGAGCTTGGCCTTTTCCAGATGGGGGGCCAAAGATTACATTTAAAACGCACATGTTGCCCCTTTGGAGCCCATTTGGTCTTCACACACCGTTCCAGGCATATTGTATTACACCATGATGGATTTCCTCCTCCCTCGATTTTTTTTTCCCTTTATGTTACACAACTATTCTGAGCCTCGAGCCATGCCCATGTTGTCTCTGGGGTTCACAGTGACTGAATTATGCTGAAGACCTGTGAATTGGGAAATAACGCTTGTGTCTGATGAAGATCGTGCCCAAAGTGAACCACTAGTCATGGGCTCACTCGGTGCTCACTCACCCCAAGCTCACCCCGATCGACCCTCCATTTTCATAATGCGCACCCTGGGGTCCACCACCCCCATCTGTACCTAAAAAAAAAAATCAGATGCCTCCTGTAAGTGGTATGCAAGTCGCATGCTTGCTGCTGCTAGATGATGAATAGTGCTGTCTCAGCAAATGGGATCATTACATTTTTAATTAACCTTTCCAACCTCCTCCACCTTTTCCTTTTGTTATACATCGGATCTCTGAAGTTTTCTCTTGTTTATGTTCAACTAGGTTGGAAATACAGGGATGAGAAAGGATAGCAGGTGACGCAGGAGGGGTTGCCCAGGTGAGAAGGCTCGCGAGGTGCCATGCCTCATGGTGCGCGGAACATGGGGACAGGCGCTCCGAACTCGGTGGCTGGGTTCCCACCTAATTTTTGTTTTGGCAGCTTTGTGTTATTTAATGGCCTTGGCTACCAGGAAACTGGCTTTTTAAAATCTCTTTCAACCTAATTATAATTACGGTGTATAAATCATACAATGATCGATTATAAAAATCTCAGGTTCATAAATATTTAACTTAGCATTTAAATCCACACTGCAGGAGTGCATGAAATTTCTGAGCCCATTCCTCTGCAAACAACTGCTTTATTACAGTTCCAATGCCAATTACTGAAAGCTGAACCAAGTTTGTCTTGCGGCACACTCAGGCACATATCTGAGCACCACGGCTCTCTGCGTATTAAGATGGCACGATTTCGTTATTTCTAAAATATGCATGCCTCTCATTAAAAAGATATTCTGCAAAGTCTTCTAGCGTCATCTTTTAATTCCTCAAGTATGGAGAGACACAATTATGATATTACACATAAAAACACTCATTAAAATATATTTTATCTAATGTAAGATTGATTCTGAGATAATTGAGGTCAGATTTGTTTGGAAAATGTATTGTGATATGCGCAGACTCTGATGCAAAGAGGAAATGATCTTCTCCGAGGACGCGAGCAAAACAGCTAAATATTTTTCAGCAAAATCATAAAGCCATAATTGGATTTCAATTTAGTAATAGTCGGCCCAAGACAGGCCATTTTTAATAATCTAATTATGTGTTCAGGGCCTACCCCAGAACTCAACGATGGCTTCAGAACTATTAATTGTACTCAATCCTGTTGCATCTTCAACCATGAAATTTGCTATTACATGTAGGATTGGCTCCTAGTTATGAGTATTTTTTTTTCCAATCTCAGATAATCTTTAAAACATCCCCCCAAAATGCCTTCTCCATTCATTTTCTACAAGTGAACTATTTTAATGACTTTCTCTGGACCAGAATCCTTGAACCCAAGGAGCTCAGATGCGTGGTCCTTCTACAGAAAAAAAATTCACAATGAGATCTACAAAAATCTTCCCTATTTTTATGAAGACACAAACAACAGCCCTTTGCTTTTGTCTGATTTTCATTAATTAAAGGTATTTAATTGCTAACATCTCATTAGCAGTAAAATTAATGAGTACTTCAACTACAGAAAAAGATCTGCATGATAATGTAAACCTAATTCATTTTATGAGTACAAACTGTAGCTCTACTAATATTTAGGCTGTGCAAACTCCAGTGATATTTAGCCATTTCAACAGTAAAAGGCTAAACACGCCTTCAAAACCAGTGCTACTTCTCTCCAGAGAAAAACACTGGATGTGAGTCAAACAGGTAACAAAGATTCTAGCTCCCTCTGCCCTCTTCCACTAACATATCGTCTCAGAGAGGACTAATTAGAAGGCAAATACACAGTGGTTTGTTTTCACTAATTGTCTAAGTTACTGTTAAATAAAAAGGTAGACTGAAAATAATATGTCCAAACTTTTAAACTGGCATACTCAAATTTAGAAACTTCTAAGTGTGTGCCAGGAAAAAGAATCGCTCTGGGAAGCTGGACTCTTATCTCAAGGAGGTTGCCAGCACTCCAGACATTTCTTGAAACTCTTCCCTAGGAGCCTGAGGCATGTTCTTTGCAATACTCTGAGCTACAACAAATCTCGGCATCGGGGACAGATTTTAAAAACCAAATGTCACTTAGCACCAAATGTGGTAATATAGCAGGCAAGGATGCTGGGCAATGCTCATGGGGAGCAAATACGTGATAAATGCACGTAAGGATTTTTTTTTCCCCTTTGGGTGACTTACCAATCATGTCTGACAACGATCTGTGAAGTGGGGCTTCTTGAGAAGGTGTTGAGCCAGTGATAGCACGGGAGTAAGGAACTTACTTGAGAAGTTTTGCTTCTCAAGGTGAACCCTGTGAAGGACGTTGGTCATTTGGATGTGTGCCTTCTTGGTAGGCTCGTTAGCCATACTCACGCTGGGCATTTGATATGTTTCTCCAAGGAGCTAGAGCAAAAGAATGCCACCAGAAGGCAGGCCAGTGGCTCGAATGTCACTTCCACTACACAGTCTATGGAAATGGTTCTGGCCTCTGCTGTACACAAAGAGAAGGGAAAGTATGCATTCTAAAGTCAAAGCACTGGCCAAAACGATGAAAAATGTAGAAGCTGAGGATCCTATTAAGTAGCCTGAACGATGCTGAGATAATAATGAATCACTGATGATGTTGGCAGTTGTCAGGACCCTCGCCGTGCGGGATTTCAGCAAAGATAAGCTAAATATCAGGTCTTTATTTTTAGTTAAGGAGCATAAAATTCAATGCCTTTCCTCCCACGAGCCTATTTACATACCTGCTGTGCTACCTATTTGCCTTCACCTGCTTCCCAATTAATACCCCATTAAGCCGCTCCACCTGCAGTGGCTTTTTCCTTCACCACAGCCCAGCAAACATCACTCATCTGCTACAGCTCAATTGTTTCTTTGGGGAAAAGAAACAAAAGCTGCATGAATAATAATGGCAGGACTTTTATAGAGTTTCCAGAGTGTGCTTCCTCAAAAGCCAGTAGCCAGGGCAGAATGTCTAGAACTGAGTGTAGACACATTCCGGAAGACGACAGACAGAAGGAGTGTCCATCTTCATTAGTCAGATCTGTGAATCTGGCTTCTACATATACAGGTGTTTTTTGTTTTTTTGGTTTTTTTAAAGATTTTATTTATTTTTTTGACAGGCAGAGGTCACAAGTAGGCAGAGAGGCAGGCAGAGAGAAAGCGGGGGAAGCAGGCTTCCCACTGAGCAGAGAGCCCTGCATCGGGCTCCATCCCAGGATGCTGAGATCATGACCTGAGCTGACAGCAGAGGCTTTAACCCACCGAGTCACCCAGATGTCCCTCTACAGATACAATTTCAATGATTTTTGTTACATTTAAAAAGGGTTTCATGACAAGTCGGGTTAGTATTTTGTTTGGTGAAGGGTGCTCAAGCAACGTATTTTAATTAAGATTAGCACATTGCTTCTCTTTGATGCAAAGAGATTTTAAGCGTTTCAAGAGTTGGTTCCTTCAAGTAGTGACCAAAACCTAGGGGGCGTCAGATTCCCCTAGAGAACAAAGTTTCCAGCATGGATTCCCCAATCCTGTCCCAAGCCCTCAGAATCTGTGTTTTCAGGTTCTTCTGATGATCAGACTTGGAATTCACTGACTTTCAATGAGCAAAACCTTTTGTACTTACAACCCATCTGTACCCCCACGTATTGTCCTAGTAAATCCTGGCTTTCTGGTTGGTTCTGGTCAGTTTCAGGAACGTAGTCCCTAAGAGGAGCCTTCTCATTGGGTAGCTCTTAGGGGCTTCCTTCCACGACAATCCTGTTGACAAGAGGGTTTTTCTTGCCCACGTTCGCAGTGTAAGTTCAGAATCAAGCCCAGGCTGGAGTTAGCAGGCGGCCCTGGCACAGATACTTCCAAGATGCGCTAAAACAAAGCCTCCTCCCCCCACCCCTCATCGCCTCCCGTGAGCTGCAGGGGAAGCAGGCAGCAGAACACGCATGTGCGCGTCCACCTACATGCCTCAGTGAACCTCTGTGTTTTATCTCAACATTATGCTGGCAAGTGTTCCTGCTCGTTTCATTTCTAGCTTTAAATTGGTTCCAAATGCATTCACACGTTTACCCTTCTGAGCCTCAGTGTAACTCCTGTTAGATCCCCATTTGAAGAACTACACTAGTTAGCTCAAGGATTAAGTCTAAACCCTGGCACTTTTTCCATTAAAATTCCTTACTCAGGACCTCTGTGGTGTCTCTGCAACTTAATCTGCCGCTCTGTCTCCTGTAGGAATTGCAAAGTAAATACAGCTATATCTGGGTGGTGTTCCGTGGGCACCAAGCCACCTCGCCCTGGGAGGTCCTCGCCCACCTGGCTCCTGTCCACGGGATGCTGAGTGTGTGGAGGCAGGTGGAGGCAGGTGGGAAACCCAGTGCACTCAGAGTGTATCTGGAACAACTTTTCTCAGTGTCTCACACAAGCATATCTGCTGTGGAGTTGTCTCTCTAATGTGCACACATAAATTAAGAAGCCTGGGCTCACTGAGAGCAACCCCAGCTCCTAGAGCCCTATGTTTCCGCTTAGCTAGGACAGGTATAGGAAGGGGCGCCTGGGTGGCTCAGTCGTTAAGTGTCTGCCTTCAGCTCAGGCCATGATCCCGGGGTCCTGGGATTGAGCCCCGTATCAGGCTCAGCGGAAAGGCTGCTTCTCTCTCCCCCTCTCCCCCTGCCTGTATTCCCTCTCAGACTGTCTCTCTCTCTCCCTGTGTCAAATAAATAAATAAAACTTAAAAATAGGAATTAAAAAAAAAAGACAGGTATACATTAGGCAAAATGCACCTGTTCCAATCCCAAAACTCGTGTAAGCCTCTACGTGTGCCTTCCCTGACAGAGATCTGGACTTGTACACCAGCTAGTTTTTGTGAGAAATGGCCACTTAACGAGTGGCAAGGCCGAAGCTGGCTATGAGTGTTGGGGTCAAGATGATCTTATGGGGTTTATGCCTAGAGAGATCAGAATGACATCCAGCACACCTGTGGCTGTACAGGCCAGCTACTGCTGCTGCTCTTAACACCCCTGGATATGCCAGAGGTACGGAGTCACCCTTTTGCTAGGGCATTCAGGGACAAGAGATGTGAGGAAGACCAGCCTCACGATGGCCAGCCATGCTGCCCTTCAGCAGGGAAGGTGTGGAGAGATGAAGAGTAACAGTGAATTTCTGCCTTATAGGAAGATAGCTTGGGTCCCCGATCCCCCTGCACTGGTAAAAGAGGCTCTGTATTGTAGAAAATCCTGTTTTGTTTTTATTTTTGTTGGGCCCAGACTCACAACCCTGGGGGCAAGACAAGACCTGAGCTGGAATCAAGAGTCAGGTGCTTAACTGACTGAGCACTCATGCACCCCAGAAAAATCCTGTTTTACCATATAGGAAGAACCACGCCAGACCTTGACTCTTTGTGATTTAGACTTCTTACTACAATAGCACCAAACATAGGTATTAGCCTTTGTACCGTTGGCCTTAAAAATAGAATAATGGCTCCTGAGAATTTCCCCTGATGTTTCTAGAGCTGCCCCCATTATCAGAAGTGATCAGACAGACTCCTCCCTATGGCATTAGCTAATGAACTGAGTCAAGAAAGCTGAGAAAGCTCTTAAAGTGTAAAATATGGTAGAACTAGGGTTCCCAAGATAGTAGCATGAAGGTTGAAATGGAGACTGGTCTGACTCAGTAAGAAAGCTGGCATTCCTCAAACTAGCGAGTGCCCTCCAAGAAGTTCTTGGGAAAAAAACAAAACAAAACAAAACAAAATGGAAGTCCAGTTGGCCATTTGGTGGGGAACAAAGTTTTCCCAGTTTCTATTTTATTTATGAGGTGTGACAGACGGTCTTCAATATTAAATTTCAGAGCTGTTAGTTTTAACTGAAAGGAGATCCCTCCTATAGAGTCTTCTATGAGCAGCCCCCCCATGATTTCACATAAGAAGTTCTGTTCACTATTTTAAGTGGGACCATTTTAAGTGATTTTGCGAGTTGTAGTGGTGGTTTATGCAGTTCAGAGATTTGGCTTACGAATACATTCGTAAAAAGAAGTAAAAATTAAATATATCTTCCAGAAAGATAGGTCAAATAGTAAAATAACAGAGAACCAAAGCTTTAGAAGTTTAACCTATGCCCTGAAAATTGGGAACTCATTTCTAGTATGGTGTCTGCATGTTTAAAAAAAAAAAAAAAAAAGTGAAAGCAACTGTTTACATCTATTTCTTGATACCAGTAAGAGGTTCTCCTAGTGTGGCGAAGACTTCTTTAAATGACCAATAACTGGAGTGCTCTGCATTTGAGAAAGAACAGAAAAAAAAATTATAAATGTGATCACAAACCTCACACAATCTTCTAAGGAAAGGGTTCACAATCATGTGGGTAAAACCCAACACTGCAAAGGGGGCAAAGGTATCCACAGGAGATTAGTGTGTCAGTAAATACATAAAGTACAGAAGTCCCACATATTTGACATTTGAAGAACAAAGCTATCCATCAATGTCCTGGCACAGATCGATCAAACAGAATGCTACTGTTGAAAACCTAATAGTACGATGGTAATAATGTAGCCATAAAACCTCTGGTCTGTAATTGACTGTTTCCACTTGAAGCTAAAACAGTGACTAATGCTCACCTAAAGATTTCACTTGTGTTGAATGACAATCAGTTACACCTGACACTAGTCTCAGTGGATGGTCTGTGCTGGATAATGGCTCAGGGACAGATGCCAAGGGGGTGCAGGGAGAGTCCATCCCTACGAGCAACGCAGGTATGGGATGTTGAAATATAGATCTCAGGTATGTTCCCCCCTGGCTGCCTCCTTTTCAAGGGCTGAAGCTGTCTCTCTCTGACAGAGTAATTAGAAATGTATGAGGCTGTAGAGTCTAGTACCATTACAGAAAGTTCCTCAGGGCATCCACGTCTTAGTTGTCGAGTTTTGTTTAGTGAGCATATTACTATAAATTACATCCCCAGATCCTAAGTGCTGATGCTCTCTCTCCTTGCAGTAAGACACTAGACCTGCCAACCCCATGGACAGGGGGCCAAACGGTAAGGGCAGCATCTGCAAGACTTGACCTTCTCTTTTCTTCTTCTTCTTCTCTTCCCTTCTTTTTCTTTCTTTCTTTCTTTTTTTTTTTTTTTTTTTTTTTTAAGCTCCTACATGGTCTGTGAGTTCTGGATGCCAGTCTGGTGAACGGTTGGTTAAGTGGGTCTTCTTGGACAAGAGATGCAGCTGGACTGTCGACAGGGAGAACCAAAAGTTTGAAAGGAAAGCTTATTGTTGTTGCTAGATGACAAAACGAAAGATTATTTAGCCCTAGCACCAATTCAAAGTCTTCCATCAGTATCAATGGCTGCCAAAGGAATCATTCATTGTGGGCCCTTGCCACACCCAGACTGCTCAAGTTCAACGATGCCCGGAGACACACACAGTAAGACCGTGAAAGGGCTGTGTCACACCTCTTCGTGTTCTCTTTTGTTTTTAATCTCCAGTGAGGTTTTACCTGCATTACCCGAAAACCACTACCACTTTGGGAATGCTTCATTTTCAAAGCATGAGAATTCCACCCTTCCTTTCAAGATGCACCCGTGAGGAGCCCTCTGCATCTTTCAGTTCATGGTCCTGAGTAAAAGCCCTTAATGCGCTGCATTCAAGTAAAAGGAAGTCTTCCCTGGGTTTCATTGTGGCAAAAATCCCCAAGACCTTTTCATGCCCCAAGATGGATTTGCACATCTCAGCTGTTCAGTTGGCTGGTAACTGTTGGCTACCAAAAGCAGAAATTTTTGTCTACATTGTGAAGCTCACTGTAACTAGAAATTTTAATTAATATGTCTGGTGACTTCTAATGGACTTTGAGTATACATCAGATTGCTTTGTGCCCTTTGATATATACTTAAAGGTAATTGGGTAGTCTTACTGATGTATTTTTAAAGAGCAAAGTATTGATTAATAATGTTTCAGTATTAATATAACCACTTTGTGCAGATCAAGAAACATCAATAGTAGAAAACCCATATTTATCTACAAATTAACAACTCCATATAGATCTGTTACTTTAAACTAAATGGGGTGCATCCACTCATTACATTCCAACAGAATGAGGCTCCTCATAACAAAGATTAAAGCGAGAGTTGGCCTTATTTTCCCACTGCATGAAATGAATGCTTTTCACCACTTCATGCCCCAGTGCAACAGAATAGCTACAGTAAAGCACACGATCGCTTCCCCTCTAACAGGCTGATATTTTTAATGCCTTCCTTGATGAAAACATTTCATACTTTGAGAGATTTAATTGCTGCCACTGCCGAGCAGAGTGAAATAAAAAATGATTGTACCACTCAAGACGGAGGTGGGGATGATCCTGGCTTTATTCCCGCTTAAAACCGGTTGTATGGTTCATATATTCGGAGTGTAAGTCCATTCAGATTGAATTACTGCAAAGAGGAAGTGCTGCAGTCTTTTGGCTTCTCTTGATGAGCCGGTTCCTGAGGCTGGGTTTTAGGACCCCGCGCCCAGTGCTTCTCCAACAAATAGGACCAATCTGTTCTCTTGTGTTTGTTTATATTTCTAAAACCTAAGAGTCCCAATGATTCTACTCAAGAAGTTGGTTGGAGTAAAATTCTTCAGTTGTCTGTAGCAGAGCATAAAGGGTCCACTGACCTCCTGGCAGTTACTCTGTGTGGCCAAGACAGCCTGCAAAATGGCAGCCATGGGTTTCCATGCCAGAGGCATGGAAATTTCTGAAATTTCTGAAAGACTCACTTTGCTCTGAGTTGATGACAAAATATCCATACGTTGCCCCTGCAACCTGAACATTATGTCGATTTAGAGAGAGAGGAAGAGAGAGCAGCTGGCAGGGCTCCCTATCCTAGTTAACCCCCACCCCCCATCTCTCTTCTATAATAAGGAAAGTGGCCGCAAAAGCCACAACCAGGGAAATCCAGACTCAGAACTGAGGAGCCTCACCCAAGGAGATCACATGAGAAGATGTCAGTACCCTCAGAAGACAGGAATATGAGACTCCTGGAACCCAGTCCCAAGCCCATGTGTCTCCCTCTGATGTGTTTTGACCTGCAAGTCCACTGGCTTTGTTCAAAGAGGTATGTGGACCGAAATGTCATTGCTCTGTTTGGGAGAACCTCTGAACGAGGGCTCTGAAGGACATTTCATTAAACCCGTTTTTGAGCAAATGAATCTCCCGGCAGGCGTGAATCCCACTCCCATTAGAGTGTGACTCAGGGGACGTGGGGTGGGACCCAGGAATCTGCATTTGAACACACTTCCCATGGGATTCCGCTAGACCACATTTTGAGAAATACTACACTGCTAAAAGAAATGGCTTCCTAGAAGACTGAATCTATTAATGAATCAATTTTCCACATCCAGAAGTATAACAAGCCAATAGTAATCTAAGCCATAATGGGGAATGGTACTCTTTAATAATTCTATCGGAATTCTATCACATCATTCATTGATTTGCCCACTCATTCATTCATGGCGTTTGTGCTAACATTTATAGTGTTCACTACAGGCTAAGCCATTTAAATTTTGCCCCTATTTTTCCAAGACCAATCTACCTATTTGTATTCAGTTCGAGTGAGTGGGTACTAACTAAACAAATGGGGTGGTATAAATGTGCTATTTACCTGTAAGGAATAAAAAACAAAAAACAAAAAACAAAAACAAAAAAACCAAGCATGTCATCCAAGCAGAAAATAGTCCCTTCCTAAAAACTCAAGAAGCAAATATACCTAAGGAATAAAATACAGTTAGAGATATATATGAGAATTTGGCAGAAACTATCAGCTGGCAAATGATGAACTACTTAAAAATAGTCCTATGACAACTGGGTATCCCCTTGGAAAAAGATAAAATTAAATTTCTTAGACAACCATACAGAAAAATAAATTCTAAAGTGGATGAAAGAATTAAATGGGAAAAAACAAAATTTTAAAACTTTCCAGAAGGAAGCAAGGGAGATAATCTTTTATGACTTTGAGATAGGAAAGAAATTTTTTAAACAAGGCACACATACTCCAAACATAAAGGAAAGATATAATAAATTAACTACATTAAAATAAAGAATTTAGTACGGGCAAAACATTCCAAAAACGAAGTACAAAGATAAGCCATAGACCAGGTTAAGATGTTTAAGACCACAAAGTAACAAAAGAATGACATCCAGAAATCCCATGAACTCGTATGAATCAATACAAAAGAAGAATATGATGAGGGGATCAATAAAAGATTGCTGGGGGGAGGGCGGTATGGAGAGGTGGTTGGGATATGGACATTGGGGAGGGTATGTGCTATGGTGAGTGCTGTGAAGTGTGTAAACCTGACGATTTACAGACCTGTACTCCTGGGGCTAATAATACATTATATGTTAATAAAAATAATTAATAATAAAAAATATTTAAAAGAATATATTGCATTAAGATAAATTCCAAGGATGGAAAAGAACAGAATTTCAAGGTCAAAGGGCAAAAAGTGATATAAACTTTCTATTAAGAAAAATCTTAGTAGTATATTATTTAAATGGTGCTAGTGAGAATCAAATCATTATGCTATTTTCATTTTATCAAACTCTTTGAAAAAAGTGCTCTTAATTTTATTGTTAAATACCTACATTACAATATTACATGAATTAAACCCCTTCCAACTACATGAACTTAAGTGGAAAATTTTATATTTCTATTTAACAATGATGAGGTTCACAGTTTTCTAAGATTCTTTTGGGGGGTATCTGAGCAAAAGCACTTGAGGACCACAGCTATAGAGAACCTACAAGACATATAAATAAACACAAGATTTTTCATTATTCATTGCTTACTTCCAATTAGCCATTATTATTACCCAAATGCCCACTGACAGAAGACAGGATAAATGAATTCTGAGACAGTCACATACTATAAATGGCAATGAAAATGAATAAACAAGAGCTGTGTGCATCCAGATGGATAAAGCTCAAAAGAATGTCTGAGAACAAGGCAAGTTGTCAGAGTCTAGATATGAAGTGGTAACAATTACATAAAGATAAATACTTAAAAACCAATTGTGTGCACATCTATGTATATATGCATACATGTAGTGAAGATTAAAAAAAAATGCAAGAGAATAACAAACACCAAGCCAACCTGGGAACAAATCCAGCAGATCCCAGGTCAGGAGGCTCTCTTTAAGAAGAAGAATACAGAGTTTTGAACAAAAATTGATGTGGATTTTATTGTATATGCTACATTGTCAAGTATATTCTGGACAGGAGAGCACTTGAGCCGGTGTTTATAAGAATAAAATCATGTATTTATTTGAGGGGTTGCATGGTCTGCCATGTTTTCCCTGGACTAACTTCGGGCTCCATACATTCCGTGCTTTGTTTCTCTCTCAGGAGTAGGCACCACAGGACACATTCATTTTGCTCTATGACCTCTGGTCCTGTGCGTTCGAGTCGTGCCACGTTGCTCGCGAGTGGGCAGCTGGAACATTCCAGCAGCTATGCCACCAGTCCTGCCCTGGGATGTCTAGCAATAATTTAACCATGAAACCAAAGTAACCGGGACCACACAAGACTATCCTGCTAAGCCCAAACTCCGCTTATGTCACTGTTTACCTTTGTTTGTGTATTTGAAATGTTCCATGGAGAGACAGAGGCAGAGAACATGCTGAGTGTGCTCGCATCCTGAAGTCCCCTGGAGAACAGCGGTGGGGAGTTCTGCAGAAGTGACTGAAGTGACTGGGAGAGCTGTCTGGCTCCAGGGGTGGGGCCACGGCTAGATCCTGTGACAGCTGCCAGTCATCAAAGGTCAAGCTCACGTGCAGCCCTGGCTGGCACAGGAGGTTCGCACCACACCATCCCATCTGGACACGCACACAGTGACACATCCTTTCTTCCAGAAGAGACCGGTTTATGCCCCCCGCTCCTGACTCCCCACAGAAAGGGCTACCTGTTTTATCAAGACAAAAGAAATCGCTAGAGCCAAGCGGGACTCTGTCACCACATGTCACTTCATATCAGCCAGTACATGTCAAAGAATGACACAAAAAGCTGCCACCTGCCATCCGCTCACAGAGCACATCACACTTCTTTTTGTAAAACACTTCAACAGTAACCAAGAGAAAATTTCCTTTATGAACCACAATGCCATCTCGGTGAATGAGAATGAGTGAAAATCTCATTTTCTAGAACGGGAGACAAACAGAGGAGGAAGGGACTTTGCAAAAGATCTTAAGTTAAAAATACACCCTCCACTCTCCCCCCTACCATCATTCCTCCCTCACATATCCGTTTCCTGGGGACCACAGCGGAGGTGTCAGAAAGCAGCGTGGAGCCTTTTTTGGGAAAGGAGTTGTAACAATTTCTACCTAAAATGACGGATATTATAGGCTATGACAGTTGGGATTCTTCCCACTGTGCTTTTATCAACAGTGATAACAACCAAAGTTATTTGCTGGGGTGGGGGAGGAGGCTGTTCTGAGAATCACCCCTTTTGTCTCCTGGCTAAATCCTGGAACCCTTTGGAACAATTACCAAGAATTATATAATTGAAGGCCAAATGTGATTTTAGAGATAATCTAGTCCAGTATTCTAATTTAAAGGTGGAAGAAAGCAGCGAGGTGTCCGAAACCACACAGCCAGCTAAGGGCAGAGGCAGCAGAAAAGCTCCTGTCCTTCCTGTGGCAGAGAAACGTGAGTGGTGGGCTGAGCTTACGGGGGCAGACCCTGACACCAGACCCTACAAGTGTGTGCCTTGGGCAAGTGACTTAACCTCTGTGCCTCCATTTTCTCATCTGCTGAATGGGAATGTGGTGGTAACAATATGAGCCTTTAAAGGTTGTTGGAAGGATTCGATGAGATAATACACGCCCCCTAGCAAGAGCTGTTAG
The DNA here is from genome assembly GCF_964662115.1 of Mustela nivalis. Lineage (NCBI taxonomy): Eukaryota > Metazoa > Chordata > Mammalia > Carnivora > Mustelidae > Mustela > Mustela nivalis. The sequence goes on from NC_139021.1 coordinate 173,009,411, forward strand.
CACTGGCTGTTTTCGTTCTACCGTGAACCAGCTCACTCACTTGTTCCACACCACTGCCATGACTCTGCTATCAGAGCCACTGTTCCAGAAAGAGCTTTACCGGGGGTATGGACAGACAGCCTAATGAATGTAAAATGATCATGTCTGTATGATGGCTGATGTAAAATAATTGGCTTTGATCTTAAGGATAAAAGTCACTAAACACAAGGATGCAGCTTTTTCCAGGGAAGGGGAAAAATGAGGGGAAGGACGAGAGAGAACAAGGAGACGCACAACGGAGACGCGGAGAAAGATGCATCTGTATTCTAATGGGATCAATTTTTAACTTGATTCAAATCAAATTGCAAACGCATTATTTTTTAAAGGAAAGAGATTGTTCTAATAACCAGAGCAGACTGTGTGGAAGGACGGCTGCACACATCCAGACAAGGGACTGGCTGGGCACCGGCACCACATAAGCACTCCACAAGCCTAGGGGGGATCGCTCTATGGATCAACTACCTCCAATGCCATGCATGCTTTTAAAAGATGCTTCTAGAATGTTCCTGGAAGACAGAGTCACCATCATGTTGGAGAAGTTATAGCAAATTAATAAGGATCTCGACATGCTTGAGAATACTTGGTGTATAAAAATGAAGTCATTACTCTTTATCTCCTTAAATTCCAAGAAAGCAAGAAATAGCAGCACAATAAAAAAATCTTTCATAACAGTTGATTAGAAAATATGGCCTGCGGAAAACCAGGCTCTCGTCGTACTTCGCACATTAAAAATCCAAATATGTTAGAGAAACTGGGATTTTTAACCCCCCACAGCTTTAACACAAAGGATCACATTAATAAGATACAATTTAGATTTGCATTTTTTAATAAGCTCGGGATCAAAGGGAATACATAGCTGAAGGGGTATTAAACTGTGAGCACACAAATTGCTCTCCACACACTGGAAGAAGAAAACACGTTTCCTTACCGCAGGAAGACATCTATAATTTGAGAAGCAGAAAATGTATTCTTTCTTTGGTACATTAGGACTACGTACCATTTCCAGGCACTTCGACTCAGTCCAGGCAGATGTACCTGTGCTGACTTGGTCCATTGTAACCTTACACGTTCCAACGTGTTATTTGAGGACATCAGCCAAGGAGCTGATTTAGAACTTTTCATCTCATGTCCATTCCTCGTGATGTAAAGACAAGAATAAGTCCTTTAACCCCTCAGGTTGGGTAGGATATAGCTGTGGTTTACTATTTATCAAAGCATCCTTCATTATCATCAAAAACAAAACCACTACCATTCTAAAGCTTGAACTCAGGACTCCAGGGGCCATAGAGGCTCGCTTGTAACATGTTTCAAGCACACCAAGAATGACCTTCTGGAGATGAATGGTTATGTTAGTCAATATTTGCTGGGAGTTCATGATGTGTCTAGCACGGTATCGAGGAAGCACTCTACATGCATTATTTCACAGTGTTCTCCCCCATTTTAAAGATGAAGAAATGGAGGCCCAGAAAGACTAAGCGGTGTGGTTGGGATTTGAACTCAGGCAGATCCCTGCCCTTTGGATCCACTGCACCCCTGAAAACCAAGTTATTCTTTCCCTGGCTCCCCAGCCCAGCCACCAGACCCTGGATCTTCTCAGGAGCATACTCAGAGTTTGCATGGGTCCTCCTCTTCCCATGTGGTGAATGAAGTTTTTATTTGCTGTCCCATTGCTCTTCTTAGGAAAAGCCCTGGCTACACTATATTTCCTTCAGGAACTTTCCCAGATCAGAGCTGGCCAGCCTTTTCTGCTGGTGCTCCTGCCTGATGTGTGATCTGGAAATGCTTCTGAGGGGTTCCACAGTAGGTGTCTCCTGGCTATCTTCACAGACCACACCTCCCAAAGAACAGTTTCAATATTCAAAGAGCATCTCTCTGGTGTCTCCTGCCCCAGCCTCATTTGCTTAAACCAAGGTGTCACTATCTGGATCAAATACTGCCTTGAAGAAATCTGATGTTGGAACTCTCCATTGGAGTGCATAAAATAGGACTGGGAATCCAGGCACGGCCCCCTACAAGCCGTGGATGTGTTTTTTCTCCTGCTGGGTTTCCATGAAACATACCTGAGTTCTTACTCCCCTCTGTGAGTTAAGCAAGTTGAATTGGTTTCTGCTACCCCAAACCAAGAGACCACGGACTACGAACCACCCCAAAGAGGAGCCTTTGTAGTTTATGCTACTGAACCGAGGACACAGGGAAGCCCCTCCCCTGGCAGGGATGCTGGGAACACACATGCACCTGTCACAAGGCCAGACAAGAAGGGAGCACCCAGTATGCCACAGCCACTAATTCCTTCTTGCGGGAGAGACAGCTGATGATCATTAACGTGGGATGAGAGCAATAGCTTTGGTTACTGGATAAAATGATATTTAAGGAGAGACTTTTGAATGGTAGTGATGGATCTGCTAGGGAGGTAAGAGGCTCCATCTCCTTTGGCAAGATGGAAAGAAGAGGACCCATGTGGGATTTGTGAACGACACTGAAGAGGGCAGAGAGCAGGGCTCACTGGTTGGTGAGGGGAGGGCGCGGGAGGGTATATCCGTGATGAAAACCTGCGAGGCTGGCAGTCTGAAACTCTTGGATGGGCACAGGCCAATAACAAATGGTCATTCATTTATTTAACTGGTTATCGATCATCTACCATGCTCTACAAATGAACCACAGTTTAGATTCCAGTGGGAGAGAAAAGCAAAGCAGAAAAATGAATGAAAAAGATACGTATTATGGAGGGAACAATTTCACGGTATGATGAGGAATCTGCCGCCGGGTTTGGGGAGAGGAGTCAGGGAAGAGCCCTCCCTGTGGGTAAGAGAAGACCTGGGGCAGGGAAAACCTCTGTCATGTGGGGACACCAGGAGTAAGGCTTTTGTGTCTGGAGCAGGATGGGAGAGGGGCAGCAGTAGGAAATGAAGTCAGACAAGCCGGCAAGGGTCAGGGATGCATAGATTCATAAGCATGGAAATGAGCTGGGATTTTACTCGAAGGGCAATGGGAAATCGTTGCAGGCTCTGAGCAGAGACGTGACATGATCCTAATCGCATCTGCTGGGTGGTGTATGGAGGGCATGGTAGAGTGCGGTGAGCAGAGAGCAAACAGGAATCGTGGTTGGAAGGCAAGCGCGATAACTCAGGACTCCACACTGTGCTATCCCACAGCCTCGACTCCGGAATCACCACTTAAAAACGTTCACCAACAGGCACCTCTCTAGCACCATACTCACCCACTCCGCAGCAGTAGGTCCATTCCAATGTAAACACTGTAAGACAGTGTCTTTTAGGTATTAATTTATTTGGGGGAATGTTAGAAAATCACACATGCTTGCTACCGTGACCGTGAGGCAAAGTTGTGCTGTGGACTTCCTAACATAATTTAGACTTATTTTAATATCTGCTGCACTAGTTTGCTAAGCTGATGACTTTTTATTATTCAGCAAGTAATTATCACTTGTTAGGAAGGGAGGAGACAAGTCCTTTTGTTGAGCCCTGAACTGCACATCAACAGTGGGCTGAACACGCTATCAAACTACTCTTATTTAATGGTCAGCACCATCCACTGTGCATCTGTCCATCCAGCCAGACAGACAGACATCCAACATACAAATTCTCCACGTGATCCTCTTTATTGTTCCAATTTTACAGACCAAGAAACAGACTCAGGATGGCAAAGTGATTTGTTTAACACTACAAAGGCAGTAATCCATGGAGTTCCTGGGTCAGGAGAGCAGGTTTAGAAGATGGACATGAAGGTTTCAAAAGACATGGAGACAGGGAGAGTAAGGGGAATGCTAAGCAAAGCATGAAGACTTCCCAGAGCCCTCAGGGCTAGTGTGTCACTATGTCCCCTCCTTCCTACACCGTTCTGGAATTCCTGGAGTGGGAGTAGGCAGGTAAGGTGAGGACTAGGACACCTATGAAAAGTAAGAAGTTTCCCATGGCTACCCGGTCAAGGTCAGGCCCTTTGTCAAAGACATCCCACCTGAACAATGCCAGAGTTCCTGCCAGGTTGGGTGTTATCTGTGGCTTTGGACATTAAGCATCCATCCCTTTAGAACGTCATTTTGGATAACTTTCCATTTATTTGAGAGCTCTTTCACAAGTAGGGACGCCACAAACTGTGAAAGTAAACAGTAAAGGTCCTAGAAAATAGGAAAATTTAGTAAAGACCTCAGATAGGCAAAGATCTCGTAAACAAAGCCCAAAGAGCACTTACCATGAGGGGAAACTGTAAGTGGGAATGTAGTAAGTGAACAAACTTCTGTTCATCCAAGGAGGCCATTTCAAAAGTGAAAGGCGATCTACAGTGTGGGATGAGATATTGCCGATACATCTCTGACAAAGGGCTTCCATTCCAATTGTATAAGCACTCAACAGATCAATCATAAAAAGAGACAACGGAGTCGAAAAACAGGCAAAGTACTCAAATACGCAATTCACAAAAGAGGACATTCAAGTGGCCAAAAAACAAAACAAAAGGAAAAGCGCTTAACATCATTAGTCATCAGGGAAATGGCAGAAAGAAAACCACTACACACCCACCAAGATGAGCACAATGAAGGGACAAAATTAAAAAATAAAACAAAACAAAAAAGTGCATGACTGAGAATATGGAGTTTCTAGTACTCTTACAGTGCGCTGGTGAGAGCATCAATCGGTAGGAGCACTTCGGAAAAATAAACTGATGGTACTAAAGCTGAATATAAGCTTTCTCTTCTGACCCAGCTGTTTTAGTCAACAGAGATGTGGACATGGATTCCCTGAAAGAAACCTACAAAAATTTTCATAGTGGCACTATTCAATAGCGCCAAATGAGATGTGAGCAAATGTCTAATGACCGTAGGACACATAAACTGTGATGTGGTCACGGAAGAATACTAGACGGTGATGAAAATGGGCAGTTGCTCCATAGATGAATCTCCGGAACATAATGACATCCAGCAAAAGAAACCAATCTCAAAAAGCATAGGTGGCATCATTCCATTTACGTAACATTCAAATGGGCTGGAGCTGGAAAGTTGGCTCCTGGAGGGGTGGTGACTGGGGAGGGTGAGGAGGGGGGGCCCTGGATCCTGGCAATGCCCCATTTCTCCACTGGGTGGGGCTTACGTGGCTGTGTTCACTTGGGAAAATTGCATCTAGCTGTACAGTTCGTATGGTTTGTTCGCTAGTCTATTAACATCAATAAAGAAGTCAACTATAAAGTTAACTTTTCAAAAGTGACTCCAAACACCATCGCAAGCACTGTCTGAGCACCAGCTATGTTCCAGGTGCCGGGCTGGTGCAGAGGGGACAGGACATCTGCCCATGCATAAGAACATGAACTTATGCATGAATAAGACCAGGTCCTACCAGCTTCGACATCCCTGGGCCTCTCTCCCTTGGTGACCCAGGCTAACCAGAGAGACTGTTAAATACAGAACAATCAGGAAAGACCTTACATAAAGTAACTTCCAGTTCTTCAGAAAAGGGAGGAATCCCAAGTAACACAATTATCCACCCGGGATCTTAGCTGTTTTCTAGAGTAGGGATTTACATACCCAGTAGAGTAAAGCTGAAAAACGCTTGTCATTCTCAGCCCCATTTTAAAGTAATATTGTTAGTAGCATCTCAGAACTCTTCCTTGTCGAGAACTGTGTGTCATCTAATCCTCATGGTGATCCTAAGAGATATGTGTCATTACTCCCATATTAAAGCTACAGAAATAGATTTAAAGCAGGTAAAGTAACTTGCCCAAGGTCACAAAGCTGATGACTGGCGGAGTAATCTGGATTAAGTTCACATTCCTGTGCTCCCACGCCCTTTTAAGAATTGGTGGTGCTGTTCTAAACACAGCACGGTTCCAAATGCAGACTGTCCCTCTAAATCTTTCCCCCTCTAGTGGAGGAAGGGAAGAGTCAGGCAACAGACACCACCTGTCACCTGCCTTTCTCTTGCTCAGGGGGTGCTGAGAGGCAGCCCCAGAATGAGAGTGATTTGTTCCGAGTCACCTGCAAACATCTAGAAAGGACCCCGGTGAAAACAAAGGCTTTTCTTCCAGAGCCCAGACACGGATAAAACATTAATGGAATACAAAATTATAAAATATGAGTTTATAGTTCAGCCCCAAATTCACTGATTTCCTCAGCAACTTTTATCCTTCAAGCACGGTCAGCTTCAGGGAAAGATGGTTAACAGAGGCAAAGCTCTGAAAGCAATGTGCTGAGGAAAATGCCGGAAAGCACAATTATTCCTCTAGCACCTCATGAAAAATTGAAGGTTTGGCTGTCAGGGTGTAAAAGCCGCCCGGGTTTCGTGCCACCAAATCATCACGCTAGACGCATGCTGGAAATACAGGCAGCACCAGAGCCATCGAGGTTTACGACTTGGTAAAAAATAGATGGTTGTAAAGACCAACTCTGGTTTATGAATCTGGCCAGTTGGAAAGAGAGAAGTCCTCTGTCGGAACAGGCTCTCCAGCACACGCGCTAGAAAATGCTGGAAAACAAAGGCGGCTACCTTCCCATGGAGGCCAGAGTCGCCCCAGCAAATCAGCGGCACCTGAAGCAGGAGCCAAAGGAGACTGTTTCCACTCAGCCATGGATGGGAGAGATGCAAGGCTCCCCAGCCAAGCCAGACGAAGTGTGCCCCTCGGAAGAGAGGACGGGGCCGGAGCTTCCAGAACTCCTCTGAGTCCAAGATTCGAGAGGGTAGACCGGCAAGGACAACAAAAGAATATTCCTTTTAATGAGAATAATCTATCACCACTGTATCAATCTGATTAATGTAATGGGACCATTTCAAAAGGAGGAAATTACAGGTCATTAGGCGTAATTTAAAATTAAGTTAGGGGTTTAAATGATTTTCCTCAGTTTTCTGAAGAATTTACCCAGAATTTTATTTTGCATGTTTCAGTCAAAGGATAAATGGTATTTACGGGACTTTACAAACCTTTCCTGTGCAAAGAACTGTGTGTGTGTGTTGGCCTTGAAATGTGGAATGCAGCTAAAACCGCCTCAAAAATCTGCCTTGCCCCCCAAGTCCCCCCTGCAGGGCTTTTTTCCTGGTTCAGTGGAACCTGTATCCCCTCCTGACCTGTTCTTTATTTATTTTATTCAGTGATAAAGCAAACACCTCAATTCCAGGTTGTTTACAAAACAGTTTGATAATCCGATTCCAATTAAACGGCTAAGAACTACAATAAGAACAAAAATATAAATTATGTTAACCATCTGTTTTTGGCTGACAAAGGCGGCAAATGGAAAGGTTAAGTTGATACTCTGCATTTAATCTGTGCTATTGTGGAAGGAAAACCCAATTAGAGATGGTATTTCATTGCAGGCTTTACACTGTTTCCCCTTTTGTTCTTTAATGTGAGTTGTACCCATTCTGTTCCCGAACCAGGGGAGGGTTCATTATCTCCTCCTCCAGCGAGCTACACTAGGGCCCTCATTTATAAACAAAACACCGCCACGGCCGGCAAATTAGACCCAGTTCGTCAGCTGCCCCGTCACTCCTTTGTAGTGTTCAAGAACAGAACTGTCTTCACCCCATCACAAGACAATGGGCTCCCACTGCAACCCACGGTGCTTGCCCAGGTAGGATGAGCAAGGTCGGAACTCAGTGAGCAAGGGCTTTCAAACATGAAACAAGTAAAGGTTAATCCAACCATTTCCTCTGGCATTAGCTCTCCAGGCCCCACTGGTGTGTGGACAGCGTAGTCTCAAGGAGAACATCTGGAAGTCTTTCACTGAAGAGATGCTGCTGGTTGACCTGGATGCAAATTGTACCCCAGGTGAACAAAAGTAGGGTTTTAGTGACTTCTCCAAAAGCTGCTAGATCTATGTATCCAATGTCCAGGAGGGGCACACATGTTGTCTGAACTTGCCACGGGGGTAATTCCCAGCACACCAGCCCTGTGGGCGATGGGAGGCACCACCCTACCCATCACTTGTTCCAGAATCAAGGGTTCTGCTCACCTAAGCTTTCGTTCTTCTGAACATGCTGCCCCCATGCCTTGAGCACCTCCTTTTCCTCCTGGTAATTTCCTACATGTCCTTGAAGAAAAGCTTTCCCTGCTGATTCTCACCATCCTGTCTTCTTCGCCAATGGGGCTTCTCCTCCTTCTAGCCCTGCCACACCTTCACAGGGCCAATGGCACTTGTCATAGTATCTGCTCATGCCTCTGTCCTGCTAAATTCAGAGTTCTTTACTCCAGATCTACCTTAGTAAGCTTTCCATCCCCAGCACCGTATACAGCAGATGATGGCCTGATGGAGGAATGAATGAAACTTCCACAGTCCAGTTTCTTGCCTTGAATCTCAGGGGTGGTGATGTAGGGAACTCAGTTAGGCTCTGATGTTCTCCTGGCTATGCACAAACACAGCAATCTGAAGAGACTAAGAGCCTTCCTTTCCCTACTTAGTGAGCTTGGTGGGTCTGAAAACTTCGGTAAGAGGAAGGGTTATTGCCACTAATGAGTTCTAGTGGTGCACAACTTGTCACCCACATCCTCAGGGACTGTCCCTATAGAATTACAATCAGATCCACTCCCCCCACCCCAACCACCACTACCACTAAAACCTGTGCAAGCAGTAAGATTTATTCCACAGAAATTCAATGGCCATAGGGCTGGAAGATGGTATCACTACTCTTGATCAGTATATGCTACCAAGAAAGCAACGTAATGACAGCTACCCCATGACTGAAAATCTCCTTGTGACAATGATCACCAAGTACATCCAGAAATTCTATGACCAGATTTCTGAACTGTAAACTCCATGAGGGCTGAGAACCAAGGATGGGTTGGGTGCCAGGCTGGAAAGATATTTGTTGAATGAATGAATGAATGAATGAATGAATGAATAATTTGGGCCAAAAGCTTGGATGGTGGACAAAAAAGGTGGTTTTCTCTCCATTTCCTTCATGAGAAAACCCAGCAGGCCCAAAGAAGTGGTCTGTGGAAAGTGGGGTTGAACTCTGGGCTTCTAATGTGAGGCAGGAATAGGGCCTACGGCCCTGGAGTGAGGCCTGTACCCTGAAGGGAGAGCATTATTCCAGACGAGCCAGCATGCTGGGAGGGCAGAATCAGCAGGAGGACAGAGGTGGACACTGGGGACCACCAAAACAAGGAAGGGTAGAGAGATCTGCTCCCCCTTTCCCCGGGGAGCCCTCAGATCAGGCAAAACACTGAGGTATTCAGAAAGCCTAGAGTCTAGGGGGCTAACCCTTGGCACAAAGGTACTGGGTTCCCAGGGGCATAGGGAGGCTCATAGGGAGGGACCCAGGGAAACCAAGCTCTGTTACAGAGCTGAAGGTCCCATACTGATGCAGTCTTGGTCCCCATGAGCAGTACATGTGGTTCTTCTAAACAGGGAGATACACTTGACCCCTAAACACCACCAAACACAGGCACTGCCCCTAGTCCGCAGTAGAACCTCGTACCTGCAGAAAACAGTGTGCTGTCGTATGCTAATATAAATCCCGAGTGCCTTCCAATGCGGATGAGGCAGCTATGAACCCAAGTCATAAACAGAGATCAAAATAGCAAAGGAAAAACAAAGCAGTCTCTTTCATGACCTCAAAGTTACTATAATCAGCATCCCCAGTTACCTTCTGACCCTGCCACTCTGCAGAAGCCAAGGAAACCTGCTCTGGCCCATTGTGTTCTAGTCCCATGAGACTTCTGACTTAGCCCTTCCCAAGTGTGTTCCTTGGAACTGGGGGAAAGGGTCACATGATGAAGCTTTTCTCCGTCAAATCAACTCCGACCCTCCGGGTCTGAAAGTAAGGAGCACATCATTTTTTTCCCCCTCTTTCCTCCACTTGTCCTTGCGTCCCAGGTCCCATACCCAGTCCTTCTCCTCTGAGCACTTCTCCTCACCGAATGTTCCATGCTCCTGTATGGTAGACCCCTAGGCAGGTGACACCCAGTGCTATCCTCGGTTTCCCACCTTACTTCAAAGACTGAGACACAGAACAGGGGACGTGCAGAGCTCTGAGTCTAGAGAGGCTTCCCCAGGGGAAGGGGCTCCCTTTAGGGTATAAAACGCCATGTTGCCCTGGGCCCTAGGTCTGCCTGGGGGTGTGGGGGGCTGGCCAGCAGCAAGCACGGTGGACTTGCACTACACATTACGCTGCTTTTGTTGGCTTCACGGCCCTCTTCGGACAAGTGAAGTGAGGGACTGTGGCTGCAGAGGAGGTGGCAGAGGAAAGCAGAGGAAAGCCCGCTCTGCTGAGCTCCAGGTACCCCCACCCCCCGCCATGGCATGAGGGCCATAGGAGACCATGCACACAGGAGCCCAGGGAACCGCACATCCTCTCCCCTCCTCCCACTCACCGGAGATGCTCTTAGGTCAGATCAGAAAAGAAAAAGCGAAGGTGGCCAACAATTCTGCAACTTACCAATCACTTAAGTTAGTAATTAATCCCAACTCCCATCCATAACTATACCATAAAGACTCCAACATAAGGAATACATTTTCTTTGCAAAAACGGACATTTTACTTTTGTTTTGTTTTGTTCTGACTAACCCGTCTACCGGGGGCATGTTTCCCGGACAACACACAGAACCGTCTCATCAATGCTGTGGACTTTGTTCTTCCCCTTGTAAGGTCTGTCACTCACTCCTCAGCCCCCCCACTGCTGGACATTACAGGGTGTTGGTTTTTCTCTTTCGGCTTTTGTTACTTGTTGTTACAAGTCATGTTGCCGTAAACATTCTGGAATTTATGTCTCTGAGCACCACATGTTCCTACACAAAATTCCTCGAAAGAAAATTGCAGGATCGAAAAAAAGGGTATTTTTTAACTTTAAAAGATATTATCAAAGGACTCTCCCAAACTGCTGTTAACCATTTTACATTCAGACCAGCACTAAAGAAGAGGGTGCTTATTAGCACTTTTCCCACAATAGTTACTTGCGTGGGTCTCTTAGTCCCTCCAACAGTCAGAAACTGCCTGGCAGGCAGGAAACGTCATTTATCCATCTCTGTGCATCACGTGCTTGGCGTTTCATCTCCCTCACAGTAGATGCTCGAGGAATATTTGCTAGATGAATGTCAGTAAGAAATCATTAGACATCATTCAAGTGCCTGGGATGAAACCATACTCCACAAGCAATAAACTAAGATCCAGTGTTATACAACATGACAAAGGCATACAATTATCTGTAAGAATAACCGTCCTAAATGGGCTGGAGATCAATGACCAATTAATGGGCAATATAAGTTTCACAAAAGGATGTATTGCCTTTAACAAATCATGCATTTAGACAACCCCCAAGCGGCGGGGACCACCAGGCACACAGCCATGAATAGATCTGAATATCCACTCACATGCCACATTAAATTCTACACAAGACAGGGTGGGTTCCTGAACTGCTCAGAAAGGAAGACACCTGTCAATAACCACAATGCATTATTAATTCTTTGGTTATAGGATCTTAATTTACTGCTCACCTCCTCAAAGGAAATCCATGCAAGAGCAGAGACCAGGGCAAACCTGGGACTCGTGTCTCCTTCTCAGGAGAATATTCTGGGCAAGATGGCACCACAGGTAACCAGAGAAACAGGATGGCTTCCAGCCCTGGAGAATGGGCCCGGGAGGCAGAATTCAGAAGCACAGAAGCCATGACACCAACTTGGAAATGAAAGGCGAGTCGTGGTGCCATGAGACTAACTGGATGAAGGGGAAGGTGAAATCTGCGTCTTTGAGCACGGTTCGGGAACACTTCCACTAGGAAATGCATGATCCATTACCTTCTAAAACTCTGGGTTTTCTTCAGTGTGGTCACCGCAAGGTCAGTCTTCCTGCCCAAAGCTTCCACGCCGACTCACAGCATTTGAGGTACTGTTTGCCCTGCTGATTCTCAATCCAAAACCCTCACCTTCCAGCTCTGAAACAAGCGGTTCACATTTATGATGAATCCCACCATGTGTTACAAGAACCAATTTGGAAACAATGGCATTTCTGTAATAACAAGAGCATGGAAACTTCTTACATCAGGAAGGAAATTGATTATAACCATGCCATGGAAATGTACACCCTAGGTACCATTTTATTACTATTGTGCAAAAAATTACAGGTCAATCAGCAAATTGGTCATTTGACCCTATTCAAATAAGAAGCAGTATTTACGGCCGTTTAAAACATTTAGAATTATATTAAGGCCACAGCCTCAGATCAGAACACCTGGCTGAGAAGGGTCTGGTTTTCCGGATTGTTTCCTGCTCACTAGTTCTTTCTCAGGCTCAAGGTTTCTGAGCAAGATTAGCTTTCCTGACTTTGTTTTTGGGGATTACCCCAAATGTTGACTGCCTCATGTTTTACCAGCTCTCCCAGAATCCAAAGGTGCCAAGACTGGGTACCCAGCAAAAGCAGGACATGAGTCTACACGGCAGGCCTAGTCTGCTATGCCCAAGTCTACACAGCAGGCCTAATCTGGCCCATATCATGGATCTGAGAAGGAGATCAAAGCAGAGAAGAGCAGGGACTTGAGATCTAGGTAGCAAGAGGCCACAGATCAGAGATCCTATGAGATTCACATGACCTCTAGTTTCAGAGCTCAGGGCATAGATATCCCCACCAGCTGCAGCACTGTGCTCATCATGGTCAGGAGGTGGCTGGGAAGCTGGGGCAGCCCAGATGGCCTCCCAGCGCTGCTGGCTTCCTGAGCAGGACTTCCCAAGCTCAGCTGGCTCTGGGCTCCCTTGCCGAGCTCATGTGGTAGGCCTCGGAGTCCATTCCAAAGACATTCATCTGCAGAAGCTCTGGAGAATGCACACATATGCACGTGCACACACACACACACATAATCATACACACACACACAAAACCATTAACCATTGACTTAATGGAAGAATCTCACAAGAAAGCAAAAATCCCATGGTGAAAACCTCCGATTATCAAAATAGATTTTTAAGAAGACAATTATTCCATCGTTCAAAGGATGGCTGCACAAACTTGTGACTATACTAAAAAGCACTTTAAAGGGAGAAGACTATAGTATGTAAATTATATCTGAATTGTTTAAAAAAAGACTGATTTAGAGAAGATTTCCTTTTGAGGGCTGTGCTTTCCTTTCTTTGTTGGACAGACAATGTGAGCAGACCCTTACGGACAGATTTGGGGTCTGGCTCTCCTGTCTTACAAAAAGCAAATACACCTGGGCCGGGAGCAGGAGGACGGGCAGACAGCCACGCCCTCACTGTCACGGTCACAAGGCTGCTGACAATTCTAATGTCATGTGCTGCTGCTAGCAGGCAACCCCCGATTCACAGGTGGGAAAGGCCAAGCCCCCTGCTCTTAATCTCCCCAGGCCTAGATGAAGAAAATCAATGTAATGACCCATAAGAGGAACCTGCTCATAAAGAAGGTCACTAAACACCTCCAGTTATCCACTGGCTCTTTAGGAAAGAAAATACCATAAAAATCTATGAGTAGGGCATAACCCCATGCTCCATTAACACATATGATTTGGGGAGGAAAAAGACTCATGGGCACTCTTGCTAACATTTTCTTCTTTGCTTCTATCCCTACCCACTGCCCCGGTTTGGATCTGGTGTTCCCTGGGTGTCCACATGCCAGGTACTTGCATGGGAAACACCAGAGGCCACAGCACACCGCCGACAACCTATTTGTTCTCAATGCATTGAAGACATTGTTGGAAAACAATTTATCCCCAGACCCAGATTTCCAGTGTCACTACGGTGCCTTCAAGGCCCATTTCATCTTGGGTTGTCAGTTGCTAAGTGCACACTCTAAGCAGCATCTTGAAATTCATGCGAATTCATGAATAAATACAATTTGCTCCTTGGAAACATGCCTTCACCTTTCTCACGAGACCTCCCTCCCCCTCTCCCCCAGGCTCTGCGGACTGGCTGCCCCAGTATTTGGATGGCCTGAAGTAGGTCTACTGAACCCAAAGCCCATGGCCCCCACCATGGTCTTGGTTCTTCGATTTTCCCTTTTTAGAGGACAATGCAGCTGGTAAATTTGTGAGTCACGGGGGGAGGGGAGGATCTAGAAAGGCCACAATCTCACACTCGTCTCAAATATGGGCCACCGATTTCCTTCATGTGGCCCTACTCATTTAGGTATTCTAATTCATGTGAACCCCCAGGGGTGTGTGTCCCTAAGTTTAATCTCTCTCTCCAGCACGAGGGAGACATTGGACACTGAATGCCACTAGACCTTGTGTAATGCCAAGAAGGCCTTGCTACAGACACCCCATAAATGTGTTCACTGTACCCCCAGTGCTTCTGTTCAGCAGACATCATTCCTACTCTTGAAGAGATCTGCCACAGCCCCAGGTCAGGAGAACCTGGCCTCTCGCTTTCCCTGGGGGGATCAACACGAGAAGCCACTCTTCTCAGCCTTTCTTGTCATCATGGTTGTGCATATCACAGACAGAATGCTGGCTAATTCAGGCTGACAAGCCCCCAAATTAGAGTCCACCAGATAGCCTCTCATCCCCCAACTCCTCATGACTGGACATCTGATGCACTGTATCAATTAACACCAAGACACAACCTGGGGCTTAGTACCATGCACCGGCTTAAAAAATCAGCAGCACCTCTGTTCTGCATTTTCCTTTAAATAAAAATCCACTGCTGACCCCAAAAATCGCAGACTGTTTTGTTTTTCAGTAGTCTTTGTGTAACCAATTAGTCTCTTTTGTGCTCTCGGTTCTGCTTTGGTTTGGGTAAGAGTGAACAGCATTTAAAATGAAGGCATTGTTTATTCACAAATCAAATAAGCTCCCGACAGCTGCCCCAGTGGCTTCCTCATTCAGTTAAATTAATGCCCAAGGCCTCAGGGTGAATGGTCTTCTGGGGAGAATGTGGCCATTCATTTTCGGATTCCCATTTGGTGTTGGGTCTTTTAACGCCAAATCCTATTTAATGTACTCGTGTTATGTTAAACTGTGTGCAAATTTATTCTATGGACTACTTGACAGAATTCATACTATTAAAGTCAAACACGATTTGCACTTGAAAAATAAGATCTTTACTTCACTTTCAAAGAGCAGCAACCCCATGTTACCTTCAGCGGAGGTTAAGTCCGACCAGATCCTGCCCTCCCTCTGAAACCAACCCTCATTTTCTTCCCCCGACCACTGTCGGAAAGGTGCATTCTGTTCCTAACTCATGAAACCATTTGTACAAAATTTTTCTAAGTTTCCTGTAAAAACTGTTGGGTTTTTTTTAGTATGTTAGTAGCACTACTTTCCAATATCGTACTTTCTCATTCTGCCTTGCAAAGGACAGACAGTTCTTAATAACATGATGTTGAATTTTATAACTGTCCTTCAGATTTTGTGTTCTTTAAAAATGCTGAGCTTTTAAGAACTTTTCATCCTGAAATCTCTGAGCCTGAAGGGTTTTTAAATAAATGAGAGCCTAAGTTTCTTCGGTAGTACTATCTGGAGTCTCTCGACCTGCCTTCAACCCATCCTAGTCCTCAAAACTATCCAAGAATGCTCAAAATAGTAGACACGTGGTAATTGTGTGTTGCACAGTATTTGTTTTTATCACTCATGTATCCTTCTCCTGCTGTCATGGCTAAGAAATTACTTTACATACTCCCGAAATCGTAGGTTCATTTTTCCCCTTGTAACTCTGAGGGTATCCCCCGAGGGAAACCCTGACTCAATCACAGTGCCAGGCTGTAAATCAAATGAAATTGTACTTTCTGTTCTCTCACATGGTAACGCAGATGAGCTATCCAACCATGGTCATTAATGGTACTTTCCTTGGTTTCCGAAATCACTTCTAACCAGGATAAGTCTGGGGGATTACTGGTTCTGTCCAAGCACAGGAAACCATTCTGGAACTCACTCTGTACATGCACACGGTCTCCAACACTGCCTTAACCTTGGGGTCACTCTCCCTCTCTCCCTTTATTTCTCTCTCTCTCTCACACACACACACAAACACACAAGAAAGAGACAGACGGGCAGACAGACAAAGACAGACAGAAGACTTCGTGGCTGTTTATACTCACTACACAAATGCTCCCAGAACCATGTTTCTTCTGTGAAGGCACTTCACTTCTTTCTTGCATCTTTAATACATCTCTCTTCCACATGGTCCCCTCTTAACATAAACACAGCCAGGCCTCCTTCTCCAAAAACACCCTCCCACCACTCCCCAAGTTTTGATCTGCTGCTGACTCCCCACGGTCAAACCCCTGAATCAGGAAGAGAAGAACTTCCAGCTCAGTCCCCCTCTCCTCGCCCGCCTTATTCCCTGCTTTTACCAAAACCCTCCACGGAATTCCCTCCCGTGGAGGGTCCCAAGAATCTCCTTAACCTCACGTACAACAGTGTTTTCTCAGACCTATTTTCTTTAACTTCCGATCAGCAGAAGATGGTCAGCTGTCTACCACTTCTGGACTTGCCCTCCCTGACATCAGACTTTCAAGGTTTTCCTCATTTGCCAACTGCTCTTCAAGCCATTCCCATACCAATATTTGGGCCAAGAAATCCCTCAAATTTGAGCTCGCCCTCCCCACCATCATGGACTGGGATGCCTCTGGATCGTCACAGGCCACGCTCCATGAGGTCTTCCCTTTGCTCCCTTGTGTCCTTCTGTCCCCTGAACGACTGTAGCACTTTATCTGATGTACCCTCTTACTCTCTCTGTCATGTTATCTCTCCTCCTGTCATCTCTCCCTGGCCAGATCCTGAATTTGTTGTGGATAGAAACTATCTCAATCCTCTTAAAATCCCCGTGCGTTTGGCCCAATGCCTGGTACGTGATGCCTGCTGAATGCTGAATGAGTTCATTTTTAAATCAGTTGTGACCAAAGTCATTTTTTTCTTCCCAGTTTCTTTGTGAGACTCTCATTTCACACCACTGGAAGACCAAGCTATGTCTTTACCGAGTAGAACAATCCATTCAGACAGCCTGAGTTTAAAATGGAGATTCCCAGGTTTCAGACCATGTGCGGTACTGAGTCTAGAGTAGATTCCAAGAATCTGCATTTTTATCCAGCATCCTAAGTAACCGGGCCACGCTCAGAGGAAGCCTGTTTTGTATCCCAAATCCTGAAATAGACACTGCTACGAAAGACCCATGAGAGTTAACCTTTAGGTCAGGGGCAAAATTTAGTCCTCAATCACAAAATTCCTTTTTTTTTTTTCCATTTCATTTTTTTTTCAGTGTCCCAAAATTCATTGTTTATGCATCACACCCAGTGCTCCATGCAATACGTGCCCTCCATAATACCCACCACCAGGCTCACCCAACCCCCCACCCCCTTCCCTCCCAAACCCTCAGTTTGTTTCTCAGAGTCCACAGTCTCTCATGGTTCGTCTCCCCCTCGGATTTCCCCCAACTCACTTCTCCTCTCCATCTCCCCATGCCCTCCGTGTTATTCCTTATGCTCCACAAGTAAGTGAAACCATATGATAACTGACTCTCTCTGCTTGACTTACTTCACTCAGCATAATCCCTTCCAGTCCCATCCATGTTGATAAAAAAGTTGGGTATTCATTTTTCTGATGGAGGCATAATATTCCATAGTATACATGGACCATGTTTTCTTTATCCTTTCGTCTGTTGAAGAGCACCTTGGCTCTTTCCAGAGTTTGGCAACTGCGGCCATTGCTGCTGTGAACAATGGGGTACAGAATGGCCCTTCTTTTCACTACATCTGTATCTTTGGAGTAAATACCCAGTAGTGCAATTGCAGGGTCATAGGGAAGCTCTATTTTTAATTTCTTAAGGAATATCCACTATTTTCCAAAATGGCTGCACCAACTTGCATTCCCACCAACAGAGTAAGAGGGTTTTCCTTTCTCCCCTGAATCATGAAATTCTTAATTCTTAGTAAGAGTTAATCACCAAGAACCTCACAGATTTTTTTTTTTAAGGTGAGACAGACGAGTTCAACTGTAAATAAACAATAATTTATCTACTAAGTACGAGAAACTCTCCTAGGCATTGGAATACGGCAGAGTTTAACAGACAAATGAAAATTCCTGCCTTCCCGAGGCTCACCTTCTGGAGGAGGCTGGGTGTCCGTGCGCCCAGACCTGTTACCATTTATGTAGGTCTCAGAAGAATGAGGACAAGGCAGGGGAAAACCCGAAGTGTTTAATAGGGCCAAAGCACACATGTTTCCACAGCATGTGTAACTGGTTCCCACACTGGGTGGCCTTGGCCCAGTGTCCTTCTGGGTCAGCTATTTCCTTCCCCAAATGTCTACCTGCTGTTGTGTCCCCCATGGTTCTGGCCTCTGAAGGAAGTGTGTGGGTGCTAGCCTGTGGAAGTAAACAGTCCAGCCCCCTCCGGGGGCCTATGACCAATGGTGGAGCAGGGCAAGCCTGTGGGGGCTGGGCAAGGAATTCTCGTAGGGTCCCCCGAGAGCCTCCCTTCCATTGTCTGTCAGACAGAAGCCGTGGGGCTGGTGTTGAATCTTTCATGGGTATTGGCTGCTGCTGGGATTGTTTTATTCATCATTACTTTTATTTGATCCAACTGTTTCTTGAAGCCATCCACATCCAGCATGCAGATTATATGCGTACCAGATTTTCTTTCAAAAATAAAACCCACAATGACTCTGCTATGTAAACACTCTCTCGGTACTTCAGAGCACTTCAATAGCTTCCCTTTGAAAACAAAACCCTAAGTGGTATTTAGACACGGGTTCCAGATGGGACAGTTAAGTGCACCTTGCCCCTGGGAAACGAGCGGTAGCTTCACGGCTGCCAGCTCGGGGGCTGGTCCCTGATCCTTGGCGGTGCCTCCTCCCCCTGGTCACTTCACATCCAGCTCCCTTCCCTGGTTGCCCTCGCCACCGTGGAGCCCTGCCTCCAACTTCAGGACACGGGTCCAACTCCAGAATCTCCAACAAACTCACCCAGCACCCCTGAGCTCACCCAAATCCTCCTTGGCTTGACCGGTATAGCTCACGCTTTGCCTTCCAAAGATTCTCCAGGAATCTATAAACTTTAAAAAGTGAAATGAAAAGCTCCTTCCCACAAAGCTGATCTTAATCGCCTGTTCGTCAAAAGTCTCCAATAAGCTCCTTTTAAATTTAGGGCCAGGAGAAAGTCACCAGGGCCACTGATGAGGTGACACTCAGCCTGTCTTGATACATAAACAGGGCAGGAAAATCCTTAACTATTTTCTTTGGCATCAAACGAGGTAGGCGGCACTAAAAAGGAAGGGTAACATGGCTTACAAGTTTCTCGATTTTTAAGTTATCTGTTGAGATAATTCACATTAAATGCTGGAACATGACCTGGACTCTGTTAACTATTCAGCAGACGCTGGCTCTATCTGCCCTTCAAACTCCTACCAAATCAAAGGAATCCTATACCCTGTTTGTTACTGACCAGAGTAGCAGGAGTGCCATGCACCCTCTCCTTTCCCGACATCCTGCCCTTAGATACTTAAAATGCAGGCTCCCTACTCCACAACTTTGGGACACTCAATGCATATTTTATAACAACTTATCTTTGTTCGTCAGGCTTTGGGAAGTCTCAGTTACAGACTCAAGGAGGTTCAGCATTCTGCTCTTCAAAAGGCCCCTGATTTCTCCACTCCGATCTTAGTAAATCAAATGAAACAAACTATACTGTTTATGTAAATATAAACTTCTCAGTTGATAAAACTGGGCTCAGATAAGCAAGAAACCCCTACGAGTTTAGACGAGAAGGCACCAGACAAAGAGCTTCTCCTGAAAGCTTATCTGTTCTCCAGGGACCTTGATTTCAACGGCTGCTGTAACTCGCTGTCTGAAAGTCCTGGGAGAATTCATTTTTAATTTTAAATATTCACAGGACACTCCTTTCTGATAACATACCCTGGCTAGGGCTCCAAAGTCATCCTCACAGTTCTTCTAGGCTAATCTTTCTACGTTTAGCTGTAAAAGCTGTCAATTAGGAAACCCTCTCTCCCTGCCAGTCAGGAACCGCATCCTATTCTCCTGTACACAGACACACAATGAATCACAGGCTTCACTAATCCTTTAAGAATGTTAGAGGTCCCCAGGGACTGTTCCAATGAAGGCAAACCCTGCCCTGTATTATGCTATTTCCTACTAATCCTAGGAAAATGAATGTTAATTTATCATGAAAAAGGGTTAATTATGCATTTATTTCCGACGTAGGTATATGAGATCAGGCTCAGAAATAATACTGAGGATAATTCTCTTTTAAATGAGGATTCCATTTTAAGCATTTTTATCAAACAGACGCTAAACTCGGAGCAACCGTGCAGAAGAAAAAGAGTGGCAGGGTAATGACAAGACCCAACCATAATTTTAATTAACCTTGTGATCCTGCTTAAATATATTTTGCCTTGTAAAAATCTGTAATAACATCTATTTCAATCTCCTCTGCTATTAGTTATTAAATTGAAAATGGATGCCTAGACTGATGCGGCAAAGATATTTCAAGAAATTTTTCTTTATTCTCCCTGGTTTATTAAAGTAATAATTTGTAGCATAAAAAGTTCTCTGATTAAGTAATTTCGTGTAATTAAATCACCAGATTTATGAGGCTTCCTAAAGCAGCACACACAGCTGGAGTGATGGTGACTGCCGGCAGATGCTGAACCACAAATGCATCTCGGCCATGGTTTTCCTTGAACTTCGCCGCTGCTCAGACCGAGGGTTTGTCGGTTCCACGTGACCTCTCCCGTGGCCACTGAGGTTCTGAAGTCTTCTGCCTACTGTCTCCATCTTGCTAATCAGTTAAAGAAGGGTTCTCAGGAAAGAGTCATTCTGCAGGTGTCAGTGTGGGAACGAAAAGGAGGAGTGGCACGGAAATCGCATGTCCATCAGCCCACACACGATCACCCTGTGCCCCAGTGTGGTAGCCTCTCCTCGTCCCTTCTCCTGCATTCACTGTGATTCCCCACTGCTCCCTTCTGAGCAGAGGAGGATCGACTCCGAGACTTGAGCCTTCTCGGCCGTCAGCTCGGACAGCGCCTAGGAAGATGGGACCAGGTTAAAGTTCTTGAGCCAGACTCTCTAATCGTTACAAAACCTTCAGACTTTTGCTAGCAGAAGAGCAGCAAAAATCCAGGATTCCTCACAATTTTCATAGAATATGCAGTCCCTGATCTCTCTGTGCTGCTTTCACTCCTGACAGTGCATACGTCGGAAGTCACCAGAGCAGGACCAGGAGCTTGCGAATGTCTCCTTCTCGGGCCACCCACCCACCCAGCACGTGGTTCCTGAGAGCCTAGGGTGTGCTTTCTGGTGAGCTGGGATGGGGCAGAAACAAGGGCCCAGTCGTCCTGTTCTCAGTAAGTTCAGAGTCCAGCAAGGAGGCAGACACGGAGGCCAAAAATTACAGTACGATATGGTAAGGTATGGCAAGGTGGTCGGTGAGAGGGAATGGCAGACTTAGTTGGAAGAGGGGATGCAAAGGTTTCTGGGCACAGGAAGTGGCATTTGAGTCCCTTCTTAAAGGATATATACAAGGAGACAACTAGAGAGATGGCAAAAGTCTTAAGAATTCAGGACCATGTGTCCCAGGCTGAGGAGTAGAGACCTCATTTCAATAGGGCTGGGCCGTCACCACCTGGGGGCTTCCACAGAGCACCCCCCCACCGCCCATGCTGGCTGGGACAGACCCCCTTGCTCAGACTTGCTCTTGGGGAAGCTCTGTCTGGCAGCAGTGAAAAGACGGGCTTGAGAAAAGGCACACACAGAAGCCAACAGCCCTTCGTGAGCTTTTGCAGGCACCCAGAGGTGTGAGGACAAAATACTGATGTGAAAACATCCTCAGCAGGCCATAAGCAACAACTTTTAGGGGTCTACTTTGAAGGAGACAGTATTTATTTGGATATATAATTCACCGACTCACACGACACATATTTGTAGAATATTTTCTCTGTGTCTGGTACTGAATACAAATATCTATTTTTAAATTGGAAATTGTTACATGCTCAGATTCTTATATCAGTGTACTTTTGAAAGCACTTTCACGTGACTATTCAATCGCAGGCTCACCTCCGTGACACTGAGTACTGAGCACGTCTAAGTTTCTGGGGACAGGGGCTGTGGGGCTGGTGCTTTCCTGGTTGCTGAGTCCCCACCGTATGTGATCCCTGGATGCAGGAGACTGGATTATGGTCTGAGAATGTGTTTGATGAAAGCATGATGGGTGTCGTGGCTCCCGTTTTTCAGATGAAGAAACCAAGGTTCAGAGGGTCCACAGTCATATCAGCTCAGTGAAGGAACAGAGTCCAGATGCCCCTTCCAATCGCCCCAACACAGGGCTTTCTCCAGTACTGCGCCACCTCTGGTATAAGACACATTTTTTTTTTTTTTTAAGATTTTATTTATTTATTTGTCAGAGAGAGAGGAGTGAGAGTGAGCACAGGCAGACAGAGTGGCAGGCAGAGCCAGAGGGAGAAGCAGGCTCCCTGCCAAGCAAGGAGCCCGATGTGGGACTCGATCCCAGGATGCTGGGATCATGACCTGAGCCGA
Source organism: Mustela nivalis (assembly GCF_964662115.1). Classification (NCBI taxonomy): domain Eukaryota; kingdom Metazoa; phylum Chordata; class Mammalia; order Carnivora; family Mustelidae; genus Mustela; species Mustela nivalis. Next base: position 173,031,870 of record NC_139021.1, read on the forward strand.
AGGCAGCTGCTTAACCAACTGAGCCACCCAGGCGTCCCTATAAGACACATTTTATATTTTTAACCCACATGTGATGAAGAATATCCCCGCTGCTTTCACAGAACTGCCTTTCCAATAATCTACACATTACCTCTGAAAGGCACGAGATGGATTATCAGCTCCCCAAAGGATTCACAAAGGTTCTGTTCTACACCGAGGCACAAAATCTGATTGTTGTAAAACAAAACACTATATTAAATACCCACCTAAACTACAGAAGGCTTTCTGTAATGTATCTGCTTGCTTTGGACTGAATAGTTTTTTTCCCCCCAGGTGAAAAAAGTCAGCCAGTGGCCAGACCTGCCAACCCTGATCTTTTCGATGAATTAGGCTTCTCAAAAAAAAAAAAAAAAAAAAAAAAAAAAAAAAATCGCTTTTCTTTTTCTTTGCAAACCTCCAAAAAGTGATTGTGTCCTTGTGGGTTAAAATATGATTCCAGTAAATTTTGATCTATATAAATTTGCCAGTAACCAAGGAGCCCTTCTCAGACTCAGATATATCTATATTTCAGGAAAAAGTGCTAAGTGAATTCTAACGAACAAAATGAGCTAATTTTGTGAATCTTCCAACTAGTCTTTTTCCTGCATTCTTCTCCTTAATAACCTATAAATTTTAGTCATGAGAATCGTTCTTCAGTGTCTGGGCAGTAAAACTCTTGCTAAAAATCAATAGTCTGCCTACTTTTAAGACTTCAACGTGTTGTGAGGCGGCACAGGCCTTTCTATATAAAGCTCCATAATGACCTAAAACAGATTTGATTCCAGAAATCAGGATTCTCACGCTAATAGGCTTTCTATTTAAGAAGGCTCTAGTAACTGAGAACAGACTACCAAATGGGTTAGATTTTTCAATTTTATACCTTAGTCCATAAGTGCTAATTTCTCAGTGGAACAGTCAGATAATATACTACCAGGGATTACTGAACTCTTGTCACAGTTCTGAAATATTAATTTAAAAGGTTACGCACCAGTGCTAATATAAATTATCTTTTAAAACTATCTATATGGGTAACATTTTAATAAGCCTTAAAACATGATTTTTCTCTCTCGATGTTGAAAGCAAAATATAATATATAAATGGCTCTGAGAGAGTTGTGGATTTATTGTATTTTTTTCCAAATGATTTGCCCGACCATTTCCCATAACTGATGAGAAAGCCCCAACGGGGGGTCCTGCCTGCAAATGCACTGTCCTAATCAATTTAAGGTGGCAGGTGCTCCCCGCTCCCTCCATCCTAGGACTCTAAATGAAATCTCTTTCTTCCGTAACCTGTTAGAAAACCTGCTCACGGCATTCAAGCTTCACCTGAGCACATCACGAGGAAGAGGCAGGATATGGTCAGGCCCCTGGGGAAGCAAATAAAATACCAACACTGCAGCAGGCTGCAAAAATGTCAGCTTTCCTCCAGGTTAAGAGCGTCTGTTCCGTGCCGAATGTGCACCCGGCTTTATCCTCAACATGGAGCCATATCCTTGGGAAAGAGGATGACTTGGAGGAAATATGTGACTTCGGAGCTGTCTAACTACGTGCCAACTCCAAAAGATGCCTTGACATTTATCAGAAAGCGTGAGCAAGCGGGAGCCCAGCAGGCTGCCTTCAGCCAAGGACAGAAGAAGAGAAATAAAATGCAATGTTAGATTACTATACATAGATCATTAAAGGGTGAGATTAATGCGGGTTGATTTTATGCTCGTTACAATCCTCGCCTGGGAACCTCGTCCAGAATTCCCTTGCCAGCTTTGCTTTGTGAGCGAAATTAGAAGCTTCAAAAAAATCAGTAAAGGTAGCTGGCCCAGACCTCTGCCATCCTCGGGGTCTCTTGGATTTGCTGTGGTCTTACCATGGGCTCAGGCTTCCCTCTCCTCTCTCACCGTGGGACTGCTCTATCACCATAGCAACAATATGTAAACATCAATATGGTAATAAAAATAAACAAATAATTCAGTTGCACTACATTTTAAATTCAGGAGGAAATGGAATGCCTTTTTTTTTTTTTTTTTTTTTTTACATCCACTGCCTTATTTTCCAAAGGGACCTGCTCATTTCAACTTTTCAGGGCCTCAGCATTAAGTCAAAAAGCTGGTCTACATGTGAGGTAGAGTTTCCAGCTGCTTACTAAATGATTTCCTTTAGTTTTTCCTGTGGATTAAAAAAAAAAAAAATAGGGGCTACTAATGTCTGACGCAGGCAGACTGTTTCCACCACAAATAACCCAGCAAGTGCACTGTTTTTTTTTTTTTTAAAAAGACGACAACAAAATCTTTGATTTATAAACAGACAAAATATCAACCAGTTGCTTGTTTTTTGGTTTTTTACAGCCTGAGAATTTCAGAATACATTTTCCACAAACATATGTCAATCTTCAAATACTTACAAAGAGCCTACTACGTTCCAGTGCCCCTGGTTAGCTTTGGAGCAGGGAATTTAAAAAGGACATGGCACCTGAAGCATTTGGAGACGGGACAGAAATGCATTTTTTTTCCCCTTTTCTGCCTCCCTCCCTTCCGTCCTTCTAGCCAGCCTTCCCTCCATCCCTCTAATAAACCTACACCATTGTGATGCCTTCCATCAACCAGGCACTGGGAAGACAAAGATTCAGTTCAGCCCTCCGGAAGTTCACCCCTACTCGCAGGCCAGCAGATAAGCCGGAGATGGCCATGCAGGGTAGCAGGTGACACGGTGGGACTGAGGTCTGGGGGCACAGCTTCGCAGAGAAGGGACAAGAGAGCTAGGTCATCAAGGAGGAGAGGTCATTCACTAGGGAAACAAACAAGGTAGACCAATGACACGATCAAAAACAAAAAGCCTGTAACACACCTGGCTTGTCTAGGGAAAGGAAAAAGGTCAAGTGAGTCTAGAGCACAGAAGATGAGGCTGGAAAGAAAGCCAGAGGCCTGACTATGAAGAACATCAAAGGCTCTGCTAAGAAATTGCTGCCTTGGCCATAAGGAGTCATCTACTGTTCTAGAACCATGACAATTACAGGAGCATATCTGTATGTTATGATGGGGACAACCCTGGGAAGACAGAGAGAGAGTGTTTCATCAGGAGATTTGTACAATGGTCCAGGTGAAACTGTGAGGGTCCGGGCTAAGACAGAGGACACAGGCCTGGAAACACGGGGAAGGATCTGAAACAACCCAGAAAGTGGAATGCCAGGTCCCGCCGACTCTTCCTGTGATGAGTGGAGGAGGGAAAGAGCAGGAGGAAAACAGGCTGACTCTGGGCTCAGAGCCAAGGCAGTGCTAGGATCTGTGATGGGAAACTCAAGGAGAGGGCAGGCCTGGGGCTGGGGCAGTGATAAGCCTGAGGAAGCTGAAGGAGAAGCATCCAAAATAAGGATCTAGAGCGCAGGAGGAGGGCCTCGGCCGGACGTGGCAGCTGTCAGAGTGTAGGTGGGTAGCCGAAACCACCAGAGTAGATGAGAAGAACACAAGAGGCAGCAAGCATCTTCACAGGGACATAACACAGCATCAGGGAGATGACAATTTGGCTAGAAAAAATGAATCACATGAATGAGAAACAGTAAAACTGCTTCCGAAGATCTGAGCGGTATCACTATCCATTAAACACTGCTACCCACCTCCCGCTCTTCCTTCCGCCTAACAAATAAGTACACACGTCTGGGCCAGATGTCCCAATTCCTGAGATAGAAAAGGAACATGCCATGAAACAACGTCCACCAAGGACCTCAAGTCAATGGCAGCCGGAGGCACGAGGCCCTAGAGGCCCAGGCCTGAGCCCATTCTGCCGCTTCCATAACAACAAGGTCCGCCGGCCAACGCCATGGCTGCATTTTTTTAGATCTTTTAAAGTTGTGTTTGGTACCTCTTGCTGGGTACCAAATTCATTAGACTTACAAAATGCACACTTTCAAAAGCAAAGACACTTCTGCCTGCAGCCTACCTGAGTTGGAATTGCATACAGATATGGTTTGCACTTGGCTTCTTCCCAACTGGTAAATTGTGAAGTTTTCAAATAAGGCCAAATTATAAACACAGGAATCTTTGCCATGCCCGGAACCCTTCCCTGGAGCCCTCCAGCCCAGAAGGGCCCGGTGGGGGGCGGGGCAGTTCTCGCCCCACACACTCATACAGTACGCATTGTCTTTACGGTCTTGTACTGCTAATTAACTACTTCCTCATTTATTATTATTTCATTGTCATTTGGCCAGATGTCAGGCTTCTTGAGAACAGGTTGAGTTACACTATTCTGGGTGTAACAAGGCAGAGACTCTGTGACTACACCACTTGGGGCATTGAATTTGGGAGTTTGGGGAAGCAATCCAAGGTTTCGAAATTGGGTGCAGGAGACAGATTCATGTCTGAGGGGCAACTGACTAAGTTCTACAAGAGGCAGAAAGAGTGTGCAGTGGATGCCCAAAAAAGGGCGGTGACAAATCACACCTGATTTGACCGGTGGCGGTGGGGGGCGGGGGGAGGGGGCGGCAGGGGGCATAGTTCATGACTTTGCTGGACTCAGTAGATAGACTCAAACCAAAGAAGCCCTGAAACCAAGTGGAGACGCTCTCCCAAAGAAAGAGAAATGTGCAAACAAAGTCATCACACGGGCTCTTTTGCAGACTCAGAGCTCTCTCTTCTGTTCTCTCTTAGGGTTCTTCCCCAGTGGAGTCATCCTCTTGGGTCCATCCTTTGAACACCTTGTGAGCACTGGAGCCCTCTACACGTAGGGGCACACGTCTGTTTGCAGGAGCCAGAGCTCTCCCCAGCCAGGGCCCTGCTCCCAATCCGCTCCCTCCCTTAACAATGGCCCATGTACACAGTAGTGTTAAATGCAGAGAGAGTTACACAGAAACAGAGGGTTGGTTGGCCTCCAAGCAGCTTCCAATCAGATGAGGACACCAAATATAACCTCAAACCAACCAACTACACCCTCAACACCAAATGACTATATTCTCAGGATTTTGTTCAATTTAACGTACTACCCTCCTGCACATCAGGCACTGATCTAAGCACTTTATAAATGGTAACTAATTGACTCTTCATAAAAGCCCATGAGGTAGTTTGTTTCTCACCATTTTGTCAGTGGGGAAACTGAGGCATGGAGATTAAGTGACTAGCTAGTGGTCATGTGACTGGTAAGGGGCAGGATTTGCACCCATGCCTTTCACTCTCAGCATGTACTGTCTGCGTTTTACTCAGATCCAAGAGCTGGACAATGGACACACAAGATAGGCTAGCTCTTCAGGTCACGAGGTCTGAGATAACAGTCTGAGACAGAGAGGTATGCCTTGGACCTGGAATAATGAATGGGATTCAGACAAGAAGAAGGGATAGGGACAGGCCACTCCATGCAGAAAAGATGTCCGAAAGAGAGCCAACAAAGTACATAGAAGTGACCATGAACACAGTGACTTGACTGGAGTACTGGGAACACAGGCAGAGTCCACAGGAAAGCATGTTGGATCACCTGCTGGGCACAAAGCCAAGCCTACCTCTCAATGGCAGCGAAGGACAATTCATCCCACTCCTGAAGGCTTTCAAGAGCCACAAGGGTTTGGAAGCAAGTAGACGTTGTATCCAAAGGCACACGTTTTCTGGTCACAGAAAGGCTAGTTCAGATTCTTGAGCTCTAGGGGTGGTCGGCCCAAAGAGGCTGGCCCTATGCACAGTCTCCTGGAGACGAAACACAGATTCTAGGTGTCACCCACCAAGCCAACCTTACAAAGGCGACATTTTGTTTCCTATGCTGTGCATCTCGTAACTCTGGCAATCTGCAATTGGTCAAATGAATGAAATTCCTTAATAATCATTATTCCAATCCACGGCAGTCAGCAAATATTTCTTTCCAAACAAATACATAATTAATCCAGAGAACACCTTTTTGACTCAAAGGTTTTAAAGCATCTGGCTGAGGTGAACATGCAGAAAAAATAATGGTATTTCCAAAGGAAAATTCATACACAGTTCAATTTACAATATTGTAATAAGACTCTGCAGCATAAATTCCAACACACTGGACAGAAAACCTATTTGTGTAGCGTGTGAGAACATAAATAAAAGCCAAATACTTAGACTGTCCTCACAAATATGAAATTTTCTTTTGTGAATCTACGTTTCCTGACATGTATTCCAAGAAAGTTGGGTCCCGTGATAAATATTTTGACTCAAAGTTCTTCATCAATATCAACTCTCTCTCTCTCATTATTTAGTTACTAAATAAAAAGGATGGTAATAATAGAGTAACAAATAACAAGGTAATATAATTAAAGTTATGTGTCAACGGGCATTCAATAGTCAGTCACTACAAATACTGCCAACAACAGCTTCCTAACTTTTTCTCCCAACATAACTAATTATCTCATCCTTACTTTCTAGCTTCAACACCTAAAACGGTGGCCAATCATTGGACCCTTTTCCCATTTTTCAGCTTCTTCTATGCCCAACTTCTAAGGTCCCATTCTAAGTAAGTCTCATTCTGTTTTGGTTTCGAATTCTGGGGTTAGAGCTGCATTTTGTGCTCCAACTGGAAACACTATCCCTTCTGGGCTTCCACAGCCCCACAATCACCCCCTCTATAAATACCGTTCTTTCTAGACCTTTCTATAAACCACATCAGTAGTCTCTTTTGAGAAAGCCTCCCTTTTCTGAGATCTTCATTCCATTTCTGAATAGTGTTTATAAGTCTTTTTATGGATCCATAATTTCAGCAAGGAAGGGCCCTGGGTTCAGAAGCCTGATCTTTTCCCTCCTTCTAAATCAGCACCAGCAAGCAACCACTGTCGTCCCTAAATAACGTGTTTCCTGATAGACGACTTTGATGAAGCTCTTGAGGTGGATGATAATAATGAACTTAAATAAGCCTATCAGACTCCATTTGTGAGAACTTAGGGAAAAAGACACCATTATTCTCACGCCTATAAGAAAAATAGCGTGCAGTAATCCTACTGCTGCTCTCGTATGTGAGAGGCACTATGTTTCTTCTTGAGCAGCAGGAAACATGGGCTATGTGCCATGTGTACAGAATAAGAGAATGAAGTGAAGACTGGCTAGAGGCCTGGGTGCTCAGCCTCTGGCCCTAAAACTTTATAAGGATGCAACTATGAAGACAACCAAGGCCAGGGCCACCAGGCTGGCTCAGTCGGTACAGCACGTGCCTCTTGATCTCAGGGCCATGAGTTCAAGCCCCACATTGAGCATAGAACCTGCTTTAAGTAAATAAATTAAAAAAAAAAAAGACAACTAAGGCCAGACTTTTATAGGCTCAAGTCACCAAGGGACTGAAGAAAACCAAGGTCATTGGCCTGGTAGTGGAAAGGGCACTCATTGGGCCAGAAGTCAGGAATCAATAAGGTCTAGCCATGCATCTTAACATATGTCCCCATGCTGAAAGTCTTAGTTTAATGATTTGTAAAATGGCCACAATCACATCCCATTGAGCTATTGGTTCATTTTTTTCCCTTCTCTCAAGAATTTATTAAAAAACTCCCACAGCAGAAGCTATGAATTGGCTATACAGTACAAAATCATAAACTGATCTCTAAAAGTTTTGAGTAGAAATGTTAAGAAACGGAGCCACTTCTGTTATACAATATCATGTGTATGAAAGAACACACAAACAAACGTGGGTGCCTAAAAAACACCTTGTTCGAGGATACGCATGTACTTGAGAACACGGACAACACACATGTGAGTTGTGGCTCGGGTGGGGAGGATAAATGGGGAATGGTGTGTGAAACACCTCAATAAACCAAACACAAGGGGAACCTGGGTGACTCAGTAGGTTAAAGCCTCTGCCTTCGGCTCTGGTCATGATCCCAGGGTCCTGGGACCAAGCCTGGCATCGGGCTCTCTGCTCAGCGGGAAGCCTGCTTCTTCCTCTCTCTCTGCCTGCCTCTCTGTCTACTCGTGATCTCTGTCTGTCAAATAAATAAATAAAAATCTTAAAACATACACACACACACACACACACACACACACACACACACACACACACAAGAGTTGTCCCTTCCCAAGGCAGTGTTGACAGCACTCCATAAATCGAGGAGGATACCATTACTACTAATACTAGTAATAATAATAACAACACAACAATAACTCTCTTGCTGGCTCTGTATTTTATTTGGGAACCATAAAAAAGAAAGTATGTCTTAAATGTTCAGTGAAAGAGTAAATCTGTTTTAAGTGGCAGAGCTTGGATGGAACATGGCTCTGTCTGTACTCACTCCCTTACTCCCAACCCCCAGAAGTCAAAAGTCTAATTAAAGAAGCACTTTGGAAAACTGCTAACTAAGCAAATCTGGAGAGCTCTTGCTTTTGTGGCCAGCACTATCCTGAACTACATTCAGGAGCCCCCCTGATGCTAAGGCTAGTTCCAAAACAGATCAAGCTGTCCCCCATCTTCTGAGCTGGAGATGACCCAGAAACAGTCCAGAAGTTGCCTCCGCAAGCCAAGAAACCATCATTTGACTCATGTCCAACTCTGGGAGCACTAGCAGACCCCATTCATCCCTTCTCCCAAGTCTCACATGCAAAGGACCTGTCACCATCGCTCAGAGGGACCGCATGGAGCAGCCTTCATTCTGAAAGTTGTAGCCACTGTCACTAAGCTTTCTGGTAAATACCCATGTTCAAGTCTCACCAGTACTTGAGCACTCCTGGAAGACATTTCAAAACTATCTTGAGATCCTGGTTTCCCCATGCTTCCAAGCCAAAGGCAGCCCAGTAATTTGTGATGACCCAATGCCATGAGATTTATCTTGTAGAAACAAGGTCACCCAAAAACCTTCCCAGATGTCTGGCTGGACACATTTTGGCCTCTTTATTTTGCTTTAGCTTTCTCACTTTTCCCAAGTCTTGACTTCAAAGGGGAAAATGCATTCTTTTCCTCTGAGTGAACAAGCACAGCATTTGTTGATCCGTGTCCTTTTGTTTAACCATTTCAAACCACCTCATCAGTGCACTCCAGGAAGAGGAGAAAAGAAGTTTCATTCTCACTGGGCCTGGGGTTCAAGGCTGGTCACCTCAGGTCAGATGAGGCCTGGTAGGTGAGGACAGCACTATACACTGGGATGTTACCACCCACTCAGGGAGCACTACAATGGGTCCAATTCAATTCTAATGGCTTATATTCACTGACTGCAGTGAGTGACACATGCCAGTGTCTGCTAAGGGCTTTAAATACATTATATCATGGAACTGTCTCAAAAGCTCTATAAGCTGCCCTTAATTATTGTAAAGGTTCAAAGGCATTAACTTGCTCAAGAGCAAGAAGGTGGATGAGAACACTGATCACTCTGACATCATGCTTTTTCACCCCATTCCAGCCCTTCACTTACTTTTAGCATCAAGAGAGCAGAATTCAATGGATGGAGGGCCAGGTGCTCACAAGTCAACTGATAAGGGCAAGAGAGATGAGTCAAAAACAGTATCACCCAGGTTCCCCCTTTTCCCAGGCTCCTCTCGGAAAAAGGCTCAGCGCCCTTGCAGGCTGGGTGAGATGTCCAGCTTCTGGTCCTCCTTTTTCTTTCCTTCCTCCTCTTCTCTTACGTTCAGTCACTCACCCACTCTTTCATTATATCCACTGGGTCTCTTAGGTCAGGAGAAGCTGATACTGCTCACTACGACATTTTGATGCCATTCATCTGTGTTTGGTAGCACGCCAGAGCCTCTGATCCGAGCATCACTGCCCACCTATCAGTCCCGGTTTCTGTTCCAACTCCCTGAAGGCTGGGGGCGTCCTCCATCTCAGCATCCCAGCGACATGCTCCAATTTCACTATCAGGACCTGGGACAGATCACCAGATCAATGCTCTCAGCTTCACCCCACCGCCTCCCCTACGAAATTCCCTTGAGTGAAAGTCACTGCCTCGGCCTGTGCTTTGGAACATTCCAGCACACTAGCTGTTGAACATACTTCCTGAAGTTGCATGGAGCATTTTCATAAGACATGGCACCCATCCCACCTGGAAGACTTCTAAGAAAGTCACGTGTTTCTGCATAAGCCCAACTGCTCATGAAAGACATACTGATTATAGACTCTGATTCTCCTTTAATTATAAAGATAGCTCCAGAAAGGCAGCTTTCCTGACCCTGTAGTAACCAGTTCATGGACTCTCCAGGTATGCAGAGGAATTGCCTGCCAAATTGCCCCAGGTGGCTTGGGGGAGCCCCTGAAAATCCTGAGCTGCTGAAACCAGTCACTTCACCAGACACTAGTCACTATAAGAGGGAGAAGATGTCCGCAGAACTTGGAGGGGGCTGGATCAGCAGCCTTCTCTCTGGGCCCACGTACCAGAGGGCTTTCCTGGTCCTCAGAAATGCCCTCACTTACCCAGCTGAGGAGTAATGACAGCATTTCCCCAGAAGAGTGATGGGTTTTTTATTGGGCCTGGCAGGGACCTGTAGCTCCCAGGTATAGCCCCAAACCAACTCACCAACAGAGTGGGGGTGGCATCTGGCCACCAGAGTAGGCCCTTCCCTGGCCAGCCCCTGATATACAAGAGGAGGTGGCACCACAGCTGGGTTCCCTGGCTGGCTTCTCCAGCTCTCATTGAAATGTCTCCTCAGAGGTCACAGCGGAGACATGAGGTGCTCTCAGTGGTCTTCCCTGCCCTGAAGTGAGGCTAGATCGAGTTTTGCTCAGAGCAGGAGGCTCGGGGAAAATGGGCTGCATCAGTCATCTGGGGTTCCTGGTTGTTTAACCAGAGACCTGGCCATTGGTCTTGCTTGGACCTTCTTGCCCCTAGAGCCAGGACCAAGGCAGAGAGCCTCCTGGTGGGGACACCTCTTTTACTAAGAGACCACCCACCTTCAAGAGGCCATCATCTGAATTTCCATTGGCTTCTTCCATTTCCCTATCTTCACTCCCTGTCCCTTACTAGTTTCTTCAGGGAGCTCCTCCTTAAGAGATCCTTGGCACACATATTCTCATCTCAAGAGTCCACTGGACAGGAGGCAAGATGATATGGGCTGGGCACCACTGATTGTCTTATCTGTTACTGTGCCCTTCACAATGCTCAACGATATCCCCAAAAACCTACAACTGGATGACCTCTAGCCAATCTCTAGACATGAACTCTGTGTATCTTCAGGAAAGCTGCAGTCCTGATTCTTTTTATTTTCTTTCACTTCATTCTTTGTTCTGGTGGCTTGGGGGTGGGGAGGGAGCAGGAACCATGGGCAATTCTTTCCCAAGGCTTCAGAACACAAGGTCAGCCAGCAGCAGCCATACTGTGGTTTGACTAGGCCCTCAGCACATGACCCCAAAATGGCACCAGAGGCATGAAAGCCTCCTGTGTTAACCCAAGATGGTATGGTAGCAGGCATGGTGGTCCCAGGGACAAGTCCCTGAGAAAAAGAGATGCTTGGGAGGGAGTTAAAACAGTCCTGGACCACCTTGCCATGTTCCAAATAGGTCTGTATTTTAACCAGTGATGAAATGTGACTCCCCCACAACCCCCAAAGGAACTAAGTGACAAGATAAAAAAGCCACATTACTTCACACAACGGTGATGGCAGTTCCTAATTACTGACGCACCACCAAGCAGGGGATGGCCAACAGCCAAACGAGCGGGTGCCCTTACAAAATGAGGGCATGTGGCACAACGGATTGGTTGACACAGATGCCCGTGACACTGCACGATGCTGGAAGGCCAATCTTTCTTCAACTATATAAGTCAAAGGGGAAATCCTCTTTTAAAGAAATCCACATTGAAATACCATATTGTTTCCCACCCAATTATCTCTGGAGTCTGTTTACAGACAGGGAAAAATGCTGAATGTTCATTTTAAGTGCCATCTATCATCTGCTTAATTAATCGCAAACAAACTCCTACTAGCATTTCAGGTGAACAGAACATAAAAGAAATGAGATTTTTCCTGGCAAATGAAAGTACTTATAGTATTTATAAGAAATAGGACTCGTCCCCGGAAGAAACAGAACAGTTTTAACTGAAATTCATGCCTCAAGACCTTGTGAGCTTTTTTAAGGAACTTCAAGTGCTTCTCTCCCTTCTCAGGCTCAAGCTAACATCCTTGCAAGCTGTCACCCCAAAACCTGGAAGGTGACCTGTTCACACAGGGTCACATCTCAGTCCTGTCCCCAAGAACCAGTAATGTTCCAGGGAACTTTAGTTAAAATTCAATGAAAGAGTAGCTGGAGGTTTTTCACAGGTGTGTTCAAATAACCATGCTATTTAAATGAAGAAAGCATTTCATTTAAATGGAGATAGGGTTTTAAAGGGAACAAGGTATAAACAAAATGACTACAAAACTTGCATGAGTCAATAAAAGCACCAAGTATTTCCGAAAAAGACTTAACTCTTCCTGAATGCAAATATTCTGTGAACATTTAGTATCTGCATGTTATTTTCTCATTCAAAAATGCCCATCTGGGATCACGAGCCCTGGATTCCAGAGTCTGCTTGGCCAGCATCTCTGGAGAACACTGGGTGTCCCCTGTTGTCACCTGCCTGAAATTTTCTCTTTCACACTGAGGAAATTGTCGTCAGTGCTCTCAGAGGCCATTCTAAGACCTCAGGCTTATTCAGGAAGCATGCTGTAATAATACCCCAGGCCTGAAAACTGCTATCTTATTTTTAATATTAATAAAGTCTAATTAACATAATAATCTAGGAGTTAGTGGTTTGGATAATCCAATAAAGGAGCTCATCCATAAGGCATTTTATCTAGCACCAAAACGCAGGGATTGCCTTCTCTGTAACAGGTTTTAGCCTTTAATTGTGTTTTACGTAGGTAGGTATAAGCTTGTTTACCTTCTCTGAGCATAGGCCCATGGAGGGACTAGAACAAAACAGTCCAAAACCTTACCAAGCTATGAGAAGGGAGCTGTTTGAAATCTAAACATTCATCACGGAAAATCGACATGAAAGCAGTACAGACCAGGAGGGATGGCAGCAGCAAGTCAGCGATGACCTCTGAGGCACTCAAAAGGCGGCCACATGTATGATCTCATAATAGTTCTTGGCCAAGGTTAGAGATAGAGATGCATTCTTCCATTCCTCCCTCCACCCTGTAAGTGTTTACTGAGCACTAGCTAGGGGATAAGCACTGGGTTATACTCTAGATATAAATCTAGACGGTAGATGCCCCAGTCTTCTCAGGCCTTAAAATCTGGTAGACCAGTTAGCCAATGTGGAAGAGACCATAAATTTACATATACTGACACACTGGAACAGGACAAATAGGGCAAGAAGCAGACTACCAGGACCAAGAAGAATGAGAAAGGGGACATCTTAAGATAGGGTGGGCAGGGTGGGGGCCTCTTAGAGGCACCATCACTTAAGCTGAGGCCTTCAGAAAGGTCACGGGTCCAGCCATATATGCAGAGGTCCCCACAGCAGCTGAGGTTCAGAAGAATGAACACTATCGCCTCCGCTACCTAGGTTCCTGGGGATTCAAAAACGTGGGTGAGAGTGAAAGATACCAGACAAAAAGGAACAGACAATATATGATTACACTTACACGTGCTACCTGGAATAGTCAAATTCTTGGATTTGGAAAGTAGAAGGGTGGTCACCAAGGTCGGGGGAGGGGAGGAATGAGGACTTAGTGTTGAATGGGGACAGAGTTTTGGTCTGGGTTGATGAAAAAGTTCTGGAGATGGATGGCGGTGATGGTTGCACAACAATGTGAATGTACTTAATGCCACTGAGCCGAACACCCAAAAATGATTAAAATGGTAAATTTTACGTTACTGTAATTTAAAAGGGGGCAGGGCAAGCAACATAAAAATTTATGCTCCCGAGCCTGCTCCTCCGGCCAGTTAATGAACCCCCCTTCAGCCACAGCACTGGTTCAGCCCCTTTACTGACTTAAAGGTAGAATAAATGTCCTCCCCAACAAGATTTGGGTCTTATCCCACAATGCTTCTGTTCCTTCAAACAGCAGTTCAAGAAACACTTCCTTCAAGAAGTTTCCTTGAGGCACACGTTTTGTTTATCGAAGGAGGAACATCCCCTCATTGCCAGCATGTTCTCTGGAACACTCACGCGTATCTGTCTTCCTACCCTTCCTCTCTCTCTGTCTTCACCGGCTTCCCCCAGCCCAACTCCAGCTGTGCTCCAAGCCCATGTTAGCCTTTGGGGCAACATGTGCATTTGCAATTAGATACATTAACTTTCTTAAATTTAATTCTCTGTAAATGTCAATCGAAGCAGAATTATTACATAAACAGGTTCATTCATTCATTCATTCATTCACTCTTATTGAATATAATATCTCTTAGGCAACAGAAATAAGCAAAGTAGGTTGAAAAACACTGACTTCCACAATTTAACTCAATGCTTCGGGTTTGATTTTCTATTAGTTTATATTTCCAATTTTATCCAGTAGAATGCTTTTTTCTAAGCCAAAGACAGAGTTTTCTATGAAGCACAGATATATAATAGTTGTCTCTTCCTCCATTTATAGCACTCATCATTTTAGAAGGTCAAGGCAAATGCATTAGGCCAGAGGTTTTTTTAAGGTCTCCTTTCCCGATGAAAGTAAAGATGGGCATAGCTCCCTATGAGAAGACAAATGCCCCCCAGGGAGGCATTTCAAGCTTGATGAGAGCCCCAGGCAAGGCAGAGAGGGGGAGCAGAGCTCGGGAGGGCACCACAGCAGAGCGACTGGGACATAGCTCGTGAGCCAGATCAGAGCCAATGTTGCACACGAATGCAACAGCCAGCTTCCACGGAAAGAGAAAAGAATCACTCATTCAGACAGACAACTGAGCTTCTTTTCTATGAAGGACTCAGTGTTCCTTAAGACACAGAGCTGGCGAACGCAAAACTTGACTGGTGTTTGAAATCACATTTCTAGAAATAAAAGCAGTCACCAGACCTTCCTTGACCTAGACAGGTCCTCAAGAGAGGTCAGCACTGTGCCCTCCTGCTGAAGTTCAAGAAGAATGGGGGTGCTCCGAGGAAATCAAGTGCGCCCCAAGCCAGCGCTCTGCAGACAGGAGACAGAAGGAACCCAGGTCCACAGACTTTTCCAGAGCTCCCACAAAGACGCAGGTGCAGGGGCTGAGGTTCTTGAAGAGATTTCCAGGATGCTGCCAGGATCCCACCTTCTGTCGACCTCCTCTGCGGGGCCTGGACAGGACACGCATCTCATCCCGCCCCTGTTCAAACAGAACTGTGATCCAACAATACCCAAAAGCCATTGACAAGAGGCTCAGAAAGTGAAAGCAAGGAAAGGGAGAGGGACAGGGGAGAGAGGGAAGGAAGCTGGATCTGACTTTGCCCCAGAAAAAGAAAAAAGCCACAAAGCCTTTCCTTTCCTTCCCTTTGCGCCACTGATGTGCGTCATTTATTTGGTGACAGAGCTCTGAATGTTAATTGAACGCATTAAAGGCATAATAACACAATCCAGAAAATTGTTTTGCTATATTTTTAAACTTGCAGCATGCCTGGCTACCTACAGCTGAACAAGAACAGGTAAAAGATCTCCTTGAAATAAAAACAAGGGAGCTCGAGGGGGGAAGCCGGCACCTACTCGAGAGTTCACCAGGTTCCCACGGAGAAAAGGGCAAGTGCCTAGTGCCAGGCAGTTTGGTATCAATGCAATAGTTTCTGGAGGGCTGCCAGCACTAAGGTTAAAAAGCAATATTACAAGGCTTCTATGATGACAGCCTACTGGGAGACATTTGTTGAAAATTGCTTTGCCTATCATTTAGTCAGCAAAAAAACCCCACAGTACTAGTTATGCTAGAACTCTGTTGAGTGTGCATCTATAAATGATTCAAATTGTAAGCACATAAAGCCCCCATACAGGTAGATGTAATCACCATAAAAGCCTGGAGCCTCAGCTCTGTTCTTTTCCATTGATAGGCCGTATAAATTTTCACCATATGTTGCCAAATAAGAAGCATAATTATAAAGAAAGTATATTCTGAGTTTTAAATTCAACTTTCAAAAATGAAATCAGAATGACTGTATTTGGCGCGAGGCAATGAACTTTTCAGCAGCCACGTCGTGAAAACCTGACGTGCCCAACCGTCCAACATCCCGCAGCTTGACTTCATGTTCGCGCGGCCTTTGCGCCCTAACAGAAGGGGTGACTTACGTGCGGCTGGGGGGAAGTGACAAGGTTTTACTAGACTGTCTCCTCGAGTCTCCAAATACATGAAAACATGTTAACATGCGCCAACACATTGAGAAGAAAAACGAAGGCCTTGTATTTCAGCGATCGGGGCCGTGTGGACAAAACAGAGTTAGTCTGCAGTTAGCGGAAGGTTAGGAGAGGCTGGACTAAGACTTTAGAGTCTACATGAATTCTTTCTTCTGCATCTCACTGTGATTTAAGGAGTCATTTCATTTCTTAGTGGTTTGGGGCTTTTTGTCTGCACTCATGTCAAATGCTCTTGCTTTATTGAAGGGGCACCCGCCGTCCTGGTCTCCCTGGACCAGGAATATCTATATTGATGGAAACAAATCCTCATTTGCTACCACAGACCAAGAGTTTGGGTTTGTAGGTTGGATATCTTGAGGCCTCCTGCTTATGAAGGGGCTTGGGGTCAGACCCTGCTTGTAGCCCTGCCGGGGACCCCCAAATGTTAGGGGCAGGCCTGCCCGGAAGCTTCCGTTTCGTGACCTGGCCTCGCACCATCACTAGGCTTTGCCTTTGAAAATTCCAGTGAGATGGTTCTACCCCTGAGAGACCATATTTAAGGGCTGCCTCAGATGACGTCAGCATCATGGTCTGGTGAAAGGTGAATGAATCATAAAAGGCAAACACACGGCTTGCTTTGTGGCAGGCTGATTCCACAAAGAGTCCAACTGCAAATTGTGGACTGCCTCGTGCACGTCTGCCCAGCGGGAATCCCCTTTTCTCAAAGCTGAGAGACTCTGTCCCTCCCCTCAGCGTGAGCCCACCCCCCCCCTTACCCCCTTAGGATCAAGGCTCAGGAAAACACAGAAAACCACTGGAGTGTGGCTGGGCCTTCTGAGGTACTGAAGATCCAAACTGGCCAGCCCCGTGAGGAGTTATAGGCACCCCAAACAAATAAGGAAGAAAAGAGGCTTCCCCTTCATTCTCAACCTAGCTTGGGGAAACAGAGGCAGTCCCAGAGGAGCGTTGAAAAGTGGATTTTCTATCCACACTTCCTTTTAAGGGGTCAACTGAAGGCAGAAACAGCAGCCATCTTGGAATCCAATCCTATGCCCTTTTCACAGCCCGCCCACTCTGTCTCTCCCTAGCTCCCTTCCACAAACACATAGCCGCATAGCCTCCCTGCCCCCGACGTAGAGCTATTCCCCAATCAAGCTGGGGAACCATATTTGTCAGGCTAATTTTCAGAAGTTACTAAAGTGGCCTAGAAAAATGGGAGCCAAGGAGCGTCAAGATTACAAAATAAAAATAGATTTTTTTTATTTTTTTATTATCCAGGCATTTTAAGAGCAATTATGTTGCTGCAGTCATAACAGCCACTTGTGCAAACAGCGGGCTGAGGAAGTACAAAAGCCTCCTGCCACCTCCACACCCACACCGGGGGCCATTAAAGTTTGGGGAGGGGAAGGAAACAGAAAGGATTTTGAAGACTTTGGGTAGGTTTTTTTTTTTCTTTTTTTTTTTTTTTAGTTGATTCTTAAAAATCTATTACCATATTCTTTATCATTCAAAAGAAAATAAAACCAAACACACTTTGGGGAGATAAAATGACAAAAACTATACATGGGAGCTCAAAGATAAAAGGTTTCATCAAGTCCCAAGTTCACAGAAATGTCACCAGTCCCTCCCTATTAATCATGTCTGATTTGTATTTTCTGATGTGGTCAGCCAAGAAGGACGGGTCTCCGGAGAGACATAAATCCTGCTTTTGTCGGGAAAATTTTGTGCTCTGCTACCTGAGCAGACAGGCAAAGGGTGCAGACAGTCTCTAAGCCAACCTGGGGTGGGGGGTGGGGGGGTACTATGGCATTTGGACCTGCTTCCAGATGGTCCTTCCCCTCCCCCCACTCCATTTATCTGTGCCAGTCTTGTCCCAAAGCCAACCAGAATCAACAATCTATAAAAAGCAAGTTCGTTATAAAGCCTCAAATGAAGAGCCTTAAAACAGCCAGTGAGTTACTAATAATTTGCTCTCCCTCGACCTGCTGTAGATCGAGAAAGTGCTTTCTAACTATTCCCATGAACTTGTTTTACTATTTACAAGTTGGGTCTGCTAGGTAAATCGATGTTGCCAAAGTTGACTGATAAATGAGAACAGAATACCTAAAAATAACCACATGAATTCTTTCCCACCAGAAAGTCAAGAAAATAAGCTGTTTCCGATGAATCATTCGTGACCCAGCTCACCTTTCCAGGTCAACTTTAAACCACCCCTCTCTGTGGATGAACCCGGTAGAAACTATGTTCTCTAATTTATCTTGAGGAAATCGAAAGGGAGTTTGAAAGGTTAATTAAAATTTCTGGTATAGCTCTGTGGATATCTAGCTAAGGATACAATATTTAGCTGGATCAAGCAGTGGCGTTCTGAATAATGAAGTATTCTGGCTGATACAGAATTACCTTGTATCCATGGATTACCAATGCTCAGTAGTTAGAATAGAGACAAAACCACAGCAGATCGATCCTTCCTTCCTTCCTTCCTTCCATCCTCTCTCTATCTCTCTTTCTGTCTAGGTTTTTTTTTTTTTTTTTCTGTCTTTCTTTGAGGATCAATCCATAGCCCACTGAATCACACATAGTGGGGTATCAGCAATTGTTTCCAGGGCACCTGGGTGGCTCAGTCAGTTAAGCATCTGCCTTTGGCCCAGGTCATGATCCCAGGGTTCTGGATTACTCCCTGCTCAGGCGGGAGTCTGCTTCTCCCTTTCCCTCTGTCCTCCCCACCAATGTGTGCTCTCTCTCTCAAGTAAATGATAAAATCTTTAAAAAATCAATTATTTCTACATGACCAAATTAAGAAGATACTTGAGCATTCAGGAGCCCCTCTGAGCCAGGGTTGTCTCATGTCCTCACTCTACCAAGATCTTCCTCTTAATTCCCTAACCAGCCTGAGAACCACTTCTGAAACTTCTAATTCAGCATGGTTTCTGACCAAATACCAGCTATGGAGATGGAGGAAAGCTGGGGTCAGCAAACACTTTCTGTAAGGGGCCAGATAATAAACGCTTCCAGGCTGCAGTCCACACAGTCTTTGTGGAAACTATTCAACACTACCACTGTGGTACAAAGGCAGCTATAAACGATATTTAAATGAATGGGCATGGCTGTGCTCCAGTATTACTTTATTTACAAAAGTAGGTGGCCAGTCGACAGGCCATAGTTTGTCAACCCTTGGAATGAAATAATATTTTCTTTTCCTTCATGGCCAGGTTTAGAAAACACCTCCCCCATGGAACCTGCTTTAGTGTATTCTAGAAGAACTCTTTCTTACTTTAAATGCCCTATTGATTCTGTTCTATCTTTTCTTGTCATACTTTCCCAGTCAGACTGAGATATATGGTGTGCCAGGCAGACTGCTAATTTTGTTCTCTCCAAATTGTCAATCTTTGAACAGTGGCTTAGCATCCTGGCAGACAGCAGACTGACTGCTATGTGAGGGGTGCATCAGTGAGGCACTCAGATTCCTAAAATTGGCTCCCAGCAATTCAGCTCAGACCCCAACTTGCAAACTCAATTCAGGGAAACCCAAGTCTCACCAAAAAAGAGGGTTCCAGTTCTTATCCCCAACTAGTAATCAATCTCCCCCATACATATCCCATACTCTTTTCCAAAGAGTCTGTCTGGTCTTTTCTAAGCCATATTTGATGATGTTTAGCAACCTTCCCCATAGATAGGTGCCCTAAGGAGCTGCTTGGTTGGCCCACCCATCATTCATATACAGACCACTTTCAGCCTTGTGGTATTATTCTGACACTTGTCTCATCTTCCTCATGAACTGTAAACTCCTAGATCAGTGTTTGATTTTATTTTTTTAAATACAGCACACCCACTCTGTGCCTCATGTAGTGCCTGACACATAACAGATCTTCCATAATGTTAAACGGAAGAATAAATATGTAATCCTCTTGCCCCAGAAGCCTTCCTGCCCTTAGTATTCTTAATCTAACCGTAATGGCCTCCCTATCTGTATGAATTTCTTATTGGTCCTGTAACAGATTACCACACTTACTAGTTAAAAACAACACAAATGTATTATCTTACAGTTTTAGAGCTCAGAAGTCCTAAAATCAAAATGTCAGCAAGGCTGTGTTCCTTCTAGATTTTCTAGGAGAGAATCTTCTTCCAGCTTCTAGAGGCCATCGACATTCCTTGGTTTGTGACCCTTGGCTGGATCTTCAAAGGCCAGCAGCCTAGCTTCACCAAAGCTCACTCTCTTTCTCCTTCTATCTTCTTCTGTCAGTGCATCCACTTCTCTCTCTTTGACCCTTTTGCCTTCCCCTTAAAAGGACCTCTGTTTGCATGGATCCTGACCGGATAATCTCTCCAAACCCTTAATTAACTCACATCTGCAAAACCCTTCTTCCCAGGCAACAGAATATATTCACAAGTTTGAGAGATTATGAGGCATACACCTTTGGTGGGCCCTTATTCTACCTACCACACTTATCTTTAAAGGCTAACGAAATGGGAGGGGGTGGCTAGGAGACAAAGAGACAGGCATTACAGTGTCTGAAGAAGAGATACACTCCAGCTGAGCCAATCCCTACTGGGAATCCTTACCAGACACAAAGAAGGGCAGGGAAGGGCACACTTAGAAATTTTCCAAGTAAGGCTTCAAAATCTCCTCCAAAATTCAGACTGACTTTTCAGAAATCCACACATCACTACTTCAAATAAGAAGCAAATGACAGAAATTGGGCAGTCTTGGGCTATTCCAAAAACCAAGGCAGCCTCAGGATGACTAACACTTTGTCCAGCACAACACGCCATCCTCGGCTAGCTATGTCACGGGAGATGCTGAGACCGAGGAGAGGCTTAAACTCTAATCAAGAGGGAAAGATACATGTTGAGGGAAACACAAAGGTAAAACAGTTTGGAGGATCAAAGCAGAAGTGGTTGGAATTCACCCTTTCACAGACTAATAGACTGTACAGGGTGAGTCCTCAAGATGATGTCAAACCCTCTCACTGTACAGATGAGAAAATTCAAGCTTCAAAACTATCTTTCCCAATATCAAATAGCAATTAGGGATGGTGCCCAAAAAAGTCCCCATACCCTCTGAATGTTGGTCCACTATGACATGAATTTTCTACTTTGTATCTGTACTTTTTTCAGATGTTGGAACAATCACTCTTTAGTGGCCATGGGAAACATAAGGAAAGGCAAGGATTTAATATACTACTGACCCACTCAAACACATAAGCTCTGACCATATAGCCAGGGGTCTCCTTAAACAGAACAGAATGCTGACATAGACCTTCAGAGAGGCCACATACATAATCATTTTTCTAAATTCTATAGCAAGTCCTTTCTCAAGATTGCCTTTACCCCAAGGCTCTACGTCACCCACCTGTATCCAGAAATTTATCCAAACATCTATCAAATACCTACTGTGTTCCAGGGGCAATAAAAGATGAGTAGGATGGGTCCTACCCATGAGAAGCTAGGCCGGTAGGGGGAGTGGGAAATTCATTCTATTTACCGCCACATCCTATTTTGACCCCAGATCGGCAACATCACACCTGATGATTCACTTGCTTTATTTAGCCAAAGAGACTCTAAATGACCCTTAGTTTTTTTCTGAAAGCCAGATTTGTACTCATGTATCTAAAGCATGCACTAGAAGAAGATATTGTACTCTACACCATCTTGTTTTCCTCAAGTAAGAACCCAGCTTTATTTATTTGCAAAAAAAAAAAAAAAAAGTAAAGAAAAATTTAGAGCAAGGACAACAGTAACTCCCGTTGGTAAAGAGTGTAATAAATGTCTTGTATGTCTGTTCATAGGTACTAAATCTGAGCCACACAGAACTAGGGTACACAGGAAGCTAGAACAGTTAGGCTAACACATCAAAGCATATTTCTTTTAATAAAAAAATTGAGAGTATGTGCATTATTTACCCAAAAAAAGAAAAACCAAGTTCAGTTTGTGTGTGTGAGAGAGAGAGGGAGAGAGTAAAGCTGATGGATGGTACCAGCTCAAACTAATAAAGAAGCCGGTATACATCAGGGCCACAAGAACTAAAAAGGACAACTGGTCAAGGCTGAGAACCAGCCCAAAGAGTCAAGGGTGGGTAGCAAGGGATATGTCAGGAACCAAACCCACAAGTTGATCAAGCCCAAGGCCAAACTGCAGGGTCCAGATAAAATCTAAAGGGTGATTGAGATGTGCTAGCATGACCAGTGGGATAGAACAACAAATCCAGGTTTTGGAGGGCAGAGAGGAAAGGAGGAGCACCCATCAGAGTTACAATTCATCCGAGCGTGAGCCCCTCCCCCATCATCCAGTCGAGTGTGGACGGCGTCAGTTTCCTCGTCGGTCATCCCTGGGAGACTCTAGCCTTCACCCTGTGGCTATCCAAGCCAGCTACACAGCTCCGTGCCTGCATGGGCTTCCCTCCCCTCCAGGGCAGGCTAAAACTCCAAGCCCCTTGGGGAAAGTTCCAGGTCCACTTTTGCAAGGGTTTAAACTGTATTTTCTGAATGCCTTTCAAAATACATTGTAAAGATACCAAGGACAATCTTTTTAAAATAACAACAAAGTTTTTGTGATATGTGAAAATAAACCTAATCTAGGGGACCAGAAAGCCTGAGTTGGAGTCCTGACTCTTCCAAATGTATGAACTGGGGCAAGTTAATAAACCTCCTGGGTATTGACTTCATCAACCAGAGAGGGAGACACCAATTTAGATCTCAAAGGGTTCATTAATTTAAAAAATCCTTACGGAGGATTTAACGATGGGCCTGGCGCTATACTTGACGGGGGTGGAGGGCTGAATCATACAGCAAAGCCCTTGCTCTCATGCAGTTTATATTCTAGCTGGAGAGACAGCCAAGGAATAAGTTAGAAGAAGAAAAATAAAAGAAGAACAAAATAATTTCAGGTAGTGTTCGGTGTGTATTCATCTCCTAGGGCTGCTACAACAAATGACCACCCATTTTGTACAAGTACTAGGAAGAAATTAATTGAGCAAAACGGGGGGCAGTGTCTAGGGTGGCTCGGGAAGGCATCTCCGAGAGATGATTGTCAAACAAAGAATAGCAGCTACAGGAGGAATATTCTGGGGCGCCCAGGCAAGAGTGAGCTCAGGTGATGGGCCCAAGAACCAGCACGGAAGCCTGAGAAGCTGACTGAGCAAGGAGAGGGGGGAAGCACTGAGAAAGGGGAGACCAGCAGCGCGCTGGGACCACAGCATAAGAGCTGACGTGAGTAGTGAATGTTGTACAGGATCTCAAGAACTAACAGGCACCACCTCCTTCTCCAAAAGGCTCAAGGGCTGAACCTGTAATCCATCCACCAAAGAGAGTGGGTGGTCCAAGCTCAGGCAGCCCCAACCCCCAGCAGGCCTCCATTCCAAGAGCGCATTAATTTATAGGCCTCTCTCCTACTCCCCCAACCCCGCAATGCAGGTGATTTCCTGATGCAGGATATTAACTTTCAGCAGCTGGAAGTCCCTAACCTCCACACAGGCCTAAAAGGTTTCCTCAGGTTTGGATAAGCCTCAGATAAGGAGCTGAACTTTTGCAGGCTTATGAGAACAGCACCTCCAATCCTTCCGAGACTCGCTCATCATGAACCTTAATCCATCTCAAATAAAACCTGTGCATACAGTCGTGGTCTCCCACCATGGCTGTTTAACAAGGAAAGAGAACAGCTTTGTCTGTTCTGCAAAAGCCTCCTCTGTTTACACTGTGCCCATGGATTTAATTTCTGAGATTTACATTTTAATTCTTTAAGATATATTCAGGAGATAAATGGATAGAGAGCACTATGGTGAGACCCTGTTCGTTCCTAGAAAACCTACTTGCCTGCCCTCTCTCTCTCTCTCTCTCCACCTGTTTCTTTATCTTGCCAAAGTTAATCTGGTTTCTTTCTCCACTCTCCTTGGGATTTGCTGCCCTCCTCCAGCTCCTTACTCTCTTCTCTGATGCATGAAGATTTTCTCCCCATTTGGCCCCCGGGGTTGTTTGGTCATCTGTCAGGATTGAATGGTGTCCTGCCAAAATGCAGGTCTACCCTGAACTTCACCATGGGAAACTCTCTGGAAATAGGGTCTTTGCAGGCATCATTAAGGTACGTAAAGGTCGTATCAGATGAGGGTGGGCCCTAAATCCAGCGGCTGGTGTCCTGATGAGAGGAGCAGAGCCGACAGAGTGACACACAGAGAAGCAGCTATGTGACCTCAAAGGGAGGGATGAGAGCAACACAGCTAGAAGGGAAAGAGCCAAGGATTGCTGGGCCTCCAGAAGCTGGAGGAAGCAAGGAAGGATTCTCTCCTCAAGTCTTCAGAGAGAAGAAAATCCCCACTCATATCCCAACTTCACACTCCTCGCCTCCCAAACCATGAAAGAACAAATTTCTATTGTGTTAAGCCACCAAGTTTGTGAGAATTTGCTAGAGCAGCCCCAGGAAACTAGGAGAATGCCTGGAGGCTCTTCTCCACCCATCTCTCACCTGGACCCAGGCCCTGCCTTTTCCTCTGGGGTGGTCCAACCCCTCTGTGGCCTCTGCATCTGTGGCTAATGAGGCCACATGTTCTCTATTTCTAGGAAGATTCCCAACTGGGGTCTCTCTCCTTTTTCTCTCAACATTTATCGATGAAGTTTTGAAACATACAACAAAACTGAAAGAGTTTACAGTGAAAACCCTATACCCACCACGGACAGGAACTAATTAACGTGGCTCTCTACTTGCTTTACCATGGATTAACTCATCTCGCCATCCGTCTATCCATCCATACATCTTCTTGGTTTTTTAGATGCATCTCAAAATAAACTGCAGACATCAGGGCATTTGCTTCCAAATACATCATTAACTGGAGTTTAATATTTGCTTTCAGTCTTCTCCTTTTAAGATAAAACTGATATACGGCAAAATGTCCAAATCTTACGTGTACCTTCTCTGAGTCTGGGCAAAGGCACACAACTGCATAGGCCAAACCACCATCAAGAGTCTTACCATCAGCCCAGGGAATTCCTTCCCGCCTCTTCCACATCAGCCCTCCCTCCCCTTCCCCCACAGGCAACCACTGTTCTGAATTCCAGCCATCACAGATGAGTTTTAAGAAGTGCATGTGAACGGAATCATACGCAGTGTCCTCTTTCACTCAGCCCAACATTCCTGAGAGCCATCCGTGCTGTGAGCCTCAACATTCTGCTCCGTTCCATTTCTGAGTGGTGTTCCATTCCGTGGGTATACGAACTAACCACCCTTTCTCCTATCGATGCGCACCTGGGCTCTCTTCGGTATCTAGCTATAGGAGTAAACCTGCTACAGAGACTGGGGTGCATGAGTCTTCTTGTTGAACACCTGCTTTCATTTCTCTGAGGTTGGGCTGGGCCCTCTCACATGACAATGGCACTGACCATCCTCATCCACTGGCAAGCCCAGCGCAATCTCAGGGTCCCTCCAGGTCGTATGATGTGGTCATTGGGAATTCAGAGCAAGCACAACTGTCTGTGTCTGAACTCAGACTCAGTCCTTCTCTAGCTGGGAGACCTCCTAGAAAGTAAAATTACTTAAGCTTTCAGAATCAATTTTAGCATCTGAAAAATGGGGATTCAAAATGGTGGTAAATGAGTGTATGAAACTTCCAGGGTTATTCTGGAGAAGTGAGTTCATGGATGTGCCTGGCCCAAGCGAAGTAAGGAGAGGCCCACCTTTGTCCTCTACTCCCAATACCCAGCACAGATAGTTAGAGCCTGTGCCCAGTACCTGCTATTTCTCTGCTCAAAAAGCTACAATTCTTGGGCTTCCTGGAATAAGTCTCAACTTTGCTGCCTAGATTTTAAAACCGTTGCACAGGCTACCTAAAATACCAAGCCAGTTTTTGTTTGTTTGTTTGTTTTGTTTTTTTTCATGGACTGGAACTTTATCAACTCAGGGACATAACATTCACTGTGCTGATCAGGAATGGTCATTGGCTATGGGTCACCCTTGAGTAGCAAAAGAAATAATAAAATGAGTAATAAAAATGGGAAAAGTCAATAACCATTTGGTAGACAAAAGGTTTCCAGTCATATGGGAGTGCTGGGGAGCACAGGAAAACAAACAGCGTTTTGGCAATCAACCCTCCATAACTGGCCCTACCCAATTCCAACCCAGACCTATCAAATTCACTACCCCCTCAACATCCCATAAAACCACCTTGCTCGTCTTTGTCTCCACCTCCATCCACACTGTTCTCCTGGGTCCCCCCACTCATACACTGCCCTGGTCCTACCCACTTAGATTTTCTGCTTCCTCCAAAACTAGCCACAGCTTCACTATTTTAGCTGCTTCCCCTTTCCCTGAGACCCCCGTCCTCTATGACTTCCTCCTGAACTGCGAAAGGACCTCACCCATTGGTCTTCAGACTGACTGACCTTGGGTCTCCAGTGAAACTGTCAGGTCTTAGTAGGTAGGGACAATGTCTACCACACATCCCATGCTTCTGCTCATTTCCTGCACAAACTTTAGACGTAAATATTTACTGATTCATCCTAAGTCCCCATATTCTCCCCTAAAAAAAAAAAAAAAAAAAATCAATAGTGGTGGAAGAACAGAAGAGAAAAGGCTTTGGGGGAGCACCTGAGTGGCAGAGTTGGTTAAGTGTCCGTCTCTTGGATTCAGCTCAGGTCATGATCTTAGGAATGTGGGATCCAGCCCTGTGTTGGGCTCTACACTCAGCACAGAGTGTGCTTAAGTTTGTCTCTTCCTCTCCCTCTGCCCTCTCCCCAGATAAATACATTAAACCTTAAAAAAAAAAAAAAAAAAAAGAGGAAGAAGAGGAGGAAACTTTTGGGACGCAAGGGTAGGAAATGACTTGGCTTGGCTATCAACTTGACCATCGATGATACTGTGAGAATTCTGTCTGAAACTTTTTAAAAGAACCTAGACTGCTTGTGCATGCGTGCGCACACGCACACGCGCACACACACCAGCCATACACAAAATGCCAGTTCCTCTGAGCTGTGTTATTCCATTCCACTTTCTTTTGACAAACATCTATTGAAAACTTACTGTGTGCTAGAGATTCAAATAAAAGACGTGCTCCCTTGTCTCTAGGAGCTCAATCTATTGTGGGAAAACAGATGCTAAACAGATCATTATAGCAAGGTGAGGGAGTATAGACAGAAGCATGAGGGGACAATGGGAAGTTCAGAGTGGAAAGCAGAATTCCCCACCCAAAGGGTTGGGTGTGAGGCGGGATAACCCAGCAGAGAGGATTTAGGCTGAATTTTCAAGAGTAAGTAGAAGCAGGGGCATACCTAGGAGGGGAAGTAGGTAGCATCTTCTCAATGATTTCTAAGTAAAATGTCACGATGATTATGAATATTGTGTTAACAAGACAGTAAGAGGACCATGTGAAAAGGACAGTCCACTGCTCACACATACACTGGAGGCATCAATGTCAGGCTTCTGAACACTCAGAGCACCTACCCCTGGGCCAGCCACCACAGTGGCAGAACCTGGGTAGTTTTCTGAAGGTAGGGAGCAGAACAAGACAAGGCTTCCTGAAAAGAGGAGAGAGCATTCCAAATACAACAATCAATAGATCCAAAGGCACTGAGGTGCGGTTGTGCATTTTGAACATTAAGGATCAATCTGATAGAGCCTTATGGGGATGAATGGGACAAGTTGGGGGAGAGGACCAGAAATGAGGGTGGGCATGGCTCAAGGAGGTCTTGCCTGGTGTTCCCTAGAAGAAAGCTATTTGTCAAATCAGTGCCCACATCCAGCCATCAGCCTAGGAACATGTCACCAAATTCACTGTCTAGTATAAAGAACATATTTCTACAATCTTAGAAACTGCTCCACCAAAGATGGCTTTGGCTGTGAACAAAATATATGAATAAGTCAACTACAACTGTTTGTTCCATGGCTTCCAGCAGGCCAGGTTCCAAAAAGAACTGGAATGAAGCTCCCTGACATTATGGGGTTCAAGAGCCCCCACTCCCTGAATGCTAGGCTAGAGGAAACCAGGTGCACCAAAGGTAGCAGAGGGCATTCACCAGTGGTCACCAGCTGTCTCCACAGGCACCCCCATCGGCCGGCTGCTGAAGGTAGCTATCACACAGGCAAGCCTCCAAGTTAGAACATTTCCTCTGGCTGGAGGGGACAGTGCAGTAGCCCAGGCATCTGGGAAGGGGTACCCGAAAGAGGAAGCTGCAGGATACTGGCAGGTCAGTACAGCCCAAACATATAAACAGGCTCAGCCTCTCAAGTACCCTCTCTCCCAGGCAGAAAGCACAGACTCAAACACACCCCAGGACAAACAGCAATTTAAAGGGTTAGTCTGTCTTGGAACCCAGTAGGCAGCAACCAATCTAAGGAAGGTGCAGGGAAGTTTAAGCCCTCAATAACGGGAATATTATGAACAGACCAGTTATTTCATCCCTGGTCTGCCCAGGCTAGAAGAGAAAGTGCAAATGTCTTAGCTCAGAAACAAGGCACTATTCAATCAGTCTCTGCTCTAGAAAAGACAAACCCACTCAGAAGCTTGCAGAGCAGGAACTAGCTCAGAAGTCACGACAGCAAGACCAGGTCTGCTGTGAAAGCAAGAGAGGAACTGTGATGGACTAAATGTTTGTGTCCCCTTCCCAAATTCATATGCTGAAATCCTAACCCCAGTGTGATGGTATTAGGAGGTGGGACCTTTGGGAGATAGTTATATCATGAGAATAGAGCTCTCATGAATGGGATAGTACCCTTATTAAAAGGAGGTCTGGAGACCGCCTTCCGTGCTTCTGCCATATGAGGACGTGACCAAATGATGGCCAACTATGACCAGGAAGTGAGTTCTCAGCAGACACAGAATCTGCCAGCATCTTGATCTAGGATTTGCAGCCTCCAGAAGCATGAGAAATAATGTTTGTTGCTCAGCCCCCACAGTTCATGGTATTTTGTTATAGCAGCCCAAACTAAGACTCCTCTGCAACTGGGCCATCATGTCGGGCCTTGAGAAGGGTCAAGGATTTGTGACTGTGTCCTCCCCCCAGGGGTATTCACAAGCCTGTGGACAGCATGTCACTGGGAAAAATCAGGACAGCATACTGCAGGACCAGAAGTCAAACTACCTGAGTTCAAAATCTTCCCTCAGGTATCCTTGGGAGGGGGAATGTACAGCTAAACAAAGGCAGGAGGCTAGGATGATTCATGTGGTAATGGACTAGAGTTCGAGACTTTAGTAAGAACTCAGGTTTAACACAGATACACCTGGTTACATATAGAAATAGATATGCAGGGGCGCCTGGTGGCTCAGTGGGTTAAAGCCTCTGCCTTCTGCTCAGGTCATGATCCCAGGGTCCTGGGATCGAGCCCCATGTCGCGCTCTCTGCTCTGCAGGGAGCTTGCTTCCTCTTCTCTCTCTCTGCCTGCCTCTCTGCCTACTTGTGATCTCTCTCTCTCTCTCTGTGTCAAATAAATAAAATTAAAAAAAAAAAAGAAAGAGATATGCATATATAGGTGGGTTAGTACATACACTTCTATTTCTTTGCTCTGTCAGCTGAGAGGTCCTTAACAAATGACACTCCCTTAGCAAAGAGCACATTTAGCTCCTAGATCTTGGTTTCTAATATCATTCTCCATCATCTTAAAGAAATGGCTGAATCTAGGACAAGGGTGGGAAATAGGCAAGGTGAGCCTCGTGTATCGTCAAGTATCAGAAAATATTGCACAAATGCTCAGCCGAAAATTGTCAGGGATATGTCAAAGGGGCACCAGAAGCCAGCTGAGAAGGTTCCCAGGGGCCAAAGCCAGAAATTAAATAAAGCTATACTGCATTATAATCCAAGGTAGAAAGTAAATATGTGTGACTCCGTATCGATCTTAATAAATGATTGAATAAATTAATAAATGAGAGCTAAGAGCCCAATCTCCCAAGCAGAAGAATAATTTATACAGCTACTCTCCTCTCAACAAGACGGGGCTTAATTCCTCCCTCCTTAAGAGTGGCTTATGCATACATTTCCTTCTAGAGTACATTATGAGGGAAAGTAACCTCACAGAGGAGCAACTTGACAAACACTACTTCAGCCAAGTGATAAAGATCAACATCCACAGTCATAGATCATGTTGATAGTAGGTCACTTTTATATGATGTGATGCAATGGCACTTTACCTCTGTGATCTTCTGAAAATCCATAACCTCGGTCTAATCATGATAAAAACATTACACACATTCCAAGAAAGGGGCATCCTATGACATATTTCTCAAAATACCAGTACTCCTCAAAGCTGTCAAGGTCATCAGAAACAAGGGAAGTCTTAAAAACTATCACAGCCAAGAGGAGCCTAAGGACACATGACAACCAAATGTAATGGGGTCTCCTGGACGGGATCCCAGAACAGAGAGAGGACATTAGGTAAAAACCAAGGGAATCTGAAGAAGCTATGGAGTTTAGTGAATAATAATGGATCAATATTAGGTCATTCATTGTAACAAATGTACCATACTAATGTAAGCCATTAAAAATAGGGGAAACAGAGTATGAGGTATATGGGAGTTCTCTGAACTATTTTCACAATGTTTCTGAAAACCTAAAACTATTCTGTAGAACAAAACCCTCTCGATTTAAAAAAAAAAAAAAAAAAATGGCTCTACCACTCATTGGTTATATAACTGTCACAAGTTCAATTCCACTCTGTGCCTCCGTTTTCTCCTCTGTAAAGTGGGATTTTTATACCTACTTCACAAAATTGAGGGAGGCAGATTCTATGAGAAAATGTATGCAAAATACTTGTCCTAATGCCTGGAATATAGGAGGTACAGAAATGTGGCATAATTATTATTACTACCACCCTCATCAGTAAAATAAAAATTTAAACTTATTAGCAACCACCTCAACAGAAGAATCTAAAAGTTTCCCTTTATTGATCTGGCAATTTTGAAATACAAGTTACTGGGAGGAAAGGCTTGAAAGCCTCACCCCAAACTCATGCCCTGGGATTGGAATGGGAGCGAGACGAATTTGGTAAGAAGACAAACTGGTTTTAAGGTCACCTGGCAGGGAGCAGGCCATACACAGCCCACACACAATGTCAGAAAGCATCTCAGAGAATGCGGTTATTAAACACAGTTATCCTTTCCTCATACACCCCATACCCACACACAACATGAATGTATGTAAAATCAAATAATAACTTCGTTCAGTTCGTGCTGGAAAGACGGATGCATTTCCTACATAACTCAGAATACTCTACTGATTCCGGACAGAATGGGGACTAGTACACATACATAGTAATATAGGCACATAGGAAGTGTGACCAGGGAAGCAGCCACTTCGCACCATAAAAATGTTAATGCATTTTTCTCATTCTCTTGTGAGCATCATGTGACAACTTGGAATTTTTAACTGGAAATAGTAACAATAGATTTAATTTATTTGTCCAAATCCCACACTCATAAAGAAAACAATATTTCATAATGTATAACATTACCAAGGGAGCCATAATTCATGGCTAAAGGGTCAGAGCTTTATAACAGATGGATTTTCTGAAGTGATTGCGAAAACCTAAGATCCAGCCTCAGCAGCTTGACCCACCGGTCTGAGATATGCAAAAGAGCTCAAGGCAAACACATTATAAATGACATTGGTCCCTGTCACCAAAGCCCACCCCAACGATTTACCAGGCTTGGCTGGGCTGCCAGAAACCAAACTATGATTTATTGTTCTCTTCAAATTAGTAAAAGCAATGCCATCCATTGTGAATTCTGAAGCTGATGCTTCAAAATGGGCTTGTGAGTAGGTTAAGCTTTTGAAACCGCAATTCTTTTAACCTTAATTCCCAGCCACAAGGCTCTGCTTTCACCCAAGTTCTTTAGACAATGGTCATAACTGGTAGTATGGCATATTTCTGGACTCTATTAACTCAAATCCAACTAAAACTCACCAAGACAGAGAATCAGCAGGAAGCCAAGTCAGGTCAGGAATCTCCCCAACTCTCTCATTTTACAGATGGGAAAACTGAGGCTACAGGGCAAAGCAACCAGCCTGTTGGGAGCCACACTGAGGTCTCCTGCACATTTATTGTATATATCACTATGTAATACATATGATACACTTTGTTGTATATCGGAGAGAAGTGGCTCTTTAAAATCTAAAGGTAAGTAGAGGAGTATTTTAATGATGCCCTTGATGGGCACAATTTGCCAGCCTTAAGGAGAGGAGGTGTAAGTTATGGGCACAATATTCCCCACGGGTAAAGTGGGCAGAAAGTGGGACACTCAGCAGAGGCCAGCTGGCCAGGAACAGGCTGCAGGGACCCATTAAGGGGAGTGCTTAGGGCCTGGGGGCAGGTGCCCATCTCAGCCAAGCCTGAGCCCCTGATCCTGGCTTTAACTTCTCACACATTGTTCTTACGCATTTTCACAGAAACCAGTGTGGGACCTTTCCCGTAAATGGACCACACCTTCTGACTTCCTTCCTCCAGTCTCCGGAAGACACTCCTACCCTCTTCACATGACTTCATCTCACACAACACTCTCCCTCACTTGCGATCTCTCGCCTCACCAGCTTCCTTCTGGTCTTGGAGGTGTTCCTGCCTGTTGGGGTTCTTCCATATCCCCCAATGGCTGGTCCTTCTTGGCATCCACTCACCATCCCATCCAATGTGGCCCTTCTCGCCACAAGCACCCCATCCTAGGACATTTCCCTCACTGTCCGCGTCCCTCAGACTGTGCCTTGATTGTTTACTGGCGTGCTTGGCATCGGTGCCCCCCAAGCTAGACCGCGAGTTCCCCGAGCACAAAGCCCTTGCTGTCTGGTCCGTCCCCGTCTCCACGGGGCCTAGAAAGTGCCTGGCCCATTATTACCGGCCACATAATAAACAAGTGCACTATGTTTGAGAGCTGTCAACAATTACTTGAGCCGAAAGAAAAATCTCTTTAATAGCAAGACCCCAGCTCCAGGCGAGAACAGAGCGGGAGGAAAGGCGAGGCGTCCTCGGGCTCCCAGTGCAGCCGGGACTTCAGTTCACAGCACAGAGCGCAGAATTAACTCAGTGGTGAAGTCTTTATACTGCGCCCACTTACGCTTTCCAACACCCTGCCGAGTGGCACCGCTCTGATTTCCAAGCCACTCACCCGGGGTTCTGTTCGATTTCAGAATCAAGGCTGAGCCTACGGATGAGTATTCAAAAGGTACTTCAGTAACTTCAAATGAGGCGTACGTGCGTGTGT
Organism: Mustela nivalis; assembly: GCF_964662115.1. Lineage (NCBI taxonomy): Eukaryota > Metazoa > Chordata > Mammalia > Carnivora > Mustelidae > Mustela > Mustela nivalis. The sequence goes on from NC_139021.1 coordinate 173,065,148, forward strand.
GTGTGTGTGGTCCTGACTTCATTATGAAGCGATGGATATAAAAGTGCTCTAAAACTCGAGATTCCAGACACGTGTGCCCGCACAGCTTTTTCACCTGCGTTTGATGTTGTGAAGGGCCGCTCTACGGCACTTGGGCAGCGCTGAGAGCCATCCACGGGCGCAGGAGCGCTGCGGACAACAGAGAACGGGGGTCACTTAAGGCTCCTTGAAAACCTTGGCCCCACCGCCCTGGAACTCGGCTACACAGTGGGCGCAGCTGCGGGCCCACTGGTCCTGGACGGTCCTCACGCCCTGTGGGTCTAACTGCCCCAGCAAGCGGCCTCTGCAGATGAAAGAAATGAAGCAAACTCTAAAATGGCCCAGAAGCCGGCCGGAAACTCGCTGCCACGTGCACACACCACGGACACAGCCAAGAAAACCCCAGCAGTCGCTGCGTCGCTGTCACCTCCTCTAACAAGATTGATCTGCAGTGAAATAAAAGATAATGCAATCCAGGGGAAATAACTTTGGTTTCCTCTGAGAATGTCTGATGTTGGCAGCTTGCGAGGCTGCCCCTCTCTTTGGCCTGCCACGGGGCCCTACGGCCCAAATGCGCAGGTGGACACGTGTCACTCACGCACCACAGAGGCGCGGACTGACAATGGGGCGTCTCCTGCAAGCACCCCAGGCTCCCCCCACAAAGCCAAAGCTGGCAGGGCCTGGATGCCCACGGCGGGGTCAGGAAGCCCCAGCCGCTCGGAGTTCCCACTGTGTGTGTGGGTGGACGGCCCCCTCCTGCTGTTCATCTGAAGCCACAGTTTTCTGGTTGCTTATTTCCAGAGCCCTCCGCGGCCCCACCGCGCATTTCAAATCAATGACACAATTCTGGAACAGAGCTTCAGCCACAGAAGACATGGCCCAGTCGTGTTTTGGACTCTGTAAGCCACAGACCTTTTGCCTTGGTCTGACTTGATCATCACCAACACATCAGAACCGTCGCATTTTACTGGGCACTTATTTCTTCCGCAGGATGGCCAGAAGCAAAAGTCAGGAGGGGGCACCAGGTGGCGGGTTCTTGGCTACCATCTCAGAGAACGTGCCTCCATATGAACTGGTCCTAGAAGGCCAGCACCATGTAAATAATTCACAAAAGCCAGTTGAGCTCTCTTCACTTGAAATCCTAGTAATACCATACACGGGAGCTGCTGCCCACCCTCCCGTGGGGCGACAGGCGGCTAGCAGCTTCCATGTCTGGAAGAGGCTCTCAAGTCCCGATAGCCAGTGATTTGCAGATGATTATAACTTTTGCTCTGCATATCACTGCTACTGACAGGCAAACCCTATCAATCCAGTGGCATGATGGATAATAAAAGGAGGCAAACTTGACATCGGGAGCCCTAATAAGCCATTTTTTATACCAACCATGACAGCCGTGAATGCTCACGATCGTTCGAAGGAAAACCAGACCCCTTAGAAGCCTTTTCTCTCCCTGTTCTCCCGGGACCTTGGCACTCGTGCACCAGAGAGACTTCCTAAACCCAAGCGTTTTGTGTCTCAAAAGGAGGAACACAATGCAGCGTTGCATGGCGCCTGTAGTCTAGTTCATGCAAAATAAAACCTTCTTATCCTCCCAGAGTGTCGCCACAGGCCCCCAGTGTGTCAAGGAAGGACACACACGGAGCAAGGGGGCCCTGACAGCAAGGACTTCAGTACATCAACAGTCACGGCACCTTTTCAATTTTGCTCATCTCTTAGTCTCTAGCCAAATGGAACTTATTACTTATAGCTTGTTGGGATTTATGAATTATTTATAAAAGTAGGTCTATGACTCCAGACTCTTAAAAGACAAACACAACAGTCCCCTCATTGTTACCCACAAATGCGCTTCTATCAGAGAGAGCAGGCAGACATTCTCCACAACACACGCCGCATGTTTGGGCTGAAATAATCGTTGTGAAAATATCAAGCCTGGGAGATTATCCGGAAGCTATTTATGGGATGCCAAGATGTATTTTTAAACCGGTGTCTTTTCTTCTGTGCCAGCCTTGGATTCAAGAGAGACATAGCAAACGTGTGCCACAAACGTATTTCCCGGCCTGAATATAGTTATGCCCTGCCGATGCTACCCAATGGTTCCAGACTGTGATTTAAAAAAACGGGGGGTGGGGTGGGGTGGAGGCCGCACCCCCTTCACATTGTCTGGCAGGTTCAACGAGGCCACGCACACGAGTCTCCCTCAGCATCCCAGAGCACAGGTGCTGGCTGTGCATCCCCGGTGAAGATGAAAACGTGCATGGGAAGACTCAGTTCAACTTTCCATCTCTGGCTCCCCAGAACACATGACCTTGGCTGGAGAAATAGGGTAGACACTGCATGCCCTCGCCGGCCCATCTCTGTCACAGGCCCAGCTAGAGGGGTTGCCAGGGATACCTGGGTTGAAGGTATCCTACCAGGGTCTTGTCTGCACCTCCTCTCAGGACAGCGACATGTTTGTTGGGCAGAAAAAAGAAACCCCCACGAGAAACCGGCATCCGGAGCCCTGCCCCAGCGGCAGCTGGCCCTGTACAGGAGCCCTGAGGGATAGGGGCCTTCCGGATGAACCCTTACCCCAGAGACACCTGCTCCTCACCGTCCCACAAGTCCCAAGCATGCTGTTCCCTGACGTGGATCCAGCCATGACTGTCCCCATTGTGCCTGCCCAGACGGTCCAGGCCCCACCTCTAGGCATGGTCCAGAGGCAGAGGTGGGACAAGCAGAGGCCCAGAGGGGCCGATGGCACTTCAGGCCACCTCAGGCTATTGTCCCCATGGTGTCTCCTAAAGCCGCGGTGACGAGTCCACAGTGAATGAAAAGTTCCATAACCCTCTGCGCACAGACAACACCCTTGTTCCCAAAAGAGCACAGCCAGTGGAGAAGCAGGCAGGAGACCGTGAACTTACCTTGCTGGAACATATCTGCCAGGAGGGCGGAGAAACAAGAGAGGAGAGCAGGGGGAGAGAGAGGAGAAAAACATATTAATCATGATGCTGAAAATGACAACGACCATCATCACAGCTAACAGATGCTGACTTCGTTGAGAGCTCTGGGCACAGTACTTCCTTTAACTCAGAGGTAGTGGTCAAGAGCTCGGGCTCTGGGATGGAACTCCTGGGTTTAAGTTCTGGCTCAACACTTACTAATGCTGTGGCTTACATTTCCCAAACCACAAATAGATAGGAGTACTGGAAAGACCAAACAAATAATGTCCTCTGTTTTAAGAGCTTAGGTTAGTGTCCAGCACATAGCAAACAGAATTCAGTGGTTGTCATTAATATTAATAATATTATTTTTCACAACGACCCCATAGAGTAGGTTGTATTCTCATCCTTATTAAACATACTATTCAAAGTGAGATTGGAGAAGGTTGGGTCCCTCATCCAAGGCCACGGAGGAGTAAGCAATGGGCTCAGCATTGAAGCCAAAGATCTGATTCCAAAACCCGTCTCCTCACCCACCACTAAGTGTCTGACTGGTTTATACATAACACAAAAGCAACAACGCCACACAACAGAAGAAACAGAGGAAGCATCTACAAATATATCAGGGTTCCATATTTAAATCCCAGAAAAAAACATTCGTATGAATTCTCCGCTTCATAACTCACAACTAATGATACCATGTCTTCACATTAATCCTAGGTCAAAGTCTGTTAAAAGGTGAAAAAATATTAATTTTTTTTCAACAAATACTGGGGAGGCCACCTGCCAAGCACTCTGTCCAGCCCTGGGAAACATACGTCTAGCAAAAGGCATAAATGAACAAGAAGTCACTAATATCCCCTAAGGGTAACCACCAACAAGGCATCTAACAGCTTACATTCACTTTTTCCTGTTTATAGACTTCATATAAATGGACTCATATGGTATGTATTTTTTCCTTTCTGTCTTTTTTTGGGGGGGGGTTTGCTGCACAGCAATTGTGGGAGTCACCCATGCCCCATGTAGCATGTAATAGTGGATCATTCATTCTCTTTCCCATGTAGTATTCCACAGTGCAATTATGCCCTAATTTATTTTCCCCTTGTAATCTTAATGGACATTTGGATTGTTTTCAGTGTTTGACAGTTAGGCATGGTGATGAGTCTGTTTGTACATATCTTTTGGTGAACAGATGTGCATACGTCAGGTCCTTTTCATTCAGGCTCGTCCTGCTTCTACTGCCTCCCAGTCACCCCAGAAGTACTCTTGGCCGCTCACATCTCTGACTCAGTAACTTCAAGATGGAAGACAGTGCTGGTAGGAACACAGTCCCACCCAGACGTGAGCCAGCGCCTGCCCTGCTAATGGGGCTGCAGATAGGTACAAAACTTCTGGAAGACAGCTTGACAAGATGTAAGGAAGTGCTAACTATATAGTCCTTGACGTAACTGTACTGCTTTCAGGAACTTAATCTAAGGAAGTAACTCGAGACACTGAGTAAGTCTACAAGGATGTTCATCGCGGCATTGTGTATAATGGCAAAATGATGGCTATTGACTGTTTGTCCCCAGGGAATCAAACCACAAATAATTTATCCCACACGATGGATTATGGTGCAGCCATTTAAAATGATTATTTAAAGACTTAGATTGCATTTGAAGGAAAAGAAATCAGACAGCAACGTGAAACATGTATCCTGAGCCCACTTTCGTGGGTGTATGCCTGCGTCTATCTCCACGCAGACAGACAGCCATGGAAATGTTTGTCTTCAGTGATGAAATGTGGGGTCACGTCTTTAAAACTTACGTAAGCACTTCTGTATTATTTTAATTTTTTAACAACGCCATGCTTTTCATCTATACTCTGAATTTTAAAACTTTATCTTCATATTAAAAACTACATAAGAGGGGTGCCTTGGGTGGCTTAGCAGGTTAAAGCCTCTGCCTTCGGCATTTCATGATCTCAGGGTCCTGGGATCGAGTTCCACATCGGGCTCTCTGCTCAGCAGGGAACCTGCTTCCCTTCCTCTCTCTCTGCCTGCCTCTGCCTAATTGTGATCTCTGCCTGTCAAATAAATAAATAAAATCTTCAAAAAAAAAACAACAACAACATAAGAACTGTATCGTCAACATCAAATTTGCTGCCATTCAACAGCTACAACATCAGCTCCTTACAAGATCACAGAGAGTGGAGACAAAAGGGGCACATGCACCTTTCAAAGAAGGAATATGAACCTGGTAGACTGAGCAGCCCACAAGGACAGAATCCCTGTGGGAGCAGTTCTCATTCTGCTGGTGCAGATGTGATGCTCGCGAGGGGCATCTTTCATAAGCCATACACAAGCTCCCCAGGGCGCAGCCAGGCTGTGGCTCAGGGATCACAGGCTGTAGGCTCACGATGCCCAGGGAGCAGGCTAAGAACACCACCCCATCCCTCATACTCACAAAAGCTAACTGGGATTGTAAATGGGCATAGTGGTCTGTTACAAGACAGCCAGCTCTGCCCTAACATATATAAGCAGTATATTACCTCCTAACTTCAATCATTCTTCATTGACACAGGTTTTGACCCAGCAGTGTGTGGCTAGCACTGCCCCCACAACTCCATACTGTCCGGAGACCATGAGATCCGGACCACATGTGGCTTCCTAAATACATCTGCCACATGCATCTGCTGCCTGGAACGCACCATCAGAACCACCCACCCTCTGACCAGCCTGCACACCGGAAGGAGCCCTCCTCCTCACCCTTCCAATGTTACAGCCACTGCGAAGTTTCACACAGCCTATCCCAACAGACAGGAAGTCACTGTTTCCACCTCTGTGCCCCTAGAGTAATGTATGCACGTTGCAATTACCGCTCATATTATAATTAGTTATTTATGTAGACCGTGAGCTCCCGAGGACAAGAATTACGTGTTTTAATCATCTTTGTGGGTCCTCACTGCCTGGTGTGGTATGCTCCCACACGGGAGGGAAGGAAAGAGGGCTAGTGTGTCTCAGTGCTCATCTGGTCCAACCCCCTCACTTTACAGATGAGGAAACTGAGTCCCACAGAAGTAGGAGACTTTTCCCAAGATCACACATGGCCCTAAAGACTCAGCAAGGACTACATGAGATCCATTTAACCTTAATGAAGCACAAAAGCTCATCCTATTATTAGCAAAGTACAAATTAGAGATTTATCATTCTCCTCTAATGAATCCAGACAAAAATTTCCAACCTTGAAAACATCAGTGAAATAAGATTAGTCTCTCAAATACGGATCCAGTCTCGACATCCATCCAGGATCCTCACCCTCTCCACGGCTTTTGAGAGGGATGGCTTCCTTCGAAATTCAGTACTGATTGGAGTCACTGGAGAGTATCAGGGGAGGGGAGGGAAGAACTTCAGGCAGGGCTTTAGTCACGTTATTCCTTCCAGTTTCACTGTATATTTCATGCATTAGCAGATAAATCTGCATAGAGTGCTATTCATGTCTTCTAATTCCAAAAAGCTCTCTTGATTCTCATATAGGCTATTTTAGATTTAAGAAAAAAAAAAAAAAAGTTTTTCAGCTTCATTTACATTTTGCACCTTTTCATTCAAATGTAAGTTTTAATAAACACTAGTATAAATATTACAACAATTTTGCACATGAGTTATCTTGTAATTTACACTCTAAATTTATGTCTTTTGTAGTCTGTGGCATAAATCATTCCGATCTTAGCATTAGTTAGCTCTTTGCTCTGGATAATAACGGCTTGGGCACTGTCTTCAAAATTTCACTTTGCTAGACTGAAACAGCCATCTAGACTCGGGCTCAAATGATTCATGGACAGAAGAACCAAAAACAAGTAAGAAGAAGGTAAATCCTGCGCTGTTTGATTACATTTTACCTTCCCCAAAATTCCGGCTCTCAGAAGATATTAGCCACAGAAATACTCTTAACATCATGTACTCTGGTGTTTGTGCCCATCACCCCCAAGTCAAAGGGACTCATCACTCATAAAACTCAAACGGTCTCAAACCTGAGTATTATATTTGCCTTGCAGGCTGACCAATCACTAGGAATCATATGGTAGTTGATCACTTACATGCTCTGAACTTGAAGTTCCTTGTTGATGACCCAGGGACATTTCAATGCCCGCACTTTGGTCTTGGGCAATATTTAAGTTAGATAATTTACACAAACGTTCTCCCATAGGCTGCTGTGAACACTCACTCTGAGGGTAACACCCAGTGCCATCTTTCCTGCTCTCCCAGGAGTGGGGAATCACACAAGCACAGAGCTGGGAGGTGCCAGCAGCCACCCAGCCACGGTCAGGTTGAGGCCAAAGGACACCAGAGACACTTGTGCAGAGGAAATAAACCCCTTCAGACAAAGCTCTGCTCACACTCACTTCCCTCAAAGCCCAGTCATTCACGTGAACAAAGGCAGCCTGTTCTCCAGCCCTTCCCCCACCCCCTGGAGCCATTCTGTCCTATAGATAGAAGAAAGGCCAAGGAGAAGTGGGTGACTCAGCTGTGGGAAGAAGAAAGTGAGAGGGAACGCATATTTGTCTTTCTTAGCCTCGATGTCCAGTTTCTTCCATTAGGAGTGAGCATCAGGGGTACTTGCCTTCCTCTCCCACAGCTGCTGAGAGATTCACACCCCAGAGATCTTTAATGCACTGAGTCCTCCAGAGACAGGGGCCATAAAAAGACTAGATTACTTACTTATTATTATTAATAAGTTATGGCAATTAGGCTGGGTGATTCCTAAACGTTGCTGATTAAAAACTTTCTTGAGTGCTACTCATTCACATGGCTAGTGTTTACCTCTATTAAAAATGATTTAACTACACTCTGGGTGAACCCCTCTCTTGTGCCTGGGTTAATAATTAGCAGTGCACCGAGCCACGCGGGTTAAGTGAGTTGGCTCTCCTTTATTTATCTATTGCTTTATTTTATGGGGAGAACTGGATGGCAGTCTTATTGCCCATTCAGTCTGCTAGGAATAATTTACTATTTCAATCCACAGTCCATGGCTATGGTTAGAGAAACCTTCACTATTATTACAATATCACACTTAGCCCACACCCCACAGTATTCAAGATATGCCAAACAGTGAAAGTGTGCCTGACTTCCATAAGACTAAGGGAGGTAAAGTTACCAGTTCTCAAACAATGTAATCATACTACTCTCTCAATTTTGCTTTCTTTTCTAGGTTAAATTATATATGAGGGGAGTTTAGTTTCTTGAAAATGCATGCACTTAACTCCCATTTAAGAAGTCTCACCTGGGGAGATAGCTGTCTTGTGAGTCCTCCTGTGGTTTGAGCTACAGAAAGAAAATTCTCTTTCAAGTACAAGTGCTTTTACAGTAAAGCACTGTAAATTTTACTGGGACCCACTAACCAGGGGCCAAGGGAGGGACATAGGGAACAGGTGAAATGAACGAGGCTTTCTTGAATGGGCTAAGGTTCACCATTAACCAAAATCAGTTTCAAGACCAGCAGAGCTACCCCCTCACCAAATTTCAAAATCCAGCCAGCTTTACCCATGAATATGAAGAGTAACTAGAATTCAGTCTGCATACTGCTGTAAATCTCTATGAATGAAGTGAATTCTTTCTTTTCTATGTTGAAAAGTGGGCACACCAATGCCTCCTCTCTCGTCTTACACCAGCACTCCAGAGTAGTTCTCTTGACATTGATAAAGCCAAGGTCCAAAAAATGGCAGGTGGGTTTCCCAAGGAGGGCTGTGCTAATTCCTCCTCTTTCAGATATGATCCACTGCCATGTTACCACATAATTATGGCCACTGGATCCCATGACCTAAGACTGGGTCCTAGCCCCCAGCCAGGGGTAACCTCCTGTAGCCAGTGTTCCCATCTATAAACCATGAATGGGAGAGATAAGCTTCTTCCCTACCTTGAGGCTATGATGAGGATCAGGTTGGGTAATTTAATCAGAATAGAGAGAAGGACTTTGGCATCAGATCATAGAAGCTCAAATCCTTGCTAGTTCACCATCCTAGCCATGTTGAACTAGCTATTTAACCCCCCTGGGTCTTAGTTTTTTCATTTATAAAATAGAAATAATATAACTTTCTTTTTAGACTCAAAGGGATAGCCAAGATGCATGTGAAGCAATTAGCACGTAGTAGTTGGTTTATGGTACATGCTCAATGAGTGAAAGTTAATGTTATTGTAATAATAAGCAATAGGATAGCATAGAAAAGAGCTCAGGTCTTGAAGTCAGAGCCGGTTCCTCGCCTGACTGTGTGACCTTGGGCAAATGACTTTAACCTTCCCAAGCCATGCATTTCTCATTAGCAACATACAAATTAACAGTAGCTCACTTCTGTGCTACCTCCTCATGCTGTGGAGATTAAATGAGGTAATATATATATAAATATATTTAAAAAAAGGTAATATATATAAAAATTTTTATATAATATATATAAAAATATATATAATATATATAAAAATATATATAAAAATGTAACTAGTACTCCAAAAGAATTCTATAAACTGTAGGATTATTAGTCAACACACATGTATTGATGGACTACTATTTGAGAAGCCTTCATGACTTGTATAGGACTGAAAAAGTATTAGGGGGAAAAAAAACATTAAAATAAAATGATCATTTTAATTCCTTCTTGTCATGTAGCTACATGCCATTAAGAAACTCTAAAGCCATTCTCAAATATTACCCGATGAATGAACTATTTTTAATGTGTGAGATCAGAGACCCAAGGACGTCCTATCTCCAAACACTTGTGATCTGAAGAGTTGTGCCTGAAACTCAGAAGTTCCACAAAGCCAGGGCCTGGCCTTTCTCTTTTGGCACCACTCACCCTTCTGAGGTTGCCTATCTCTTCTAGACCTGTCATTATTTCTCAAGGTCACCATGTAAAGGGCTCACCCAGCCCTGCCCTGAGCTTTGACTCAAGTTTGAAACCACATTCCCAGAAGCCTAGGGTTCAAAGAAGGTAGGGGCATGGGGACAGCAGGAGTAAGACCCATTCTGCTGGACACAGTAGAGTTCTATGAAGAATTTGCCTTTAAGAATAAATAAAGGGTTCTGCTGCTTGATTAAATAAATTTTAAAGTCTGAACACAACAGACCACTTAAGTGGAGCCCCTTCCTATCCAGGTGCAAGTCTGTGCTCTCCTGGAGTACGGCCAGCGCCAAGGCTCCTCCAGAGCCCCAGCATGGCCTCCATGGCACCACCCAGAGCTGTGATTAGTCTCCTGTGTCTCCAAAGCCAGACAGCTCAGGCAGCCGCATGGCCATGAGCCCATCTCCACACTCTTCCTGTCTCCCCCAGGCCTCCTCAGGCAGCTCGAACTGAACACAGCCCCCTGAGTCACGGTGACTGGGCACTAGGCCTCCCTCCTCAGTCTCCAGCCCTTGATGCCAAACACTCACCCATTCTTTCATGCGCGTAGGCCTCGTTATCTCCCTCTGCTTTTTCTTCACTGTCTCCCTCTGGGTGCTGGCTAGGGAAAGTTCTATGGTGTTCCTTGCTCCTGGCCTCTCCTCACCTTCTCTCGTGTTAGAAATGAAGACCAATACGTTGCCTGTCATTGGCGGACCTCTGAAGGCACGTGGCAGTCAGTAAATGTCTTCTAGTATTTGTGAGTAAGAAAAAAAAATTTTTTTTAAAGCCCTGAAGTACCTTCCTGCTACATTTTCTAGGGAATGTGCTACCAACATCAATCTTGGGCCACGCGCTTGTAACCCATCAGCCAGCCCTGACTTGGGGAGGCAGTGTAAGAGATACAAGCTAGGAAGCCCTGAAGATTTTTACGACAAGCTATTCCTAGTATATCTCATTCCTAGCACAGAGGGATAAAGCTCTTAACTATTGAAAGAACATAAAAAAATAGATTTAGGAATAATACTTTTTATGATTGCATTCTGTATACTCTGAAAGTTATGTTCGAATGTGCTAGTACTTTATGGAGCTGATAAAGGAGAACAGTATGGCTTCCCAGCTAACAGTGTATTTTATATCCATTTAAAATGTTTTCTCTTAAATCGAATTACTTTTTGAGTAATTATAATAAGACTAATCTGGGCTTAATGAATTCATGTACAAATACTTTAGACTGCATTATTAAAACCTCTATGATATGAAACTATATTAAACTCAATCCCTCCAGCAACCAGCATTTTTCTTGGAAAAGAAAAGCATACATGACTTTCTCTGAATTCTTTTAAATCAGCTAACTGAGAAATCACAAGAAGCCACGTTGATAGCTCAAACAAAAGAAGAGTTTGATAAATAATACTGTTCTAATTTCCTCAAACTTACATGTCTGAATATTAATTAGGGGGGTCACAGAAAGGTGGTTTTTTTTTTTTTAAGACTTTATTTTTCTGACGGACAAGAGATCACAAGAGAGGCAGGCAGAGAGAGAAAAGGAAGCAGGCTCCCTGCTGAGCAGAGAGCCAGATGGGCTGGATCCCAGGACCCTGGGATCATGACCTGAGCCGAAGACAGAGGCTTTAACCCACTGAGCCACCAAGGCACCCCAGAAAGTATTTTTATTAGGCATCCACGTATGCAAAGGGCTGAAGAGGCGGGCACCTTCCAGAAGAAATTAGTTTGGCTCTGATTAGCAATACTAAGACCACTATTGGTATTTTAAAAAAAATAAATAAATAAAATCAGCGTACAGCAATCAAGCCTTATGTTCTAAAAAGTCTCCCAACACAATGGCCTAAATATCTGGATTCTATCCGCAGTAGAGGCAAAGCCACTCATCTCTGGGATTTGATTCCTCCGGCTACAATCTGGTTTGATCTCTGAGGTCCCTTCCAGTTCTAAAGCATGATGGTTTTAAGTTGAAAATTACACACATTATATCAAATGTGCTCTTATGGCATACAGTTTATTCATCATCGTACCCCTGTTAAATTACATTCACCGAAAAAAAATTTTCATTCCCTGCATTTCACATATATCCACAAACATATCCATAATACAGCTGGTGGTTTCTAATTTATCCCAAGATATTATCTCAGGAGTAAGGTCTTTTTTCCCATTACACATAAATTATAAACCATCTGAAATCTTTAAGGTTTTCATGCTGTCTTCCATCAATTTTTTTGCCCCCCACCCAACATATACTTCCCAAAAGATGTTCTAGACGCTCTGTTTCCAAGTCAACTGACTTCAGTACCTGTATGTTCCTCACGCAGGTCTGGGAGAGCCAGGCTTTGATAAGATTGGTTGCCCAGATTTCTAAACTCAAACTAGATGTTTACAAATGTCCAACAGGATATGTCTCTCTCTTTGCCAGGTGATCGTTACCAGGATAGACAACTTTTAAGTAAACATAAGACAATGGCCATCATCATTATTCTGATGGTTTGGCACAGATTACTATCAGGAGAGCTCCCAGGAGCCAGAGACAATTAAAGTCTGAGTTCGGAGAAGCTCCCCCCAGCATCAAGCATTGCTGATTAGAATGATTTAGGAAGTGAATATGTTTTGGCAAACTGGCCTACATCTTCAGGGAGAACGTTTGGCCACGGGAAACACTCTGGCCCGACCTCAGTTTCAGTCTTGCCCTACCAAAAAGCCTCGGGATAAATGGGGACAAATCATTTACGCACCCTAGGTCCCAAAGGGGGTTTGACTAGAACACCTCTGCTATTCTTTCCAGGTCTATTGTTCTCACCTGAACGTCCCAGGAACCCTTCCTGGGGACTCAGCTGTACACCCCAGATCACCTGCCTGTCCCCCTGGTGCACTAATGCACTCTTGCCATTTTCTCTCTTTCTCTCCGCCTGAGCTGGAGGTACCAGGATGCCAGGGATGTTCTGTCCATCAGAATCCCAAGGTCTGAGGCAGAATACTGGAGTATAGTGGACACATCTTCATAGTAATAATAACTAAAATGCTTTCAGAGTGTTCAATATATCACCCACTATTTTAAGTATTTCATACAGATTGCCTTAATCCTCTCCATTCCCCGAAAAGTTAGCAATCATTATTATTCTCATTTTACATACACAGAAACAGAGGAGCAGAGAGGTTAGCTGAAGTTACCAAAGGTCACAGGGAAGCAAGTGATCTGGCTTCACACCCCAGCTCCTAACCCTGACGCTACACTGTCTCTTAATGAATGGCCAATATGGATAGACGCGTGGAAACTTAACGGCCCAAGTACCTCAGTCCTTCAAACAGTTCAGGGAGTTAGCACAAGCCATACCCATAATGTTTTTTTCATATCCGCAGCCCCATAGTTCCAGAATGCCAACCACAATTTTTTCTTTACCTTTATTATCTGTGGACTTGGGGTCCCATTGTGGAAATCACCTGGGTGAGCCCTGACTTTGTTAAAACTTTACAAATAATCTTAAAAAAAAAAAAAAAAAAAACTACAATCTCTGTAGGTTTATGGCAACCGCTGAGGTAAAGGAAGGATATGAGGACAAGACGCAGAGCCAGATGGAAGGCTAAGGATTCTAAGAAGAGGCTAAGGAAAGTGAGAACGATTCAACACAGGGCCGCACACCAGAGTGACAAAGATCGGTGCGGCTCACAGACGGGTCATCTTTCTGAGGCCCAGGGAGAGGTAAGGGGACGGAAAAGGTAGGGTGGGAGGAAGTGCGTTGTAGGCTGTACTCATACGGGCTCTGCACTCACATGCTTGGAGCCAGGAGCTGGTTCGGCCACTGGCCAAGTTCACTGCCCCCTCCGAGGCTCTGCACCCCCACCAGTTACCCTGGGAGCCACAGATGCTCTCAGGGGGATTCAACCTCATGCAGCTCCTAAAGCCAACAGCGTCCCGCACACAGAAGGTTCTTAGAAGCAGGTGTTTGGGGCAGAGACTTGTGAGAAATGAAGTTTCCTGATATCACGAAATCAACACACTCTTTTGGACCCCTAGACCCCACGCTTATTGTGATGAGTAAAACATACTTGCCGGGGTCTGAATGCAAAAAGCCTGCTCTCCATGCCCAGCAGCCCCCTGGTCAGATTTGTTCCCGAGGAAGCAAGATCAATGTTTATTTTGCAAGCAAACATTAAGCCCTGAAGTATGACCCCGTACCCTACATGACATACATGCCAGTATCTTGCCGAGAGAGGTGGGAGCGAGTAATTAAATATGAACGACAGGTACTTCATGAACCTTTCAGCGTGTGAGTCTTTCTTCTGGAAGGCAGTACGTTTTTTTAAAGTCATCTGCTCACAGGCTTGGTAGATAACGCGCTCCTTTCTCTTCCCCATCATGCCCACGCGTGGCAGGACCTCACGCCAGGCTGAGCTCTTCTGCGGGGGGCCGGGACCCTCCAGGGGGCAGAGGACCAAGAGAGCTGAGGACCTCCCGATCGGCCTCTGCAGCTGTAAGGTTTTATCCTTGTGAGGAAGAGCCGGCAAGTAATAAATGTTGGCACCACACAATACACCCCACTGGGCTGCTTTTCAGAATGACAAGGCAAAGTTCACTCGGCAGCTTAAGATTCTTTTAAACCTGTATGATATTATTCACTGGCTTAGCACAGTCATGAGATGTAAATGTCATCCCATGAAGGATTTGCGCCGTTGGCTGGCCCTGAAGGAAACGATCCCAGCATCTTACAGAGCTTGAGAAATTTTAAGCATGCTTTCTGTATAATATGTATACATAAACACACACACACACACACACACGTGCACCCTGTGCATACACAGGGTGCGTGCGTGTGTGTGTGTGCATGTGTGTGTGTGTGTGTGTGTGTGTGTGTGTATTTTTTTCCAGCATCCTGTCTATTATTCTTCAAATCCAGAATCTGGGTTCTAGCTCCAGCCCTGTCCCTAACTGTTCATGGCTGGCGCTTAGTCCCTCCTGGAGTCCCTCAGTTTTCTCACCTGTAATTGAGGATAAAGCCAAACTTTACTGTTTTTCCGACGAAAACATAAGATAATGGATGTAATCACACCCAGAAAAAATAAAGTTAAAATTTTTGATGCCTTTTTAGCATTCCGTGGAGCTGATGTACTGTATTAAACAATCAATGCACCTAAAAGAAGCTAAAACCCAGATCCTACAGACAGTTTATGATAAAAAGGAGTGTCAGACACACGCAAGGCAAAAGTGTTCAATTCTTCAGAGAAAGTAAGACAGCAGAGTGAGGAAAGAAGAAATCTCAGGAATGGGGCTTCAGGGACCAGGTCCAAACTAAGTTGGATCGCGAAGGGCAGTCTGAAAGCCAACATTTATTGAGTCTTTATTTCTAAGGGTCCTCTTTAGAAATTACAGAATATATAGAGAGATTATATAGAAAATTATAGAAAATATAAAGAAATATATAATTATATTATGTATAAAATAGATAATATATATTTTGTTTATATATTTGTATATAAAATTTATTTATATATAAAAAGATATAGAAATATATAATTATAGAAAATATATAGAAAATACAATGCTCTCCAAAACTCTGTGAATTAAATATCATTTTCTATCTTCTTTTTATCAATAAGTTAATTTGCCAAAGATCCCAGCAGCAAATCTCACTGTAGGACACTTCCTCGTCACCAGGGCACTGTAGAACCAAGAAGTGGAAATGAGAGAAAAGGGAGAGACAGGACAAGTGACTCCAAAAAAAAATAAAATGGGCTCATGGGAAGCCAGAAAAGACCTAAGGAAGTGGAGATACATGCTGTATTCACAGACTGGAAAGCTCAATAATGTTAAGATATCCGTTCTCTGCAAATTGATCCATAGATCCAACACAATCCCAACTGTAATTCTGCCAGACTTTATGCAGGAAGTGAGAAGCCAATTCTAAAATTTATAAGAAATACAAGAATTAAGAATAGCCAGTCATCTTTCAAAAAAAAAAAAATAAGAGCAGAGCAAAGTCAGAGGACTAACACCACTCGACTTCAAGACATATAATAAAGCCACAGTAATCAACAGAGAGTGTTACTGGCATTAAGACAGACAAGTCGATCAATAGAGTAGGATAGGGAGCACAGAAACAAACCTGCATTTTTACAATCATTTGATGTTTGAGAAAAGAGTCAACTCAATCCAATGGGGAAAGGCAAGTCTCTTCAACAAATGGTACTGGAGGATCCATAGAGAGAAAAATCAACTTAACACCTGCCTCTCACCACACACAGAAATTCATGATATGTCCTAGACCTATAAATAAATGCTAAAACTATTATTTTTCTAGGAAAAAGCATAAGAAAATATTCTAGTGTAGGAGTAGGTAAAGATGTCTTAAAAAGTATTCTGAAAGCAACAGCAATAAAAACAAAAAGAAGTTAACTTTCATCAAATTTTAAAACTCTGCTCAATAAAGGACATCATTAAGAAAATGAATAATGAGCTATTTGGGGGAGAAAATATTCACAAAACCCGTATCTAACAAAGGTCTGGTATCTAGTATTTGTAAAGAACTCCTTCAACTCAGTAATAAAAAGACAAACAATGCAACATTTAAAGTGAGTGAAACACCTGAACAGACACTTCACAAAGAAAAATATACAACTGATCAATAAGCCCGGAAAGAAGTGTCTAACATCGTTAGTCATATGGGAAATACAAATTACAACTGCAATAATGTATCAGTATGCACTCAGAATGGCTAAAATTAAAGAGACTCACAACATCTAATGTCAGTGAGGATTCATAAATTGCACCAGAAACTCCCCATTGTTAGTAACAGTGTAAAATGGCATTACTTTGGGGAAAGGTCTGGTAATTTCTTAAAGACTACACATATACCTACACCATGATCCCACAATTCTGCTCTAAGGTATTCACTCAAGAGAAATGAAAACATACATCCACAAAAACAATGTGTACACAAATGTTCATAACACTCAGAAATAGTCCACATGTCCATCAACAGGAGAATGGATAAACAAATTTAAGTATATTCAAATAATAGAGTACTATAATATAAAAAATGGAAATCGTGATATATACAACAAGAATAAATCTCATTAATATCATGCTGAGCAAAGGAAGCCTTACACAAAAGAGGACATACTGCCTGGTTTCATTAATATAAAATTCTAGAAGAGGCGAATGAATCAATGGGTGAAAAAAATGGCAGTACTCCCCAAACTGATCCACAGATTCAACACGATCCTATCAAATCCAGCTTTCTTCGCAGAATCTGGCAGGGGATCCTAAAATTCATATGGAATATTAAGGAATCTTGAAGATCCAAAACAATCTTGAAAAAGGAGAACAACGTGGGAGCTCTCATACTCCTACGTCCCAATTTCAAAACTTCCTACAAAACCACTGTAATCGGGACGCCTGGGTGACTCAGTGGGTTAAAGCCTCTGCCTTTGGCTCAGGTCATGATCCCAGGGTCCTGGGATCAAGCCCCACATTGGGCTCTCTGCTTTGCAGGAAGCCTGCTTCTTCCTCTCTCTCTCTGCCTGCCTCTCTGCCTACTTGTGATCTCTGTCTGTCAAGTAAAGAAGTAAAATCTTAAAAAAAAAAAACAAACCACTGTAATCAACACAGTGTTACATGGGTTAGACACATAAATAGATCAATGGAACAGAATTGAGAGCCCAGGAAAAAACCTTTGCTCACATTTATAATCAACTGAATTTTGGATAATTCCATGGGGAATTATGGGGGAAACATAATCTTTTTAACTAATAGTGATGGGATATACCCATGTGAAAAACTGGACTCTTATTTCACACTACATATAAAATTAACTCAGAATGGATCAAACATATAACAAAACTACAGAACTCTCGGTATAGTCACTATTCATATTTTGCCATGTTTCTTTCTATGAATATTCTTCTCATGAATATGTATTTCTTGCTTTTTTCCAGTTGAGATTACAATATAACAATATGTCAGTGTTAATACAAAACACTTTATATGTATAATTCTGAAGAATAATTTAGGTAAGCACTAATTTTTCCTCTTTAAAATCATTCTCCTACCTTTGGACACATATTTCCAATTTCTTGTGTTAAACTGAAATTGAGGGGCACCTGGGTGGCTCAGTGGGTTAAAGCCTCTGCTTTCGGCTCAGGTCATGATCTCACGGTTCTGGGATAGAGCCCCAGATCAGGCTCTCTGCTCAGTGGGGAGTCTGCTTCCCCCTCTCACTCTCTGTCTGCCTCTCTGCCTGCTTGTGATTTCTGTCTGTCAAGTAAATAAATAAAATCTTAAAAAAAAGAAAAAACTGAAATTGAGATCAGGAAAAAAAAAAAAACCCTCTTAAAGGGCTAAATCTTTGTGGATAAATATTTGTACCACTGAGCTGTATTGAGCTGAGAATTTAAATGAATGAATATAGTTTCTTAACTATGACATCAAAAGCACAAGCAATGAAAGAAAACACAGAGAGCCTAAATATCTTCAAAATTAGAAATTTCGTGTATCGGGGAGCATCTCTCTACTTAGAAGGGATGCTGCCCAAGTCACTTAATAAAGCCAACTGCATCTTAAAAAAAAAAAAAAAAACCATGTCATGTCTCAGAGAGCACCATCGAGAAAGTGAAAAGACAACCCACAGGATTACAGAAAGTAACTGCAAATCATCTATCTGATAAGGCACTCATATCTAGACTATGTAAAGAATTATTATTACTTAAAAATAAAGAGAGCAATAACCCAATTAAAAAATGGGCAAAGAATCTGAATATACATTTCTCCAAACAAGGTACATAAATGGCCAATAAGCACATGGAAAGTCTCTCAACGGCATTACACATCAGGACAACACAAATCAAAACCACAGCGATGTAACACTTCACAGCCACTAAGACGGCTATCTGCAAAACAACAGTCAATACCCAATGTTAATGAAGAGCGGTAGAGACTGGAACACTGCTGCTGGGAATTCGAAAATACAGACTTGGGAGAAGAGTCTGGCATGACCTCCAAAGGTCAAATAATGAGTCACCATATGATCTTCATTCAAGTCCCAGGTATACACCCAAAAGAAAGGAAAACAGATAAGGGGCCCTTGGGTGGTTAAGTCAGTTAATCATCCAACTCTTGATTTTGGCTCAGGTCATGATCTCAGTGTTGTGAGATCGAGCCCTGCATCAAGCTCTACACTGGGTGTGGAGTCTGCTTGGGATTCTCTCCCACCCCCCTCGCTCTGCTCGCTCTCTCTCTCTCTTAAGAAAAAAAGAAAGAAAGAAAGAAAGAAAGAAAGAAGGAAAAATGAAAGAAAAACAAAAAGGAAAACATATGTCCCCACAAAACCTTATATATGACTTCTCACAATAGCATGAGTCATAATCACCAAAAGTGGAAACAACCAAAATGGCCGTCAACTGGTAAATGGGTATTTCCAATGATGAGCTATGCCAACCTCTGCCTCTCGGGGCCACAGCTGGGCAAGCCAATCTCATAACTGCATTCAACTCTTCATCTTATGAACACCATCTAAATAAACTCACGTGCTCGGATGTTGGCACCATGCTGCGTACTGGGCACAGATGAAAGACAGCATCTCCTCTCAAGGAATCGCAGCCTGGTGCCTCAGTCTACACCCAGCCATGGGCGGCCACAGAGCCCTGGAACATGGGGAGTCTGAACTGAGATATGCTCTGGGTATAAAATAGATACTGCATTTCAAAGACTTGGTCAGAGAAAAAAGTAGAACAGTTAATAATTGTTTATACTGAATTACATGCCGAAATGATATTTTGGATTAATGGGGTGAAATTAAATGTTAAAGTTTATTCATCTGTGTGTTTTTTTTTTACATTTGAATATGGTACAGAAATTTTTAAGTGACATATATAGCTTTGTACTCTTGGGTAGTACTGGTTTAGATTTTTAAATATAAATAAATCATTGAAATTCTCCTGGTCCCCTGTGCGTTAGAGGATCATTTCATGCAGACTCTAAATGGTGATTAACTTTGAAGTCCACTCAGCAGTTATAAAATGCTTGCTGCCCTGCAATTATGAAGGCACAAAAGGTTCCTTGTTTGCTGCCCTCTGCCAATTGGTCCCTTGGACTAGAGTCGAAGATGTTCAGCACGGCCTTTAAACATTGGTGTGCCCAAGTCGTTACAAAGCACAAATGTTTCCCAAATAAGGCAGGCCCAAAAAACTTTGCCTGAACTCTTTAAGACTCATGATCAAAAGGACTGCCTTTTAAAATGATGGAAGATCGAACTGAGATGACAGACCCCCATTCACAGAGAGAGAACTTTTCCTAAGAGGGGTTTCATCTCAAAGGGGCTTTGCATGTCATCTGGGAGGCTTCCCCTGGGCACGCCACACTTGTGAACCCTGAATGGTTCAGGCAGGTTTCTGCTTCTCCTTCTCCAAGTCTCTCTTTGATCTTCATGTCCAGGTTAATAAGAACAGGGTCTGCGAAGCAGAGGCAAGCTCTAGGTCCTGGGCCCTGCTGAAACTTAACACAAAATCCAGAGGTATGTCTGCACCCCAAGAAAGGAAACAGAAATGGACTTCAGTGTGGCTGGTGATAAAGATGTCATCACTGGGCAGCAGAGTCAAGATACCCCATGTTGCTTCTTCTCCATCCCAACAACACCCAAAGAACCCTGTAAAACAACGGACGCTTTCCTTCCTATACTCTGGAGTTAAGAGATCAGATTTGGAGGCAAAGTAACATGGTCAGAGCTGGTAAGTGGCACAGCCATGACTCCAACTCCATGCTACCTAATTGCAAAGCTACTGTCCTTAACAGGCACCAAGCCATACCATCATGCTCTCATTCCACAAATGCTACTCACTGCTGCATGTTGTGGGATGAGGTGAGGGTGATCTTTTTTAAAACGATGTAAGAACTAGAATCCTGCCTCCGCAAATGAGATACTCTCAAATTCTTGTACTTTCTTCTCTTCAGAGCTTCCAGTAAGTTGCAATAGAAGACAGTTTCATTGACTTGATTGCCTCCATTACAGAATGCATTATGGAAGCCGAGACAAAATTTCTCAGAGTCCTTTCATTTCTTCGGAGAGCTCAACAGGTAGACGTGGAAAGTGGGCTCAATTGTGTGTCCTGTCACATGAGAGACGCTTCTTCTGTGGGCTCATTCATGAAAGAGTGTGCTGTCAACCACCCCGGCCCCAGCACTGAGGGCAGGCACCCACTGTGCTCGGTACCAGGCATATACAAAGCCCAATAGACCATAATCTCTGCCCTCTAGGATATTTCGCAGTAAGTGCCTATCAAGTTATTTTAAAGGGCCTTTGTTTGGGGCAAAGTGTGCTATAAAGAACAGAGCTCATTTCTGGAGCCAGTCTGTGGCTTGAGACATCTTCAAATTATAGCAGTTGTTACAAAATGTACCTGACTTAGAGTTTCAAAAGAACTGGCTGTAACATGGCTATTTCTAGCCGGAGTGTTTCAGGGCTTGGGTAATCAAAACGTCCTTTTCTGTTCTTCTCCCACCCCTCCCATTATCGCCCAGGCTTGGTAGTCAGTGAGCAATTGGCTGCCTTTGAAAGCCCTGGGTGGTGTGATTTGGAAAGTTAAAGGAATTATGATGGAAATGTCATTGCAGGCTAACAGAAGTCGGGAGGCTCTGAGGATGAGATTTAAAGGGGTTTCAATCATCTCCCAGCTGGGCAGCCCTAGGAAGCCAGGAGGGCTCCAAAGAATGGCCAAGGGCACTAGGCTTCTCTCCCTCTGCTAAGGTGTGCAGAATAATGGCTCCCTAGAGACATCCACCTTCTAATCCCTAGAACCCACGGCTATGTTACTTACATGGCAAAAGGGACTTTGCAGAGGTGATTAAATTAAGGATCTTAAGATGGGGAAATGATGCTAGATTATCTCGGAGGACCCAATCTAATCATCACTCTGAATCCTTGAAAGCTGAAAACCCTTCCCAAGAGAGATGTTCAAGCAGAACAAAAGGGCCAGAGAGATGCTAAGTTGCTGACTTTGAAGACGGAGGAAGGGAACCAGCAGCTACGAAATGCAGGTGGCCTCCAGACGGTGGGAAAGGCATGGAAATGGATTCTCCCTCAGAATCTCCAGAAAAAAATCACAGCCCTGCTAACACCTTGATTTTAGCCCAGGAAGATCATTACTGGATTTTGAACCTAAAGAACTACAATAACTTTGTATTGGTTAAGTTACACAATTTGGGGTAATTTGTGAGAGCAGCAGTAGAAAACGAATATGCTGGTTACATCCAACCAAACAGTGGGAAGGTCAGGCAATGAGGCAGAGGGACTGTACAGTGAGTGCACAGCCAGAATGGTTGACTTAACCAACTAGTCAATTCTATCCAAAACAAAGCTCAAGTATTTTTATGGAATAACCTAGTACAAACTTCATCAGAGCACGGGGACGTGGAGAAGGAGCCCACACTCTGGGCTGATTGTGTATGCTCTTGTTGTCCCTACCCAACTCTCAGTCCTTGTTGATCTAGAGCCGCTGAGCACCAACAATGATATCAGACGGACCTGTTCTCCTGTGAAAGGAGATTAGGGAAAGGAAGGGCAGTATTCCCCGTCTTAGTCATAAGACTTGAACCCTCCCCAACTCTCTTAATGGCTACATCATGTGTTCAATACAGGGCAGATAGTTGCAGTGACTAATGGAGATGAGGAGGTGGCTCTCCTCCTAGTTTAAAACACAAACATAGACTCACATTTCTATAGAGATAGTCAGCTGCAGGATTGCCCTTCCCCCTAATACATGCATGTTTTAAGGAAATCTGTTAGTGCTAGGGCTCTGTTAATGATGGAGGACTGCATGCTGGAGGGACTGGGGGCATCCTTGCCCCTCTTCTTTTTTCTGTAAAGGTGAGATGATAGTTTATCTTAAGCAGTTCACCGATATAAATATCCATGTGGGAGGGGAGGCTGTTCCACAGTATTCTGTATCCCCACTTGGCACCCCCTGGGAGCTTAGTTTTCCCCTTGATTTCCCTGGAGATCACTAGCTGTGACTTTGACTTAAAATTCACAAGGAGCTTCTTTTGGCCATTTTTGTACTTTATGAAACCATTTCTCCAAGGGACTAGTCACCCACCCATTTGACAACTTTCTGGAACACTCTCTCCATGTTGAATCTCATCAACCCAAAGGGCATCAGGTAATTGAGGACTTACAACCCAGTCTGAAGTGGGGTTCCCTTTTTTTTTTTAAGACTTTTTACTTTTTTTAAAAAGCTTGTATTTGTTTGTTTGAAAGAGAGACAGAGAGAGCAAATGGGGGAGGAGCAGAGGGAGAAGGACAAGCAGACTCTGAGCTGAGCATAGAGCCCAACAAGCGGCACAATCCCATGACCCTGAGACCATGACCTAAGCCAAAAATCAAGAGTCAGGATACAAAACAAAATCAAGATGCTAAACCAACTGAGCCACCCAGGTGACCCTAGACTTTATTATTATTAATTTTTTAATTAACATATAATGTATTATTTGCCCCTGGGGGACAGTTCTGTGAATCGTCAGGTTTACACACTTCACAGAACTCACCATAGCACACACCCACCCCATTGTCTATAACCACCGTCTCCCTACATCCGTACCCCCCAGCAACCCTCAGTTTGTTTTGTGAGATTAAGAGTCTCTTATGGTTTGTCTCCCAATCCCATCTTGTTTCATATAGACTCTTTACTTAAGAGCAATGTCTACACCCAACATGGGGCTCAAACTCATGACCCTGAGATCAAGAGCCCCATGCTCTACCGACTAAGCCAGCCTAGTGCCCCTACAGTGTGGTTCCTGACCAAAGGGACTCCTGATCGATCATGATTTTTACTACCATTTCCTAAGTGCCTGCTCTATCCCAAGTACATCACATGAATTTTCTGATTTAATCCTTACAGCATCCCTGAAAGATAAACAGCATCATCACATTTTAGAGACGAAGACTAATAACTTGTTCAAGATCACAGCGATAGAAAGGAAAGAGCTGGACTCAAATGAGTTCTCTCTTATGACAAAGCTCAGGTTTTGCTCACTAGACATGTGGTCTCCCAAGACTGGAACTATTTGCTCCCCAAGAGTTTCTAGGAATGTTCCACATAAATATGCATACACACAAAGGCTGCTGTATGCCGGTTCTCAGTTGAAATCCAGCTTCTCTGGTTAGTTTAGGGAAGAGTTCTTGATGTTATAAACAAGACTGGTTTCAGGGGCACCTGGGTGGCTCAGTGGGTTAAGCCTCTGCCTTCAGCTCAGGTCATGATCTCAGGGTCCTGGGATTGAGCCCCACATCGGGCTCTGTGCTCAGTGGGGAGCCTGCTTCCCCTTCTCTCTCTGCCTGCCTTTCTGCCTACTTGTGATCTGTGTGTGTGTGTGTGTGTGTGTGTGTCAAATAAATAAATAAAACCTTAAAAACAAAAAAACAAAAAAAAGAAGAAGAAGGACTGGTTTCACTAGAAATATTTATTGAGCAACTACTAGATAGTAGCCATGCATAGAAACAGGGCTCTGGCCTTGAAGAAACCAGGTATACGTGCACACACATACACACACACACCACTGAAAGACAAAAAAAAAAAAATACTTTATCTAAGCTGTCAGCAAGAGAAGTGTTACTTTCCTTGTAAGCAGCAGCCACCACAATTAATTCAGTAAACTTCAGAGAGGATGAACTTCGACTTCAAAGCAGAAGCCGAAGGAGAACATGGGAGTGTGGAAATACAGAACGTCTTCTGGAAGAAGGAAGCATCTTTGCGTTTGTAGGGGAGAACAGAATGAGAGGAAGCTAGAAAGGTAGGACAGGGCTAGATTACAGCGTGGGAAAGCCTGAATGCCATGTTAAGGAAAATTTGGACTTTATTTTCTATTTTCAAAATATTTTTATACATCTTAAATTCATTCCATGGGGAACAAAGAAGAGTTCTGAGCAGGAAAGTAAAATGTTGTGCTTGGAGGGAATTCCTGAAAGAGGTAAAGGGACCGTCAATGGCAGATGGGTCCCAGAGAAGGCAACCAAGCAGGCACAAAACCCATCCCCAGGACTGTTTCAAGAGCCTGTGAGGTCTGAGATCCAGCAGACGGCCTCAATTTCCGACTCCAGCTTTTTCATTAGCTGGCTCTGTGACATAAGCCACATGAGCCTCAGTGCCCCCATGTCTTCAGTTCAGTAACACGGAACTAAGTAATTGCTAAAACCACATCTACCTCTAAAATGTTATGATTCAAAGTTATACATTTGTACCCACTGCAGCAAATACACCTTTGTATCATTTAAAGCATGGAGATAACTCATCCTAAGATCATTTGGATCTTGTTGCTGACTCAAATGATGTAATTTGTAGGAAGTATTTTTTTCAGTGTGTGTATGTTAGGTAAATCCAAGTGAAAACTTCTTGTTCTGAATGCTACCTTGATGAAAAAATGTTTTTCTTTCTTAAAAAGTATTCCCTTTTTCCCCTTTCCAGATTCTAGACCTCCATCTTAACTGAAAACCGCTGCCAACCTTTTCCCAACTCACCTGCTTAGTGAAGAAAAATAATCTGTTGGAATATACCCATAAATTTAAATTCTAACTACAATATAAAAGCTAATGCCCTGTGACAGGCATTACTTCACATTTCCACAACACCTAAATCAAGACCTAGACACACAAGCTTATTTAGAAATAATTCTACCTAGTTGTGGATCAAGGGCACTTCCTTCTGCAAACAAGACCATTTCAGAAGGATTTCCTTAAAATGTGGTTCTGTCTATAGCAGACAAGTTCATGTTATTTGCGGGGTCCACCTGGGACCCCAGGAGGAAGACAGAGTATAGAGAGAGGAGGAGAAGGCAGACCCATCACTTTCTTCCTCAATGGCTCACTATTCCTTCTCATCAACAAATGTCCAATAATTCAAATGGGTGAGAGAGTGTTGGTCCTTTATGCCAACCAGCCAACCCTGCTGCTGGACTCTGGAAACTGTTAAAATAAACAAGTTAAAAAATCAAACATGCTTCATATTATTTCAAAATAATATGGGCTAAAACACTAGCGAGTTCATCCTCCTGGGGAATCTACATTACCGAGTGTAATTTGGCAACCCTCCAGGATCTTGTCTTCAAAAGCTGTTGGGTGATTTAAAGAGATGAGTATTTTAGTGCCTTGACTTCTCCTTAAATATACACCATTTGAATGAATCCATTTATTGTAAATATCAAGGCATTGTGTTTAAAATTTCATCTCTCAAAAAAAATTCTCTGCCATTTTTCTTCAAACCTTTTATGATATTTAAATGATCCCTAATTTAAAAAAAATACTAATCCCAGTGTTTAATGATGATAAAAGACTTTTCTATTTTTGTAACAAATCAGAACAAAAGCTATTACAGAGTAATTAAACACCACATTCAGCAGAGATACCGAGAAAGGGAGAACTGCAAATTACTTTTTACAGCTTGTTCTGAAGTTTTCTGAAGTGGAACACATTTTAATCATTAAACTCCTCAAAGGTGTTCAAAAGTAATCAGGAGGGTTGTGGGATAACCTCCACTTGTAGGGTACCAAAGCTTCAGATCTTCCCAGGGGCTTCCATCAAGGACTGTCACCAGTCTGAGGGCCCATCCGTCAGAGATAACTGCTAGAAAGCCCACTTTTCATGTGTTTTCCTACTTTGGGGGGGGGGGTTGGTGGTGGTGGGGGGGGAGTGCTCAGAGATCTCCAGCCTTTAATTAAATATAACAGGCTAATTCAGGTTAAAGAACAAGTGACTTGAAGTTCAGGTCTAAACCAGAACCCTGACAAGTCAGTCTTTAGTTCTTTCCTGTTATTATTTTAAAAGGTATAATTAATTTTAATTGAATGAGTCAGCTTTCTGAGTATACCTGGCCGTGTGTAAGCATATTAAAATGTAAGGATTCCCTGCCTTATGGCATTCCCAGGATTCGTTCCCTGCATCTCCGTGCAATCCAGTTAATAATCTCTCCAGGCAGGCAGCCTGGGCAGACGATGCGGCCGCCCATAAACCCCTCGGTGTACACACCCCTCACTCAGCATCCTCTCCAGTGACACCCTCCCCACTCATTAGATCACAAGCTCCCTGGAGGCACAGCCCTCCTGCTCCCCTTGGCCACCTGGCCCCCCTCACCCGCTCAGCAGAGCCACGACCTATCAGCTGCCCCCAATCCATCAGCAACTTCCTCCTTTAAAGCTATCCGTCCTGCCCAACTGGCTCTTCTTTGAAAACTGAACCATCTAAATACAGTTGATCCTTTAACGACCTGGACATTAGGGGCGCCCACCCTCCCCGGTCCCTGATCTGCTTTTAACGTTTGACTCCCCCAAAACTCAACTACTGATATTTTACTGGAAGCCTTACGGATAAACAGTTGGTTAACACATATTTTGTGTGTTATATGTATGACGTACTGTATTCTTGCAATCAAGTAAGCCAGAGAAAAGAAAATCCTAAGGAAGAGTGAATACATGCGTGTACCAAACCGTAAGGGGGAAAAAATGCACATATAATTAGGCCTACGTAGCTTAAACTTCTGTTGTTCAAGGGTCAACTATACTTGGCATGGTTTCTTCTAACAAATACACTTGGTTTTTCATTTTTCCCCAACACAAATTATGCATAAAGGCCCACCTCACATAAAAGGGGGAAAAAAGAATTATTGTCCTTAGAGCTCACTGAACATGGCTTTGGGGAAGAGTCTGTCATTTACTATAATCAATGTTCCCTGACATGGAGCATGGGAATGGGCTTCTGCAGATCGATGCATTTTGGGATATGACCCCTTTTGTCTCTCTCCTCAGTCCCTGGGTTGAACGAGCATTTTAAATCTCCCTTCTCTATGGGAGAAGGTAAAACTGTACTAATATTTACAACCCTGATGAATGAAGGCAGTCTTTTTGTGCTAAACCAGAACACAGCTCTGACTATCCTTCTGCCGTTTTTCTTTTCTTGGTCACCTTTGAGGAAAAGGCCCACAGCCAGCTTACCTTAGTTTCCCTACCCAGCGAGGCCTTGAAAGTGCTGAGAAGAACTTCTACCCATTCAATCCTAATCTGGTCAGGGTTCTAACTACTTTTAACTGGATAACATCTTGGGAATCTAGAGAAATAAAGGGACAAGCATAAAGAAGAAAACAGCTCCAACTGGCGTGGAGAAATAGGGGCTAGCATCCTAAAATTTAGCCAGTCTTTTTCACCTCGGGATTGCTGTTTCTGAACCCCCAGGGCATAGCCTAAACTTAAAATACAAGGCAGAAGAGACCTCACTCGGTCGGTCCATTTGGATCCAGTTTAGCAAACTCCTCATAGACAAGGGTCTCGGAACCAAGTCATGTTCTCCACTAGATCACTCAGTGGCCTTGGGCAATGCGTTTGGCCTCTTAATGTCCCTCCTTGTATATACAAACATTCTTTAATGTAAAACACTCCACACTTAGGAAAACTGTATAACTCAGGGACCCAACACAGAGCCCTGGGGAGGTGCAGAACAACACTTGGAAAATCTCAGTATTCATTCTCCAGACCCAGGAATGAGGGACATCAGCACTGCTCTCAGCAGACAAGCAAACCGAACCATCCTCTTGGAGGTGGTTAACCAAGGCCAGCTGAAGGCAGGAAGCATGTGACTAAATGGTCATTGCAGCTTATCTGAAAATTTATGATAAGCCAGAGTTTCCCTAGGCTGTTAAATTAAAGTTCCTTTTTCTGATCCACAGTTTCTTTTCCTAAGAAATGAGTCTCAAACTGCATCTATCCTGCCAATGATGAGTAAGATGGCACTGATGACATCGGATTAGACATCCTAACATCTTGTTGAAGTCCTGTACAAAACATCCCTGCACCTCCGAACACTGAGAAACTTCCAGTCCACCCTCCTCACGACCAACCCCCAACACGCGAAACCCTAATCCAAACTGAGAAAGCAGCTGGTGAGAGGGTGAGTCCACCATCAATGGCGCCACCAACCTTCCCTCGCCCAAACCGACAAATGTCCACCCCATTTGGTAAGGACTGAAT
This sequence comes from Mustela nivalis, assembly GCF_964662115.1. NCBI lineage: Eukaryota > Metazoa > Chordata > Mammalia > Carnivora > Mustelidae > Mustela > Mustela nivalis. The sequence goes on from NC_139021.1 coordinate 173,093,936, forward strand.
GTTTATATCCTTCCCAAATGTTTTATGTGGATGTCCTATCCCCCAACGTGATGGTATCTGGAAAGAGAGGCCTTTGGGAAGTGATAGGTTTAGGTGAAGACCCCAACCCCCCATGATGGGATTAGTGTTCTTCTAAGAAACACCAAAGATCTTGCTTTCTCTCTTTTCTCCCTGAGCAGCACAAAGAAGTCATGTGAGCACACAGCATGATGACAGCCACCTGCAGACCCAGAGGAGAAGATTCAGGATGAAATCTGCCTTGTTGGCAACATGATGGGGAACTTCCCAACCTCCAGAACTGGGAGCAATAAATTTCTGTTGGTTTAGCCACGCAGGCTATGGTTTTTATTACGGCATCACCTCTGTGAGCTTTGTTATAGTCCTTCAGGACAGTAACAGAAGTGGAGTCCAATGAAGGCAGCACTGAAGACCATCTCTGTTCCCTTCAGGATCTTCAAGCACTGCGGCCTCTGTTACAAGGACACAAGCTGCACACCATGAACGTCGGCGCCCCCTAGTGCCCTCCTGGGATAACCACCCCAGCTCAAGATCCCCAGAAGGGACCTGCCCTCCGATAATGATAATGGGGCAGGCACTCCCTTCCATGCCTGGTCCAAACAATTTTGGGTGCTTTGCCAGGAACCACAGAACTGAGAACAACAAGTCTCTTTCAGCAGAGAAAGGGGCCTGGGATGGAAAATTTCCCATCCATTCCCAGAAAGAAGGTTGCCAGTACCTTCTCAGATGGAGAAAAAGTGCATACTGTTTCCTATTTATAAAAATTACCAAGTATGAACAAATTACAATGAAGAAAACAAGCAAATTAATATGGTTCCTGATTTCTGGGAGGCAGGTGATTTAGGAAAAAAAAAAAAAAAACAGACCCAGAGGAAAATAAGATGATTAAAAACAGGCACTGATGAAAACTATTGAATAAATCTCCAAATAGATACAAAGGAAACATACACTATGTGTATCCCATATGAGGGAAGGGGTAACTGTTAGAATTAATTAACACACTTACTTAGTCAAGAAAGGAGATGAAGGAGGAAAAGGAAGGTGGAGTCCAGTCATCACCTCTTGAGGTGAGGCTCCTGTCTTTCCCCAAGAGCTGAAGTGCAACCTCATCCATGCTTCTGGAACATTCTCCCCCATCCTCCACCAGCACACTGGTTATATCCTGTGATTATCTGTGTCCTCCACCAAACAGGAAGAGTTTACTTCTTATATGCAACTTTGTTTCAGCACTACCACCACAATAATAATGTTAGTGAAAACATAACCTGAATGCTTATTTGGGCCCATGTATTGAGATAAGTGCATTATCTCACTTAATCCTCACAACTTACAAAGCTGTACCATCATTATGTACTATTATTATTGTTTCGTAAGTGGTAATATGTGTATGTTGTCCAAAAATACCCCCCCCAAAAAAAGAAGAAGAAGAAGAAGATATACAGTGAAGTCTCCTTCCCACTTCCATCCCCCATAGGCCAAGTTCCCATAACCCCTTCACATATGACTATTATTGTAAGTGTCTTATATATCCATCCAAAGTTTATGATTTTAGAAGCACCTAAAAGGTAGCATATTATACAAGTTGCTCTCCACTTCACTGATCTTGGAGGTCTTTACCTAGAAAGCCAACTGAGACTCCTTTTAGCTATACAGCTTTCCACTCTGTGGCTGGACCATAAAATATTTAACCGCACTTCTACTGATGGACACCTGAACGTTTCCATTATTCCATTTTACGGATGGGAAAAACTGAGGCTCAGAGAGGTTCGTGATTGTCCAAAGTGACACAACTGGTAAGCGACAGCGGAAGCCCTTCAGGTGAAGTTGGTTAGATTCAAGCCTAACACCCTCACTTTTTTTTGTTAGAGAGAGAGAACACATGTGTGCATGAGTGGGGTGGGGCTGGGGGGGCGCAGAGGGAGAGGGAGGAGGAGAGAATCGTAAGCAGGACCCACACCCACAGTGAAGCCTGACACAGGGCTCTACCTCACGACCCAGAGATCATGACCTGAGCTGAAAGCAAGAGTTGGACACTCAGCCAGCCACACAGGTGCCACCCAGGTGCCACCCAGGTGCCCCTCAAGCCTAAAGTCTTGAGCAACTTGTTGTATTTATCACCCAGAACACCACCGGGTGAGCAGCAGACATGCCATGAACACTTGGTAGACAGATGAATGAAGCAACAAAACAACAGCGGCAACAACCGCGAGAGGAAGGACTGTGCTCCTCTCCAGTACCCTTCCCTTCTCCAACAGCGAGAGGAAGGACTGTGCTCCCTCTCCAGCACCCTTCCCTTCTCCAACAGCGAGAGGAAGGACTGTGCTCCTCTCCAGTACCCTTCCCTTCTCTCACGGTGCTTCCTCTTCACTCTCTAGGTAGCTGGAGCCACACATGTCCACGCCGGGCTCTCAGCAGAATGGCAGACACAGACGTTTTCCGCCATTCCTCCATCCCGCATAGACCCGGGTCCTGCCTGGTCCCCACACCTTTATTTAATCTCACTCGGGTCCTGGGGTAAAGGACATGCTAGAATGGATACAAGTGTTAGCTCTGCGGGCCAAAATCCCCCCCCCCCCACCGTCTGCTCAACAAGGTCATGCGGGAGAGGGGAAAGTGTTCCTGGGGGCCAACGACACCTGTGCCTACCTCCCCCAGCATCACGGGGACACACGGGCACGTCACTGCAGAGGAGATGGCCCCCGGCCCTGTCTCACTCCGGGGCTGCACGGCCAGCTAGCTCTTCTCCACGGTGCAGGCGTCCTGAAACCCTTCAGCTCCTTCCAAACGTGCCAGAAAGCTGACACATGTAGCCTCATTTTAACACTGTGTTTTACATTCGTCTCGGCCTCCCAATAAATTTAACACCGGAATTATATACAACATTAAGTGCGTTCAAACACAGCTGATGTCTTCGCAAGCTCTTGGGTGAAGCAGCTGCCGGGAGGTGGGGCATTTGACAACAGGAGAGCTGAGTCTTTCAACATTCGGGACCCCGGGGAAGGCCGGCCTGAAAGGTAACCTCCATATGACCTCGCAAGGTATCCGAATGGTTTACTTTTTCTCATTTGTAAGTGTTGGAAGCCCACTGCAAACTTTACCATCTGCACTCAGCCTTCGAGTCCCTCAAAAGATAGGAACAGCTGCCTTGGGAAGGCCCAGACTTCAAAATGACCCAGCATGTGACATACACCATTCCCTGTCCACATTCTCTGAATACATTCTGTGTCCATGGGCAGTTTCTGGAAAGTGATTGACTGCATCGGGGAAACTCACACCCGTCGTTTCTCTTGACACTCTGCTGTCCTGTTTGATGATCAGGGATATTTATTTAACAAGGGCTCAGAATTACAACTTAATTGGTTGTAATCTGCTCAATGAAGGAATAATGTCTTCTGCAATTATTCTAATCTAACGCATTTAATCTAAAATCTATGGGACATTACAGATTTTTCTGAGACAGAATATTTAAATCTCTTCCTCCACATTTAATTTTAAACTATTGACATGCAAAACAAATGACCGTTCCTTTTAAAGGCTGCAATACCAGGAAAAAAAAAAAACTATAAGTTTTGCCCATGTTTAGACTCGCTCACTAGCTATAGGATAAGCATTTACAATTCCCCTAAAGTGAGAAACTTTGAAAGCTTCTGTGTTTAGTTTTTCATTTTCCCTACTGGATTCATGCTGAAGCCTGTGGAATAAAAATCTCAAAGCAGCAGTATCACGAGCCACGTGATATCAGAAACAAATAGGAAAATTTATTTTACCAAGATGCCCAGAAAGAAAGGGAAAGAAGTCATCAAGCCAATCAATGAACAAACATGTTCATCTTTATTTGTGGGTTTCCACTAAAAATGTTTATATTTACATTCTTCCTAACACATCCAGTTAATAGATTTTGTTCAAACAAAGCCTTAACACTGTTATGCTTTGCATGCCTTTCATTTCTCAGGTTTCGTGTATAGTCAAAATGCAGATCACGATGGAACAATTTCTTGACGTTTTTGTTTTATAATTATTATCACAGTGCAATTCTAGCGGGGCTTTGCTGGATATATATCAGAGGTGAAAATCTTTTTAAAGTAAATCATTATAAAATCCCTTTCCTTTATAACATGCTGGAAGTGTAGTGTCTAAAGGTGTTTTGGGAAAATAAATAATGGAAATTTTGTTATTGATCTCATGCAGAGGCAGTGAATCTAATGAGTTATTGTTATTTTACCCACAGCAAATATTATGAGGTCCAAAATAATAACATTCAATTAAAAAAAGAAAGCCAGATAGGATGTAAGACAAAAACGTAACTTAACAATGAATTCTTTTCAGTACTTCCTAAATACTAATTTAGACTTGTCATACATTTAGAATGAAATTCTTTTTAAATAGTTTCCCATGCCACAGTCATAATTAAAATGATTATTTATCTTGTGATAGGCAAGTATCATCTTCAACAAAAGAAGGTTACTGGTCTTCATTAAAAGATAATTTATACTTGGGATATTGTTTTAATCTAACAATGAAAATAAAACCTTAAACTGCGAACTGAATCGCCCAGAATTTAACAAAATTTTTGAAGAGTTAAATTTCAGCAAAAAAATGAAAGCAAAGTTGAAAGTGTTACACAATGGAGCCCTGTTAGCATGGCTCCTCATTATATGAGTAGGGGGCCATCAGACTAAAAGGTCACGACCAATGTGTCCCTTAGAGCTTCCCGAGATCCAGGAAATCACAGCTCTTCGTCCAGGGAGAAAGAACATCTACAGCAGGTGTTCGTTTGATTGCAACGTGTTATAAAAAATGGGAAGCTGCTGCACTTTAAAATTCCTTGTCTGGTTCATCAAGTGACCAGAAAATCCAAGTGACTTCTGAGATTTAAGAAGTTTTAGCAAGCAGCTGCCATCTTGAGTCTTCAGGACAAAGCCCCCACTGTTGTGCTACAGGCTGACCTAACACGCGGGCCTTTTGCTCCCATCGCTGTGAAGCTGACGGACAGCTCTGCCATTCCATCACTGGGTAGTAACACCTATTTTCTTTCTCATAAACCCTAACAAAACCAAATTCACAAAGAGACATTTTCTAGAGATGGATTTCTCTTCAAGAGGTCAGTTCCTACCATCTCTCAAAAAAATCAAAGCACCTAAAGGGTGAATGACTCACTTTAAACTTCTGTCCTTCACCAGATAGCATCACTTGTGCAGAGTACAAAGAACGCCCTGAAATAGGGGAGAAATAACTAGAAAAGATATATCTATCTGCCCTCTAGTCACCACAGTGTAGCACAGGTAATTTTCACCTGCTTTTCTAACCCATTAGCCCCTGAGCTGCCTGCTGATGAAGACAGACAAAACCACACATTTCTCCACAAGTGTCTGTGGAGTGAGAGGAATAAACGCATACCAGCTAAAAGACAGAGTGCTCACTCCACGCCAGGGATGATGCTTTTAATCTTCAAGGCAATGCAATAAGGTAGGTACAATTAAGATCATCCCATTTTACAGATGACAAAACTGAGGCCTAAAGAGAGGTTATGATTATCCAGCTAAGACTTACGGAGTTGGAATCTGACACATAACCATCTGCTCCAGACCCCATGCTCTCAGTCTCTGTACTAAAGTTATTAACAAAAAAATAAAATGGCTCTCAGTCCTCAGAAACACGTCCTTACTTAAGACACACCTATTTTCACATAATGGGTAATTTATAATTTCATAACACATTGGATTTCTAAAACATGTGTGGTTTTGCAAAACAATACTCTCGGATACTGAAGTGACAGAGTATCTTCTGCCAGAAGAACTTAAAGAACTTCTAAAACCAACAACAGGGGGAGAAAACCAATTCACATGTTTCCAAGAACCTGTCACCAAGAGGATCACGGTCCCCATGTTTTCGTCCAACTAGCTTGTGAGCATTTCAAATCGCCTGGAAGAGACTGAGAAAACAGAGCGAGGCCTTGGAGAACCAAACCTGTCCAAACAAATCTCAACCACACAATTTCTGAGTCCTTACACTGCCTTCATTCACATGCAAAAATGCAGAGTCTCAGAAGGTCTCAGAGGCCTCCCATCTGAGGGTGTCCTCATTGTCTCTTTCTACCAGATTAGCATCCTCAGCTGATCCTAGCAGCAGCTCAATGGGTATTAATACATATTGCCACATGATGCAGATGAGTTTGGGAACGGAATTAAAATTCGTTGGCTGAGATTCCACATTGGCAGTAAATGGAAACCCATCAGATGCAGGTACCATCTGGAACCGAAATGATGGTCAAATTGGATATTTTTCTAAACACGGAAGTGTTGGCCATGTTATCTGTGATCATTGGATATAGGTGAAGACGAGCTTTTTTATGTGTAGGATTTCATAGCTTTAGCTCAATTATTGTCTACTTTTTTTTGAGGCTACCTAGAAATGATTTCACTAGATCCAAAGACAAGGTTCTTCAACACAAGCCTTGGGAAAATCAATGGGCTATCCAGCCATTTTTCACTGGAAGGTAGCAGGTCATACCTAAGGATCTGAAAAGTGGGCTCAAGTACACAATTCCTGAGCAAGAGTTTTGATCTTGAAAAATGGTGATTTCCAAAAGGGAGACTTAAAAAAAAAAAAAAAAAAGAATGTCAATCATACAACAGCTGTGTTTACACATACAAAGTGAAGTGGAAAACTGTGGCAATTACTCAGATGATTTCAATCAAAACATCCCCTCAACTGAAATATCCAGAAAATGGGAGATATGACATGGGGAATTCTTGTTTTTTGGCTTGAATTATCCAGATAATTGCTTCATCTCCTCACTGTTCTTATTTAGACATAGCCTAAAACCCATCCTGCGCATTGGCAGTTGAAAGTGCAATTATTTGCAGATGTACATACTTAGGGACAAGTGTCTATGGTTACAATTATGTGCAGATGTAGCTCAGCGTAGACCAGAGTCAAGTCTGCAGTTTTAAAAACCTGTTTTGAAAATTTGACTACAAACAGAGATTAATCCTTTTAAGCCCCACCCCCATAAAAAGTCACTTAAGCAAATAATGACAACTTGTCATTATTAAAAAACCCATCTACAATAAAACATGTCCTTAAAACTGCCATACTTTGATCCTTTCATTATTTGGGGAGAGAAAGTATCCACAAAAACAGAGTTTTTAAGAACAAAGAATCCCTTCAAGAACTGTCCTCTTTCCACTTCACAAATCACATTTATATCAAATGTATTTCCTTTAGTCAGCTAGAAAAACTACCACCCTTCTAAATATCACTTCTCGCCTTGATTTTCTAAACAATCTACTTTATCCAACCCCCTCAAAAACACAATTTCCATCATTTCTTGTGTGACATTTAAAATCTCCTACATGTATGCCCCCTAAATTTAACTTACTTTGTAATACATTCTCTGAGTACAGAATATGTTCAAATATTTGTATCACAAAAGAGAGGCAGAGAATGCCATTAACTAAAATTCAGCCCCAAACTATAAATTCATTTTAATTAAAGATATGTGATAAGCACACATGCTGAAAGAAATGAAGGAGGGCGATGCCAAAAAAATTATCTTTTGCAGAGAAATTAAAAATTGCAGGAAGAATTCAATAAGGCAGGGAGGCCTTTTGAAACCTTCTGTTTGCATCCTTTTACCTAAGCATGTTGGTTAAAATTTGGTGCCTCTTGGTTATGGTGACCTGAACTAATACAACCTTCCCTCACCACTCCAAAAAACCCTCCAAAAAAACAGAAAAGAAAGAAAATATTAAATGTAATATAGTAACAACAAAAACAAAATGAAAGAAAGAGAAAACTGGGGAACTAGGCATATGCTTACAGGGCAATGTTTTTCAACTTGGGCTGCACATTTTGAATCATCTGGGGGCTTCCAAAAATCTTAGGGGGGTGGGGGTAGTCCAGGCAGCAAGACACTAGAGTTCCATGGTGATTCCAGTGTGTAGCCCATCTTGAGAGCCACTGTGACAGAAACAGGAGTGAGCAGCCACCAGGACCACAGGTTCTTGGCCAGGAAATTATCAAAGACCTCCCTGCATGAAACCAGTGGCTTGGAAGGTTCAGATTTGAAAACAGGCCCAGAGTATCTCTGCTCACTCCCTGGGGACAAGACACAGAAAGAAGCTTGAATTTTGTAAGACCGTGGACTCCTTGAGGATGTTCGTCACATGCTGTGTGGATCTCAAGCCAAGCAATTCACTTAAAACTAAAAACCCGTAACCCACGAAACCTGTATGGCCCAGCCAAACAAACATTTCTTCAAGACTGTTGTGGTATTAAATATGGTTTCTGAAGCAAAAAGGGGTCAGTTTTTGAGGGGCTTCTTTATCATTAAAAACTCAATTTTCATGGATACCTCCTCTCTTCAAATAATGAAAGAAGCAAAGTAAGATAATTTTAAGGACATGTTTTATTATTTGTGGATTAGCTTTTGGGGGACAAATTATCATTACCTGCTTAAGTGACTTTTTATAGAAGGTAGAAAGTAAAAGGAATGATCTTGGAGAACCTGGGTGGTTCGGTCAGTTAAGTGTCTGCTTTCAGCTCAGGTCATGATCCCAGCGTCCTGGGATGGAGCCCCACATCAGGCTCCTTGTTCAGCAGGGAGCCTTCTTCTCCCTCTCCCTCTGCCTGCTGCTCCCCCCTGCTTATGCTCTGTCAAATAAATAATTTTTTTAATTTTTAAATAAATAGATAAAAGAATAATCTCCGATTTTAGTCAGATTTTCAAAACAGGCTTCCAAAACATCGGACTTGCTGGTGTACAGGTGAGCTACAAATGTAGGAACATATGAACATATATAGGACTCCCAGGGAAATCCACTGTCACTGACGATGAACTTATAGTTGAAATATTAAAACATACAACAAGGTGCACCTGAGTGGCCGAATGGGTGAAGCATCTGCCTTCAGTTCAGGTCATGATCCCAGGGTCCTAGGATGGAGCCCCACATCATGCTTCCTTCTCAGCCTAAAGTCTGCTTGCCCCTCTCCCTCTCCCTCTATCCTCCACTCGTGTTTTCCTTCTCACTCTCTTTCTCTGAAATGAATAAAATCTTTAAAAAACTTAAAAATTTAAAAAATAACAAAACAGACATTCACGATAGGGTCTGCAGGGGCAAAAAATGGGAGTAAAAATTGTAAGAAAATATGTTAGTATGTTCAGGGAGATAGAAGAAATGGAAACCACAAAACACACCTCATAAAAAAGAATAAGATTAAAAACATATACATATATGAATTCTAAAATGAAAATATGTAGCTGTTGAAATAAACAACTCAACAGATGGGTTCAACAAAACCCCAGAGAGAGAATTAATGAGTAGGAAGGCAGGACTGAAGGCCTGACTCAGAGTGGACCTCAGAGAAATGAAGAAATCGAGAATCTGAATGTTTTTAGATATGGAGGAAAGAATAAGAGCTCTGTCTCACAGATGTTCAAGAGGAAGAGAACTTGAGAGGATGGGGAAGTATTAGAAGAATCACTGAATACTCCAGAACTAAACAAAGACACAAGTTATCCAGATAGAAGAAAAGTCATATCTAATACCAAACAGGAGAAATTCAAAAAATGAAACCATATTAAATATTGGTAAAATCACTGAACAAAAAACATCAGGAAAATATTAAACTATTACAAAAGAAGAAAAGCAAAAAAGGCTAGCTCAAAGGAACAATGGTTAGACTGACAACAGACTCTGCATCAGCAACAACAGATGCCACCTGGCAGTGGAATGATGTTGTAAAAGTACTGATAGGAAATAATCACCAAACCAGAATACACTCAAGAATGAAGCTAAATAAAGACATTTTCAAACATAAAAAAACACAGTGAAACAATAGCTGATATAACACTCAACAACGAGGAAACCACCAAGTGTCAAAATGAGTCGAAGATCTGAACAGACATCTCACCAGAGAAGATACACAGATGGAATATGGGCACATGAAAAGGTGTTCAACACCACATGCCATTAGGGAATTGCAAGTTAAAATAAAACCACCATGAGAAACCACTGTACACCTATTAAAATGGCTAAAATCCCAAAACCTGATTAATACCAACTGCTGACAAGGGTACAGAGCAACAGGAACTCTCATGTGTTACTGATAGGGTCACAAATGGTACAGCCACTTTGAAAGACAGCTTGGCAGTTTTTGCAAAACTTAACCTAGACCTAGAATACAGCCTACCAATCACCCTCTTAGGTATTTAACAAAATTAGTTGAAAACTTATATGCATACATGCAAAATTGAACCTAAATATTTATGGCAGCTTTATTCACAATCTCCAAAAATTGAAAGCAATCAAAGCTGGAAGGAAGATATCCTTTAAGAGGAGAGTGCACAAAGAAGCTGTGGTACATCCAGACAATGGAATATTATTCAGTGATAGAAGGAAATGAGCTACCAAGTCACAAAAAAGACATGGAGAAACCTTAAGTGCAATTGCTAAGTGAAAGAAGGAGGTCTAAAAGGCTGTATGATTCTGACTACTTGACATTCAGGAAAAGGCAAAACTATGGAAGCAAATCAGTAAAAAGATCAGCAGTTGCCAAAGGCTCAAGAGAAGGGCAGAGGCAAACAAATGGAGCAGAGGTGATTTTTAGAGCAGTTAAGACAACTCTGTATGATTCTGTAGTTGTGGATACAGGATATTATACATTTATCAGAACCCTTGTATGGCAACTATGTAACATTAAGAGGAATGCTAATGTAAAATATGGACTTCAGTTAATAACAATGCATCAATATTGGTTCATGAATGGTAATAATGCACCAGACTAATTCAAGATCTTAACAATAGGAGAGTGGGAGAGGATATATGGGAACTCTGTACTCTCTGCTCAATTTTTCTGTGAGATCAAGCCCCATGTTGGGCTCTGCACTCAACAGGGATTTTACTGGAGATTCCCTCCCTCTGCCACTCCCCCCACTTCTGTGTTCTCTCTCTCCCAAAAAATGAAACGAATCTTTTAAAAGAAGAAAATGTACTGATTACTTAAAAATAAAATCTAGTTTCAGTGCATTTAAAAACAAGGTAAAAATCTGTGTCTCCTTAAATGATATGTGAATTATATCTCAGTAAAACTGTTACAAAAATGTTCATACCCACAAAACCCAACAGTTCTGTTTATAAGTATTAACCCCCGCCCCCCGCCGCCACATACGTACAGAGAGGCCAGGATAAAAATACTCCTGCTGGGGTGCCTGTGTGGCCCAGTCCTTAAGCAGCTGCCTTTGGCTCAAGTCATGATCCCAGCATCCTGTGATTGAGCCCTACATCAGGCTCCCTGCTCAAAAGGAAGCCTGCTTCTCCCCCTCCCACTCTCCTGGCTTGTTTTCCCTCCATCACTGTGTCTATCAAATAAAGACATACAATCTTAAAAAAAAAAAAATTCTTGCAGCATTATTTGTAATCTCAAAAGCCAGGAACTAACCTAAATGCCTATCCAGAGTGGAATATTATTCATGGAAATATATACGTCATAAAGCATAAAATATGGACAGGATGAACAACAGCTCCATGATGACTGAGTTCCAGAGAGGCAGAGAGGAAGACATCTGCTCAGAAGAGCAAAAGGCATTTCAAAGTTAATATATCCAAAATGAAAGTCTAAATCTTCAACTCCCAAAGCAAAAATAACACTCATTCCTTGGTTTTCCCTTCACCTCAGAAAATGGCACCATCATTCACCCAGTTAAATGAAAATACCTTCCTCTCTTTGTCTTCATTACATATTCCTTTACCATCTATTTCCCCCCCAGACAGAATGTAGGCTCCGTGAGGGCAGGACCTCTATGTGGTGTGTGCCCACTACACCCTCAACATAGAGAACAATGTCTAGCTTCAAGAAGATACTCAGAAAATACTGGTAGAATTAATCAATTATTCAGCGATTCTTTTGTAGACTTCAACTTTACTTACAGTCATTCCCTTTTAAAATCCTTCAAGGCCAGCGGGGCAGCCAGCGGTGGTCCACAGGCTGAATCAGACAGATCTACTGTCTTAGGCCCTTCTAGAATGTGGTCCATGTGGGGAGAGGAAGAAGGGAGACAGCAGGAGACCAGAAGAACTGGAGAATAGAAGACCACGGGGTTCTGCCTTTTTCTCACTATGAGGCTGGGGCCAAGTCACCCATGGTCTCCAGACCTGAGCTTCACCTACAACCTGCCAGGTTTGTTCCAATCAGGTGGGAAGATGAAGAGCTGCTCCTTCCCCTGGACCCTTAAAGGGAATGAAGGGGACATGCTGCCTGCAGAGGATAAAAGGAAGATGACCTTGAGATGACCTCAAATCCCCAGCTGGAAGACAGTCTCAACAATTCACATCTCACTTTCCACAGGTGAGCAAAAGGCTCCCCCAAGTTCCTTCCAGCCCAGAGCTCTGGGACTCATTGTTTCCAACTGTCTTGAATTCGTATCCCTTCCCACAGTTGAAGGAAAATCAAAACACCCAAAAGCAACTTGGCTTTGAACCATGGAGTTTACAAAGCATCTTGCCATGTGTCATTCCAAGCGAGGCAGCCAACAGGTCTCTGAAGTACCTGGGGCAGGTATGAATATGAGCCCAATTCTCCTGAGACTGGCAGGTTGGGGGTGGGGGGTCAGCCTAAAGGGAAGGGGCTGCCTTAGAAAAGCAAATGAAGCACTTGTGTCCCAGCGTTTCTTTTTCTCAGATGGGTGCATCTGGGCCTCCTCAAACATGACAATGATGCCAATGGCTGAGCACACTGCACAGACCCCACAGTTCCTGCCACGGTGCACTGGCACGTGGAGGCACACAGGCTGAGGACACAGGCCTGCTCCTCCCCAGAGTTCCAACCAGCCAGAGATGACCTCCTCCATCTCATCTCACACACACCTTCTTGTTCACCTGCTTCTTCACACCACCTGCCTCTCCCTCCCCCTGCCTGGAGCACTTCTCCCACACAGACCATGTCTGACCCCTATTACAGGCTCTTACATAACACCACCCAACCCTCCTTGAGAGCACTCTTTACACTTGGAATTTTCTATGTATTTGTGTCTTTCTCCCCTGCTAGATGATAAGTTTCATGAAGACAGGACCAATCTGGCTTTGTTCACCACTGTATCACCAAGCACCTGGCCAAGGATGGCATGTGTGAGGCTGAGACGTCTAGGAACCCGAGGCCCCTTTGTGGCTATGAAGGAGGAGTACGGAGCTTCTGGAAGATGTCACTCTGTTGACCCTAAAGATGATACCTTCACACAAAGGGCAGATCCAAGACTGGAGGTCAAGAAGTCATGTTCTTGGTGACAGTGCCAGAAACTTCCTTTACCCCCAGATATACTATAAATTCTGAGAGCTAACAAATTCCCTTTATTATGACAGCCCATGACACATAACAGAAAGAAGCCTAACAGGTGCACCTCTCTAATAATCTGCAAGCTCTCCTGAAGCATGGTTGTGTACCTTTCTCTCTTACTGCACAAGTGCTGGGCTCCTAATACTAAATGGTTCACATTTTACACATTCATCTGCTCATTTGCCAACGGTTTGTGAGGTATGCTCTAGGTGGCTTTCTAGGAATGGGGACAGAGACCTGAATGAGCCAGATGAGCCTAGGTCTTTGCTTTCATACAACTTAACGTTCTAGTGAGAGAAACAAACAAGGAAAGCAACAAAATCATCCTGGATAGTGGTTAAGTCCTATGAAAAAATGAAATAGGGAGCTGTGATAAAGGATGGGGAGGGGGAGAATATTTAGCCAGGTGGTTCTGGAAGCCCAAGCCCACAGGTTGAAAATGACAAGGAGGAGTCAACCAAGTGAAGACGAAGGGGAAGAACATTCCCAACAAAGAGGGGAGCAAGACCAAAGGCTCTGAGACCGAACAGGCCTGATGGGTTTGAGGGCAGAAAAAAAAAGGCAGAAGGGCTAAAGAGTCTTCTGGAGAGGAATGAGACAAGATGAGGCCAGTGAAGTGGGCAGGGAGCCAGTTATTTAAGAATTCGTCTTCGGAGGATGGTCCAGATGCCTGCAGGAACAAAGCTGTCACGCCTTCAATTCTCTTCATCCTCCAGGCCTGTTTTTCCTTGGACATTCTGCATATGTCTGCCAAAGGCAGAGAAAGGGATTTGAGACTCAGCTCCTGGGACCAGTCCGCCCTTAACCATTCTGGCCTCCAGTTCTGTCAGCCAGGCATCAACCACAAGATGGACTTGAGGATCCTAAAAAACTCTTTCAACTCCAATATTCTATCATTATTTCCCTCTGCACTTTTTTTTTTTTAAGAGACAGATCAATAGAGTATAGCCCCCAAAAGAGAGCTAACCCTGGAGAATTACATTTTCAAGGCACAGGGTAAAGTAGGTCACTCTGGTCACACTCAGACACCAAGTCTCTGACTCAGACTGTTGCTTTGTTCACAGCTCAGAGTTCTAGAGTGTGCTAATGCAGCCATGGATGCCTTTTTGTGTAAGTTACATGAGCCCCAAGAGCAGATGCCAGGGCTTGAAGCCTCCTACTGCCCCCACCATCAGCCCCCTGACCATAGTTTCCTCCCCCTCCCGATGGTGGCCTTCCCCCTCATTGCCCAGGGCAGCAAGAGGTGGTCATCACTGACAAAAAGATGCAGGATTTCACCACCCAGGCATCCCACCTCATGGAGTGCACCAGTCTTTTGCCCCACTGGAGGCCTTCATGCTCTAACGATGCACTTCAGCCAGTGCTGGGAAGGACAGTTCTTCCTTGACATTTAGATCTCGGGTCAAAGTCACCTCCTCAAGGAATCTCCTGATTTCCCTGTGTAATGGGATTTCGTTTTCCCCTCTATTTGCTGGCACAATGGTCTATCTTCTTCAGAGTACTTACTGCCAACCAAAAATGCTTGCTTTCACTCATTACATCTCCTCCACAAGACCATACACTTCCCGAGTTCAGGGGCCTCACCTGTTTTGTCTGTGACCCTGCCTCAAAATGGACTTAGCACAATGCCCGGCCCACCAAAGGTTGCCTTGGTAAACATTTGTTGCTATTTTCAAACTTGTTGGTATTTAAAAATTGTGCTGATGATTTGTTGAAGTCATCCCAAGACCCTTGACAAAGCATGGAAGGGCACATGGGGAGTCAGAATAGAAAGTTCCTGGGGAAATCGTCTGACTAGAGCACCACCACTTTCAACCAACACAGCTGGGATGGAAACAGCTTCCAGAGTACCATACGCCACCCCCAAAGGACAACAGCAGCACAAAACGTGTGAAGGTGCCAGGTTCGAACCACCGGGAATGACCCACAGACCCTGCTCTGCCCATTATTTAATGGGATGTTCAGAGACTCAAACCCAGATCCAGGAGGCATGTCAAGAAGTTCTCAAGCCCCCAGTGCCGGTCCTCTGGGAGTTTAAACGCCACAGTCTACAGACTCCCTTTACGCCTGGAAGCTGGTGGGGAGGAACATCTGCCAACTCTGGCACCCATGCTCACGTCGTGGAGATGTGTCAAGTCCTCCAGCGGACACAGTGCCATATCCATAGTCAGGACTTACAGAGCAAAAACACCGGAGTCACTGGGGCTGAGGGGAGGTATGTGTCCAAGAACAGAACATGCTTGAAAGCTGAGTGAGCCAGGGGGAGGGCACAGAAAAGGGCAGGCCAGGGAGGACCCTGCTTTGTCGTCATTCTGTGTCATAAAAGGCAGCTCAGAAGAAATCGAAAAGCAACATAGGGCTTTTTTTTTTTTTTTTTGACAATTACCCAATACAAAACCCTGAGTATAAATTTTTCTATTTTAGGGTTTTCTAAACAACCTTTAACTTAGTGTTTTATACCCAGGGTAAATATTTGCCGGGAATTTCTGGCCCACCTCAGAGTGCTTATCTAAAAAGCGGTTTGGTTCTGCTCCTAATGGGAAAATTCTGCATTCAAGTGAGGAGACTCACCCTGCGTGTGAACCCACCATAACCCTACTTCCCTCAGTCTCCAGGGCACAGGGCAGCAGGAGATGAACGCCGGCGGATCTACATAAGAGCCCTTTCTGGAAGATCTATCTGTGTCCATCACACTTCCTCTTAATTAAGGGTGAGGGTGTGGAGGAACAAGTCAGTGACCCGCCTCCCGCTCAGGTGCTACAGCAGCAGCCTGGCCAGGCCATGGGAATGCTGGGGAAAGTTAAGTAACCAGAAGGCAGGGCTGCGGGGAATACGCAGCCCCCGCACAGTCCCAGTGGTGGGGCCGCTCTCTGTGACAGAGGAACCAGGCGACGGTCATCGGTCGCTCATCTCGGAATCCCAATTCCAAACGTGGCACGAAGGGGTCTGCAGCAGCGGCCATGAGTCTGAGAGGAAGCTAAAAGGACGGCACAAGGGCCAGGCTCACCCACAGTGAAATGTCTGGAGGCCAAGGAGTATGTTCTCACTTTTTCAATAAGAACCTCCATCATTTTGGAGGGCTCCCATGCAGCGTGTCAGACACCCCCACCCCTGAGATCCCAGCCTCATGGGGGACTCTGCACAGCAGCTATTATCCCCAGGTGACAAATCAGGCAGGGAAGCTGAGCGGAGTCCAAGAACTTGCCTACATGGTGATCTGATGAAGTCTGAGGCACATCGGGGCCCACCCCCAAATGCACTTTCTTTCCACCACAGCACTGATCCCCTCAACATAGAGAGACATCTCCTTACGACTCTCACATGCCTCTGCCTCACTCCTGGCTGAAGAGAGAAGGCAAGTTCAATAGGGAAGAACTGGCCAGACTTCTGGCCAGAAGAGCTTGATGGGACCATCCGGCAGGCAGCTGGGTGGATATATTCTCAACCGGAGCTCCTCAAATTGGGAGTTCAGACTCCGGGGTCCTGGGAACCCCAGGAAGGAGATATAGGTCAGAGCAAGGGACTCGGTAGATACTCCAAGGCGTGGCACCAGCACATGGGTACATGCCAAGAGCACAAGGATGCCCGCGGGCAGTCCCACCGGCACTCGACAAACTAAACCAGGGTCAAGAACAGGGAAGCAGCCAGGAAAACTCGTGGCCACGTCCATAGACTTCTTTCTAAATCGTCCCCCAGATTAGAAAGACAGCATCATTTTTTTTTTTTCCATTCAGATACAAACTACTGTTCAGCCCAGCGGTCGCTGAGAATTCATCTTGCATTTGGTGGCTTTGGTTCTTGACCTAACAGTCAGGAAGGCAATGAGCAGAACAGCACGCCAGGAGCTAGGCTTCTGGAGCTGGATAACCTTGGCCTGTGTTCGACATCTCCCACCAGCTAGCTGTGTGGCCTAAGGCACATCACTTGACGTCTCTGAGTTCTGGTGTCCCCTTATGTGAAAGGTGAATAATCCTCCCCTCCCCCATACTGGGCCAACACTCGGGGCTGTCGGGAGGATGAAATGCCACAACCTATGAAGGCATCTTGAATTCTCCCGCTGGGCAGCCAGCAGGCATTTCACAATTAATGTCTTCACAACTGCTCTGCCAGCTTTGACTGTGACTTCAGGGCCGGGACTCTAGTTGGAGGCTTCTCAAAAACATGCCTGGGGACCATCACAGCGAAACCTTCAAGCCTGAAGAGGCGTCCTATGGAGATGCCACCCCTAGCTGGCAATGCCTATTTTTAGAGGGAGACTTTCGCACAAGAAGGGTATTCTAAGAGCCAGATCGTTGGTGAAGGTACATGGGATAGAGCAGCAGGCCTTCAAAAAGAAGTTGTCACCAAACCCAAAAGGAAGTCATCCCCAGCAAATCGAGGCCAGCAAATCCCCAGCAAATACCTTTCTACGAGACGATCTAGAAAGATCTCAAACCCAGACAAAAGGGACTGGGAGGAATGGACGCTGCTCAAGAATTCTGTCCCCCAGCTGACCCCATGCACACTATAGAAGCAGTAAGTTCACGTTCTCTGCCGAGTGAGGTAGCCACCAACAGCTGTGGAATGTCAAAAACAAGACTGCTTGGGTCTACAGTTACCCCTCCTCCACCAGGAGAGGAAAGAAAACGCATTTCTGAGTCTCTACTTCTTTATGTTTTGCTTATGAGGAACAAATGTCGACAAGATATAGAAGACACGGCTCTGTTTGCCACCAAAATGCACAGAACATAATTTTGTATGAAACTACACTTGCTTAATTGTGATGCATTAAGTATTATGTTCATTGTTTCTGAAACTGGGTAGAAATGAATAATTTATTTCAGACAAAAGAAACTCTTGAATATGAAATGCCTCATCTTTTAAAATTACAATTTGGAAGACAAGAATGAAAAAGTACCCATAGCCAGTGAACCCTATACCGCTAATAGAAAACAATGCTTCGACTATTTCTACTTTGTTTGCAAACATTACATTTTTTAAACATTCTTGAGAATAATAATAATAATAATTCCCCCTAGGTTTTCACCACAGTCACATCTGCTCAACACAAAGCTAGCATATCCAATATAAACTTTCCATGCTGGGTGAACACCTTTTCTTTTCCCACCCATGTGCCTTGGCTCACCTGGAATCCACTCCCCACATCCCTGCACTGCAGTCATCCCTGCCCCCTCCTTCTAGAACTTTCTGTCATCCATCAAGTTCCCTTCATCTTTTCCTTCTCTGCCCCCACCCCACCCTCCCTCCATGGCATTCCAGTCTTCCCTGAACTTTCTTTCAGGCTCTCGACCACCTCCCCAGCAGCCAGCACAGTGCCGGACACAGAGTTAAGGTCTCCAAGAGCGTGACTCCTTTTATTTTGGTAGAGATGATCCATGCTTTGGACTGAACTGAATCGGTGACCTTCATCTGAGGGATGGGTACTGATGTGTCCCTCTCCTTCTCCTTTTATTTTTCTCAGAGCAGAAGAGATCGACATCCACTCAAATCATCTCCTATTCCTGTTTCACGCTAATAAACTGGGAGAGGAGAAAGAAGGGAGCTCGTGCGCACATTAAAAGCAGAGAGAGGCAGTCACTCAGCCACCATTTATTAGGCACTTCCGAGCACTCTTCCTAAGTGTTACCTCCAATAACCTTATGAATCGGATACCATCATTATCCCTATTTTCAGATACAGAGCATAGAACGGAGTGAGGTACCTTTCACCCTTAGTCCCATAGCTCGTGGGTCCCGTGAATGTGGAGCTCCAATCTGGGTGTGTTGAACCCCCGAGACTTCTGCTCTTTACCATGGCTCTTCCATATTTCATAATTTTCCAGGATCACCAGGACCTCATCTCCTGCCCCTCCCCAACCCCACCCCAATCTCTGGAATGAATGCAGATGGTCTGCCTGGTGAGCCTCGATGTGGGAAAGGGCTGGCCAGCCCTGGGTGCGTTCCTACCCAGAGATCAGCCGCAGCCCAAAAGGGCAGCACCACCTCTCCCTGCTCCTGCTCCAACGATAGCATTAAAACCATGTCATGAACACACCCTGGGCTCGAGAAAGGACACAAGAGCCAGCTCAGTCACTTCTTCAGAAGCAGCTCCGTGAGCTCCAGTAATTAGCGGCTGCAGTCCCAGCAGCCCTCCTTCCTCGGCCTTGCCTCACCAGGCATGCCCCAGGGTGAGCGGGCATCTCTTTCAATTAAGACAACTCCCTGCATTTAGAATCTCTGAGTTTTCATTCAGACACTCTCTTGCAAAAGGTTCTGAAGCAAGTTGAGGATCTGGTGCAGAAAACAGCCAAGCGAGACACAGGACCAGAGAGCAGAAGAATAAAAGGATCTACAGCAAACAAATGAAAAAGCAAGCCCACACGTCGAATCTTCGAGTCTTCCGAACAGGTACTATCCATCAGGACTCCAAAGGGCCACAAAGAGGCCAGGTAGGCCATAAGGACAGCCTGAGCCACTTGTTCCATCCCAAGCCCAGGACAGAGGGCAGCACTGGCGTTGGGACTGCGAGGCTGGGGAAGCGGGGGTGGAGACTCACTCCTCTCGGAGGTCCCAGACTCTCCCCATTCCCACCGCCCACCAGGACAGGCCTCCTTTACCCAGCCAGGTAACTCAATGTCTAAGGAACAATTTGCAGTGACGTTCTCTCCGACCATGATCATTAAGACCCTTCAGGCCTGGCTCCAGACTGCTCTGCCTCCTTCCTGCTGATACCTGTCTGCTCTGTTGACCTCTGCTCCCCACTTCCAACCCCCCCCACCTTCCCAGGACCACCCTGTGAGGCCCAGGCAGCCTCACTAACTCCTGACTCCTCCACTCACCTCTGGCATCTAAATGGGGAGCTGTGTGCACTTGGTCTTTGCATTCTGGAGCCTCGCGCCTCTGTCCTCCCCTCCAAGAAGAAAGTAATTCTGGGAGAGAGGAGCCTGAACCTGACTTACACTTGCCCTGAGCCCGCCAGGGACTGAGGCTGACAGCACAGTGCTGCAGGCCGCATTTCTTACTTCCCCAGAGAGTACTTTGTATGATAAGAAGTTACTCATTCTCGTCAGGCCTATGCCATACTCTAGCCTAGAAGCATCCAGAGTCCTGTGTATGTTTTCACAACACAAAACTATACTACGTCGAACCACATGCAATTTCTGCTTTTCTGCCATGATGGTCTACAAAAATGGCAATTCCATAGGATTCAGCCTCAGAATGCAGCAATACCAAGGTAAATTGGCCATCATTCTGTTTCCAGTTCTGCTGAGGCAAAGGCCAGCCCGTGAGCGTGGCAACCCTGCCTCTCTGCCCGTGAGCGCGGCAACCCTGCCTCTCTGCCCGTGAGCGCGGCAACCCTGCCTCTCTGCCCGTGAGTGCGGCAACCCTGCCTCTCTGCCCGTGAGCGTGGCAACCCTGCCTCTCTGCCCGGCTCTCCTCCTGCCACCGCTGGCACACAGGACTCCAGCCACAGCAAGCAACTTACTGCCAGCACCCTGGACACGTGGCCCATGCCTTTGCCCATGCAGCTGCCTCTATCCAGAATGCCCTCCCAGCCACACCTTTTTACCAAGCTCCTCTCCATGTCTGAAAACCCAGCCCCAAGTCACCTGAGGCAAACCTCCTCTGACCCACAATCCCATCAAGTCATTTATTCTCTCCTCCGGTCTCTCTGTGAGCCTGGTGAAGTTCTACTCATTCGCATACCACTTTGCATCATTGATTTTTATTGTTTATCCCTATCTCTAAACCAAAAAAGAGGGTCCTCTTTACCTTTGAATTCCCTAGGCTTCACACAGGGCTCACAGTAAGTTCTCAATAAGTATCAGATGAGTGAATCTGGCAGAAATGTCATTCCATCAAACTGAAATACTGAAAATTGACAGAGGTCATGGAAACTGACCAACTCTTCTCTTTATTCTAAAATAAAGATATGCATTATGTATATAGAGAGGTTACAGGTATATCTCTATCTCTATATATACATATATACACATCACTCAGTACAAAATGCATGATAATCCTTCATGGAGTCTATGCACTTAACTTTCCCAAGATTCTCTCTCCTGTTACCTATGTGCAAATGGGGGCTACAGCATGGATTCTAGAACCAGACTTCCTGGATGAGAACGCGGCTCAGCCAACTCTTAGGTGTATGCCCTTTGACAAGTTTCTTATTTGGACCTTGGTTTCCTTATCCATCCAGTGGGACAAAGACACAATTATTGTTAAATAAAACATAGACAAGGTATCCCATGTAAACATTTAGTTCATTCCCTCTCCCAGCTATTGAAATTATTATGATTTTTATTCCTCTTGAGGTCTCATTAGGAATATGCTTAGAGTTTCAGTCCGGTCACTCCTTTCCTCATTCAAAATGCCACTGGCTACATTTAAAAGTGCAAGAAAACAGTGGTTCCAACCAGGGCTCTCCAGAATGCATGGATTTCCTGGTCTCTTCTTCATCAAGAGTTTGTTTGGAACTCATAGTAACAGAGATCAATGAAACATTTCATAAACATGGGCTTTAAGAAACCTGCTGGACTGTTCCGACAAAGAATGCAATCAATACTTATTTTCATACATTATTAACTGTATACCACATGATAATGCGCAAAGGATAACAAAAATAACAGTCGGCATGGTGTTTCTTAGACCATTCAGAGGGACAGGAAGAAAGGGGGACCAGCATGGTGGAAGACAAATGCATAGCATATTAGGTCACCTTAAAGTGGGACTAAACTATGTATTCCTTTCTTCGCCATTGTGTAATGCTATTTATATGACAACATGACAAAAAATGGCCCTAGGCATTCTGCTGTACTTTAGAAGCCTTCCATCTCACACCAAAATGAAAAAAGATACAATCCAGAAATTGCTTCTTTGGTTAATATTTCTGCAGTTCCGCAGGAATGGTTTTAATAGTGTGTGTGTTCTGGATTTCGGTTGTCAATTAAGAACCCAACAGAATGCAGGGATAAATATGAAAAGAATAGATACTGCCTTCTGTTTCAACGTTGGAGACCCTTTGTCAAACAGTGTTTCAAGATATAAGACAGAGAAGGAAAAACTGGGAATTAAGGAGGGAGACAAGGAGCTAGATATCTTCACTGTAAGATCCACATAAAGGATCCCATGTCTGCGTTTAGAACTTCGTCACCTAACAGTAGAAAGAGATGCCAGAGAAAGATGCGAATCTAAACTCTTCCGCTCATCGGCTGTGCAGTCCTGAGAAAGCTACTCAACCTCTCTGAACCCAGGTCTCCTCCTCGGAAATCGGAGATAATACCTAGCTTTTAGTGAAGTTGGGGACCAAAAGGAAATCATGCCCATGGACAGGCTGGGCAGTGTGGAGCACTCAATAGAACTCTAAGGAGTACTCTTTCCCCACACCCACCTCCCCTTTAAAAAGAGTACAGGTCCAAAGATTACATAGCTCTGGGACTGATGGGCAGAATCCCTGAGGGAACTGTGGTTTGACCAAAAATAGGCCATTTGACCAAATGATTAAAAGTCTGTCATATGCTAATGCTTGGACAGGGTGGACCTTGGGCCAATTTAGTAGGAGTAAATTGCAATTGATTTTCGAAGAAATTGCTTGTTCTCTTGCCTTTCCTCAGCTGTGTCACACTCTCTCACACACAGCTGCCTTTGTCACAGCCAGAACCCACTGAAATACATGTCACGGAAGATCTTTTGGAGGCACATTTTAATAATACACATTCACACACACACACACTATCAATACACTCAGACATGAAATACAGTATAGATACACAAATCCATCTATAATTCTGCGTGTGTATATGCATGTTTATATAGGTTTTTAGGGGACTCAAATTTAAAAACAATTCTGCACCATGGTTGGATGCTTCTGGATGTTTTGCAACTCCCTCTGTTGTTGGAGAGCTATCCCGAGTCATTTTTATATTTTACAACAACATACTATTTGAATAAAGATCATACAAGAGCACAGCCCTGCCTGAACCTCCTCTCCACACACTCCCCAGCCCTATCTATGTAAATTCTTGGCTATGAAAAGAAAATGGTTAAAAGATCACACAAGATAAAAAATCATAAGAATAAAGGTTAACAATGGCTGCTTTCACCCCTAATTTCTGATATGGTGATAGACCCTCTTAGAACATTAATTAGAATGGAAAGAGATGAAAGAAATGCCCAGGGGACATAATAAATTAGCCCCTTATGCAAATCACCCATTCGTTTTCATCACTGACCCAGCTAGCTGAGTCTCTAAATTACGGGAAGTGGTTAGCTTCTTTAACAAAAAATTCCAGATGAAAGATTAATTTTTTTTTTAATCTGAAGGCTGGGAGGGCTTACAGCAAAAAATAATTTCTCACTTTCCCTTGCAGAGGACTCTGAAGGGGGCCAAAAAAATATGAAAATTAACATCCTTGCTCCTGGTTCCTGTTGCCAAACAGAGACTTATTAATTAACCCTTGTTCTGAAACAATTCCAAAACAACAGACAACAATCCCCTTAACTAAAGCCAAGGGCTGTGGCTCTCACCCTCCGTCCAAATGGGTGCACAGACCTGAATAGGTGAAGGCCGATTTAAAGAGGGAGAGGGGGAATGCCAGGATGTGGAGAGTCTGAATATCAATTTAAAAACAAACACACACCTAATTTTACTTGTCATCACTGTCCTGCACAATTTATGTTCTACTGCCCTAGAAATTTATGGAACTCTCAGGTTTCTTATCAGTAGAATAAAGGGATTGGACTAGAATGACCTCCAGAAGTCCTACTGTATCTATCACCCAGTGATTTTATTTATCCCTTTGTAAGCAAACAAGGCACTTCTGATCATTTAATTTGTCTAAATACAATCTTCTGACACGCAGCGTGTCTACGGGACTCACTCCGTTTCATTTTCTCTTCCCCATCTCATTTTCCCCTTGTCCCTTATTTTTCCCACTTACTTCTTACTTTGTTTCATCTTCTTCCATGTATCCAAATGAGATGCTTTAAACACACTCTGGTTCAAGGAAGGTGTATATTGAATAAATCATGCGTTATAAGTGTTATTAATGTGAAAAATATATATACCAAGATCACAAGTTTCTTTGGCCTGAAGACAATGCTCGAGAGAAAAACAGTAAGTCCTAAAATAATTCAAGATTCAAGATGCAGGTCCTTGGAAAAAGAAGGAAAATATGTGAAAGATCATTCTAGTCCACTGCTGTCATTTTATGAAAGGAGTGGCCACCTCTCCTTTTACAGGAAGTGTTGACATGTGCCCAAGGTCACCTGGCTAGTGACAGGTACGGCTAGAAGCAGGACACCAATCTCCTGACTCCCAGACCAGTGCTCCTTGAACCAAACAATCCTAAGTTTGATGGCTTCTTTTGCTAATTAGTACTATATCCCAGAGAACCAAGAAAGGACATCCTTTGGCAAGACTAAGTTTGGACAGCAGAAAAATTAAGAGATGGCAGAAAGAAACACTTCTACGGACTAAGGAGAAGGAATGAGGACAGACCCGCCGGCTATAAATAATTCTGCACCTTGTAACAATCTTCGGTTCATCCAATTACGTGTCACTCACAGATGTTTTATCTCCCCTCTTAGGGGAACGGGACCTACAGTCACGCTATGCAAAAACATTTGACTGTCTCTACCTTCACAGCTTTCCTCGAACATCCAGGCCTTCGCAGTAAGTCTCTCGCCCCTGTTTTATCCATGAAACTTCTTGAGTTTGTCAGTTAATCTAAGTAACAAAACTTGCCTTTGAGACATGGTCAGTGACAAAAGAAGACACACATTCTTCAGGTCATCATGAGGGTGATCAGAAAGTATGTGTAGCCCAGACTTTATTTTTGTTTAAAAAAAAAAAAAAGAAAAAGAAGAAGTGTACACACACACACACACACACATTCATATATAAAGGAAAAAATTCTGGAAAGTCTCATATCAACATGTTTACAGCTGTGACTAGGGGTGATTTAAACTCCTTTTCCTTTTTTAAACCTGTTTGTAATTGCTTATTCTACAAAAAAGTAAAATGAGGTGCTGAGGGACTAGACAGGGAGAGAATTTGAAGGAAAAGTAGTGGTCTGTGAAAGTGAGATGTTAAGTGTACTCGGCTCGGCCTGTGGAGACGGACGCCTCTCCCAGGTTTAAGGCATGCCCTTCTCAGGGAGCAGTAATTCTTCCTGCTATGAGGGGCGTTGGAGAGCAGATTTATGAGGAGAGGTTGGAAAAATGGGAATCAGTCAAGCTGAGAAGGGAGAGCTGATCACAAGAATCCGTAAGCACAGGAAGAGCCCCCAGCCCGGGGATCACCAGCTGCAACACAGCCCCTCTGACCACAGAGCGTAGAAACAGGGCCCAAAGGAACAGAGGGATTCAGAGCAGGAATAAGGAAGACCTTCCCCAAAGCGAAGTTAGGACCCAAGCAGGGTTATTACTCTTAATAAGGCCTTGGCTCCAGGGCCCTTCAGATAAAGGCTGGATTTTTCATTTTTGTCCCTGGTAGTTTAGGAGCAGCCTTCCCGAAGGCTCAGGATGGCCATCCTTTTGTTACTCCATGATCAGGAAGCAAGGTCTGCTTGGAGTCAGGAGGGAGAGAACAGGGAGCATGGCCATGGCAGAGCATTGAGAACGGTGGAGACTTACTGGGGGTCAGGGATGCTTCAGGGGCTGGGTGGGTATTTTACATGCAGCATCTTCAAATCCACAAGAACCTATAAGGGAATAACCTTCATCTCTTTCTACATGCAAAGAGCCTGAGGCACACTGAGCTCAATCGAGGTGCCCAAGATGAAGGAAATGGCAGGGCTAGGAGGTACCCAGGTTGGCGGACCCCAGAGCATGTGTTCTCTCTCCAGCACTGGCATGCACCAAGGGATGGAGGCACAAAGCTGCCGGGGGCACTGGTGGGACAGCAGGTGGTCAGTTGGCTTGTTTGGGCACAGGGCAGGTGGGGTGAGACAGGAGGTCACTTAGTAGAAGAATCTATGGAAGAAGACTGAAGCCAGACACTTCTTCTAAGTCACTGGGGTGCTAAGATAAGGCCTGCCAGTGAGGAGACCAGTTTGGATTGGGAGGAACTTGACTTGGGAACGCAGGAAGAAGGTCAATGCAAAGTTCAAGTGAGAGGTAAGAGGAGTATAATTAGGGAATAGAGAGAGTGGAGAGCAACTCAAAACACAGCAGGTAGGACTGCAAAAGAATTGGTGATGGGTCCCCTGAAGGAATGAGAAGGCAGAGGAGGGTGGCAGGAACCCTGAAGCTGTAACTCAGGCAGACAATGCCATAGGGAAGACAGGAGGTTCTGGAAGAGAAAGGTATAAGGAGAAAAAGGGCAGAGGTGATGAGCTCCGTTGTAGATGTGCTGTGTTTGAAATAACTGAGATATACCAGGCAGAGCTGTCCGCGACTCAGCTGGAAATGCTGGTTGAGAGCTCAGGAGAGGCTGGAACAGGAGGGCAGGCACGGAGTCGCCCGTGTAAGTGGCAGCGGCAGTCCCAGGAATGGATGAAATGTGTCCAGAGAGCACGCAGAACAGAAAGAGGCTAACACTGGCCTCCCCGAAGGCATTGCGATGTTCTAGCAAAGGTTCTAGAGGCTATCAAGGACTGTGTCCCTGGCCAAGTCACTTTCCCTCTCTGAGCTTCAACTCTATAAAAGCAAAAGGTTAGACTAGTTCTCTATGACCCTTCTCGGATATTCAAACACCCATGGTTAATGGGATGACTACTCAGAACCAGGAGGAAGGCTCCAGGCTGAGCATACACCCCGCATAGCAAGCAAGTCCCCCAACTTTCCAGTGGGAAAGACAGACACATACTTAAGTCCCCTCGATACCCCATGATCAACAGCTATCGTGAAGACAAGAACAAAATGCAGCACGGAAGTGTCTTAAGCGGAAGTGCCTCTCTGGGGGAAACTCCAGCATGGCCCCCAGAGAGGAAAATGGATCTAGGTCTCGGGGAACTAACAGCAATTTCCCCATCAGAGGCAAGAGCATGAGCAAAGGCATGGGAAGGCAAAGACACGTGAAATGCTTGGGAAATGGACTGCTCAGTGAGCTTGAGGGAACAGCGGGTGATGGGGCTTAGAGAAGGATGGTGGGACCGAGCCGGCCTGGGGAGGCCAGAACAGGCGACATAGGCCTGAACAGGGACCAAGGGACCAACAGGGATGCTCACCTACTGGACAACATGATTAGAGGGGCTTTGGAGAGCTGAGTGGAAGGCAAAGGACCACTACACAGCCCAGCAGCTGGAATTTACCAACACTTCTCTCTTGTCTGATAGGACCTTATCAGAGTCTTCTTCAACATGTAAAATTTTTAAGAAAGCTTTTTTTTTTTTTTTTTTTTTTTTTGGCGTAGTGACCTAAGTACGATGGCACTTTAAAACAGAAATGCTAAAATATGGCTAACGATTCACAGCATCATTCAGAAAAAGGGGTCACACTCAAAAGAGTGTTCAGGGGCATCTCCTCCTGAAGCAAACCATTTCCAACTGCATGAGAAGCCATGTCAAGATCCTAAGGCTTCTTGGGGAGGTCTAAGCCGTTCCTAGTATCCTAATATCCAAATCCTAATATCCCTCTTTCCCCACATCCGTATTGCTTCTTGTTTGCCATACCATTGGCTCCGGTTATTTCTGAGAAAGGTCTGTCCTCTCTTGACACTTTTCTACAAAATCCAACCTCCCAGTCAATACTTTTAAACCCCGGAGCCCCCCCCCCCGCCCCCGCTCCGGTGCTTACATCCTTATAAGGTGCTTATATCCCCCTCTGACCCCCTATCCTCAGGCTCTTCTTGGCACGCGCTGTGCTTTCAAAATTTCTTTCTACTTTGCACTCTCCCTCCAGAGAGTCCAAAAAACATGGCCAACAGGTTCGTCTCCCTTTCAAATCACTATTTACTTCTTGCTGCTTCTAGAACCTGCACAAAGAGGAAAAGGCAAGGTTAAAGAGCAGAGAGTCGTGGCAGATGCGAAATAGACGTGGTGGCTTTATCCTCCGAGCCTCCATGTGCCCACACAGTTCTGCTCTTTTGGCTCCCCAGACCCTTTTCCATGTTCTCTCCTCTCCCCCCACATCCTCTCGCACTGGCTCCCTCTTTCCTTTGCATACTTCCGCTCACCGCTTGGATCTTCCTCTTTGAGACCCCTAAAAACGACGCTGGCATCAACTCACAACGAAGGCCCCTCCTGGAGCCCTTAAAACTGATTTCAAGGCCAAACGCTTGAACCGACACATTTCCACCGAGGCTGTGGCACCGCAATTCCCCAATTCTCGCCTGACAAGGCTGTTTGATTTCCTTCCTGCAGCTCAGGCTTCGGAACAGAGGTGACAGGTTTGAGACTCTATCTCATTTTTGTTCCCTTCCTTGTTCCTGCCAGGCCCCTGACAGCACCTCAATATGGCTTTTTAACTGCTGATCAACTAAACAATGGCAAAGATGGCAGTGGCTTTGAGGAGTCCAAAGAAAATGGAAACACGAGAATGTCAAACATGTCTTGTTCAGTGAGACGATTCAGCTCATACGTAATGTATGTGGATAAACATTCACTTCACATTGGGCAAAGAAACCCAAATATGGAAACTCTGATTGCTACCATATCTGTAAAAGGCAGAGGCCCTGTTGTCCTGGTTTCCTCAGAGAGATTTTTCAAGACAGGGGAGATGTTCTAGAAACTTAGAATCAAACCACAAAAAGCAACATTTATCATCCCGCTCCTCTGTCCTTCCCTACCCTACAAATGCCAAACTGGATAATATGCATTATTCAATGACTTAAAACCTCTCAAGGTTCCTATACCCACTTAGGGAACACCGTCCCTGTCAGAGGTCAAAGCTCACCAGTGCTGGAACCTAAATTCAATGCCCTTGAGAGATAAAATTTAGCTCCAGACAACGCCTTCCTGGCTCTAATTAATTCATTATGACTTCTGGGTTCTCAGCAGGACAGGTCTCACAAAGTCAGGGTCATATTTGCTAAGAAAAGAAGTCTGGCTGAGAAAGGGATCAGGAAAATGAATGAGTGAAACTTGGTCCATATGCAGAAGAATTCCTGGTACTCATAGAAGAAATTCAGACAACCCAGGGGTATCTGAGAATGACCAAGCCATTTTAACCATACAATGCGTGCAAGGATTGAAAACACAATTGAAGGGGTGCCTGGGTGGCTCAGTGGGTTAAGCCTCTGCCTTCTGCTCAGGTCATGATCCCAGAGTCCTGGGATCGAGCCCCACATCGGGCTCTCTGCCTGGCAGGGAGCCTGCTTCCTCCTCTCTCTCTGCCTGCCTCTCTGCCTCCTTGTGATCTCTCTCTGTCAAATAAATAAAAAATCTTAAAAAAAAAAAATAAGAAAACACAATTGAAGAGCACACTGAATGGGTTCTGGAGGTGACCTCAATCTTCCCTCAGAATCATGAGCTGTTAGGACTAGAGATTATTTATACCCATGGTCTCATTATACCAAGAAAAGAGAGCACCAGAAAGGGAAAATGAGTCTGTTGCAGTCCTATAGTCCACAGAAGTTCTGAAATTAAAACCCAAACGAGCCTTCCTCCTTGCCTGCGTCCTCACTCTCACTGTCCACAGAAAGGCTCAGAGCCCTCTAAGCATCAGCACAAAGACTAAAGAGTAAGGCTTCCAGGGACAGGCAGCAGGCAAGAGGCACTGCCCTTCAAGCATCAGGAAGGCCAGGTTCACTTCTGATATGCCATGGACCACATCCCATCTCAGCTCCTAAGGACCTGCCCCTGAAAGAGCTCAGATGGGTCTGTGCATTTTTTCCTCCGGTACATGAGACACTGCCCCAGCTCCCCAGGAGGGAGCATTAAGAGGGCTCTGGGGTGGAAATTATCAGCATTATTTGGATAATATATGAATGCCTCTGATACTAAACTTACACCAGTATATCTTATCCCAAAACACACATCTTAGACCAATGCACACACACACACACACACACACACACACACCCCTCCTCTGAACCCCAAACAGAATAATGTAGAGGAATGCTTCTTAGGCTTCATGTGTATATCAAGCACCCGGACCAGCGGTCTTCTTAAAACCTAAATTCTGATTCAGTAGGTCTGGGGTGGAGCCTGAAATTCCACACCTGTAACCATCTCCCAGATGATGTCCATGCCACTGCTGAAAAGACCACATTCTGGGTAGCAAGGGGTGGGTGTCACAAACACCTAGAATCAAACAAATCTGGGTTTAAATTCTGGTTTCCTTAATCACGAGCTTTGTGATCTGACTGGTTTCCTAACTTCACGCTGCTTCCACTGCTTCATTCCTAAAATGGAAATAATAATACTTCAGAAGCATACGAAGATTGTTATCTGAGTTAATGATAAAAAGTTAACACAGGGGCGGGCGCCTGGGTGGCTCAGTCAGTTAAGTAACTGACTTGTGATTTCCACTGAAATCGTGACCTTGGGGTCTTGAAATGGAGCCTTACACGGGGCTCCATGCTCAGTGCAGAGTCTGCTTGTCCCTCTCCTTCTGCTCTTTGCATCTCTCTCTCTCTCAAATAAATAATAAATAAAATCTTTTTTTTAAAAAAAGTTCTTAACACAGTGCCTAGAATATAATAAGGGCTCAAATAAATGCAGCTGCTGGCTGTCTCTGAGATTCAGGAGGGCAGAGGCGACATCTGTCTGGCTTACTGCCAAAATCCCAATGGCTGGAACGTAGTGGGTACTCAGTGGGTGTTTGTGAGTGAATGAAATGTATATAAATACACCGACACATAATATCAGTATTTACATACTTCCTTAGTTCTATGGGTTTCTGCAGGAAAACAGAAAACATTGAGAACACCAGAACACTCTCACCCATAACAAACCATCATCTCACAGAATTCAACATTCACCACCACGTACAACCGCCAACGAAGCGTCTCATTTGTGATGGCTGTATATACTTGAGTAAATGTCTTAAGTGTAAACCAATAAAGACAACATCAGTCTGGAATCTGAATGTCATTAAGAGAAATTACTGCCTTGCTCATTATTTATGGGGCTGTCTGAACCCCAGTGTTACGAAAACCTTAATTCTGAAACTAAGTTCACTTCCAAAACAAATGTAGAATTGCAAAGACAGATAAAACAAACCAAGGGAAGCAAGACCACTTTGTAAAGGACCAATGAGGCAATAATACCGTCTCTGAGACATGCACACACTTGCTCAGGACAAATTAAAAATAGAATCGTTAACAAATGGTAAAGCTGAACCTTTTCAATCAAAGGCAGACAACTGAGTCCATCCGAAATTCCTCAACAACCTAAGATTATCTTCAGAAGTCTCAGAAAGTAAGTGGCATCATTGACAGACCCCATCTGCAGGGAGGCTCTGTGAATGGTACGTAGCAAGAAGGGAGTATGATTGCCACCTACAGACAGAAGTCCCTATGCATGAGACAGCCAATCGTATTTCAACGTGGAAAAAAAATTCAACGGAGTCACCTCCCTCCAACCTCTTTCAAATCACCACACCACATTACTTCATTTAGAATTACTTTCAAGTCATACAATCATCTCTAGGCATTCTGCCGCTTCATTATCTTCATCCTATTTCTAATTTCCCAGAAACGCTGTGCCATTCAACTATCTACTTAGATGCTCTCTGAGAGCCGGAGAGAATGCAACCCAATGGATTTCAAGCAGGCAAAGGCATCGTGTGGAAGCATGAATCTGCTTACCTGGTATGAATGGGACCACCCGGAATATATCAGACAATCTGCTGTTAACTGGCTCATAAGGGGAATCTTCAAGCAGATCATTTCCTAAAAACAACAGGAAGATGGGGCTTAGATCGCAAAGCAGACATATTTCAGAGTGGTTTTCTTTTCTTTTCTTTTTTTTTAACGGAATCTAAATTCTAATGATGTTATGATTGTGCAACAAAAAGATGCCGAAACTTTCCAAGGTCTCAAATGCATCTATTTGGCTATGGTTACTTTGCATTCCCTCTGCCTTTGTTGTCCTTCCTCTCCCCAGAGTGCCATGAAAACACTGGAGAGCAACCCAGCCTGATCTTGCCAGAAAACTCTCCCACTCTTTGCAAAGGAATGAAATAAGAGAGGAAGGAACCAGTGATGTCACCGGTCCAGCTTACCTCCAGGAGCCAATGGAAGAAAAGTGACCCAAAAGAGGGCCCCCATTTCTATGCTCTTCAACACAGCAGGGGGCCAGAAAAGCCCCGGTGCTGGTTATTCAACAGTCTCTGAAATAGGTTTTCACTGTAATAGGTTCTGGAGCAAGAGGCAGCAGAAAGGTCAAATCTGTAGGTTAACAAATGTTTGGTGTCTCAGGGGAGAATGGATGCCCTGGACATCTGTGTTAGATTTACAAACACTAGGCACCTCTGGCACACAAGGACCAAAAAATTCCCATTGGAATGGATGCTTGTGACAAGTGGTCCTTTTTCTCTCAAAGCCACTTCTGTGTTAACCAAGGTTGAACCACATCAGCTGGCTCAAGACTCAGTTAATCTAAGACGACAAATGGTTTTTCACACAACTGTCTTTGATCAGGTTTGAGGAGGGTAAAGATAAAATAGAGCCTAGTGGACCTTTTATTCCTAATTCTTTATCTTATGTCAGAGTAGCTAGAAGGGAAGAAGAAAGGGGAGAAACTGGGGACACGATTCAGGGCAGGTCTTTGTATGCTCATCCTCTGAAGCTCTCCTTGGAGAGAAGTTGTGAGTTCCTGCCCTGTCCTTAAACGGGCTCCTACTCGGATGCTCTGACCAGGTTTCAGAGAGGTCAGCGGGGGCCGGGGGTGTCCCCTCCCCAACGGGTTTTCCAACAACCAGGCCCCCACAGTGCTGCTCCGGAGGCAGCAAACACCAGCTGCCGCTGTCCCTGGGGGCCAATGAAAGGTCCTCATTCTGCAGCTGGGGAGAAGCGAGTAGAGGATGAGGTCAGCGGGCCCCGCTGAGGGGCCCGCCGCCTGCCTTTGTGGAGTAGGGGTGAGGAATGGGGGTGGGGGACCAGGACGGTCGGCGCGTACCCTGCAGGCTCTGGTACATGCTCCAGTAGATGCGCAGGCAGTTCTTCTCCTTCTTCATACCCCGCTTGCAGCGGCAGTTGTAGAGCGACTTCTGCTTGAGGGCCTCCATGGCACTGCGGCACTCGTCCTTGGCCTCCAGGCCGGACGTCAGGCTGAAGTTGGTCTCCTTGCCCGCCACGCACTGCCTCAGCGTGCGGTACTTGGTGCTGCAGCTCTGCTCCTTGAGGCACTGGTCGCTGGCTTTCACACAGTCCAGGCGGTCCCCGCCGCTCACCTCGGCCGACAGCAGCACGTCTGCGGGAGGAGGTGGGGGAGCGTGAGGGCGGCGGGCCAGGACCCGGAGCCTCCGGCTGCGGGGAGGGCGCGTGCCTCACCCGGCTTCTGGGGTGCCCTGCGCCGCCCGCGGGCCCGCCCCTCTACGCCGGGGACTCATTTTCCCGCCCCGGGACCTCCGGCCGCCGGCGCTCCCCGCAACGCCAACCTCCACCCAGCGTGGCTTTGCGGGCTGTTTGCGGGTTGCCCCCCGAGCGCGCGCTGCCCGCCGCGCGTGCCCGCCCCGCCGCTCCCGGGGCAGCCCGGCCCGAGCAGCTGCTCGGTCTCCCGGAGCCGCTGGCTCGGCCCCGCCCGACCGAAGCCGGGGGCTTTCCGAAAAGGAGGGCCACTGCGGGCCGGGCGCGGGGCGGGCGAGCCCTGGTCCGCGGCCCGCCGGGCGGGGACCGCTCAGACACTGTTCGGGGAAAAGTTTTCCCTTCGAAGTTTGCTCTCCCGGTCCAATGCTCGCCCACACCCCCACCTGCCCACTGCTCCTCCGAGAGCTCCCAGGACTCGCAAGGAGCGCTGGTCCCGGAGCTGGAGGGGCTCGGACCCCTTAACTCTCCGCCAGGATTGGCCATTACAAAGCACAGAAAATTAAAACCAAGCACAAAAAGCTGCGGGCGAGTGCCGCGCCATCACCGCCTCCCAAGCCTAGGGTGCTGAGGATTCAAGATCCCCTTCCCCAAAACGAAACTTCGCCCTCCCACATCCACGCAACCGCGCTGCAGTTGGGGGGTTGGGGGCTGCCCCGAGTATCCCCTCGGAAAGACTCAGCGGGTTAGGAAGCTAGCGGCGGCCTCACTTACCCAGGAGCGGCAGGGCGAAGTACAAGGTCGCCAGGAACATGGTGCCGACGCGCAGCTGGTCCCCGCCCCCCAAAAAATCCCGAGCCGCGGCTGGGTATCGACGAGGGAGCTCAGCATACAGCAATCCCCGGACGGCCGCGCTGCTCTGGCCGCCCAAAGTTCAGCTCCATCCAGTGCGAGAGGAAACTCCCGGGTCCGTCCGCCACCAACGCCGCCGGCGACTCAGCTCCCCGCGGGCGGCCGGCGCGAGGGTGGGAGGCGGTTCCGCTTTTAGGGGTTCAGGTCTGACCCAACCTGGAAGGGAGAGCGCGCTTTGAAATGAGAGCCGAGAGCGCTGGAACCTCCCCCGCCCCCTGCCCTCCCCTGCTCCCGCCTTGGGGGACTTTCTAGCGCCCGGGTGAGGGCCCACCCCTAACCGTGTCGGGGCGCAGGAGGGGGCACGGGGGGGGGCATGTACGTGAATTCCGGGGAGCCGCCCGCAAGGGCAGGGTAGGAGCTGGAGAGGTCGGACGCCAGCTCCCAAAGTCCAAGGAGTGTCAATCGGGTCCAACCCAAGAGGCTGAACGCAAGCAAATAAATAAATAACGTTACTTTCCGAGCGCTGCGAGCGGAGCCAGCAGCTGCCGGGAGTCGAAGCACACGGCGGCGGCAGCTCTTTCTCCAGCCCTGGCGCAGAAAGAGCCCCTTCTCCCGGGAAGTTCACCGCCCCCTCCTCCAGCCAGCTCGCCCGCTCCGCTGCCGGCCTCTTCACCCAAACCACAATCGCTGCCCCCGGTCGCCGTCTCCCGCTCCTCCCCGGGCTCGCCTCTTTTCTCAGGCAGCGGGGCAACCGGGAACCGACGTCCGGGCTAGGGCCGAAACCCGGCTCGCGCGCCCCTACCCGCCGTGGGTCTTCCGCTCCCTCCCGGGTGTCTGCGCCGCGCGCAGGCTCTCCCGGCGCCCCGGACTCGGGCTCATCAACGCCACCGCCCGGGGCGAGCGCACTGGCCGGCAGCCCCGGAGCGCCAGGGCAGGTGCAGCCCCGAGCCGCGCGCGCCCCCGGACCCCAAAGTTGAGGGGCGTCTGCAAGAGGGGAGAAGAGGGCGGGGAGCGGCGATGGGCTCCCAAACCCACAGAACGAGAAAACTCTCCAAATGCCACCAACCTGGACTCAACCGACCGTGTCCAGCTGTGTCGAGGAGCCAGTTTGTTTATTTATTTATTTATTTTGGGGGGTGTCCCCGCCCCTTCCTTCCCTTTCCCGGCTCACTTCTCTGCGTTAGGAAGAAGATGCGGTAATCTTCGAGAGCTCAGAGGGGCTGAGTTGGGCCAGGACGATTTCCGAGCAGAGTCCCCCCGGCTCTCGGCTGCCGGTTGGGATATTGGAAGCTGAGTGGAGGCTAGCGGGTTCCGAGGCCAGATTTCTTTGCCTGAGGACCCTCGGCCTGCTCCTGCTCCCGCCGCCCCATAGCACACCCGCCAGCCCCCTCTGAGGCTCGCACGCACGGACGCCGCAGATGAACACACTCGTCCGCGGCGGGACTCAGCGCGGGACCCAGCACGCGCGCACAGGACACGCAAGGCTATGCAGCCGCCCGCGAGTGCTGCCAGACACTCTCTCTCTCTCTCCCTCCCTCCCTCACTCTCTCTCCCTCTCCCCTCCCCTCGCAGACACACACACACACACTCAGACACAAAAGGGCACAATGCACAAGGGCTCTTTCTTTCTTCCGTCCTAGTGCAATCGAATCAGACCTTTCTAACGAACACAAAGTTTCTCCCCACGTCACTCGCGGCTATGACTCAAGACTTGGCGCGTTAAACTCAGACCCAGACCCTCGGAGCCGAGATCGCAAGATGTGCCCACGCACCGATCCACGCCAGCGCGCACGCACTCATATGCACACGCAGCCTCTCTCTCTCTCTCTCTCTCTCTCTCTCTCTCTCTCTCTCTCTCCTGGAGCTTGGGCAAGGAGACAAAAGCGGAACCCCCGGCCACTGCATTTAAACCGCGCCAGACCTGGCTTTGGGAAATTCATAAGCTAACCTCCATCTTGGCTGTTTCAAGAGTAAATTTTAAGATCATAAATTTAAAAACCCAAGATATACACAGCCTTTCCCCCCAATTTCTGGGTCCACTCGTTCTCAGCCATGCTACCGAACCCCCCCTACCCCGACCGGAACACACACTCCTCTCCCCGAACACCGGGGGGCGCCCGGGACAACGAAGTCTGCTCTGGGTTCCGAGCGGAGTCTCTGGAACAGCCCACAGCTCAGGGCTTGGGTTCCCGGTCTTTGCTGATATCCAAGTTCATCATTTATGGGAACCGAGTTTGAATAGAGTCAGGGTGAGCTCAGCTGTCAAATCTGCAAACCCATTGCACCAGACAATGGACCGCGGAGGAGAGAAAAGAAATGATCCTTTTGATTAAGTCGGCGGGGGGCGGGGGTGTTAATTGAAAAGGGCACAGGCTCTGGAGACCAGGTGGAGAGAGGAGAAGGTGGGTATCTCTCCATTCAGCCCCACACCAGCCAGGCGCGCCCGGGGCTTCGGTAGCGGCTCAGATGCTTACTGCGCATTGTTTGGGGGGTAGGGGAGTGGTGTTTGCGCCTCCTCGCGCGCCCAAAGCCCAGGGGACACCCCTCAGATCTGCACGCCTATGCACGTGTTCCTCAGGGGATAGGTATGAGAGGATTGACGCCCTCAGGGAGCACCCTCCTCAAAACGTGTGTGTGTGTGTGTGTGTGTGTGTGTGTGTGTGTGTACACGCGGGGGGGGGGGGACGCGCGCACACACACACACACACCCTCAGAATCACACCATACACGGATTTCTTGTTCAGGGTATCAGTTTACACTTGGTTGTTGAGTAAACAAAGCAAACATATGTCACATTTTCGCGACAGATGGTTCAAACCAAGGGATATTTAGTTCTCTTTCTCGAACAGTGGTAACGGTGTAAGTTACTGAGCGGACTAAGTGAAACGTGATTGAGTCTCCCAATCAAGTTCTTCACCTTAAGTTTATTCTCATATTTTCACACACAAAACAGATAAATCCCGGGGAGGTGGTTTTAGCAAGGAGGGCCCAAAGTGAATTAAGAGTTTATCGGAAGACCCTGTTTCACACATGGACACCCAAAACGTAAAACCCTCTTTTGTCATCCCATTTTATAAGTGAAGGTGAATGTCTCCCTTTGGGAAACCAGTAATTAGAATTCCGAGTCTCAACAGATAGCTGAGTTTCCATCATTGCTGACCACATAGGATGACTGGATAACAATGAGGTTTCATTTAAGGATATCACCCACATCTCTTGTAAGTGTTCTTTGTTTAGAAGTGATTCTATGCCTCTCTCATGTTCCACAGACATGTTTCAAATGAAGTTTTAATAGGATGGAAGAGGGGTGGAATAAAAATTCCCCAAATGTAAAATATGGGGCTTCTTTTAAAATATTTGTAGCTTTAATATTTTTGAACCATTCACTCACAGTAGTTCTCATGAAGTCCTTACTGATGATGGGAACAGAGCTTTATTTTCTCTAAAAAAATAAACCACCAGTCACTATGTGTTGTCCAATACAATAGTCACTAGCCATATGGCTATTTCCATAAAAAAATAATTAAAATTAAATGAAAGAAAAATGCATTTGTCCAGTAGCACTAGCCTCATTTCAAGTGCTCAGTAGCTGCCTATGGGTAGTGACTACCTCATTGCACAGCACAGATTCAAGGGATCTCCATCATCACAGAAAGCTCTACTGCACAGTCGGTGTGAAAGTAGTTAAGGTGATGTGTATCACCTTAGAACAGTAGAATAAGTCAGGCCTGAAATGAGTGCCTATCCTGAAATAAGGAACAGTAGTAGTAATTGTTGATTATGATAACTTGCTAGTTTTTTGAAGAAGGCGGAGAATCCATGAAGACATAGCTCACTGCTGGTGTGTCCTCCACTCAGAATGGAGATCACCAAGCAAAGAAACCAAAGAAAGGGGAATGGATATGTCAAAAACTGATCTTCCAACGAGAGCTGTGTGTAAAAGGATGCGGCCCTTACTCTACCTTAAGACTTCGTGTATAACAAGTTAACAAAAAATTACTGCTTTACAACTATATCCACTAACTTTTAGAGATGAGACAAACGCACAACTGGAAAGCCCTTGGAATATGGAAGCTAGAAATGCACGTGACTTACTGTATTAATATTATCTCTGTTTCCTTGGAGCTTATCTGTTCTTATGTGTACAGGACTGATCTCAGGATGAAAGGTGACATCGAAATATCAAATATTATTAATAATGATAAAGGTTCATGCCATCCTCTGTGACATGTTTTCTCAGTGGGAAATTGGCTTTAATGCTACAAAATTAGGTTCAATCTACCCATAAGCATGTGAAATGAGCAATTTTCTTGCATTTCTTCATGTAAGTGTATTTTCATAAGTTAACATATGAGTCATGGTGAGAATGACAGTTTTATTCCGTGCAACATTTTGTCTCCTACTCTCATTGCCTTGGCCCTATAGAGTATAACGTAAAACACATTCATTTTGTAAAATTATGCTGCTGTAAAATCACTCGAGTTTCTCTAACTCAAACTAGTCCATCAAAGTACTTGACATTAGGCAGTTTGACAGACTTACCCTCTAGCTATGCAAAACACTCACTATTCTCTAAATGAGCTATGTTTTTATTTATTATTACTACTACTATTGCTACTACCGCTACCCTTATTATTGTTATTATTTGCTGATGCTACACCTTTGACCATGCTGTTCCACCTGCCCAATGTATGTGCTCCATCCTGAAATTTTAAGATGCAGCTCAGCTCCAACAGGCCACTAAGAATAGCAAGGAGTCCTTCAGCCAGACTGGATAGTTCTCAGTAGTGTGTTCCTATGGCATGGTTGCGATTCTTATCATTGCTATTGTGACATGCGTTGCTATACCTGTTGCTATGCCTATATATTGCTGTATCGTTAATTGTTATACCTGTCTCTTGAATTAGAATGTGAGTTCCTTGAAGGCAGGAAGATGCTCTATTCTCCTCCTCCTCCTCCTCTTCCTCCTCCTCCTCCTCCTCCTCTTCCTTCTCTTCTTCCTCCTTCTTCTTTTTCTGCATCCCCAGCATTTAGACTGATGACTGACACTCATCACCTCCAATAAACGAATATTGATTGCATGAATAATGAGTGATGTTGTTTCTCATTTTCTTCTGACACAATAATTCTACTGAAAGGTTTACATAAAATTCCTTTACTATACGAATCATACTAAATATAAGCACTTCATGCAATTACTGGTATTGCTGTTCCAATAATAGTTTCAAATATGTATTATTCCTTTGGGGATTTGACATTTACATTTTTTTTAAACAAAACCCATTATTGTAATAGAATGCTCTTTTTCTGGTTCACTTTAATAGTAACATATGACATATTTCATTTCTGGGAAATGATAGCTCGCCTTAGGTCATATTTTAAGGCATAAAGCCAGAGGCAGAGTAACGTTCCCACCTGAAGTTCTCTAATCATCTAGAAATGTGCCTCTCTCTGGGAAAGAAGGATTTAGAAGGGCCAGATTACAATTGCCCTGGAGCCTTCATCCTCGAAGGCAAATTTTTAAAAGCCAAATCCCCCCCAAAGTGCTAAAAATGCTTTTATAGACACACAAGACCTGGTGCAGTCCTTTAGGAAAATGAGAAAACAGTAACCATCCAAACTTGGAAGGCTGGCGTAAGGGTCTACATGCTGACCCGGATCTCATCTTCTAAGGCTATACTTCAACATTTGCCCTCTGGCAGTGCAGCGAGAGCTTAGGTGCTCTCAGGTTTCAGAGCCCTCTTCCAGGCTGACTATATTAAGATGTGTCCTTTGAACAGTATTTGCAAATGGTAGCTTCTTATTGGCTATCAAGGTGCCTGACCCCTAGGAACCAATGTTAGGAAATCTCTCTGCCTCCTTCATTTTCAAGCAATTTTCATTTCTTAATACGAATAAGCCAGTGCAAAGATTTTAATGCATTTGTTAAAGAATATTGCATTTCATGAGCATTGAAGTCATTCGTACTTTGGCCTTCTGCCACAGAATGCATTCAAGGTGTGCAGCCCCAATGAAATAATGCGCCTGTCACGTCTTATTGCTTGAATATATGGCAAAAGATGGCCCATCTTCTGGGGACTTGCAAGCGTTTTTTAGTGATTGCTGAAGGTGTCAGATTAAAAGCCCTCCTTAACTAGACAGGATGGAGAAGAAACCCCTTTTCTTTCTACCGCTCTCCTAATAAGCCCTAAACCCTGTTCCAGAGAGACTGTTCCTTCATAAGGGCAAGAAGGAAGCTTAATCCCCAGCTTTGTCCAGTAATTAGCCTCTCTCTCTCCCCGGAGACAGCAAACACAGATGCCGGTCCAGATGAGCTCCAGGACGGGGAATGAAAACACTGACTCATTTCTTCGGAAGCCTTTTAGCAGCCTGTAAGACAATGAAAACTTCTGGTTTCTACAGAGGCTCATTAGGTCTGAGGTGGTGGGATGAGGCCTCTCCCAGCAGTGGGGAAGCAGGGGGCTAGTAAAGGCGACCACAAACTGGGAGTGAGCCGGTCAGAGGTCCCGGCTGCAAGAGGGAAAGGCTTGTCCTTTTCAGGCCACTTGCCCAGGTGGCTTTCCATAAATGCCATGGAAATGCACTGTTTACCCAAACCCAAGCCTCTGGAAGCCCCAGAGTAAGCTAATGCAATTAGCTTACCATTGATGGCAATGCCTCCACCAGAACTAATTAAGCCAACGGTGCTTGTGGCACAAAGGATTTGGGGCCTGTTTTAAAGCATCTATTGTGACATCATGTAAAAGTCATTTCAAACTC
This sequence comes from Mustela nivalis, assembly GCF_964662115.1. Lineage (NCBI taxonomy): Eukaryota > Metazoa > Chordata > Mammalia > Carnivora > Mustelidae > Mustela > Mustela nivalis. The sequence goes on from NC_139021.1 coordinate 173,135,234, forward strand.
ATCCAAAACTGTTGCTCTGAAAACAAATGCAATGTAATATTCTCTGAGTTGTGGTTTTTATTTTCCTCTGTCAAAAATCTGACAAAAGTCAGTTGGAACTGTCAAGAAAAAAACATCACAGGAGATGAGGTTTTCCTCAAATTTGAAGTCTATAGAAGGAATGACAAATCTGATCTATAGATTACTCTAGCACAAAAGTGAATTAGGATAGCCTAGGAGATACTATCATATTGAAAATACGAGGTTGCCCTTGAGACTGTTCATATATTTGGGGCCATGTCAAAGAATTAAAGGGAAATCCGTCTGGTTTGGGTATGAATTATCTGTTCAGCTCAAAATACAGAAGAATCAATGGGATGGATGTTTGTGTTTGTGTTTTATCGTGTTAAGAAACAACTCATGTGGGGCACCTGGGTGGCTCAGTGGGTTAAACCTCCGCCTTCGACTCAGGTCATGGTCTCGGGGTCCTAGGATGGAGTCCCACATGGGGCTCTCTGCTCAGCGGGGAGCCTGCTTCCCTCTCTCTGCCTGCTGCTCTGCTTACTTGTGATCTCTCTCTCTGTGTCAAATAATTAAATAAAGTCTAAAAAAAAAAAAAGAGAGAGAGAGAGAGACAACTCATGTTAAGAGACAAAAAGAACTTCCCACCTCTAGAGGTTCTCTTGGTGAAAAGGACCCATTAGCCTTCAATATTTTGTCTCAAGGGTCAGTAGAGATTCTGTCTGGACTCTCTTTCTCTCTCTGAGCTTTCATGGACTACTTCATTGATTCATTGACTGATTGCTTTGGTTGATTTGTTTGTTTTCTTGTGCCTACCCAGTACCCAGTATTGTGATGTTCACCACAAAGAATGCAGATAAATGATCTTGCCTAAGATCAGACCTGAGTGCTTCCTTCCAAATGGTACAGACTCCCAACTGCCCCCTGGGATTCTTCTTTCTTCCTTCTATGACTGTGCCTTTCTAGGCACAGGCCATTCTCCAATTATTAGTTACAAACACCCTTGTTTTTATAAAATATAAACTATAAAGATATGAAAATGCACTACACAACGTATCAGTAAGTGTTGTTTCAAAATGCTTTTAATTTCTCTATGTGTATGGCACCTGTATTGGATTGTCACGTAAAATGTCTTTCTTTTTCTGAGTCATGGTCAAAAACTTTGGAAACTACTGCTTCATTTAGTAATACTCTGGTTTTTCTTTGGAAGGATGGCCAGCCATATTAAAGACTGTAGTTCCCAGCCCCCCCTAAAACCATTGTGGTCACGTGGCCAGGGTCTGATGATGTGAAGACTGAGGGGAGTCTTACTCTACACGATTCCATTGCCCACCGTCCTGCTCCCCTGGTCAGGTTGCGGGGGAGAGTGGTGCGTGCTCTGTTCCACCAGGCAAGTAAGAATAACAAGAGATGACAGAATGACAAGAAAGAGGTGACCTGAGTCCAAATTTGACCTCCTGGAGTGCAGCTGTCTGCCATGGATTTCTACCATAGATTTCTACCCCTACACTATTATTCAAGAGACAAATAAACTTGTCTTATTTAAGCCACTGGTGCATTGGGTCTCAGATCCGTGCAGTTAATCTTGCACACCTAGTACATTCAGTTTCTAATGAGAGAAGAAAAAGAAAGAAAAGAAATTTAACTCAACAATTATTTACAGAGACTATCACGGGCCAACCCTCCACTAGGTTGCTATAGGAAAATACAGGAGAATGCTGGCTCTAAAGGAAAATGTAATCGCTTTGATGCACAGCGTATCTAAAATAATCAAATAATACGGTAAAGGAGTGTAGAATGAATAGTCAACCAGAATGGAAATAAAAATCAGGTTCTACAGAATCAGCATCACCATCATGATAGACCAAAGGCCAAAGGCTCCTTCATTAGAACCTTGGGAAGAACAGGAGGCTATCCTGTGGGAAGTCATTCTGGATTTGATAAGAAAGACTTCCCTATGGGGTCAGACCAAACCCATCCAGACATACCTCTATTTCAAGATACATTGGTCTTTGCCCTGTTCTACAAGATGAAGCTTTTATTATTTCTTCTAGGTAACTGAGCTGCTAACAATGTGGGTATTCTGGAATTCTGGGTTTTTTTTTTTTTTTTCATACCCATTCAAAGCCATTTAAGACTCTGGCCTCCTTCCTTGGAAGATGCATAACTTGGAGATGCTTGCTGGCAAGGCAGGGGCCCATGAAAAGGAAAAGTGTTATTTCAGCAGACTCACCACAGAGGTATGTGTTAATTAAGTTAATTGCGCCATCAGTGATGCAGACGATGGCAGTAACTGCTCCCCGTAATGGGGCTGGGTTATTGCCATCATTTATTAAACGTGCTGGTTTTCTTAAATGTAGTCACTTTCCTTTTGCTCTTTAAGCACCTCCCCACACACAATTGATTTATAGTTTACCACATAAACCCAATTACATTATTTGGTTTTCGTACCTGTTCTGTAATGAACACGTTATTTTTCCCACTGAGCAGATGAGGAAACCGGAGCTCACACTGACGAGGGACTTGCCCAGGACCACCTAGCTTCTTACCCCAAGAACCAAGTTCTAAGCCCAGTGTCCTGTTCTGTAGGCCAAACTAGTTAAGATTCATGATATTCCAAAGGGCAAAAACCAAATTTTTATATTCTACATCCCTTGCACGTTGAATTGACAGGTGTTAAATACTAATTTATTGCTTGAAAATGAATATTTAATTATCTGATTGCTTTATTTATGAAAAACTAAAGTAGTAACTTCATATGGATTGATTAAGACTACATACAACCTGGGGCACCTGGGTGGCTCAGTGGGTTAAAGCCTCTGCCTTCAGCTCAGGTCATAATCCCAGCCAGGGTCATGGGATCGAGCCCCACATCAGGGTATCTGCTCAGCTGGGAGCCTGTTTCCCCTCTCTCTTTCTGCCTGCCTCTCTGCCTACTTGTGATCTCTGTCTGTCAAATAAATAAATAAATTCTTAAAAAAAAAAAAAAAAGAAAGAAAAATCTCCGTTTGCCCACTGAAAGGCAGTACTGACATGACATCTCAGTCTTCACAGAAAATCACAGTGGAAATAAGTCAGGTGAAGCCAACTGTACCTTAATATTTTAGAAAAATGTGTGGGAGGGGTCCTGAATAACTCTCCAAATTATCAAGTTTCTATTTAACCAGGTTGTGTGTAGTCTTGTTTTTGTTTTGTTTTGTTTTGTTTTGTTGTTGTTGTTGTTGTTGTTTTGACAGACAGAGATCACAAGAAGGCAGAGAGGCAGGCAGAGAGAGAAGGAGGGGAAGCAGGCTCCCTGCTCAGCAGAGAGCTTGATCCCAGGAGCCCGGTATCGTGACCTGAGCTGAAAGCAGAGGCTTTAACCCACTGAGCCACCCAGGTGCCACCAAACTGAGATTTCTATTGAATGTTACCAACTCCATAGCAAGTGAAATTCCCATTTTGGGACTTAAGGACAGATTCTTGTCCTGCCAGAATGATTTCCTAATTTTGCTGCCTCGTGTTTGAAAGTCCATCATTCCCCATTTAATGTAGTGTCCCCTGCTATCCTCAGAAAACCCTGCTTACAAGGTTGGCCCTTGGCTGATGTCTGGAAATTTGGATTTCAGGATGGTTCCCATCATTTCCTGATAAGAATAGCTCATTCTGCCTGAACAACTTATTAAAACAATACCGTTTATCCTAATCACTCATTTTCCTTCTGGGAATCTAGAATTTTGGTCCATACTAAGAAGAGGATTATTGTATGACCCAGCTCCCAATAGAAACCTTGGGTATTAAGTCTGTAATGAGTTCCTCTGATGGAACAACATCTCCCATGCTGTTACAACTCCTTGCTGAGGGAAGTAAGTGCATCCTGTGAGATAACTCTTAAAGAGGATTCTTGAAAGCTTGTGCTTGGTTTCATCTGGATTTTGCCCATGCATCTTTTCCCTGTCTGATCTTGCTTTGTCTCCTTTCATGGTAGTAAATCACAGCCATGAGTACCACAAGATCCTGACTTCTGTGAGTCTTCCTAGGCAATCATTGAACCTCGCGATGGTCTTAGGGACCTCCAATACAGAAATATCCCAACAACTCACCCAATGAGCAGACAGCAGTCTAAAATTATTAAGGATTATGTTAAGCCAGTCAAGGCAGGAGTGGCTTCATGAGCATGAGTCTTGTGTGGTCATACAGAGCCCCATGCTTAGAAGAGCCCAGATCTTGACTTAATGCTCTGCTGTCAGTTTTTTGAAGTTAATAATTTCTGAGCAAGAGATCCTGCATTTCCATTTTACATTGGGTCTCACAACTTATAAAACCACTCCTGGGTCAAAGTAATACTTAGAGATCAAAGAATGGGACATCTTGTCACCCCAAATCTTGCTCGCTTTCACTCTCTCTGTCTCACCATTGGCAGTTTTTTTACTCAGCTTTCCACAGGATCTAAACATTTACTAATTACAGAGTCACTTTGTGGGAGAAAAACTTGTCTGAATGTTAAATGGCTGTCAGTTATTCACAGCTTATGGCAACCTTGTTCATTCATTCACTTACTATGTATTCTCCTCTTTAGCCTTTATCTTAGTTCAGGGTCCCAGGTCAGCATCTCCCCAAGTGTGTTACTCAGAACACCAAATCTCATGAGATGCACGGGGGGAACATTTTTTGTTATCAAATAAGTTAGGGAGGCGCTCTACCCTTTTAGAGACTTAGGGTGTACCTTAGCCTATTAAAGACTCTGAAAAGTCTTGCACTGTACTAAGCTCTTCGGCTTTGTATGAGTTTCCCAGAGCGGCCATAACAAAATGGCACAAGCGAGGCAGATGAAACAACAGAAAAGTATCACCTCACAGTTCCAGAGGCTGGAAGCCGGAGATCAAGGTGTTGGCAGGGTTAGCTCCTTCTGAGAGCTGTGAGGGAGAACCTATTCCATGCCTCTCCCCTTCCAGTGGTTTGCAGGCTATCTTTGGCATTCCTTGACTTGTAAATACATCACTCTAGTCTCTACCTTCTTGTTCACATGGCACTGTCCCTGTGTGTGGGCCTCTTGTGCCCAAATTTCTCCTTTTCACAAGGATACTAGTCATATTGGTTTAGGGCTCACCCTAATGACCTCATTTTAATTTGATTGCTTTTATAAAGAACTTATTTCCAAATTAGGTCACATTCTGAGGTACTGGAGGCTAAAACTTCAACACATGAGTTTTAGGGGGGCACAACTCAACCCATAACAAACTTGATCATTGTTTCCCAACATATTTAAATACTTGAAGGCCCAACTCCTACTAACACCCCACAGAACCAGTGTTTCATGGCATTAGCTGAGAACGGTGCTACTTGATGAAGAAAGGAAAGTCTGTGTGGTGGCACGGCTACAGGGCAGGGTGCTGGGGGAGGTGGGGAGGAGGAGGGGCAGGGAATGGCAGGAGGCCAGGCTGCTGAGATGGATTGGGGCCAGAAACTGCTCTGGATTCTGAACTCTGGCAATGTGGATTTATCAGTGGCTCATCTATGACTTCTCAGAGTTTTCTAGCCAGCGAAGTGACATTATTAAACCTGGCAGCTGTTTGGTGATTGGGAAGAGGAGAGACTAGAGGCGGGGAAGGGAAGAGACAGGAGGCAAGGAGACTGAAGAGGTTGTTTCAATGTCTACGAGAGTCATGAAAAAGAAGCCTGCACCAAGGCAGCATTAGGGCATGGCAAGGGAAAAGGAGAAAAGGCCTCACCCAAAAGGTAGTAAAATGTCAAAGACACACTTAAACACACACCGATAAAGATACACCAAATACGTAGGATATATTGTTCACATTTAAAATAAATATAAACATATATTCATATATAAAAATACCTATGGAGATGCGTGCATACGTATGTGAAAGATTTCAGAGGAGGTGCCTTTGTACTCTGACTCCTTGCTTTGTCTGCCTAATGGCCTCAAATAGAAAAGCTCATGGAGTAATGGTCTGAGAAATATGTCTGGCTGGGAGGATGCTGTTTTGTCCTTGTTGGGGGCCATGACTGTGCCAAAAGGTCGAAGCAGCAGGTAGGAAAACAGGGCCCTGTGTCATTCTTGCCGGCCTCATCTTGTGCTCCTCCCCCTTGCTTTCCCAAACTCTAGCCACGTTGGCCTTCTTTTTCTTCCACCTCCAAGCCTTGCCCTTGCTATTTCCCTAGCCTGGCGCTTGACGTAGCCCTTCCTTTGTTTGACCAAAGGTCTTGACTTCCAGGACACTTCCAGGACACAGGAAGTCTCTGCATTCCCCTGGCATTCTGTTTTCAGCCTGCAATCCCTCGTTCAATGTCTTTCTTTGATGTTAGACTCTAAGCTCCATGAGGGCGAGGAGCATGTCTGCCATGTTCTTGGTGTGCCCTCAGCACCTGGCACAGCGCCTGGTACATGTGGGCAATGAGTGAATGAATGCTTTACTAAGGAATTTGAAGCAATGTAATAAAGGAAATGATTTAAAAAAAAAAATAGATGAGGAACTAGGTGATGTGATCATTTTGAAGTAAGTATGGAACCCCTGCCCTTACCAAAATGACTTTTAAACTTGAAGCCAAAGTCAAGTCCTGAAGGGTCTATATTAATTTAATCTTATCCAAAAAACACTTCCCTTTTATAGGAAGGAGCCCAGCAGGGGGAAAAAAGCAGTAGGGGGCGGAGCGTACCGAGATTTATTTTAAAAGCTTCATTAACTTCAAATCATGTTCATAAATGAAAAAAAAAAGAAAAAGGAACTCTTTAGATGAATGTGTTTAAGTAGAAATGGCCAGAAACATGTGGATTGCATTTCCCTTAAACTCTCTTGGGTTTGCAAATTGGAAAGAAGGGCCTGGAAGAAAAAGCATTTTCTATTTTCCTAAAGTCAGTATATTTGGGAAACAGTGATGTTTGAGATGTTCAGGAAACTGAAGATATGTGTCGGTACTTGTTTAAGTACTGTTATTTCCAGTAGTGCGCTAAAGTGGCTGATAAGAAAGAGGAAGTGGGCATTTAACATCTGAAAAGAACCAATTCAAAAAAAAAGTGTTTTTTCTGTGTAGCTTTCCCATAAGAGAAATCTTCCTCTTCTCCAACCCCCCTTGACCACAGTCAATATTTTTAGGGGATGAAGGCAGAAGGAGGAAAACGTTATTCGGGCTTTTGTATGCAACTGAGCTGTGGAAACAGATTTTGCTAAATCTGCCCATTAAGTGCCTCTAAGTGCTTTTAAAATATGTCCTAGAGCAGAATGGAGGGCACAATAAAGAGAAACTGGGAAATAAGGCTAACTTATTACATTTAAGTGTCTTGATAGTGGAAATGTCAGAAAAAATAGCAGGAGGGATGGGCAGATAGAACTTGGACGCTCCTTTTAAATCTTCTTTTTCTGAGCATTCCTAAGAGCTGAAAAGCTGGCCAAATTATGTCATTTTTGTGGAGTGAGAACTTATTTTTCCTATGTATCGGTATCAATATATAATTTTCCCTAGATGTGGTAGATACAAATTGTGTTAAAATACACCAGCCTCAGTGTTTAGTATGATTATCAGGCATTTCAGTCGTGCACTGCAATAGATAAATAAGATTTAATTTCTAATTTACATGACTTGAAAAACACTTTCCCCATAAAATCAAGATGTTTAATTACGTAAAGAAAAACAAATTGAATGGGAAGGAGAAAAGTGAAGAAAGAAATATTTGACCAACAATGTCAGTAATTTTACAAACGATCGGATGATGTTTAGATCATATGAATCTATTGATATTTAGAGATGCCAATGGCAAGTCATCCATTTTTAGATTTGAAACGGTTATAGCAAATCCTTTTGTGTCTGAAAGGTGGACTGCTAGAGCCCCCTAGCTGTCGGAAATAATTCTGTCTTCCTCCATGTAGGTAAAGAACTGCAAAGGCAGCAAGTCGTTCACCAAGAAACCTACTAGAAAGCAATGAAATAAAAGGGTACAGCATGATCCTCCGCTCTTGCTTTACCATTTGGGTTGGTAGTAATCCCAACAGTGCTCTTAGCATCATGGCATCTATCCTGGCCCGCCACGCCCCTGAACATCTTGGCAAGTCAGTTATAAGGACACTGTCACCACCCGTGTTTTGATTGATTTGATTGATTTGAAGTAGGTGGTCTCCTAAACCCAGAAGACCAGTGAGCATTACCTTAATAGGAGTTTCCAGTTCTATTTTCGGTAGAAAGTGGGTCTATCCTAGAGACCTGATACCCAGGCTTGGGGTCAATCAGGAGACACACACTCATGACCCATGGACAAATGTGGGGTTTTTTTAGTTCGCACAGAGTTTTTAAAATCTTCAAATAACTATGTGACTTTTATATATGGAGCAATTGCAGATGAAAATTTGTATTTTTAGCTTCTTTTAAAGAATCAAAAGACCCGGTAGCTCTGCGCCTGAGTATCTACAGAGCACCAAGGGCAAGAGTCAGTACTGACCTCTCGTATATAGCATGGACAAGTTCAGTTCACCACAGCGCCCACCATTTCTTCTCAGATAATATAAAGCCAGCATGACGGATGCCATTACATTACCTGCATGGAGCCTGTAGGCCTCTGAGTCTGGAACTCTCCTGCTAAACCCTGAGTAATTATACTCTTCCTCCTCCTGGTAATAATGATAATAATAAAGCAGCTTCTGGCAATTGAACACTTACTATGAACCTGGCGTGGTGGGAGGTCCTTCGTTTGTATTCTCTCAAATCTTCATACCAACCACTCCAGAAAATTATTATATTTTACAAACAAGGAATATGAAACTCATGTTCAAATAAAGTAATTCAGTCGGTATATAATGAAGACCACTCTGGGCCAGGTGTTGTAGTAAATGCCAGGGCTTCCGTGCTGAATAGGACAGTGACAGTTCCTGCCTTCAAGGAGCTTACGAGCCAATTCCAAGTGTGATGATAAAGTGAAGGGGTAGACGTTGGTGGAGGGATGCAGCAGAGGGACTGTGATGTGGTCTGGATCAGGTTCTCAAACTTGTATCAGAGTCACCTGGAGAGATTGCTGGTCCCTGGGGCATCCCTACCCCCACCTCTCAATTTTCTGATTTATGTAGGCCAGAGGGGAAGCCAGGAATCTGCCCCTACTTTTTTTTTTTTTAATTGTGGCATAGGATAGAAAACAAAATATTTACCATTTTAATACTTACCATTTTAAGTCCGCAGGTCAATGGCATTAATATATTCTTGTTGTCATGTAAGCAGCAACACCACCCATCTCCAGGACTGTTTCTACCTTCCCAGTCTGAAACTCCATAGAATAACTCCTCCTTCCCTTCTCTAGCAACACGATGTCTTCAAGGTTCATCCGTGTTGTACCATCTATCAGAATTCCCTTCCTTTCTGAGGCCAAATAGCATTCGAATCATTGTATCCATGGAATAGAGAGTATTTTGTTTACCTATTCATCTGTAGATGCACACTTGGATTGCTTTCATCTTTTGGCTAATGTGAATAACGCTGCTATGCACCTGGGTGTGTACATATCTGTTTGAGGAGGAATCTGCACTTGGACCAATACCCCAGGTGAATCTAATACAGGTGGGTCACGGGCCAGACTTTGATCAATGATGCTCTAGGAATCGGGGAAATCCTCCCTGAGGAATTAACATTCACACTGAGAGTCAAAGCACGAGTAAGACTGGATCAGGTGAAGGGGAGGTAGCAGCAGTCACGCTGTGAAGGGTGCACTCTCCGTTTACCTGAAATACTGAGCTCTCAGCTCTGAGAACTGATTAAAGTATGGACACATTAGTCATTTAATTTGCATGATATTTATCACGGTCTACTTTATATTGCAGGTTATTGTGTGTCTGAATGATTTTGCCTTACCAGATTGCAAGTTTCTTGAAGGTAGGAACTACTTTTTAAGCATATTTGATCATCGTTAGCACTGAGTAATTCACAGCACTGAATAACTCACACTATATTATGCTGCTTTAATAAAACAGAGATCCCCAAAAATTCAGTGAATGAACAAGTAGATGAACATGATTCACAGAATAGCAATTTTGGAAGAAACAAAAGTGCCTTACTGGATGCTTAAAATTGACACATTTATGTGGTGGAGAAGGTGGGCAGCAAAACAATTATGAAAACAAAACGCTGCAAATAAAATCTTCACTTTTTTTTTTTTTTTTTTAAAGAAAAGCAGTCTCTCAAGAAGCTTGTAGCTTATCCTTCAAAAAGTGCTTTTCTGGGACACCTAGGTGGCTCAGTGGGCTAGACCGCTGCCTTTGGCTCAGGTCATGATCCAGGGGTCCTGGGATGGAGTCCCGCATCGGGCTCCTTGCTCAGCAGGGAGCCTGCTTCTCTCTCTGCCTCTGCCTGCCTCTCTGCCTGCTTGTGTGTACTCGCTTGCTTGCTCTCTCTCTCTCTCTCTCTCTCTCTGGAAAAATAAATAAAAAATCTTAAAAAAAAAAGTGCTTTTCTCAGAAGTGGGAATACTGTAAAGACAAACCAGACCAAGCACCAGAGCAAGAGAAGTTGAGGACCCTGCGCTCCCGGAATAAAGGAACTGTTCAGGGTAAGTTACAGAATTTGAGAAAGCGAATCGACATATTCTGTTGTCTGTGCATTGAAGAATCCAAGGGCTCAGACCGAACCCCAGCAGAAGTTTTAACTTGAAGTTGTAAAGGCTCATGTCCCTCTGTTCCAGAAATAAAGAGATTAAATAAAGTAGTCCTAGGCAATAGAATCCTGCCTTTATTTATTTGTTTATTTACTTACTTACTTATTTATTTTTTTAGAATCCTGCCTTTAAACTGAGAAAATCTTGCAATTTGCCATGAAACGGATAGACCTGGAAGAATTATGCTAAGTCTAACAAGCCAGAGAGACAAATATGGCAGGATCTCACTTATATGTGGTGTCTACAAAAGGCAAATTCATAGAAGCAGGGAGTAGAACAGTGGTTCCCAGAAGCAGGAGGGTGGAAAAAGTGGAAGCTGTTGGTCAAAAGTATAAAGTTTTACTTATGCAGGATGAGAAAGTTCTGGGGATCTAAGGAGCAGCATGGTGACTATAGTTATTAATTCTGTACTGTGTCCTTGAAATTTGCTGAAAGGGTAGATCCTAAATGTTCTTAGCCCAGGCACACAAAGACATACATAGCAAGAAAATTATAGCTAGTAAGTAAATAAGTCGGGAAAACAAAGATTGAGCCTCACAATATTGTTTTAAGAGACTCTGAAACATCTTTGGAAAATCTTTTCTAGAAACTGTTGTTGGTCATTTTCGAGGGAAGAAATCCTTGCCGTCAGGGCTGCTTATGTTGAGACTCACCTACACCTGCTTGTCTGCCATCCACTATTTCTGAGAGTTAATCATGTCCCAGTTACTGCTTCACTGGTTTTAATGGGAGTTCAAGAAAAAAAAAAATCTTGAATCTGTTTATTTCTGCAGATTCTTGGCAACTGGCTTTCTGGGCATTTTCCTCTACTGCGGATGAGTCCCAGTTTTTTGACCCACATTTAACCAGAACACTTACTTTTGCATGTGACCTCAGATGAGGCCACATTCTTTGTACACGAGGGGAGACTGAATTAGCACACCTACCAGCGAAAGAATTTAAAAGTCAGTAGTGAAGGCTTGGAAAGACAGAGAGAAGAAATTTGCAAATTCCTGCAGGTTCTCTCCAAAAGCAAACATAAAAAGGTCATGCTGGCTGACATGGTGAAACTTAAACCATATTGTTTCCGGAGACTATGATTCTTCCACATTTTTAAATGCTGTCTTCTCCTGGGGATGACTTAGGGAGTCGGAGCAGGAGGGGTTCACAGTGTATGTCAGCAAGTCAAAATCAAGTGGGCAAGCTTCCTTTCTGCTTGTTCTGGGCTGCGTCTTACAGAACTGGGAATAAACCTGGAAATGCAACAACTCCCTCTACCATCTGACCCTGTCTCACATATCATTTCTGGTAACTTTGCTGGCTCTGCTAAAAAAGTAGATTAAAACAACAACAACAACAACAAAAGCCTTGGGAATTATTAACATAGGGAAATCACCACGGGAAGCTATTACTTAAACAGAAATTTCTACCTTCCAGGACACAATCTGAGGTACAACTTCAGTTTTTAGAACACCGGGATCTGGAGGAAACCCCCACTATGACAGGCATCCAGTCCCCATTAGTATTCCCTCAATAACCTGGTGCATTGGGGAAGCCCCAGCAATGTTTGTGGAGTGGAGTGGAATGAATGCAATGATACTGTGCAGATAATTGTATAGCATATAATTAGGAAGAGCTTTCTAATTCATAAAGTAAGTAGTGGCCCGTGTGAAGTGATTACCCGATACAACCATTGTTAATTACTCAGCCCTTTGGATTAATTCAACGTTACCAACAATCTGCTGCTTTTATTAGGTGGAACTATATGAAACTGCCAACACTTGGCCATTTTTGATCGCCCACGTGGAAGTTTAATACAGTTCAATAGAATATTCTAATTATCATAATTATAGTAGTAATGGGTTGAACGACACAAGATCTTTATTTATGTAGGTCAAACGCTGTTGACTACCAACAATTTCATGCAATTCAACAATAGTAATAATAAATTTGTCATTAAACAGCAGCTACTACCTACCACCTAATGAGTATCTATGATGTCCACAATTTTGCTAGATAGTTTATGTACATTATTTAATCTTACGAGATAGTGGGTTCTAATGTTATCACTCAAATTAAGTAATTAGTCCAGGAAATAGGAAGATCTTAAGCTGTTGGTCATACTCACCTCATGACATCAGCTCCCTGCTGGGTTTAGCAGCATGATTTCAAGGATAGAAGGGTTGAAGTTTAAGGTGACAACCTTTCAGGGAAACAATTTCAGTGCAACAGTAGCTTGGGGTCCAGGTTCCATCCAAGTGACTTTTGGAAGAACGAACCTGATTTCCATACATGGTTCCCAATTGGTCCTGAGGCGACAGCTATGCCCTGGGAAAGGTAGTGTGTACACTCATGGGAGACAAGTCACGCACATGACACACACAGGAGCTCTGTAGATTATGCACCGAGAGCAAGGGGAATATTAGACCTCATTGTACCTGGGATAGGATGGATTTATGCTGCTGTCCCTGCTGTCCTCCGCGTTACCCCAACAACAGAGCCGGAACTTGGGGAATGAAGTGAGTGAGGTCTCTGGCAAAATTTAGGGGGGCACCAAAAACTCGGGAAACATGACAAATCACAGTTTAAGACAATATTCTTAAAAAACCTAAATTAATACCAGAAGATCCTTGGTTAACAACATACAGAATTTTAAATAAAAGAAAGACCTATGTTACTGATTCTTCCTTTTGCCTCAGGCCCCCACAGGGCTCCATAAGGCATTGTTCGAAAGCATCCCCATTCGAACAATAAATTACATGGTTCTTTCATTTAGAGTACTTCATGAAATAATGGCTAATGCTTACCTAGCTATTCCCAGAGGGCCAAGGACTACTCTAGACTAATGATGAGACAAGTACTGTGATTACCCCCCATTCTCGGTCGAAGACACTGAGGCTTGGACAGGTCGGGGAGTTAGTTAACGGTCCCACAAGTAGGAAGGGGAGGGGAAGGGGGCGTGTTTGGGGTCCAGGAAGTCTGGTTCCATGGTCCAAACCAGTACACTACCGTCAGATCTTGAGAAAGAGCTTAACATTTGCCACTATTTTGAACATTACTATAAATAATGAAGAGGGAGCGGACAGTCTGGGAAAAACAGGAGGGAGGGAAACCAGCTTTACCTACTTCACAACTTGGCCTAAGCACAGCCCAGAATACAGCTGTTTGCCGGCTGTAATTTAACCTTGTGGAACCTCTGCTTCCTGTCGAACAGAAAGATCAGATCCACGGATCTCTGAGGTCTCTTTCATTCCAAGTAAGAGCCTGTCGTTCCCTGAATCCTCATTACGATCTAGCATGTCTCTGGCACTCGCCCGTCTTCCAAAGTACTTTTTTGCTTCTTAGAGGTTCAGTTTCCTCTGGGCTCTTCCCCGGCCTCCATCCGTGTGTTTCTCCTGGTGGTTCTCATTGATGTTCCCGGGCTTCCACGCTCCTCTCCCTGCGGCTGCCTCGCAGGTGTGGATCTTCGCTCCATCCTCTCTCCCAACCACATTTCCAGATGTCTGCCGGACTTCTCTCTCCTCAGTCTCAGGCCGGATACTTCAAGTCAGCGTGTCCGGAATGGAATTCATCACCTCCTACTGCCCTGCCCTTCCCAGGCTCCAGCCCTCCTTTCTGGCCGTGCCTCCCCAACTCTAGCGCTTGCTGACACCTGACAGTGGGACCTCCTCCACATCTCCTCTGTTGCTCCCCTCATTTTCAGTCCCGCTGCCCACACCCACTCAGCCCCTCACTGCCTTTCTCCTGGACAGCTCCAGTGCACCCTGACCCTCCCGTGCAAGAAGAACAGTGCTGGACAGACCTTCCCAGAGTCTAAGTAGGACCCCGGCTCTCCTATCCAACAGCAGTAACCTCCCTCTGCTGCAGAGAAGTCCAAATCATGGACTTTTCATCATGAAGACCTGTCCTGCCTTGGGTGCCTGAGTGGTTCAGTCGGTTAAGTGTCTGACATCAGCTCAGGTCATGATCTCAGGGTCCTGGGATGGAGCCCCGAGTTGGACTCCCTCCCTGCTCAGCTGGGAGTCTGTTTGTCCCTCTCCTTCTGCCCCTGGTCTCTGCTCGTGCTCTCTTTCTTTCTCAAATAAATAACTAAATCAATAAACCATCCTGACACAGTTTGGCCTCAATCTGCTTTTCTAGTCCTGCCTGTTCTAGATATTTTATACGCCACATATACTGAACAATGTTTCCTGAACACGCTATATATTTTCCTGCCTTTTGCTGATGTGCTTCCCTTTGCATAACGTTTTTCCCTCCGTCTCTCTTTACTCGCCCTTCAAGATTCAATTCAAATGCCCACCCCTTCCTTGTGAGTCTTCTCAGATTCCCCAAGGGCAGAGACAGTCTTCCCTTTCCTGTAGAATTTATCACTTCATATCTCTGCGGGCACTAATGTCCTCCAACATGATCTTATAGTCCTATGCATTGCTTTATGCCCCACTATGCTAGAGGCCTCTTAGCGGCCAGGGTCTTGTCTTTCATTTCTCCCACCACCGTCCCCGCCACCATGCCCATCACATCATCCCCCAGGAGGTGCTTGACAAAAATGCAAGCACTCGAGTGCTTGATGTAATTTTTTAAAAATTATCATGTCTGCAAAAGAAAGGAACTGACCTATACTTTTGAGTGAGCGAAAGGACAGAATCCAGATTTGCTCTCTCCCGGAGGGTAGCTGTCCTCTCGGACAAATGTTTCCCTCTGGCTGGCAGCAATCCCCCAGCGACAAGCTTGCCCGGCCAAAATCCCATATCCCTTCCAACACTTTCATAACATCTCATCCCTTGTGAGGAACCTGGAACCTTCTTCTATCTCAAGACGACTCCCAGATTCTTGGGTGGCAACTCTTTGACTTATACCTGAGTGTGCAGAACTCAAGTGTTCCTTGAAAGGTTCATGACTCAGCTGTTCCAAACCTCAAACCTCCCCTGTGCTGGGGCATAGAATGGGGAGGGGCAGAGAGAGGCCTTGAGATAGGCTGCTCTTATGATGACTAACGGAAAACACTGGTGACACTTAGAAATGACTCAAGATCACTTTTCACACTACATTTCTATTTGGCTAAGATCAAGCACAAGAAATGAGTAAAGAAGAGCGCAAACCAAAGGTCACTCATCCTTAATCTAACAGCTAAGGGACAACATTTTTTTAAAAAATGCATTTCCTGCTTGGGTTTGTCCTTGAACTAACAACTGATTATGGAATTTTAATTTAATATTACAGCATATGTTGTCTTTCTGAATTTAAGAGCCATGACTTGACTCCAAAATGTTTTCAAGTACTGCTGAAGAGTATTCTCACCAAAATAAGGTCATCAGTGGTAGTATTTATAATAAATTTACAATTTCTGAAAAAAATGGAATCAATATATACAATTAATATTGCAAATAAATGTCAAAATGATATACTTCCCACCATATAAATGAACCTTGTTTCACACATAAATGTGCTCTGTGGCAATGGTTCAAAATCCTTTTTCTTCAACAGTAAGCAGATTGAATGAAATAAAAAAATGATGTGCCAGGACTTAAAGGTACAAATGGTACAAATTTCAAATTATTGATTGCTGACTGTGCTTACAGACATCAAACAATACTTTTTCAGGCAGCTCTAATAGTCCACTTCAATGGAGACATGATCTATTACAGGAAAATTGAAAATGTGAGAACTCTGAGTGGTCAATGGTCATTTTAAATTATTAAGGTTTGGGGTTTTGTTTTGGTTTTAGTTTATAGAAAAAAAAACAATGCAAACTAAGACAAAGCTCATTAATGTCAAACCTTTCTTACCAAGCACCTTTATTATAGTTTGAAAAGTACCAAGATACTCAGAATATAAATTCACTCTATGTCAGAGGAAGTGCACATTTGGGCAGACTCCATAGTCACTGACATCCTTTAGTGGGAACCCTAGAAGGCCAAAGCGGTCACTCTTGAGGGACCCAGATGTATTTATGTAGGCAAGAAATGTTATTGGGAACTAATCTCGGATTAATAGGTGATGCATGGGCTCAAATAGAGTGTGATTCTGAACCCTCTTGCCCTACCCACTCCTATAAAATTGTCCTTTGGTAACGTTTTACCAATAGTAGCTGTCAAATATACCATAAAAATGAAGTCGGTGGTCCCGTATCATTGTTCTTGAAGGGCTTTGCCCATAGCCTGAAAATGAGAAGCAGATCTATATATTAGAAAAATCTATTGGTCACTCTTCCAGTTGCATATGAGAAAAACCAAACTCGAGCTAGCTTAGTCCAAAAAAGTCATTTATTGTTGCGTGTTATTGGTGAGTTCAAATAAGGTTGGATCAGGTGTTCAAATGAAGTCATCGGGAAGGTGTCTGTCTCTGTCTCTCAGCTGTGCTTCCTCTATAAAGGGTTTATTCCCGTACTTGCTGTAACCATGTGGAGACCTCTGACAGACAGGGCTGCTGAGAGTTGGTGTGGCCTGCAGGAATCCTTTTTTCAGGCATTCTGGAAAGGATAAACCAGTTAAAAATCTTTATACTGGTTTCGTATGGATCAGTACCTGGAGACACAGAGCACTCTTCTGGCTCTCTTACCCCATAATGTGTACTATCTTCTCCCCTCCGCACTCCCATCTGTCCCATCTCATTTGTCTAGTTCACGGACTTCCATGATGATTTCACAAGGTAAGAGGTTCCACCTGTCTCTGTCTTGCTCTGTTTTTGTTTCACATTCTCTCTTCTTCCCCTCCTCAACTCCCAACATCCCTCCCAATATGTACTTAATTTTGAAACAAGACACCAATTGGTTCTGCTAAGGTAACTACCCCAACCCACCAATCACTAGGCCCAGGGAATGGAGTGTTCTGATGAAGCCAGGACACGCCCATGAGAATAAACAGCAGATCATGATGGACAGTCCCACCAACTCCATGTGCATTGGGGGCAAGAGAAGCAGTCCCCCAAAGAAAGTGTTCTACTACATACAAGTAAGAAACAGACTCAACTATTGGAACTACTCAACTATTGGAACCACTGAAAGAATCAGGATTTGTTGTTTTATGTGATTTTTCTCTGATCTCAGTTTTCCAATTCAGTTGACACCCATAAAGCCAGTTGAAATAAGTCCCTCCTCACCCAAAGTGTGCTGCACAAACTTGTTCAGGTGTACCTAGACTTTAAAATGTAGACATGGTGGGTTGGCTGGGTGGCTCAGTCCACCTTCAGCTCTGGTCGTGATCCTGGTGTCGGGGATCAAGCCCCACATTGGGCTCCCCACTGAGCAGAGGGAGTCTACTTCTCCCCCAACCCTCCCCACCTCATGGTCTCTCTCTTGCTCATTCTCTCTTAAATAAATAACTAAAATCTTTAAATAAAATAAATGAAATTTATTTTATTTTAAAATTTTAATTTTTTATTTTTAAAAAATTTTGAATTTTTGAACTTTTAAAATAAAATAAAATATGGTGCCGAGCCATGGAGCAGTAAAGCTGACATTTACTGCAAAAAAAAAAATGGAGGCATTAACATGGGGAAAATTCTCTTCCCTTGGAATTTGGTTGAAGTGGTATATGGGCCATTTCTGGTGCAAACCTGATCAAATAAAGACGCACTATGCACCTCTTACATACCAAGCATTATGGGGGCATATTGGTGAATTTTTAAAAAATTCCCTGCCTTCAGAACATTCACAGTTTTCAGGGGAACACAGAAAAGCCAATAACCAACTATAACACAAAGTGATTAATGTTAGGGGAATGGTATAATGAAGTGTTAGAGGAGCAAAGGGGAAGAGGTGATTCATTTTTCTGGGGATGGAGGGAATGAGCGGTCATCAGGGAAGTGGGGAGAAAGGGATGTCGGTTGAGGTTTCCTGGGGGAGGTGACATCTGACCTGAGGAATGAGAGGGAGTGTGATAGCTTAGCAGGGGGAGCACAGCATTTAGGCAGAGGAAACAGTAACAGGAGGGGGAGGGAAATCAATCCGACATCTCTAATAGTTGCTGGCCAAGTTCCCACGGCTCTCGCAAGGGGGAGAAGAGAAGCAATTATTGAGCACACTGTCTCAATCTTTCCTTTTCTCCAGGCTGTGGAAATTTGGCCATTGCTGCATTTTTGTAAGAAAAAGAGCCCTGATTCCAGAGACCACACAATGGTAAGGGATGGAAGAATTATTTTTGCGATAGGATAGAGAAAAACCAGAGCACCTGAATTCAACGGGGGAAAACCAGACTTCCTAAGGAAGGAAAACAAAACCCATTCTTCTCTGTCTCTCTGTTCCCCCTCCTCTTCCTTCTCCTCTTTCTTTGGAGAGAAGGAGGTGGGTAGAGGAGAGTTTTACTTCAAAGAGCAAATCCATTAAGCGAAAACCATGTGTCCGCAGCATTTGATGCCTTGTGAGAGCTTAATAAATTGTTGTAGTAGGATGACGATAATTATTCAAATAATTTCTCAAGAATTTCCTAACACCAAAATTAAAATAAAGTGCGACTCCAGGAATTGATTTCCACACCCTCTCCTCCCTTATCCCATCTCCCCAAATGCCTGAGTAGCTTGTTAGCAGTCAACACATCCTTTGAAGATTAAATAGCATTAAATTTTTGCCTTGCAAGGGAAGAGATTATGAATTTATGTGAAAACAAGTCTTTGGGAGAAATGTATGCAGAAATCTAAACAAGGATGAGATTTGGGTTTAAAGTCCACAAAACATTCCACAAATGAGCAGAAACTGACCAAACAGACTTCAGTTCGAGGTTCAGCACCACCTTTTATTAACTGTGTAACTCTGGACTCATGTCTTAATCTCAATAGACCCAGTTTTAAAGTGGGAATAATGGGGGCTCCTGGGTGGCTCAGTCGTTAAGCGTCTGCCCTCAGCTCAGGTCATGATCCCAGGGTCCGGGGATGGAGCCCCGCATCTGGCCCTCTGCTCAGCAGGGACCCTGCTTCCCCCCCCCCCCCCCGCACCTCTGCCTGCCTCTCTGCCTACTTGTGATCTCTGTCTGTCAAATTAAAAAAAAAAAAAAAATCTTTAAGTGGGAATAAAGGCAGTATCTATAATATAGAGGTATTTTGAGCCTGCAAAGGGATATTTCGTCCAAAATGCTTTACGCAGTGCTTGGCACATAGGGTTATCTTGAAATCAACAGAGCAATGAATTACAAACAATTGCCTTCACAGTCGATCTTAACCACAGAAGTAGATATTATATCAAGATTCTAATCTGTTTGTTCCTTCATTGAAGTGTTATATTAACATGATTTGCAGACTGTCCTTAAGACATTATTCTGTGTTGGATATCCCCAGAGGACTTAGGGATGATCTTCAGTGCTCCTTACCCTTCCTGAAAACCTTTCTGCTTGAGAAAATCATTGAATGCTCTTCGCTGAAAATCTTGCTCATTTGGCACCACATGAGTTTCATGGAGGAGAAGGGGGAGATCTTAAATGACAGTCACACTGAGCTCCAAAGGCCACGACACAGAGCCCCTGTCCCAGGACAAGAACATCTTCCTAAAAATACATCCTCTGAAAATACATCTCAGAAGCACGCCATTCCATTAAGTCTTGCAATTTGCTCATGTTTAGCCTTCAAGCTTGAGTAACATATTCTTTTCATAAAACAGAAGGCAGCATACATAAGCTTCAAAATGAGGTGCAGAGTGGGTAAGAGACAAGTTGTCTACAGCTCAAATGTGGGTAGGAACATTCTCTTTATTTTACACACAAGAAGTAGGAACATAATTCAGTGCGGCATGTCTTTAACCAAAAATATAAATATAAATAAATAAATAAATAAAATAATATATTTGCTTGTTGGACTCCTGACTTGGAACTCGTCTCTTACAAAGGAGCTAAAATATAAATTTGTGTGAAAACAGAAGTCATGGTAAAATTTTCACTCACCTGCGTTGTAAATTAGACCTTTATATTCTTCACTTGCATGTTAACTGGTTCAAACGTTATAATTCATCTTATTTAATATACAAGGACTAAAGTATGACTGATTACAGATACCAGATTGAAAATAAACAGGTGGAAAAAAGTGCTCAGGGCTATCCACTTTGTGGACAGACTTTCCCCTGACTTTGTTCACAAACCTGCCATTTAAATTCATTTTTAGCTGGATAGGTACACCAAAGGGATGTGTCGACTGTTTGTGATTTATTGAAACATCTGAACAGTTGCAAGATATAGCTCCTTCTGGTCATCTATCATTCCAAATGATGATTAAGTACAAAGGAAGATACAATTTAGAAAAAGAGCTACATGAAGTTGGGATAACAGGAATGAGCCACACCGTGGCTGTATTCATAATAAAATCTGAGAAAAAAAGATTTAATAGGAAAATCACAATAGATACGTTCGATTTTGCAAAAGCTAATAAACATGACTGTGGAATGGGTAAAAACCATGATGCCTACTCGTAATTGAATATTGGTTTCTTGGGTCAATTTTTCAAGTGACATTATAATGGTCATTGGTTATGCGTGTAAAGACTTTTCACCTTTCTTTGTTAAGTGTGAGGTTGAGAGAATTTTTTTAAGGAGAAAGCAGCTCAGTTCAGAAAAAGTCAACCAAAAGTGGGAGCTTTAGAGTCTAGAACCAATTCCTTTTCTTTTTTTTTTAAAGATTTTATTTATGTATTTGAGAGAGAGATAAAGAATGAGTGGGGGAGGGGTCTAGGAAGAGGAAGAGACTCTCCCCGCTAAGCTCCGTACTCTAGGCCTGGCTCAATCCCATAACCCTGAGATCATGAACTGAGCGAAAGGCAGACATGTAACCGACTAAGCAACCCACATGTCCCCGTTATTAGTATCTTAAGATCAATTAATTTAAAGAGAATTACAGTTCTTAATTCTGCTACAGTGCTTACATGTAGTCTTGTCTGGGAGCAGGGTGACATAGGCATTATTTCCAAAGGAAACTGTTGTCCTCAAAGTGAGCTAGTACTGTGCTATTTGTTTTATAATTCTATTTTTATTCTATTCTCAGGCTGAGGAGACCTAAGGACATATTGGTCACACTTAGAAGTCTATGGGAATTAATGTGCATGCGTGAACCCACATCCGCATTTGTAAAAATGAGCATGTGTGTATGTGTGTTTGTGCATGTGTATTATTAGCCTAATAGCTAATCCTGGAATTCTGGGACCAAGTGGCTTAAATTTGGATCCTACTTACTTGTTTATAAATTTGACAAGTAACTAAATCTCATTCTTGCTGTGTCCCAGTTTCCTTACCGGGAAAAGGGGAAAAATATGGGTATGTTCATACAGAATAAATGAGTTTATACCCTAAGTACTGAGAATGGTGTCTCTACATGTCATTAGTCCCTAATAAATGTTCATTATTTTTACTGTCAGGAGGACCTATATTTCAAGCAAAATTATCAGTGGTGATTTACTTTGTTCGAAACACACTCATGTTCTGTCTGCCTGGTGATCAATAATTTATCAGAATGTTAGCATAGACCAGGATCTCAACTTTTGGAAATCCTTGGGAAAAGAAAGCTGAGTGGCCTGTGGACAAGGTCTGGTAGCTACCTAAACAGAAATCATAATAGGCTTAACCATAAATTGTATTTTGTAGAACATCTTTGACCCTACCATGGTGCAGTATGCTTCATGAGGAAAGGGTCATGGACAAATATGTTTGGGAACATGGTGTTCAACTCTACAAATCAGGTTTCTCCATCGCAGATTGCAGGATATCTCAGAACCTTTAATAAACTAATGTGCATTCTGGGTCTCCGGGGACTACAAAATGTAATTCTCAACCTCTTTTTCTACAGAATCACTGCTTTTGCTTTTTTTAAGGAAAGCCTTATAAAATCACAAGGAATGTTAGGAATTCCTTAAAACACAGCTTGGGAAATGCTTCTTTAAGTAATTTTTCTCAAATTCAGATATTTTAGGCTGGTAAAAGACCCCAAGTACTCAACAAAATGCTCTATCAATGAGGGCAAGTGTTCCATGGATTCTCCCACTGGAAGGTCTTGGGGTTGTCGTTGTTGATAATGAGTTAATAATGGCTTGTCAGTGATTTAAAAAGAACATCTCCCAAGCCCTAGAGATTGCTGAACACTAGGAACCACGGGCTCTAGGCTTAAGTGTGATCTTTTGGGAATCCATTTGTACAATTTGGCGATGATGAGAATTTCTTTTTTATGGGTTAAAACAAAATTGTTAACTGCAGAGCAGAAGTTGGGTCAGACAGATATACTGCTCTCAAGAATGTGCTGATGATGATTTGTATTTTATGGTAGCTGCAGAGTTTGAGCTCCTCGTTAATGAGATCAAGCACCATTACATATATTACTGGCATCCTCTGAAACTGCAGATCTATTTTGAAATATCTTTCTGCTACATTTGTTCAAAGCATTGTCTTCCTGTTAAAAGAATTCACCTGCACGTTAAATTTCCTCTATAATATACTACTGATAGCTTAAAGAAATATTTCTATGTATCTCCCTGTCTGAATTTGGAAGCTATGTATTTTCTTTGAGTTCCATTTCTTCTGAAAACTAGTTGTTGACAAATACAACTGTCACAATGATTGTAGGACTGAATTACCCTGTTGATTTCCTAATTCGTTGCTTGAATTGTAATGACTCAAAATAAAAGCAGTCTCTCTAAAATATTTTGTCATCTTACATGGTTTGAAAGATAAATGGCCTTAAGCAAAATAGTTGCTGAAATTCTTTTGGGAGGATGAAGTGTTCGCATCAAGGCTTTATCTAAGAGAATGTAGGTGGCAAGGATTACTCTTTGGGGAATAGGTTTTCTAATCCAAGGAGGGGAATTCTGTAGAGTCAAGTCTAAAGTAAAGAAAGGAAGGTAAAAGGAGATGGATTTCCAAGTCAAAAGGAGAGCTGGAATGTGTATTAAAAAGAGTACAGGGTTTAGGTCTCGATCTGAAGCCTTGGGTAAATCAGGTAGCTGTCCAGTGTCAATTTCTCTGCTTATGAGATGAAAGGGAAGGACATCAGTAATCTGGAAGATACAACACTTTTCTTAAGAAAGTTGGTATGGAAGGAGAGGTACACAAGGAAAAATACGAAGTTTAGCAACTTACTATAGAATTCTTTCCATGTGTTAAGCATGGGGGAAAGTCATGCTGTTGGGCCTCGTGACTCTGTATTCTTTGGTTACCATTTCACATGCAGATTAACAATGGCTTTGCTTTGGGGACCACAGCGTTTCTAAACTCCATTCAGTTTTCTGCCTAGAATTTTCTATGTTGCTGTTGTATGCCTAGAATGTTTTATCTCCCCACCACCCACTTCTCATTTGAAAGGCTTTCACTTACTATGCCTATAAGCTATGATATTAAGGTTCAATGCCAGCAAAGTTTCAGGGAAAAGAGTGAGAAAATTATTTAAAAGGACTACTTTTTGATAATGGCAGTGTTTTGACAGTTTTTGACAGGCAATTTGGAATAATGCAACCTCCTGGATTACAGCCAACCTCTGAAATGGGCTGTAATTTAGAATGATGGCAGCTTCTATAACCTCTATGTTGGAGAGTCACTGGAATTAAAAAAAAAAAAAAATCTCCAAATAGTTTAGGTTCATATTTGAAAATCTGGCTTAAATGTTCTGACATTGAGCCATTTTATTTAATGAAAAGATTTTCTTATCTTATGCAGAGCTCCAAATACTGATCTGAAAGCTGGGGAAAGATTTCTCTGCCTTTTGCCTTTTTGTGGGCGGTAAACGTCTTCTTCTCAGGTTCCACTCTCAACCAGATCGTGAGCATTCTAATGAGCTGGTTGTGGGCACGTCTGCCCCTTTTCCCCACTGCATGAAATCAGATCCACGAAGGCATGGGTAATTGTATGATGCCGTCATCCTGTAGTGAAGGAAGTCCTGGGCTGTTACAGCTTCCAGCTTCTGCCTTTAACAAAAAATGTGTTGTCTCAGGTTCTAAGTCTGGTCCTCCAGGCCCCTTTGAAAAATAGTTTCTGTTACTTCCTTAATGCTGAGAGTTAAATGCTTTTTAAAGAGTTGTATAAGTTAAATATGAGCTGGGTGTGCAGTGTCGGATTTGTAACAGAGCCGCAATTCTCCAAACATACCAATATATTCCAAAATTGCCAGTTGCAGGCCATAAAATATTTACATTATGGAGTAAATAATGTATGTTTAGTAAGAAATGATGAAATATTTACAGTTTTTCTAAAGATACTATATGGTTAGGTTTTTTTTTCCTCTACCACAGCCATTTTTCTTAAAGCAGGCAAAATGGGCAACTTTCGGAGCTCTGAGAACAACAGAGGAGCATCTAGGAAGGGAGAGAATGTTCTGAGGCGCTAAGTAGAAAAGTTTCCACAAGGAGAAGGAACAACAGCTGACCCCAGATATCAAGATACATATTTCATATGCTTAAAGGTCTAGGGAGGCATTAGCAAACAATTTTGGTATTTTTACCATGAAACTGAAGGGTTCCTGGGCCCCATTCACGTGACACAGTTTTTTGCCAGAGTCATTGTGTGGGAGTATTCTGAACCTCAGAGGATGGTATGACCTTCCAAGCTTCCAAACAAACACATTTTTTAAAACCTCTCCCATACGCTCATTGACCCTGAACATGATCTAGAAAACCCAATCACAGTGTCATAAATCCTCACCGCATGTGTTTCAAAAAAAGCCTGAAGAAGCCCTTAACGGAAGTTTTCAACAGAAAACAGAGAGAGTCTCACAAAGAGATTTTCAGCCCTCGACCCACCCTGAGCCATTCCGATAGGATCACCCTCCTGCAGGACCTGGCAATCTTTATTTTTGAAAAGCTTCCCAGGTAATTCTGATGATCATCTGGGTTTGGGAACTGCAGTAGAAAGAATATTGATCCCCAAAAATATCCACATTCTCTTCCCTCCTGGGACCTGTGGGTGTTACCTTATGTGGCAAAAAGGGGGTTATGGATGTAGTTAAATTAAGATTCTTGGGATGGGGTTGTCTCAGGTTATCTGAGGGGCTATAAATGTAATCACAAGTCTCCTTTTCAGAGCGAGTCAGAAGGAGATTTGACAACAGAAAAAGGCAAAGTGAGGATGGAAGTAAGATGCTAGGCTGCTGGCTTTGAAGATGGAGGGAGGGGCAAGGAGCCAAGGAAAGTAGGTGGGCCCTGGAAGTGAGAAAAAGCAGGAACAGATCCTCTCCTAGAACCTCCAGAAGGAACCAGCCCCACTGACATCTCTTTCCTTTTTTAAAATTTGTATTTATTTATTAAAGATTTTATTTATTTATTTGAGAGAGAGAGAGAGAGAGAGAAAACAAGCACAGGCGAGAGAGCATAAGCAGGGGAATGAGGCAGCAGGAGAAGCAGACTTCCCGCTGAGCAGGGAGCCCAACGTGAGGCTCGATCCCAGGACCCCAGAATCATGACCTGAGCCCAAGGTAGATGCTTAACTGACTGAGCCACCCAGGTGCCCTGGCTGACATCTTCTTAGCTCAGTGTAAGAGATTTTGGACATCTGACCTTCAGAATTGTAAAATAATAAATTTGTATTGTTTTAAGCCATCATTTTCCCTGAAGCAGTAGGAAACTAGTTCACGAACCATTGCCCTAAGCCACCTCAGTTTTAGGACTCCTCTGATGCCAGACCCTCAAGGCCTTGGGGTTTAACCTGTTCCCCAGCACAAGTGCAGCCTTGCCTCCAGAAACCACTGCCTGCTGGTCCTCTTCCCATCCATGGTGGGCACTTCCCTCCCAGCCAAATGCCCTTGAGGATGCCATAGGTGCCCAAAAGAGAAAAGGCATCAGTGTGGGACCGTGGCCAATAACTGCATCCCTCAAGTTTGGACATCAAGCCACAAGAATTCATCATAGCCTGCCTGCGTACTCAGCGTTCTGCAGCTCCTCTGGGCAATTCAGAGAACCCGGAGAGGTCACTCCTTATTCTCGAGCTGAGTCCACACACTGCAGAGTGACTGTGGGCACTTAGGTTGCATTTTCCAGGAATGCCAACACTGAGGCTCCCTTGGCCACAGAGGATATGGTCTCATTTTGGGAGAAGAGAAATGCATCACTGCCGTTTAGGGGAAGAAGATGATATCAAGGTATGGGCTTCCCAGTTATATGAACTCTGATTAGAAGACCTGGAAATCCAATCATTTTTCCATAAGTTTAGGCTCTCCATTAGCTGAGGGACCCATTAACAAATTGTCTTGCAGCCCTTAAAATGTAGCTCTATTTTCCAAGGAGGGGCGGGGGGGAAGCTCGGTATTGTATCAGTATTTGCTCCTATCAGAACTCCTCGCAGTGAAAGGGGCGGGCGGGGGTGGGGGTGGGGTGGAGATGGCAGCTGCAGAGAGCTGGGATAGCATCTTGTTTCTATGACAACAGTGTCTGCTCTGCTCCCGAGCTCCATCTGGTATTTTCAGGCTTAACAGCCAGGTAGCATCTAAATGCCTCGTGGAAAAAAAAAAAAAAAAAGTATCGATAGAGATTCTTCAGATCAGGCACAAATAAATACAGCAACACCCTGTCCTTTCTGAGAATAACAGTGAATTAGTTCACCAGCAACAGGGCATCACAAAGACAAACCACTTGGTCCATGGAACATGCTCGCCTCTATATTATGGACTAAGCAAGCACAACGCGCACATAAAATAAAGTGCTATTGGGGCAGATGGGGACTTTTTCCTAAAGGCAATCTAATGAGGCTCGCACGGGATGATTCTCTCCTTAGTCTCGTGCTCTCTTCCCATCCCGCTCCGTGGAGCTCTGTGTGCTTTAGGTAATCTGGATGCAGCAGCTCTTACCTACCTCACTGACCTTCCTTTCAGATTTTATCCTTGTTGATTACTGTTCCCTGGCAGCTCTGCAGAATTTATGAGAAGCTGAATTTCAGTCCTCCTCCATGGGCACTCGTTCACAGAAAAGCATGCTTTTAAAACAGCACAACACGACACAGCCGATTTTTACCTTCCCCTACCCTCATATTGAACATAATTGAGTGAAAGCACCTCCTTTTCCTTCCTTTATGGTACAATCATTAAAAACAACATTTTTACCAAGTCATAATTTATCTGAAATATGATGCAATACGGCTCCATACCTAGGTTGTCATGCAATACCTGAGATACACTTGTAATAAAAAATCACTCATTGTTTATCAGACGTTCAAATTTAACTGGGCATGCTGTGTCTTTATTTGCTGAATCTGGCAGTCCTGTTTATAGGCAAGAATACGGGCCTTTGCAACTCACCTGATCGCTTAAGCTTTGATACATTATATCACAATGTGAGCACATTAAACTGAGTATTGGTTTCCAGCATTTCCTGGTTATTACAACAAACATTTAAATGTTCGTTGTTTACACCAGAAAGTTTATTTACACGAAAGTTTTGCATACATTCATTTTTCTCCTTTATTTACTCAATGCAGATTTCCTGGGCACCTGCTACTAGCTTGGCACCACTCTGGGAGCTGGGAATCCACAATGCACAAAACAAACTGGTGCTTCCTCGTGAAGCCAACATTCTCTTGTGGCTCCTGGTTTTTGTTTCAGGACTTTTACTCCCATTGCATACAAGGCACTCTGATATACAAAGGCCCATCACATAGGGGTCCGTCCCCCAAAGCAGATAAACTATACTAGATTCGTTGTCCCTTACTCATCTCCAAATTTCCCCCAGCCTCATCAAGTCAATCCCAAGTCTTTCCATGAACATTTAGTTACAGAAGAAATTTAAACTGTCATTTTTCACTTCCTTTGCCCCTCAGTATCCCAGATTGGGAGACAGGTGGTCCTGGAAGGGGGGGACATTTCCTTATCTCTTTCTAAAGTCCTCTCTTGTCTTCCCTGAGATCCATCCACTTGAAGGTCCCTGCTCTGTCCTCTCTCCTCTGCCCTCACAGGAGAGTCAGACAAATGAGTGGCCCGTAACTCCTTCTGTCCTCTACACTCCTTTCTGTGTTGCCCCAACTCTTTTCTTTTCAACGATTTCATCCATTTGATACTGGTCACTACTAAACCAGACAGGATAATTAAAGTTGTGCCATATTCCAGAAAGTTTTTGAGATATGGACCTATTGTAAATTTTTTTCTAGATGAGTCAGATTCTTTCCCTTATATCTCACATTTTGCGACACACTCCGTTTTATTTTATGAGAAGTCTAGGTAGGATATTATATACACTCAGGTATGATATTTAAAATGTATAACCACCATGGTAGACAAAATAAGGACCCCTAAAGACATTTCCATCCTAATCCCTGAAACCTATGAAATCCCTGAATCCCTGAAACCTATCCCTGAAAACAATGTCACTTTATATGGCAAAAGGGACTTTCAAGTTGTGATCAAGTTAAGGATCTTGAGGTGGTGAGAGCATCTTGACTTATCCTGATAGGATTACAAACATCCTTATAACAGAGTGGAAGGAATGTCAGAGGAGAGAGATTTTATGGGGCTACCATGCTGACTTGAAGATGGAGGAAGGGGCAGGAGCCCAGGGACGCAGGGAACCTCTATAAGCCAGAACAGGCAAGGAAGAAAATTAGCCTCTTGTGCTTCCAGAAGGACAGTGGATCCTTTGATTTTTGCCTAGGAAAACCCATATTGGACTTGTAACCTCCAGAGCTATAAGATAACACATTTGTGTTGTTTTAAGTCACCGAAGTTGTGGTGATTTGTTATAGCCTCAAGAAGACAATATACAGATAGGCTCAGACACTGAGAAATCAGAACTGACTCTGAGCAGGCTCCTCGAGGCGCTTTGCTGAGTGCTACCTCTTAGTTGCCAGGTTGTGGGAGCTCTGGATGGTCATAGAGTTGGGAGCCCCCAGTGGTGGAAGTTGGAGGTGGAGGTCTGGGGTGGTAGTTATTGACCAAACCCTGCGGGAGTATTTAAGTATTTTTATTGCCACAGTGGGTATACGTGTGGATTTCTGCTTGCACAAACTTATGCACAACTAAATCTGATGGATATAGGGTGGATTCTGGCATGACTCTTGAATTTTTCTTCCCTAAGTCCCTGATTTTAACTTTTAATCAAAGTGGACAAAACAATGATTCTAATATAATTCTATACTCATTTCTATCTGTCCTATACTGGAATTTTCCAGGGTGCGGACTGGGATGACTGCTTCTTGCTCAAGAGCTGTTAAAGATGAAATTCTTACTTGTTTGTTTGATTGTTTTTCCAACTTACTATCTGAACTTTCCATCTCTAAATATTAAGAGGATTTTTTCCCCTTTTCAACTCTCCTATTGTCTCCTTTCTTTAATCCTGCCTCTCCTCTCCACAGTGAAAACAAGTGAAATAAGGGGAAAAGAGAGTCAGTGACTTGCTCAAAGTCTCCTAGCTAGTTATCAGCCACCCTGAGCATTGGACCTGGGTCAACACCCCATCCAGGGGTATGATGTCACACCTCCACAAGGGAACAATGCTTAGGGGTCACCCTTTTATTCTTAAAATGCGTTCAGTCTCCTACAGATTCCTCTTTGGCCTTCCACTGCATTCTGAATACAATCTGGACTGCTTCCATTGCTTTCAGGGCCCTGCACGATGCAGCCCTGCCCTCTTCACCATCCTGGTCGGTGCAATGACCCCACTGGTCCTCTCCATTCTCAGACACCAGCTCTGTCCTGGCATAAGGGCTTCGTGAGAGCACAGATGTGTTGCCCACACCTTCGGCAGCGGGTGCTTGCCCCACACAGTTACATTTCACACTTACACTTGCTCTGTGTGCCTTGAGTTAATGAATGTGCATACTTTGCTGCCTGTTGGCTTGTAGGCTCCATGCGTGCAGAGAGCTCATTCATCTTGTTCACTGTTGCAGCAGAGCCTGGGACCCAGTAGTTCTTCAATGAACACTTTATGGAAGATGTCTGTGGTCATTCCTCACGGCCTCCCCCTAAAGTCATCTTCCCACTCCCAAAGCACAGAATTCCTAGTCTATCTTGCAAACCACTGACACGGGCTGCCAACCAGATGCAGGGGGCCAAATAAAAGGAAACACAAGGTGTCTGGTCATTTATGTAAAATATCATAGCTGGCACTTAAAGGAAGTAGAAACTAGCTTTCTGACCTCTGCAGTAATCAGCTTACACCGTGAAGCAGGAGATTTGAATCCCCTTATCTACTTCTAGATGAGAATATTATGTCTCATTTACAGTTACAGCCTTCTGGACTGAAATATCATATTTTATGAGTAATAGCATCTGTAAGTAAGATAAAAGACATCTCAAAAGAAAATGAAAGCATTTAAAATACAACAATTACCGAAATAAAATCATCTTTAGGACATTCTTCTGACAAGTTCTCTTAGGGTTTATTAATTTCTTCTAAGAATATCACCATGAATCTTTTTTATGAGTGTTTGGATCCTGTGTGCACAATCTTTGCATTTATTCACTTGAGGCTAAGGCACAATAGAGTTCAGGATCTCAGCCTTTTCCTGCTTTCCTCCGCATTAACATCTTGAAAAAGGAAATTGTAAAGGTATAGTATCAAACAGTTTAAGAAACCTATTGATGTATGCGTTTCATAAGTAGAATAATGAGATCTAGCAGGAACAGAATTACAAGACCAACAAATTTCAAATGATGATGTATATACGACTTCAGTAATTCTAATATTTGCAATATTTCCTTATTTGTTTTCAGATATTTAAACTCCTTTCACTCTGTATGCATTCCCTTCAATTCTATTCCACAATTACCTACTATTACCTATGAAATAATCAGCTTATTCTGTTTAAAATGTTTCTTACTGAGCTCTTTTATTTCAACGCTAATTAATTGTTTCCTTTAACCATCTTACAGAGTTTCCATATTCTATTATCAACACACCTGCAATGTCAAATAAAAGATAAGTTTTATGAGCCATGTAAACTATGATAAAACATTTTGAACTGTCTATGGCATCATGAAGGGTAAATAATGACAGTGTCTGGCTTTTATAAGGTAATACTATTGTATTAGGGCCGCTAAGTCATTCCAACATTGGAAACATAAAGTAATTTTATCCTGACAAATGAGCAATTTAGCAAATTGTTTTAAGAAGAAAAAGGATTTATATAGTTCGCCATATATGTATATATATATAGACATTACATTTTTTTCAAACTTTCTAAAGATTCACTGTGAATAATTCATTGAAAGTAATAGAAATATTAAAATTTATCCCAAATTTCCAAATAGTCACTATGACTAATTTCCTGAACTTAATAGAAATCTTCATAGAAATTATAATAAGAGAATATGTTAATTGTTGACCTAAATTTGAATGTATTCAAAGAGTCATTTATTTGCTGAGTAACCATGTACTTATTAGGTAGGCAAAGACTATGTTAATGATGAAAACAAATAACTGGTAAGATAAAAAACACACCTGGAATTTCTCTTTTAATTCTTTCTGTGTAATCCCAGACTACTTAAATTTATTGTCATGGAAACTACAACTTGATCCAACCAGATTTCAAGGCCCTCATTTATTCATCTTTATAATTGAAAATTCTTACTTCCCTTCCATATAGTGTCCACCAATAAATATTTATTAAAACAAATGAATTATACAAGGTGAAGAAGAGTGGTTTCCAGGTTCTGTTTTGTTTCTGTTTTCCAGAGCTGACAGGCTGATCTCCTGGATAGGGACCCCTGGGGCAGTCTTCCCGGACCCTTGCTTGGACCTTTTCTTGGCTCCTGACCCTGACAGTGTGAAAAGCCAAGTCCACCAGCATCACTACAGCTTTTTATTTCCAAAGAGTTTGCTGTTTCATGACTCCTAATGCGTTGTTGGAATTTCTTCATACAATATATTTCACAAGCAAAACAAGTTTGTTTTTCTCAATCAATAATTAAGAATTGACAGTTTGCTTTCATTTCTATTACAGAAGTGTAAGATGAAAAATTAAATTGATAGCTTTAAATATTTATATATATATGACTTTATCAAATATGTGTGTGTATTTTTGTATATATCCATAAGGATCTATGCATGTGTGTTTTCCCTATATACACCTATAGCTAGCTAGCTAGCTAGCAAGCTCCTAATCTCCTTAATGGAGAAGGGCTCCTACAGTAGGTGAATTGCCCCAGGCCTGCTCTGAACTTTAGCTGTTACACCCTTGCTTCAAACTCTTACTAGAAAGTTCAATATAGAAAAAAGATAAAAGAGGACTTCTTTTTTTTTTTTTTTAAAGAGGACTTCTTTTAACTAAAATACTTGAAAGCCACTGGTGAACAAAACAGATCTTTCATTGGAGCAGAAGGAATTAGGAAGGAGTTCCAGACCTAGCTCTGACATTAATTGCCTCTGCCATGTTGAGGAAATCCATCAACCTCCAAGGCCTCAGTGCTAACATCTATAAAATGAAAGTATTGTGCAAGATGTTTTTAAAGTCCAAGACAAACACTAAACATTAAACTACTTTAAACACGAAATACTTCGGTTGTAATAGAAATAAATCAGTCACTTAAGTTTAAAAAAAAAACAAACCATAACTCTTTCTTCCAACTTAACTTTTAAGGTCTGCTATATGCATCGAATTGGGTCCCCACCCCCCACCCCCCCAAAATACATTAGAGTCCTAAATCTCTGGTAGCTCAGAATGTGAGTTTATTTGGAAACAGGGTTATCACAGGTGTAATTATTTAAGATGAGGTCATACTGGTGTATGGTAGGTCTTTTATCCAATATGACTGGTGTCCTTATAAGAGGAAAGAGACAAAGAGACAGAGACAGACTTGGAGAACGTCAACGGATAATGGAGGTAGAGATTGAAGTGTTGCATCTAAAAACCGAAGAACACCAAAAATGACCCTCAGGGATCATCAGCTATGAAGAGGCAAAGGCCTGAATATCCTTAGAGAGCCCAGAAGGAACGAACCCTGCCAACATCTTGATTTCAGACATTTGGCCTCCAGAAATGTGAGAGAATAAATTTCTGTTGTTCTAAATCACTGAGTTGTGGTATTTTTGTTATAGCAGCTCTAGGAAACAAATATAAATATTAGGAATTGAATATGATACTTTGTATACAAATTTCATTTTTAGTTTTACATGTTAGATATATAGTGACTTAAATAAGCATTTACAAAGCATGATCCATTCTCAATTATTTTTCTTTCAATAACATTTGATTTTAATTGGTTATATATGGATTGCATTATTAGCCCGAATTCCGCTGTCAAAAAATATCTTCCAAAAAGATATTAACTTGTTGGTGATAAGTGTATTTTTGGGAAATATATCTGCTTTGAAATGAAACACAGCTGCTGAAACAGTCTTATTTTCTCCAGCCTCTAGTTTTTGGAAGCAGGAAATGAAGTAGTTAAGGATCTGCCTTAAGATTTTATCAGGGTTTAAATCCTGATTCTGCTACCATATGTGACCATGGACAAGTTACTCAATTCTCTCTGCCTCACTTCTCCAACTGTAATATGGAAAAAAATAAAAGCCTTGAACTTATAAATTTACTGGGTTGCTTAAGAGAATTAGGATGTGTCAAGGTCTCAGACAAGAGTTGGCATGTAGTAAGTTATTAATACACGTTAGCTGTTATTTTCTTCCTTTCTAGTGCTTCAAACCTCTGCCACAGATGGGCCACGTGGAGCAAATTTGACAGACCCCTCACCTGTGGAAAATATGAAAAGTGTTAAAGACCATCTGAATGTTGGCTTCATCTAACTGTCTTTCCCCACTCCCTTACTAGCTATCTACTGAAGTCACACCCTCCTTGAAAAGGTAGCTCATGTTTTATCCCCCAGTGATAAGTCTCCTGCCATCACGTACTTCAGATTTATTTTTTCTCCCTCTGCCATATTCCCCTAGCACAAGGGGGAAGCTCTTGTATACAGTCTGCTTAGGAGTTATTTGTGCATGCTATGTCCCATTTGATAGACAATGACCTCCAGGAGGACAGGGCTTGCACCTTTCAATTTTGTATCATCTGTAGTACCTAGCAGAGATTTTTTTTTTTATACTTAGTAGATACTCAATAAATGGTTGTTAAACTTGGTTGAACTTACATTTTGTTTTTCTTTTTGGCAGATGCCCTAAGAAAAACATTAAAAAAATGAATTACTTTTCTTCTTTTCATTGCAATATATATGCCCTGGGCTAGCAGGTATTTGCAAGCCTGGCTTAGAACCTAGGGAAGTCATCAATCTAAAAATGGGGAGGAAATACATTTTAAATCACAAGAGCAATATAGCCTTATGTAAGGCCTTCTAGCAAAGCAATTATCAATGACTCAATAACCCAGGTGCTAGAGTTATTATGAACAAAAGTCTGAGGTTGAGAGACAATGAGTGATCTTAACTTTTATATGCCATAGGTATGCAATTCAATGAAACATGTACAGATGGAAAGTTGAGATCTGAGAATCATATGTGGGTATCATAATGCAAATAATTGGCTTTCTTTCTGAAGAACATCTGTTGAAACATCTGAAAGCAGTTGTTTATACTGATGCCAAAATGCTGAAAAATATAATAATTCTCCAATGAGGTTAGAAATATCCGGGGGAAGAAAAATAGTTCTTATGTAGTTTTGTTTTTATTAAATCCTGTTGTTTCTCTAATATGGCACATAGGAGATACTCAATAATATTTGTTGAATGAATGTTGAATGAATAGCAGAGACTCATTAAACAGTTGTTGAATGAATCATTTTTTCAGGCTTATAAGATACCATTTTCAGAAAATGGTATGCCCTAGTTTTACCATGCCATATACCATTTTTATTTGGCATAAATTGAAGTAATGCTACTCTTGCTCTGAATATCGTAGAATGCAATGTAGAAAGTAATCAGCCTGTATATCTTTAAGAATAAATATCTTACTGAGGAATATATATGAATAAAGCAATATATAAACCAATAATGAAGTATATGATACATGAATATAAAGTTAGTATATGATAATAATATTTTAATATCCTGACATGTTTCTTTCACTCATTATTATAAAACACTTAAAATTTGGGGCCCCTGGGTGACTCTGTTGGTTAAGCATCTGCCTTCAGCCAAGGTCATGATCCTGAGGTCCCAGAATGGAGCCCCACAGTGGGTTCCCTGCTCAGAGGAGAGCTTGCTTCTCCCTATTCCTCTGCACCCCCCACACTGTCCCAATTCCTCAAACAAATAAATAAAATCTTAAACAAATAAACAGAAAAACACTTAAAATTTGAATTGTGGGCTTGCACAATCATGTTTGTTTCAACAAATAAAAGAAAAGGAAAATCCCTGCTAATGTCTATGGCAGTAGTGCTCTAAGAAAAATTGAACTTGGGATTTAAAAACACCAAAATATTCTGTGATATGAAGACTGCAGAAGATGAAGAAGCCACATCTTCCCCATAACCCCATCCCAGAATTTCTGCAGTTTCTCTCTTGCATACGCCTGTGCAAGTGAGGCGACTAGGCTCCCCAAAGGCTGCCCGAATTCCACTCTGCCAAGTTTTCAGTACAGAAAGAACATGTTAAATAATAAATGTGAGTTTGAGTGTAACTAATAAAATTGGAATGTTAAAGAGCAGCATGCTTTTGAAAAGCAACCTCCTTGTGAGAATGCTCCCTGCTCAAGTCCACGGGAAATAATTCTGAAGGGAGTGATATTAATTAGTAATATAATTTATCTTCTGGAAGCCCTTTCCTTTGATAGCACTGTGGCACAGTTCATAAGCTTCCAAGCGAGTGCTCAAAGAAAATGGTTAACCACAATTTCTGTTTTGTTTTCCATCCTTGAACAGATAAAAGAGTCAAATTTATTTCAGTATATCTGAGTTTTATACACGTATCACATGGCGGAGGATTATGAAGATATAAAAGTGTATTTATGGAGAGTTTTCAATGAAATGGTAAGATGCTTATGATGTAATCAAAGGAAAATAGAGCAGTATCCAAAATTAAATTCATGGCCTCTGATCTCAGATTTCTTGGTTTCCGCTCTAGCTCTGCCATATACTAGGTATGGTACCTTGGCAAGATACTTAACTTTCCTGCTTTCAGTTTTCTCATCTAATACGATGAAGGTAATAGTAAAAATCATTGTGTTCAGAATAGTGCCCAGCATATACTCCATAAGTATTAACTGTAATTATTATTATTGCATATTCACAATATTGCCAAGCTTGTAAAAGAAAAATGCAAGGTGAGGAGGAATTTCTGGAAGGCAGTAGCCAAAATGTTATTAATATTTGCTTCTGAATGGTATGTTTATGGATAATTCTTTTCTACAGCATTACACTTTTCTGTAAGTATTCTTTTGTAATACAGTTTAAAAATTAAGTTTTATGCCTACATGGCTTGATGGAAATTGAGGTGGAAATCTGGAATAGGTTAAAACTTACAGCACACTATGCTACAGCATTAATGAAATATTAAGAATTTTATACAGATGATGCGATAGAATTCACATTTATCTTCTTTCAATTCTAACACAATCTAACTAAACATTATTTTTTAAAGTTTAGCCAATGTCAGTTCTACATTCGGAAAAAAAAGTCAAATGTTTATTACGATCTTACAATTTTGGCCTACTAAAACTAAAAATGCTTTATTTTTTAATTTGAAAATCCCATGCAAAAATCCCAAAGGTGCCTTTCATGTTTAAGCTTTAATTAGCAACCACTTTGGTCTCTGACACATATTGTGCAGATATTGAAGTGTTAATATTACTGAAGCTTGATTACAAAAGGCAATGATTAATTTTAAAGCAGACTAAAAAGATATGCCCTGATTACAAAGGAATGATTAAGGCGGAATGTCAGACGTTGCACATTTAGAGCAGTCTTTGCCACAGTCAAAGGATAAGACGTTGCAGTTTATATTTAGAATCACGGGTACTTAGTTCTTCATAATGCCGGGTGTTTGTGTCTCGGAGAAAGATCACCACAAGTCCAAGTACGGCCTTAAGACCTTTGGGGCCCCCTGGCCGAAGCGAAGGCCCTGACGCAGACTGGACCCAACGAGGCGCCGTAGTTCAGTCCCCACCCGGCCAGGCCAACCGGAGGCCCCTGCTGCGGCCTGCAGGAAGGGCTCCAGCCCACGGGGTTGTTAGCGAGTACACGGATGACTGTGAGACAGAACAACCCTGTGAGGACGGTCGCCCGAAAAAGAGAGGGGGTGGAGGGGAAAAGGCCAGAAACACCGAGGGGTGCCGCCTAGGCCGGCTCAGGCGCCATACCTGGGCGCCTCCATTTTTATTTGCCACTGGCAGGGACAGGAAACCCGCGACGGCCCGGGGCCTCGACGGGGGGAGCTGCGTTCAGTCGGGGAACGAAAGCCGGGCTTCTGGCCCAGGCAGGGCGAGGGTGCAGGGTGCGAGGGGGGTGAACGGCTGTCCTTTGTTAGCCTCGCCCATCCCGAGTCGAGGCCAGCCCGGGGATAGCCCCGCACCGTCCTCCTTCCTCACTCCGCAGTGCCCCTCGCGCTCCTCGCCCGCAGGTACCGAAAGGCGTCGACGGATCGGCGGGAGCCCGGCCCGAGATGAGTTTAGAGTCCCTGTTTCGGCACATCATCTTCTCGGAGCATCAGGCCGAGGAGGGTCGCCGCGTGATCCGAGAAGGTGGGTGCTTCGGTCGCCCGCTGGGGGGTGGGGTGGGGTCCCTTGTCTCCTCCAGGTGGGGGCTCAGAGCGAAAGGCAGCCCCCAGGGCGCGGGCGGAGAAGGGAGGGGGCTCGGCTGTCCCCGTGCACAGGCCTGGGGACTCCAGAAAGCTAGAAGAGGTGTTTAAGGATTTCCTTTGTATTCCAGTGAGGTCCGAGATAAACAGATGTCGTGAAGAAATGAAGAAAGCAGCCGAGCTGCTGAACGAGGAGAAAGCCAAGTTGGAATCTAAGGTAGCTTGACATGGAGAGCTTGAAAAAAAAAAATCTATTCGAAATTGCCTTTTTGAAGATATTTTATTATTTAACCAGTTGTCCTTCAAGTAGGAAGCGTACCCCTGGGCTGGTTAGTGCAGTGCCTTCTTGCTGGATAATATCCCAAACTCCAGGTCCAGGGACACTCATTCCAACAAGGCCCTTGTCCCAAGGAAACCAGCTTAAGGAATGGAGACTTGATGGTCCGTGGTGTGGGATGGTTGACTTTTTAAAAGAGCCCAATATCACTGGAAAAAATAATTGCTCAATAAGTAGTTGGTGCAGCGTATACGTTTTAAATAGTAAATAATTGAAGAAGTGTGCCCTGTTGATGTAACAGTAGGAATGTGACTTTCCATCCAGTCTCTGCCTTTTGTATTTTTCAATTCTCTACCACATTTGGGACATTTCTTTCATCCTAAAGTGTAATTGTTTCACTAGCATCTCTCTTTTCTGCATCATTTGGAAAGTTATGTTATTTAAGTAGAAGCCAGGCAATCCAGTGGCTTCCTGAAGGGAGATTTTGAAGGGTGGGTAGAATTCTGGAAAGGCAGAAATAAGTAATAGGAGAAAAGTACTGGGGACAGAGAGAGGAAATGAATGAAAGGGAGACATGCCCAAGGCATATTGGGAGAGAAATCTAGTCAAAGCAGAGAGCGGCTATCTGAGAATAGGACGAAAGCATTCCAGGCTTTTGATCAGGGAGCGGTGTGATAAAAGTGGTTTTAGGAAGATTTCTCGGAGCCCTGGGAGGAGGGGAGCTAAGAACATCATCCAAGCATGCCCTCATGATAACCTTGCCTATGGGGGAAGACAGGACGACAGTCATTCAAAAGTATTTATTCAACACCTAGAGATAAACTAAGCGAGCCCTGCGCAGTGGGAAATCTGTTTGAGGAAGACTGTTTGCTTAAAAAATGTTGATTTTAACTGACTAGGGTGAGGAATTTCTGGCTTTCTTTGTGAACAAAGTAGTCATCAATCCCTTCTCTACCTGGTGAGTTTCGGCTCTTCTGCCAGGTCTTACTCAAAGGTCACCTGTGAAGCCCGCCCTTGGGCAGCTTGGAAATTTTTTAAATTACAGTTCAGGGTACCATGTTAAAATTAAACAAGAGTACTTACTTGAATTTGTGTTTGTACCCCCTCACTGTTTTGGAAGCAACGTATTTGGAATTTTTTTCTTAACCATCTTATGTTTCCATAGCTTATGTCCAGGGCCTCGCCCCTAGTTTACTTTGGTGTTTGAATGAATTAATGATTACTAATAGTAAGATAATAGGGAGAGTGCTGTCCTTTAAAATAGAAGTTTGGACTGTTACTCAAGTGAGACCCTAGGTCCTGTTTTGCTTGTGAGTAGCAGATAAAGTAGCTGGGAACACTGTAAGCTGATGGGAAGGGCAGAGCTTTAAGAATGTCATGACGTAGCTTTCTTTTTCTTGAAAAAGAATTCAGATACTTAAGCATTGGTAACTGGAAACTAATGGAAGTAATAGGCAAAACATACAAATTGGTAATACTTAGCTGATACTTACTGAGCACTTACTGTATGCTGGGCACTATTCTAAATGCTTCACCCATGTTAACTCCTTTAACCCTGCCAGGAATCCTGTGATGAGGCACCATTATTAATCTCCCTTTATGGGTGAGGAAACACAGAGGTTAACGGACTTGCCCGTGATATATAATTAAAAACAATTAAGCTACCATAATGAAAGTAACAACTGAGTAATGACAGAATATTTTACTAAAACGGATTTCTTGAGCTCTTCTTAGACTTTTTTTCTTCATAAAATCCACATGTAATAATGTATCTGAAGCTTTTGCAGTTAGTTTAGGGCAGTTTTTAAAAGGTCACTTATGTAAGTTTTTCTACAAAATGTATTTTTCCCAGATTGGTGAAGATACTGACCTGACAGATAACAAATATTAAAAAAATTTGCTCTTTATATGTCTTCTTTGAAAAAAAAAATTGGTTTACTCTTTGTACTATTTTTCTTTTTTAGCAGCCTGTTTTGTTGAAAATGGAAATGTAATTTGTTGCTAAAATACACATACATAAAAATGTTGACTCAAATATTTATGCTTGAGAAAAGACAGAGCAAGTCCTTAACATTGTTTAGAAACATCTGCTGAAATTTCTAATTAATATAAGCTCTTAAATGTGGATTGTTTTTTAATCAGCTCATATACATGGGTAATAGTATGATTGTATCTTACTAATAAAATTAACATAAAAGGTTCACCGTTTCATACAATACTAATTTGTAATTGAAATAATTTGATTTATAATATAGTCAAAATGGTGTGTGTGAGTATGTATGGATAAAGATTTTAAAAGTGGAACCACAATTATAATGTAGATGACTAATGGGAGGAACTGAAGAAGTAATCATAAATTGATTTCTTGTATCTTTTATTCTCAGAGTTAATTATATGTCTGCCAATAACAATGAAAATATATTTACTTGAATATTTGACTTGGCATTTATTGACCAATTTATCAAGTGGAAGCAGCATTGGGAGAAACTTGAACATAATTTGAATAGGCCAGTGCTTTGTGCTGTTTGTACGATGATACATTCAGACAATATTTGGGGCACTTATTTTGGAAGTTGCTTGTGGTCAAAAAATGTATTTAGGAAGTGCAATACTCATTTTTTTTCTGTTCTGTAAAACCCAGGTAGCATGTAATTAGAACTTGAATGATAGCATTTGCCTTTCAGGGCTCGATGAGTCCTTTAGAATATGTGGTTGCAAAATCTCAGATTATGTAGTATGCGTACTTTGTGAGTTGGAGAGCTGCAGTATGGCTGGTTAGGTTTGGTAATATGAAAACAGAAAGACAAGAATATACCCTGGATTTGCATTAATGCTTACCAATATACCTAAAGCCTCTGATAAAGGTTTTGAGG
The DNA here is from genome assembly GCF_964662115.1 of Mustela nivalis. Classification (NCBI taxonomy): domain Eukaryota; kingdom Metazoa; phylum Chordata; class Mammalia; order Carnivora; family Mustelidae; genus Mustela; species Mustela nivalis. The sequence goes on from NC_139021.1 coordinate 173,176,528, forward strand.
TATGGATGGCAGAGCAAATCAAAATTAAGGACTCCCAGAACATTTGTAGTTTCTTCTAAGCATCTAAAAGTTTTTTTTTCTGTTTTTAAAATAGTATATAGTTAAAATTTGACTATTTAGTCTGAATAAACATGTTATATAAAACCTAATGTAACGCTATACTGTCTCAAAAGAAAGTAAATGGTAGAAAGCTATTTTGTTTAGTTTTTCCTCTCACTTTTAACTTATATAAACATTATAACAGTAATAGGAATGGCTCCCCAGGTGGCTCAGTGGGATAAGCCTCTGCCTTCAGCTCAGGTCATGATCTCAGGGTCCTGGGATCAAGCCCCACATCCGGCTCTCTGCTCAGCGGGAAGCCTGCTTCCCCATCTCTCTGACTGCCTCTCTGCCTGCTTATGATCTCTCTGTCAAAAAAATAAATAAAATCTTTAAAAAATTTATAACAATAATAAAATAGTATGGCATGAATTTTTTAAAATTCATTATATTGAAATAAACAAGTAACTTAAGGTGACTTCTTTTACTTCAAACTGTGCCCAGTCCTTTTTTTAAGATGATAAAACCCCTGCCAGTTAGGGACCCTCCTACTTAGGAGCCCTCTGAGACCAGCAGGTAAAGTCATATCTGTTAGTACTCTACTACCTAATTAGGGAAAGAACAAAATCACAAGTTGTTATCATTTATAATACTGAAATAGAGTTTTGTTATGATGGAGATTTTTCTTTTTGTAAAAGTTGCATCAAGAAAAATTTATATCCTTCTTTAATTTAATTAATTAAAAGTTACTTTAAAACATAAATAAAAGAACATTATTTCTTCCCTGTAACATTGTTTAAATAGCAGTACATGTGATTTACTTAATCCCAATTTTAGAAAATAATATGAAATTCTGCTTATCAAAATTTAACACATTCCTATGTATAGATTCATTAATTGTGACTAGGACACTTCACTTAGTTGTTTGCACTTTTTCTGACTTTTTCACATTAAAGTTTTTTAAGGAACATCCCTCCTGTCCTAAACATGTACAGCTGATTTCTGGAAAATGGTAGTATAGAACTTTGGCTTATTGTCTCTTTTACATTCACTTTGGTCATATGTACAGTTCCATAGTCAATGTATTTCTGAGGTTGGAGTCCATTCTACAGAGGACTTTTCTTTTACACTCAAAGTACTTCCTAGAGGTTTGGTGGATGTTTTCTTTACTCCCCAGTGCTAATTCCAGGACATTTCTCTACCTGTTTATGGTAGCTTATGCTATGTTCTACCATCTTTTCACCACTGCTCTTTTCTGTTACCCTGCTAACTCGCTGGGTACTCTCCTTTGCCCTTAGAACTGGTCATTCCACTCTTCCTCCTGACCTCTGTCCTTTTTTTTTTTTTTACTCCCTGGGCAACAGTGCAACTCCAAGTGACCCAATTACCTGCTACAGTGTTGGCAATTCTGGCAGAGACTGGATCTAGTAGTCATGAATGTGAGCCTCAGCTTCCATGGAGACTTCCACAGGGTCTGGAAATACTACTGCATTCCTTTCTCACTCTAAGGACTATTTCAATCTTCACCTTCTATATTTGATCCTATCTTCTGAACTACTTAACTCTCAGGAGATAACTTTGCCTTTTGTTTCAGAGAAAATCGAAACCATCCACCAGGAGATATTTTATTTTCCCCCCTGCTGATCTCCAGCCCTGCCTAAGTGAAAACCCATCTTCTCCCATTTTCTTCCTTTTATCAAGGAGATGTGCTTCCTCAACAAAGGACAATTCTATCTATGCTTCAAGTGCCATCATCTTCATTATCATTCTCATGGCCATTGTTACGCATATTAGTGGGAAGGGGCCTATAGAAAAAGGTTGAAAATAGACTAGAGAGAAAATACAATCGGTAGTTAAAAGCCCGTGAGGAGGTGGAAGGAGGTTGGGTGGGACCTAGAACATAAGGTAAGAATTAGCCTTAGATGAGAGGAGTGAGATTTCTTTTTCTTTTTTTTTTTTTTTTTAAATATTTCATTTATTTATTTGTCAGAGAGAAGGAGAGAGAGAGCACACAAGCAGGCAGAGAGGCAGGCAGAAGCAGAGAGAGTAGCAGGCTCCCTGCCGAGGAAGGAGACCATGCGGGACTTGATCCCAGGACCCTGGGATCATGACTTGAGCCGAAGTGGGCTTAACCCACTGAGCCACCCAGGTGTCCCGGGGAGTGATATTTCTGTTGTGAAAACAAAATAAGGGGCACTTGGGTGGCTGAGTCAGTTAAGAAGCTGCCTTTGGCACAGGTCAAGATCCCAGGATCATAGGATCCAGCTCAGCATTGAGCTCCCTGCTCTGCGGGGAGTCTGCTTCTCCCTCTTCTTCTGCCCCTCCCCCTGCTCCCTGCTCATGCTATCTCAAATAAATAAATAATTTAAAACAAAAAACAAAAAAAAAACCCTTGAAAGTAGTAGGTATTGAGCACGTCATTACTGTAAATCAGACCTTATGCTAAGCATTTACAAACCTTAACTCCATTAACTCTCTCAAGCACCCTGTGAGATAGAATTATTCCATTATTCATTTGAGAAAATTGAGATCCAGAGAAATTTAGTACCTTGCATGAGGTCACATCATCATCATCATAATAATAAATGGAAGATTTGAACGTATATGGGGTTAACTAAATGAGTCTCCTTTTCTTTTTTTAAAAAAAAGATTTTATTTATCTATTTGAGAGAGAGAACACAAGCAGGGGGAGGGCGGAAGGAGAAGCAGACTCCCTGCTGGGCAGGGAGCCTGATGCCAGGCTGGATCCCAGAACCCTGGGATCGTGACCTGAGCTGATGGCAGACGCTTAACCGACTCAGCCAATAAGACACCCCCGAGAACCCTCACTCTTAGCTGCTGTAGTGTAGCATACAGAGCAGAATAAGGAAAGGGTGAGGTTATAGGAAAGTTTGGAGACAGTGACAGGAAACTAAAAGCGTGGTTCTCTGAAAGCCTGGCTTTACTAGTTCAACAATTTTGACGAGTATGTGTCCTATGTGTTTAATGAAATTATTAATAAGAATGTTTTATTTCTTTGTTCATCTGCTTTTACTGTTAGGTGGCCTTATGCAAGCAAGGTAGCACCACGAGTTAGTAGAAGTTTCCCTGTCATCACAGGGGCTCCTCATTAGTAAAGATCTACTTTAGTCAGGCAGCAGGTTAGCCCCTGAGTGTTAAGAGGCCAGTCAGAAGCACCACCCCTTCCTTAGAAGGCCCTCTCAGTTTGGGTGGTTTTGGCTGCAAATAATAGAAATTCCGTTCAAAATGGCTTAAAAGTATTGAGAAACGATTGGCTTAAATATTTGAAAACCCAACCTCTGAGTCCACCATTAAATCCTTTGGAATTGCATCAGGTTGCTTGTTAACAAAAATGTAACCACGGTGGCCTTACCGAATAAGGGGTTATTTTTTTCTGTGTTACAGAAAGTCTGGAGGTAGGAGATCCTTGGCCATTTATTAAAATTGCTCAAGAAAGTCGTGAAAGACCGCGGTATATTCTTTCCATCCCGCTATGCTGAGCATGTGGCTTTCATCCTTGTGGTCACAGCACTGCTCTGGCTGCGGGCGTCCTATCTGGATCCAGGAGGAAGAAGAGGAGGGCATGGGAATCAGAGGACTTCTCATGCGGCTTTATCATTGTTGTGGTGCAAGGAAAGCCCTCTCTAAGGGCTTAGTCCTGCATCCTAAGGATTAGAATTTTGTCACATGGCCAACCTTGGAAAATGGAGCCTAGGAATGTAAATACTTTTAACTGGATGCGTTACTGCACTGAATAAAATTGGAGTTTTGGGGCACCTGGGTGGCTCAGTGGGTTAAAGCCTCTGCCTTGGGCTCAGGTCATGATCCCAGGGTCCTGGGATCGAGCCCGCATTGGGCTCTCTGCTCAGTGGGAGCCTGCTTCCCCTTCCTCTCTTTCTCTGCCTGCCTCTCTGCCTACTTGTGATCTCTGTCTGTCAAATAAATTTTAAAAAAAAATCTTAAAATTGGAGTTTTATTAATAAAGAAGAATGGCAGAATGCTTGTTGTCCTTATGTTCTCCTAAAAGTAACTAACAACTCCCAGAGCCACATCATTTTACCTTCTAAATCAGGGAGAGAGAAAAGGAAGTTTGTTTGAAGCTTTCTCTAAATTGCAAAGGAATTATCCTCATCGGATACCTTCTCTATACTTTCTTTCAATAGCTGTGGGGCGCCTGGGTGGCTCAGTGGGTTAAAGCCTCTGCCTTCGGCTCAGGTCATGATCCCAGGGTCCTGGGATCGAGCCCCGCATCGGGCTCTCTGCTCCACAGGGAGCCTGCTTCCTCCCCCTCTCTCTCTGCCTGCCTCTCTGCCTGCTTGTGATCTCTGTCTGTCAAATAAATAAATAAAATTAAAAAAAAAAAATAGCTGTGATCAAAGGTAGTAAATTCTCCCAAATTCAGTGGGCTGTCTAGGGATAGTACAGGTTTCCAAAAACCAATAGTTAACCAAGGAAAGGAGGAATGCATGTTTGGGAGGCAACCACATTGACTACAAGAAATATTTCAGTGGTCAAGGCCAGAATGACCATGTAGAGAAGCCCTGTTGTTGGTTGGAATATGTAAGGTTAATTATGTTTATCGTTTAATCTTAGTATGATTTGTCATGTATGCAAGGATACAGTGCAAGATTTTGTAAGTTACCCCTCAGTCAAGCAAGAGTCGTTTTATGTTGGAGTCCTAAAAAAGCCGTTATGTTATTACATGCACTTAAAATGCCTTTATTTTGAACAAGAGCTCAATGAGAGTTTGAGATGTTTGAAGGAATCACCTGATTGAATTGATTTTTAAAAAGTAGACAAAGACATTTAACAGATTCAGTTATTATTCCTGGGAGTATGATCTCAGAATTCTAAGTGCTAAATGTCATTGTGAAAAAGCCACTTAATAATGACCCCCCCAAAAAATCCACAAATCTTGAAAACATAGTATTATGATAAAAAAGCAACCTATAGAAGGTACATAAGTATGATACCATTTAAAAACACACAAAACATCTATGAGGGATTATAAATTTATAGTGAAGTTTAATGACATGCATGGGATGATAAGTAGCAACATCAGTAGTGATTATCTCTGATGGGGGTTGAAAGATAAATGTAATCAGGGAAGGGTATACAGGTCACTTGAGCGTACACATAATGTTTCATTTCTTAAGCTGGGAGTGGGGACATAGCTATTATGTGACTTTAAAAAATAAAGACACATTTTGTAAGTTACAAAGCAGTATTTATAGTCTACTCAATATAGTCTATTCAAAAAGTTATACAGTCATCACCAATTACAGAACATTTTCATCAGCCTAAAAGGAGCTCTATGCCCTTAGCAGTTCCTCTCCATCTCCGTCAAACCCCACCAGCCCTAAGTCACCACTAGTCTACTTCTGTCTCCAGACGTGGCCTGTAAGTGGAATTCTAGGATAGCTGGCCTCTTCTGACTGGCTTCTTTCACTGAGCATGTTTTCAAGGTTCATCCATACTGTAGCATGTATCGCTACTTCATTCCTTTCTATGGCCGAAGAATATTCTATTGTATGGATATACCAGATTTGTCTATCCATTCTTCAGTTAATAGACATGGGGTTGTTTGCACTTTTTAGCTATTATGAATAATGTCACTATGAATATTTGCCTGTAAGTTTTTGTATGAACATACATTTTCAGTTCTGGGTATTCCATCCAGGAGTGGAATTTCCGAGTCTTATGGTTAGGATAGGTTTAACTTTTTACGGAAATGCCAGACTGCATAGCAGCAGCACCAATCTTACTTGCCGCCAGCAGCATCCCAGGGCTCCAGTTTCTCTATAGCCTCACGAACACTTGGGATTTTCTGGGTTTTTATTTGTTTTGTTTTTGTGTTAAAGCCATCTTAGCAGGTGTGAGACAATATCTGGTTTACACTTTGGTTTTGGTTTATATTTCAAGTTCCTTAATGACATTAATGCTTGACGTGTTTTCAGGTGCTTGTTGGCCATTTGGCATATATAGTCGTAGGATGAGCTGTTTGATTAATGGTTGTGTCCATGGTTCCAATTCTTTTATTGGGGGGCACTAGTCTCTGAGTAGTGATCGCTCTTCATACTGATAGAACTGAAATGATTACATTTCTAATTGAAGTGAAAAATATTACATGTAGCATTTATTGAACTCCTTTTTCTCAACTTTGTTTTCATGATCTTAAGAAAATTCGAAGAATATTTCATGGTAATAGCAGTTTAGAGCAAACTCTATAACAGTATGCCAGATAGCGTTTCTATTTGGAAGGTCCTATAAAATAAATCACAAAAGTTGCACACTTCCTGGCTTGGGTCCACAAAGTGGAAAATCTACTGCACTGTTTCTAATTGTATAAAATCTCCACCAGTGTGCCTATTTCTTTCTTCTCTTCTCTTGTGTTTTCTTTCTTCTCGTTTCTCTTTTCTTTTCTCCTTCCTTTCCTTTTCCCTTCAAAGAGCTACTCTAAGTAAATTGTTTAGCCTGAAATGTTAGAAGTGTTCTCAACAGGAAAAAAACAAAAAACAAAAAACAATAAAACAACTTCCTTTCCAGGAACTGACAGAAGGGTTTTCTAAATAAAGAACAGTAGTAAGTTAGTGGCTCAGTGTGCAAGAAGGCATGAGAGTACATTTAGTTTGCTAACCTCCTAAAACTACACAGCACAAAAGATTGCCCTTTCAAAAGTTGGCCTTTTTGCGTTTTGTGATTTCTTAGAAAATCAATTAACTGTGTTCCTCGTTTCTAAATATCTCCAATCACACATTGGGTAATTATTCATTCAACAAACATTCATTAAGCAACTTCTGCATCACACCATGAATAACTGGAAATAAATTACATAATGATTCTCTACCTGAATTTGAGAGTTGACATCAAACAGCTTCCATGTATAAACTTAACTGTAAACTCAAAATTCTTGATGTTCTCCTTTCTAAAAAAAAAAGTTTGTAATAACTTTTGATGTTTTCTGTGTGGTTCTTTAAAGAAAACCTCTTCATATCTGTCACAAGTTATTGAAGCATAAAAATAGATGAGGGCACAAGATGTCCTTAGAGAACAGCACTGGGCATTTTTGTGGTGGTAGTCTGTTTTTCTAAGGGTGTTTGCCTTTCCAATGGGTTCTTTTGTTCTGGAATCTGTAAACCATTCTTTGGACTTCAGGGATTTTGCACTGCTGTCTCCTCTGCCTGCAATGCTTCTTCCCGCAGCTAGGGGTGTCTTGTGACTACTCGCTTCTTTTAGGTCTCTTTCAGCAGGGTGGCCAACCATTCCACTTTGGAATGTGAGACTTTACGTCAAGACATGCAAATTTTGATAGCTCTTTACCTGAGGTTACAGTTGCCACTTGAGAGCTATGGTTTTTAAAGGAAACTCCCCTTTTTTTTTAAAAAAAAAAAAGCATTTTTCTTTTTTTTTAGATTTTTCTTTATTATTTATTTGACAGGCAGAGATCACAAGTAGGCAGAAAGAGAGAGAGAGAGTGGTGGAAGCAGGCTTCCTGCTGAGCAGAGAGCCCAATGTGGGGCTCGATCCCAGGACCCTGGGATCATGACCTGAGCCGAAGGCAAAGGCTTTAACCCACTGAGCCACCCAGGCGCCCCAAGAGCTATGGTTTTTAAAGTGTACCTGCAACCTAGGCATCCCCAAGACTCCCTCAGGAGGTCTGTGAGGTCAAACTATTTTCTTAATGATGGGAAGGCATTATTTGCCATTTTCACCGCGATTGCGCACACATTGATGGTAAGTAAAGGCGATGATGGGTAAAACCGCTGGTGCTTAGCACAAATCAAGGCAGTGGCACCCAACTGCTCTAGTAGTCCTTGTCTTCTTCACTGCTGTAAGCTCACAGTAAAGAACAGAACCCACCAGTTTCACTACACACCTTGATTGCTTTGAAGTTGACCATTGGGTCTGTGAGTTTTTAATACCGTGTGTGATGAAATGGAAGTTCACATAAAGTACCTATATTCCAAAGTACAATGACTGTCTCAAGGGAGAGTACTTACATGTTTGAGTTACAAAATGAACTAACCTTATTTTTCTTTGCCCTCCCCTGGAACACCATTTTTACTTGAATAACTGACAGGCTATAGTTATTTGAACTTGAGTACTTGGCAAAATTTTCTCAAAAATGAAGTGACCCTGACATTTTGAGGCAAACAACTGATAGTAGTAGTAGTATCTTGCCAATGATAATATTCAACCTTTCAAACAAAAGTCTGAATTTTCGAAGACTCTTATCTGTCACTATAAACTTGACAGTATTTTTCCCAATACTTAAAGATTTTTCTGATGAGTTTGTTAATGATATTAATAAATGTTATTTTTTAGTATCATATAATTAAATGTATTAACATTTGGAGGATCGGAATAATAGTTCAGTGAAGCAGTATTTCCCAAATGACCAGCACATGTCACAAAACCATACATGGATAAAATATCCTCTGAAAGCACAGGATAGACCAACAGGTTTTATTGTAATGGAAGGTGGAAAGTTCTCTAAAATGATTCCACACTGCAACTAACCTTTAAGGAACTTTCACTGGTTTAGTTCGGGTACAGTATCAAGCATACCCACTATCATTTGAAAAGGGTATTAAAATACATTGTGTGAGGCCAGATTTCCTGCATGTACTTCAACCAAAAAATGTATTGCAAAAGATTGAATAAAGAAGTAGATGTGAGAATTCAGTTGTCTTCTATTAAGGCAGACATTAAAAAGATTCGCAAAGAAGTGTAAACCCATCTCTTCTTACTATTTTTTTGGGGGGGGAATACTATTTTTTCTTAGGTATATATTTTTAAACATGCAATAAATTTACTGTTACATTAGTTCTTAATGAATTAAATTAATTTATTAAATTAATTAATGAATTAAATGTTTCTTAAAATTTCTGTTTTAATATCTGATACAGAAAATAATAATAGGTCTAGCTTATGAAAACAATCGAACAAAAATGTCTTCAGTAATTTTTTAAGACTATAAAGTCCTTAACACAGAAAGGTCATGAGACCAAAAAGTTTGGTAATGACTGCTGGAGAGGACCCTCTCTGACCTCCAGTATATCAAATGGTATCACCTAGTCCCATCTCTCCTTGTTCACAATCCTTTATTTTGTAACACTTACTGCCTCATGACATATTTTATATTGATCTGTTTATTACTTGTCTCCCCCCAAAGGAATGTAAGCTGCACAAGGAATACAAATGTATCCAGTTTGTTCGCTACTGTTATTCCCAGTTCTGGAACAGTGTCCACGTGCTGGCTTCAATTGTAGAGGGTGTTAAATAAATATTACTGAGTGAATAAATTAAAACTTTCCTCATAGGTTTCTGTTTTCTCTTCTCTTCTGTGAATTCTCCTTGTTTTAGTTGGTGGCTTTCTTATGTAATGGTGTATATTCTTATGAGCTTCAGATTTTTCTGTTGTGAACTCATCTTTAGCAGGGCTTATGTTTCCTAGGGTACCACATATTCCCTTGATAAAAAAGACATCCCTATGGAACAGTATCACCCCGGCTGCGAGGGGTGTACAAATATCACTTGTTCAGAACCAGTTTTTATGTTAATTTCTGAGCTTAGGATTTCTGCAGTATATGAGTGAGAGATACATTCTCATATCCATGAACCATTCAAGCTTGGGGTTGGAGCTTCTTGGAGATGACACCTTCCACTCATGGCTCAATGGTGGCAGCTCATTTATATGCTGCTTCTCTAAACCAATGAATGGAGTTTTGTTATTCCACTTGCACAGCTGGCATAGACATTGCTCAATTCCTGACTATCCAGTGAGCCCAGTTCCAGCTCACTGACAGGCTTGACTTTTGGTCTTGACTTTTGGTCTTATGTGGGCATTTAAAACTCTAGCCCCTAACACCTGTACCCAATCTCAAGGATACCCCTTGGACTTAAATTCTAGCACACTGTTTTTAACCTGAGTCACCTCTTTGTGTTTGGCATGACAATTTCCCATTCTTGCTTTCAATTTGACTATGTAAATGATATCTTATTTTAAATGTAGTTCTATTTTATATAGCATTCCTCTATATTTGAGCAGAAAGTGGGTCCTTCCCACATTTGCTTAGACTGCCATATTAACCAGAATTCTTAACTTTAATTTCTTAACTTTAAAATTTTTTAATGCTTCAACTTCCTCATTCTTGGATTTTTATTTCTTTTTCATCTTCTGGTCAGTCTGTATAACTGTTCAAGTAATTTTTCAGGGACTATTATGCATGATGAATTTTCTAAGCCATTAAGATCTTAAATTTCTCTCTATTGTTTTCACACTTGAATGAAAATTTGTCTGTATACAGAATTCCTGGTTCATGCCTGTTTATAGAAAATTACGTAGATCTAACACTACTGATTTTCTAAAAGTTTTTATTTAAATTCCAGTTAGTTAACATACAGTGTAATATTAGTTTCAGGAGTACAGTTTAGTGATTTGGTACTTGCATACAACATCCAGGGATTGTCACAAGAAGTGGCATTACTGATTTTTGAAATTTATTAATGCAGAAGAAAAATACTGAAATCAGCCTTTTTTTTTTTTAAGGTTTTATTTATTTGAGATAAGAGTGTGCATGTACACGTGCTGGCAAGAGCAGGGGTGGGGTGGGAGGGTAGAAGAGGCAGATGGAGAGGGAGAAGCCGACTCCCTGCTGAGCAGGGAGCCAGATTTGGTACTTGATCCCAAGATCCTGAGATCATGACCTGACCCAAAGGCAGATGCTTAACGTACTGAGCCACCTAGGTGCACCTCAGGCTGCTTTATTAAAATCCTTTTCAGGTAAACTGTTTCCATTTTTTCTTCCCTGGTTGATTGTGCATTTTTTATTCTTATAATTCCAAATCTATTCACAGATGTACCTGTTAGTTTTTTCTAGACTATGGGTGTCCCCCATTTTAACCTCAACTATTACTTTTTAACCTCAACTATTTTAACCCAATTGTAACCTCCCATTTTAACCTCAACTCTCATTTTAACCTCAACTATTACTTGTGATTTCTTTTTTGTGTTCCCCTATTCCTTATAAGATTAGATCTTTGTTCTCTGAACCTGTGATCTTCTCAGCAGCCTTAGAGAACTCTTTATACTTTACATTACTGATTCTATCTTTTGCAGTGTTAGTTCTGTTATTTAATACTCTAAACTTAGAAGTTCTGTTGGGCTTTCTATTTTAATATTTCTTTCATTTCCTGTCTTCCTTATTATCTCAGCTTTTTATTTTATTTTATTTTATATTACTCTCTTATGTCCTTACTTGCTCTTTTACTCTTGTTTTTTGGGGGACATAACTTTGCATTGTCTTGGTATTGACATAATTGATTAACAAAATTTATCTTTTTGCACCATGTAACAGTAATATCTTACAGAGATTTATAGTACTTTTTTTTTGATAAGCTTTTGGATAATTTTATTTTATTTTTTAATCTTTCATTACAGTATTTGGGGGGGGGGGTTCCTGCTGTTTCTATGTGAGAACTGTCCAGACTTACAGCTTGCCAACAGGTACAATATACACATTTCTTTGTCCCATTCTTTTTTGCTCCAGTTCTTAAAGAATGAACTGTCTTTCTAAAGCTAAAGCTGCTGGTTAACAAGTTGATGTGAACATGTGTCTCCCTTCCCCCATGCCCCCACCATTTCTTGTAGTGTACTTGACTGAGGTCGGATCTTTTCATGCTCATGTGCCAAGTTTTCTTATTATGAGGAGGAAAATGTCTGTTTTAAAGAATCTGTGACATTTTATAGTTCTTCCATTAAAAGCAGTACATGAAAAATCACTGCCTGCAGCATTCCATTGTTTTATATCCTGACAGAATAGGAAGATGTAGTGATAGGTAAGATAAGGTACTACCTCCTGCGTTGTCAAATAACACAGAAGTCACCTTATTTCAAAGTATCTCCCCAGTGAGTCTTTCAGATTAAGAAGTATCAGTACAAATGTTCTTGGCCTATCAGTATTTGTGCATTACTGCTCTTTCCCTAATCATATTAGTATCTAGCTGTATCAGCAGTGCTTTGGAAATGGGAGTTTTATTTGAGGAGAAGGGAAAGAGTAATTTTGGAATATGGGGGTTATTTTGAGAAGGTTAGATTTGGGTTGGCTATGGATTTTGTAACACTAGACGGGTTCAAAAAAGGTGAATGAAAGAGGTCAAAAGCAAACTGGCTACTTGCAGCTGTGCCTGTGATCTTGATGTTGCTGAGAAGAGTATCTCATACAGCCTTTGGTACTTATGTGGTTTTATGAATTGTTATTGCCTGAATTAATAGCTCAAGATAAGTTGAAAGGTTGCCTACCTCAGCTTCTTTGATTCAGTCTACTTTCATGACTTTAAACATAGTCCAGTTTTTCCTGGTTAAAATTATAATTAATTTCTTCCAAGAGAAGACAGAAAAGAGGAAGGAATGGGAGATATGTGATTGCCACTGTAGAAAAAATGGATTAAATGGTCTCTAAAGTGGTCTTTTTTTCTTTATTATGAGCTCCTCTTTGTCTCCATCTTTATTAGGAGCACTTGCTTATGTTGCTACTGGAGGAGTGGCTTATATTCTCAGGAAATATGAGGACCTCCTATCATTTTTGATGAACATGCAGCAGACATTTTTGTTTTCTGAATTGGACTAGTTTAATTGTTTTAATTCTTCATAAAAGTAGTATGTATTTATTGCAAATTATTCCAAAAATATAAATAGGTCAAACACAGAGTGAAAGCTATTCATAGTTCCACTCTATAGTTAATATTTTCATAGATATTCTTTCAGAATTATTTATAAGTGCATGTATTTTTTTTCTGAAATGATTTGCTTTTTTTCCATTTACTGTATCTCACGTATCTCAGTAAATATATGTCTAAATAAGCAGTTTTTAATGATTGCATAGTATTCCACTCAATGGCTATATCATATTTGAGGTAACTGCTTTCATACTGATAAATACTATTATTAATAATAAATTACTATTATTACTATCACTGTGATGACAATCTTGCACATGCATCTAGGTGCACTTGGTTTTTTTAGGATAAAGTCCTATAAATCAAATTGCTCTATCAATAGTTATATACTGTTAAGGCTTTTGAGAATCTCCAAACTGTCATCAAAAAAAGTTGTTCCAGTTTATTTTCCCACATTTTCACTACTGGTATAATTGAAATTGTCACTTGTTTTGGCAAATATAAGAAAAAGTGTCATCTTTTTATAGTTCTAATTTGAACTTTTTGTTTACTTATATATTTTTTCATTGATTGCTAATGTTTACTATGTGTTTTGCTTATTCAAATCCTTTCCTTGTCTTTTTCTTATTGACATCTAACCTTTTATAAGTTACAGATATTGCCCTTTCTTTGTCATCCGTTGCAAATTTTATTATTTGTAGCTTGGCTTTTTATGACATATTTTATCTACTCAAAGTTTAGAATGTTTGTGTTGCTAGAATTTTTAATCTTTTAAAAGATTAAATTAAAAGATTAAATCTGAAATCCATCCCAGGCTTGGGAAAGCCTACCCCACTCCAAGATTTTTAAACAGTGTGTTTTTCCAGTACTTTTCCAGTTTTTTTTTCTTTAATAAATAAAAATGACTCTTTCTCCATTTTTCCCTGGGTAAATATCACATGATCTCCACTGACTAAAAGCACCATCTTTATGATACCGTAATGCATATATATTTGTTTTTAGATAGCCTATACCCTTCTATTAATCTGTTTGTTTAAGTGCCAGTAACATATTTACTTAATTACATTTGCTTCTAAGTATCTTTGTTTCTCTGGAAAGATAGTTTCTTTTTTAGAAGTTTCCTGATTCTTTTCAGGTTTTTTGTTATTCTAGATAAAATTGAAATCATTTTGTCAAAATCTAACAAAATTATGGGGTTTTAATTAAGACTCTACTACAGTTATGTGATAATTCAGGAAGAATTGGTGTATTTCCATCTTTGCATCCAAGGACAAAGCCTATCATTTTATTTATTTGGATCTTTTATGTTCTTGAGTAGAGGGTTTTTTTTTTTTCCATATAGGTCTCATATTTTTTAAGCTTATTTGTGTTTTCTTTATGTGGTTACTGTTATGAATGAAATCTTGTCCATGCTTTTTTCCTATTTATTGTTGGTAACTAGAAAAGATACTTTGTTTTTTATATTTATTTGTTACTAACTTTTTTACTGGATTCTTTTTTATTTCTAACAGTTTTCAATAGATTTATTTAGATTTATTGGGTATGTAACAGTAACATTTACCTAAACAAATGAAAGAGAGCTGTGTACCAGCTTTTTGATAATTGTATCTCTTATTCCCTTTTCTTGCCATATTGCATTAATGAGAACTTCCAGAACAAACTTAAATAGCAGTAGTCTAATCTGGCATCTTAATAACCACCAATAGAAAGATGAAAGATGAGCGAAGACTTGACTGAGGTAAAGAAATGAACCAGAAGGAATCTGGGAAAGGAGATTTTCAGGCAGAGAACAGTCAGTACAAAGGTCATAATGAGGGAGTGCACCTGGTAAATCTGGGGAATGACAAGAAGGCCAGTGTGGCTGGAGAAAGTGAATGAAGAGGAGAGTAGTAGACGATAAGGTTGTACAGTAAATAAAGGAGCGCAGATCATGAAAAGTCTTATGAGCCATATAAGGATTAATATTTCCTGATATTTAAACTTCCTACATTAGGATTCCTGTGTCATAGTGAGTTTTCCTTTAAGTACTGCATCTGGGTTTTATATACAACTGATAAATTGTTGAACACTACATTTGAGACTAATGATATATGTTGGCTAATTGAATTTAAATTTTTAAAAATAGATTTATAAAAAATAGATATTTTTCTTTTACAAAACCTTCATATCTGTTATCGATACAATATTCACTGATGTACCTCTAGCATTTAAAATGTCTCTTATTATAGTCAAAACACATTCTTCCCCCCAATTACTATGAGCTTACAAATGTGAAATCTACATAACTCTATTAGGCAAAGTTGCCTTACACTGTGCGGTAGATCATTTGATCAGTAAAATGTCAGTTCCTAAAGTCTGAGAATATTTTAAACAACAGCAGCCACACAAAGAGTAGCTTTGTACTTTGCTTACTTGGACCTAAACATTAATTTAGAATTCTCAGTCATTTTCAGTTTTCGAGTTCTTCTGGTAGAAAAATACCTAAAGGCACCCAGGCAGCAAGAGTAGTGAAGAGTCACAAATCATGGCTATGCTGAAAGCTGACCTAGTTGACCAGATAAGTCAGCTTACTGGGAAAACTATAAGCTCTGTTGAAAAATCAAATATCCCAAGAGGAATAAAACAGGGAAAGAAAAAAGCCTTTATTGCTGAGGGAAGCAGAATTAACCTGAGTGTTGGCACTGCTATAAATTAAAATTCTCCAAAACAGCAATATTTTCTGACAAAGCTTGGCTATTTGATTCTAGAATATAACTTTAAGGCTGCATGCAAATATTTCTCTTCATTTGTAGTCAGAGGAAGAAGAGAGATGAGAAAGAGAAATTTGTATTACTGCTACTAGGAACCTTCTACCTTTTCTTCTTGTTGTTATAACCCCTTGACATTCCTGGGTAACTTAGGATACAGTGTTAGTAGTCTCTGAGGTGCTGATTTATGAAAGATGTCCAAGCTACCATGGATAGAAGATAGTGCCTCAACTCAAACTTTTCCCTGATTGGGAAAGATATGTACAAAAATATTTTGGGAAGTGGTTCAAGATGGTAGAACAGGCATATCTGAACTCATCTCCCACATACACACCAAATCTACAGCTATGTAAGGAAAAATTCCCTCTGAAAAAGACCTGAAAACTAGCTGAAAAGTTTCTCCGCAACAAAGGATAATAGATGGGGCCACACTGAGACGGGTGGGAGAGGCAGACACGTGGTCTCACCAGGACCCTCTTCTACCTTGGCACACCAACCCGTTATCAGGAGGGAGATCACAAATATGGAGCTTATGCCTGAGAAGCACATCAGCATCAGGCTTATTAGCACTCGGGACTTAGATGGGAGAAATGAACCCTCAAAACATCTGGCTTTGAAAATCAGTGGTACTTATTACATCCGGGAGATCCAAAGGGTGTAGGAAATGAAGGTTCTGCTCTTAAAGGGCTCATGTATAGAATCATTTGCCCCAGAACTAGTGCAAAAGCAGCAGTTTGAAAAGCACCTAGACTATACATATGTGAAGGAGAAATTTATTTCCTAATCGTAAAGCATCTGTCAGAGGGACAGGGACCTACTGGGACTCTGTAAAGATGGAGGCACAGGTGGGCGCCATTTTCCTGCTCTTCCTCCACCTCATGCCATCTTGCTGATTTGCTAGCACCATTTTGCCCTCTTCCCTTATCCTGCTACTGCTGGCACCTGCACACAGTCACAGCACTCTCCAGCTGCCTTGCTAATGCCAGTGGATGTGCCCCACCCCTGCATTCTCCCACTGCCTTATTAAAGCTGGTGGACATGCACACACACACACACAAAATAAAAATGGGTAGAGGATCTGCATAAATATTTTCCCAAAGAAGACGTACAGATGGCTAACAGGCCCATGGAAATGTACTCAACATTACTAATCATCAGGGAAATGCAAATCAATACCACAATGAGATATCACCTCATATCTGTTAAGATCGTTTTTAATCAAAAAGACAAGAAATAACAAGTGTTGGCAAAGATGTGGTGAAAAGGGAACCCTCTTGCACTGTTGGTATGACTGTAAATGGTGCAACTACTATGGAAAATGGTATGGAGGTTCCTCAAAAAATTAAAAACAGAACTACTGTATGATCTAGCAATTCCACTTCTGGGTATTTACCCAAAGAAAACGGGAACACTAATTTGAAATGATATGTATACCCCTATGTTCACTGTAGCACTGTTTATGATAGTCAAGATATGGAAACAACCTAAGTATCCATCAATGGATGAATGGATAAAGAAGATGTAGCTAAATATATAATGGAATACCACTCAGCCATAAAAAAAAGAATGAAATCTTGCTATTTGCAACAACATTAATGGAATTGAGGGTATTATGCTAAGTGAAATAAATCAGATAGAGAAAGACAAATACCATATAATTTCACTTATATGTGGAATCTGAAGAAACAAAACATACTAACAACAAAGGAAAACCAAACTAATAGATACAGAGAATAGATTGGTTAGTTACCAGTGGGAAGGAATTTGGTGGCGGCGGGGGGCAAAATAGGTGAAGAGGGTTGAAGGGTACAATCTTCCAGTTATAAATTAAGTAAGTGCTTAGGTCATAATACATGGTCATAATGCATGGTGACCATAGTCAGTGATACTGAAAGTTGCCAAGAGAATAAATCTTAAAAAAGTTGTCCTCAAAAGAAAAAAAAAAAAAGATTTTTTACCTTTGGACACAAATGGTAACTATACTTGCTGTAGTGATCATTTGGCAATGTATATAAATATCAAATCATTTTGTTGTACACTCAAAACTACTATAATGCTGTAAATCAATTATACCTTAGTTAAAATTATTTTTAAGTCTGTTTTACATTTCTTCTAGTACCTTTCCAATTCTCATCTGCACCCATCATTTTTACAATAAAAGAGATGTTTCTGATGATAATTTATTCTGTGAAATGACCTTGTCTTGTGTTCATAGCAATATGTTCCGGATTATATCTGGAACTGTTTACCTAGATTTTACATATCAGTAGGTCTGGTTTTCAAACACAAGAGTGTGAAAAATAGTTTAAGGAGTTGGTCATGATAACAGAAAGAACAAAAGGGATAATGAGAAACACATTCTGCAAATAGGTGGCCATGAAAAGCTATTTCCGTTTTTAAGAGTAACAGCTTACACTTGGCAGAGAGGAACTGGGAAGATCCACAAGTCTTTGTCCTTTCAGTTTCATTAAAATATGAAAGAACTCTATTAATAATAGACCCACTGGCTTCTGGAACCTTAACTTACTGTTGTCTTCACCGTGTGAATCATCATATTGTGGGCATCTGCTGTTACTGACTTGAGCTTTCCCTAACTCCTGCCTCTTTTTCTATTACGCTTTTTCCTTTACTTGCCAATTCCATTTTGTATTAAATGTTTTCATCACAGATGCTAAGTGAATTTAAAAATTAGTGTTACTATAATTTTTCTGTACTTATTGACTCTGGAACTTTTAGGTTGATTTAAAGAGGAAAATGTGGAATTAAAAGATAAAGACAGAATATAAGAGGGAAAGTGGGAATGATGAGGAGAAGCAGACCAATGATAATAAAAACAACAACAACAAAGAAGCTGAAAAGATCTCAAAATGATAATTCCCATAGAAGTTTGGGGGAAGAGGAAATGTATAGATATGCTTTTCTTATAAAGCTTTTGAATAGTTCTCTACTTTTCATTTGGGGTATATAGGTTTCATTTTTCAGATTATGGTAAAATATTCCAATTAAATGACAACTTGTCTAATAGCTCTCTTTACTATTTATTTTCTTTTTTAGGAAAGAAGACAGTGGTAGTTTTAGGTCTTAGTTGGTGATAGCTGGAATGGTACACCTTAATTTTTTATTTCTTACCATAAGGCTTTTATGAACCTGAATAATAAATTTGGTTATGACTTACTTAAAAATTTCTTAGCCTGATAAGTACTATTTTCTTCATTTTGGGGTTTCGACAAAGGTCTTTCACAACCGATCAGTGACGGAAACAATTAGAATTCCGGAATTTTGATTCATACATGACATACCTTATTGGATTAAACCAGAATTTTTCCAGCCCAATATCTGGTCTCAAAGCAATTTTGCAGGCATTCATGGTTACTGTCCAAAATAGCAGCTCTGAGAGTTAGGTATATACTACAAGCAACCTTCTCTCATTAAGTTCTGGTGGTTTTACTGTTTCTCAAACTTATACTTTCATCTTCTGCTTTTATCAGAGACTAAAGTCCATCTTAGTTGCAGAAGTGTCTCTATTACTTTGAAAGAGTTCTAGTCCTAATTTAGGAGAAAGGAAATCAGAAGAGCTGGGTTTTAGTTGTGGGTTTGCCCATAATTAATTATATTACCTATGTTAAGAAATTTCACATTTTTGAAACTCATTTTATTCTCATATAATAAGTAAATAGTAAATAGCTCTGAAGTATTTTCTTATTCTAAAAGAATGTGATAGAATTCATGATCCTCCTTTTGTTTGCTGCTTCCATCTTCTATATGATTTTGTAAGGGCCTATTTAGCCAGAGCAACCCCACCCCGGTTGAACTGCCATTTTGTTGTAAAAGTTAAACTGACTCTGCTCACGCCCCACCCCCAGCCCCAGGAACTTACTTAAAAACAAGTCCTGGAAACCAGCCCCAGGTAACAAAGCCCAAATCCAAGGGTGGGTCAGGCCATGTGAAGATATCCAATCAGTGGGGGGGCGGGGGGGGCGCATACTGTCTCCTTACTTACCAAGGAGTGTGGGCCCTGCCTTTTGGGTGCCAATTCTGACCAAGGTGATAGGTTGGTTCAAATGCCTACTAGGGTAAATTGTAATTCAGTTGGTCACCTAGCATGACTGTGCAACTTTCTCTGTGTGTTAAAACTTCATTGGCCACCTGTGCATGGCCAGGCCCAACCACATGGCCTTTGCTCTATAAAAGCTAGTCTGTGAAACAGAGAGGGGCCGCCCTCTCTGTAAAAGCCCCAAACGTTGGGTTTGATTCTTGATGCTTGGTGCGAAATAAAGCTTTGCTTGACCTTCGCTTTATATCAGTCACAGACCCATTATTGGGGGACCCCAACCATTTCATAGATCTGGCCATATGTTTCCTAATTTCTGTCTTCTTAGATAGTAAAATAACTAACTGCCACATTCTTCCTTCCGCCAACTTTAAAGGTATTTTCCGAGTTTCTTTGGTCATGAAAATTGCATCTCTTTCATCGTTCTCTATTGATGTCTTTCTTAAGATAGAATTGATGAGAACACAACAAGTATTGAAGGTGTGAGCAGATGTGCCAGGATATTATATGTATGCAAGACCATATTTTCTGTTTTATTTCCATTACTTTTTTTTCTGTTACTTTTTTAATGCCAGTATTTCCTGGACTTTTTAGCCATATCGTTTCAAAATATCTTTCAGGCCAACCCTTTGCCTCTGGACTAGACTATTCTTAAGCTCTTTACTATTCAGTATCTTCTGGGACAGAGATTTCACACCCTGTCTCTCACCTTCAGGAAGTTCTGGTGGCTAACATAAATCTTGCTTTCTGCAATTTAAATTGAATTTATTTCCTGTTTCTTTTCGCTGTGGAGATGGGAACAGCCCCAAACTAAAAGTGATGCTTTCTTATGAGGGCCAGTGCTGAATATAGAGGAAAGATTATTCCCAGTCTGGCATCAATTTTAGCTTTTATATATTAAAGCTTCCTGACTTTCATTTCAATATTCATGGTCTCAGGAGATGCTATTCTTTATAACCCAAATGAAATAATAGTTACATATCCAATATTAATGTTTATTATGTCTTTTGCTAACTAGAACCCAAATGAGATACTAAAATAAAAAATGAGTTCTCAAAAGCATGGAGGACTTTAGCAGATTTGTGTTTTTCTTGGTATAACTATAGTCGTGGGACTGGGTTTTTGCCTATGGTTTATAGATTTTATCTCATTTTATTAGTCTTACTGTATACATGTTTAATTCATCCATATCTTCCTCATAAGTGATGAGAATAGAAACTTGTTCTTTAACTTGGGCTGTCTTGAAGCAGAGTTTAATATGTGTAGTCAAAAAGCTTTTGATATCTAGGCTAAGCATTGTGTGAGGTATTGTAAAGAAAAAAGAAAACACATTTTCTGCCATCAAGGGGCCTATATTCTTACTGGGGGGAAATATTATAAAACTTGCAATGATAGAACCATTATAAAATAATATATGGTGGTATATATAAAATAAGATTTTGTGGGTTTTTTTTAAGACTATTTATTTATTTATTTGACAGACAGAGATCACAGGTAGGCAGAGAGGCAGGCAGAGAGAGGAGGAAGCAGGCTCCCCGCTGAGCAGAGAGCCCAATGTGGGGCTTGATCCCAGGACTCTAGGATCATGACCTGAGTCTAAGGCAGAGGCTTTAACCCACTGAGCCACCCAGGCGCCCCTAAAATAAGATGTTTAATGTAAATTTTATTTTGCATTTAAGATTAATACAGAAAATACCTTATAATATGCAGATTATTCTGTTAGCTAAGGCATCCTAAAATGTTTAACAATTATTTCATTCTGATTTCTGTTTTTTCACTTTAAAGGTTCAGCAGTTTTCGGAAAAAGCCTTCCTCTTACAGCTTTGGAAAATTCATGAAAGTGCCTTAGAAAGACAGTGTAGTGAAATTACAAACCAGAGGAATATGCTTCTCCAAACCTTTGTAAGTCTCCAGCTCCTTAGAAATATGTTTTTCCACTAACTGTATTGAAAAGTATTTAAATATACTTAGGTGTACTTTTAGAAAATTATACATATGCATATTGGCAGATAGTCCTGTTCAGATATGGAAAAGTATTAAATGCTACTGAAAACTAGTTGGTAGAGTAATATAGTTTGAAAGAATTCTATTAGCAGATATGCAATATAGAAATTATTTGCAATTGTAATAAGCACAGAAAAACCCAGTGAAACTGACTTGAATTGCTCAAGCTTTCAGACCTTGGTTTTAATGCTTTTGAAAGGCAGAGAGGTTCACATTTTAGGCATATTTATGGATCTTGGTGAAGAGATAGATTTTCTTTATTTTTTTTTAATCTTAACTCAGAACCAGCAGACTCAGTTTTAAATGACAGGGCCAGTTTAAGAATGTGACTTACAATTAATTGACAGTTCAAAGAAAATACATTTAAAAATACTAAGAATATTTATTTGAAGTCAGAACCAACAAAGTTTGAGCTTATGCATAACATGGCTAGTTCCCCAATGTAGTTCACAATTGGTTGACATTTCTTAGAAAAAATAGAAAAATACAGTAATATTTAGATTCTGTCATGGCGCAGAGTTTTTGGAAATTCTTATTTCCTCTTCATGTTGATGTTTCATAAAACATAAACTACTTTGTAGAACTGAATTGGAAGTAAATATATAATTTTACTTTTTTTGTCTCTATCTTAAAAGGTTTCCTTGGATTTCCTTATTTGTTGTTTTTCTATAGCAGTAATTCCTTTGAGTGTAGATTTTCATTTTCCCGTTTGGACATTTGATTATTTTACTTAATTTCATATTGCAGTGACAAAATGGCACCTATGCTGCTAAGTTTAATACATAAACAAACACAGATATAATGACAAGTTATAGGATTTCTATCTCAGTAATACTCCCAAAACATTAAGGATAAAACATTCATGTGGAAATTGTTGGTTATTAGTATGCAATAGCTTCACTTTTTAATTAATATTGCTTGAGGAATAAAGCATTTTTCTGATAACACCAGGAAGTATGATCTTATAGTTTTGTTGTTAGTAATTCCAAATGATTGCATTTTAAATCACTATAGAAAAATAGTATTACAATTAACATCTATTGTTGATCTTTTGTTTCTGTTTTTTAGGGGGCTACAAAGAAAAAAGTGACCGAGGAAGAAGAAAAATTTATTAAGGAAATTTCAGACTTCAATAATGAGTATGAAGTAACAAAGAAAAGAAAGCTTTTCATGAAAGAAAATGTCAAGATTGAAATATCTGCCTTAGAAAACCAGGCAAACATTTTGAAGAGGGGTATGAGTATATAGTGCCACCTCTTTTATCTGTCATTAATGAAAATAACTTATTTTGAGCCAGTGAATTTTCCAGAAATTAACTTTTTCATAAGTAAATTGATTATTGCATAGCTATTCTTTTATCTTTATCTTATTTATCCTAATGGAAATGTATCTTACATTGTGAGTGGTCTCAAGTTCTTTAGAATTAGATGTGACATGAGCTTTTAGTAATTCACTCAATAAGCAATTATCTATTCCTCTCTGTTATGTGATGGGCATTGTTGTGCGTTATGGTGATATAAAACTAAAATGTGGAAGAATCAAATATGAAGCAGATATTTATAGTACAATGTTATAGAAGCTATAATAGGGACAAGACTGATATGATGATCTTCATTTTACCATCAGTACAATTTAAATTAGGAAACAAGGTTACACAGTGGCATGGGGAGAATTTCATTCAGAAATCCTAGCATGTAGGTTATTGCAATCTGTGATAAGATCCTCAACTAAAGACATTGCCACAGAGAAGAGAGGGTAAATTAAAGAGATATATAGGCATAATGATAGGACTTTATCACTGATTGAGGTGAACAAAAATAGACAGGGATGAATTATAGTTTTCATATATCAGAGATTGGGTAGAATAGGGCACCAGGAGGAAGAACAGAGGTAGAGAAGCATGTTGGAACTGTAGCCTATTCTGGACAAAATGACTGAGTTTTATTTCAGGTCTTTTTAGTTAGAGATGTATATGGAATATACCAGGGAAGATTCCCAGGTGGCAGGGGAAAATTTGGTTTTGAAGCTGGTAAGAAAGATTAGAGCTAGACCATTAGGTTTGGGACTGAATCCAGAGGAGTTGGTGACATTATTCAGAGAAAATATATAGAGGGAACATAGATGAGGAGTGAAGACTGAAGCCAGAAACTGGGAAAGGATTATATTTATGGAAAGAAAGAAAAAGAATGGGACAGAGTAGTCAAAGAAGGCAAGAGGAGACCCAGCAGAGAGTAATATTTTAGTTTATTTATTTAATTTTTTTAAATCTTTTTATTTTTTAAGATTTTATTTATTTATTTGACAGAGAGAGATCACAGCAGGCAGAGAGGCAGGCAGAGAGAGGGGAAGGGAAGGAAGCAGGCCCCTGCTGAACAGAGAGTCCGACGCGGGACTCGATCCCAGGACCCTGAGATCATGACCTGAGCCGAAGGCAGTGGCTTAACCCACTGAGCCACCCAGGCACCCGAGAGTAATATTTTAGAAGCCAAAAGCAAGATATGTATTTCTCAAATTAGTGGAAAACAAAATAGGATATTAATTTGACAATCAGAAGATGTCAAGTGCAGTAGCATAAAGTAGAGCAGTAGAAAAAGACTGGTGGTAATAGATTGGAGTCAATGGGAGTTGAGGAAATAGAGAATGAAAATATAAATGATATTAAGTGCAAAATTAGTTTTTAATGGAAGCCTCTCTAAAATATGTTGTTACTTTGACGCCTTTAGTAAATGGAGAATAATAAGTACATTTAACTCTTTTTTTTTTAAAGATTTTATTTATTTATTTGACAGAGATCACAAGTAGGCAGAGAGGCAAGCAGAGAGAGAGAGAGGAGGAAGCAGGCTCCCTGCCGAGCGGAGAGCCCGATGTGGGACACGATCCCAGGACCCTGGGATCATGACCTGAGCTGAAGGCAGAGGCTTTAACCCACTGAGACACCCCCACATTTAACTCTTTTACTGACTTGGAGCTCTCAGTATGAATAATGTATTGATTTGCTTTACGTATGACAACTACTATTTTAAGTAATATTCGTCAAGCTTATACTATAAAGCAACCGCCATCCTGAAGACTATAAATGCTAATATCATGTTGATTTCATTTAAATCTTAATTTTACCATTTGATAGCTGTGTGATTTGGGGCAAGATGCCAAACTTCTCTTTGGTTCGGTTTCCCCATTTGTAAAGATGGGGGTTAGTAGTCATGACCTTAACAAAGGTTGTTGTGAGAATGCAATGAAATAATACTGAAACACATAGGATGCTGCCTGCCTTATAATTAAACCCGCAAAAAAATGTGAGGATTATACTTTTTAATCTGATTTTATAGATGAAGGAAATAAAGTTCTGAGAGAGAAATTATTTTGGGTAGAGAGTATAGGACAGAGGCACACATCTGGAAAGCTTTAAAAAATATTAAATGTTTGGGGCGCCTGGGTGGCTCAGTGGGTTAAGCCGCTGCCTTCGGCTCAGGTCATGATCTCAGGGTCCTGGGATCGAGTCCCGCATCGGGCTCTCTGCTTGGCAGGGAGCCTGCTTCCTCCTCTCTCTCTCTCTGCCTGCCTCTCCATCTACTTGTGATTTAAAAAAAAAAAAAAAATATTAAATGTTTGAGTCTCATTCAAGACCTATTGAATCAGAATCTGTGGGAGAGGATAGGGAACATAACATTTTTTAAATCCGTGAGGTGATATTGATGTGTATTTTCAATAACAAGTCAGAATACAAAAGTCTATAGATGCATACTTTAAAACTAACTTTCTGCAAAAAGTCATGGATATCACCATTTCTTTCGAACATATATTAGAAATTTTAGCCAAATCAATCAGGCAACAAAAAGAAATAAAACACGTCTACATTGGAGAGGAAAAAGTAGTCTCTGTGCCCAAATGATAATGCTCTTACATATAAAACACCTAAGGATACCACAAAAAGCAAAAAAACAAAAAACTGCTGGAACTAATAAATAAATACAGCAAAGTTGCAGTATACAAAATCAACACACAAAAATAAGTTGCATTTCTGTGTATGAGCAATAAGTGACCTAAAAAGGAACAAAAATTTAAATTCCATTTATAATAGTGTCAAAAAGAATAAAATACCTAAAAATAAATTTAACCGAGGTGGTAAAAGACTTGTACATGGAAAACTATATAAAACATTGCTTAAGGAAATTAAAGAAGACCCAAATAAGTGGAAAGACTTCTCCTGTTCATGGATTGGAAAACTTAGTGTTGTTAAGATGACATTATTACCCAAAATGATGTACAGATTCAAAGTAATCTCTATCAAAATCCCAACAGTGGTTTTTTTTAAGGTTTTATTTATTTATTTGACAGAGATCACAAGCAGGCAGAGAGGCAGGCAGAGAGAGGGAGAAGCAGGCTCCCCACTGAGCAGAGAGCCCGATGTGGGCCTCCATCCCAGGACCCTGGGATCATGACCTGAGCCGAAGGCAGAGGCTTCAACCTACCGAGCCACCCAGGTGCCCCCAACAGTGTTTTTTTCATGAATTGAAAAACCATCCTAAAATTCATATAAAATCCCAAAGGATCCCAAAGAGCCAAAACTATCCTGGAAAAAAAGAACAAAGTTGGAAGACTCATACTTCTGATTCCAAAACTTACTAAAATGCCACAGTAATCAAAACTGTGTGGTACTAGAATAAGGATAGACATATAGAAAATCAGGATATAATAGAGAGCTCAAATATAAACTCTCATGTATGTGGTCAAATGATTTTTTATAACAGTGCCAACACTATTCAATGGGAAAGGATAGTCTTTTGAAAAAATGGATCTGGGAAAACTGGATACCACCCTTACCTTACACAATATACAAAAATTAGCTAAAAATGGATAAAAGTCTTAAACTTAAGAAGTAAAACAAGAAAGCTCTTAGAAGAAATCATATAGGAAACACTTCGCACTTCATCATATTGGATTTAGAGATGATTTCTTGAATATCAAAAACACAGGCAACAAAAGAAAAAATAGATAAATTGTATTTCATTAAGATTAAGATCTTTTGTATGTCAGAGGACACTATCAAGAGAGTAAAAGCGGAACTCTCAAAGAATGAGTTGTGTTTTTTTATGGAAGAAAATATTTGCAAATCATTTCTTTGATAAGGGATTAATATCCAGGATATTTTTTAAGTAGTTTCTGCACCCAGTTTAGGGCTTGAACTCACAACCCCAAAGTCAAGAGTCATATGCTCTACTGACTCAGCCAGCCAAATGCTTCTAATGGCCAGAATATAGAAGAACTATAATTCAAAATCAAAAAATAAGCAACTCAATTTAAAAAATGGGCAAAGGATTTGAATAAACATTTCTCCAAAGATATGGCCAATAAGCACACAAAAAGCTGCTGTACATCACTAGCCTTTAGAGAAATGGAAATCAAAACCACAAAGACACCCTACTTCATACCCATTAGAGTGGCTATTATGAAAAAAATCCAAAGTTTACACAGAATGATACTCACAATGTTTAGGATGCAATCCAAAATTACTTGACCTCTGAAGAATCAGTGAAATGTGACCTAGTATCAAAAGAAAACCCTAAGATGCCAAACCCACAGTGATCTAGATACTGGAATTATGAAATACTTTATAGCATTTATTATTGAGCTATGCTCAGTGAGTTAAGGAAGTTGCACTTGTAATATATGATAGGTAACTCGGTGGAGAAATAGAAAATGTGAAAAAAAAATTAGAACTTAAAAATACATGATCTGAAATAAGAATGTCACTGAATAAGTTTAATAACAGAAAGGAACTCATAGAAGAGCCAGTGAACATGAAGATAGATCAATAGAAATTGTCCAATCTGAAAAAGAGGGGGAAAATTAAAACAAAATAAAATGAAACAAAAAAATTAGAAATTTAGGGACATGTAGGACAATTTTAAAAGGTCTAACATTCAAGTAATTGAAGTCTCTGAAGGAAAGGAAAGAGAATTGGCAGAAAATATATTTGAAGAGATCACAGCAGGAAATTTCCTAAATTTTCTAAAAGACATTAATTTGCAGATTCAAGAAGTTCAGCAAATCCAAATATGATAAATTCAAAGAAATCCATGCCTAGCCATTTAATAATAGTCAAACTGTTAACAAGTCAAAGAGAAAGAAAAAATCTTGAAAACAGGGAACAATAACTCTAATGCTAAAGGAAGGCTTCCAAGTAGAAGCAAAAATAATACCAGAGAGAAACTTGGATCATGTTTAATGAATTAAAATAAACAGAAATGGCAAATATTTGGACAATTAAAATATCAGTTTTTTTCTCTTAACTTGAAAAGATACATATGATTGTTTAAAGCAAATAATATATTGTCTTATGGAATTTATAATGTATGCAGAGGCAGTTTGTATACATGCATACCATATGCTATCTCATAAAGGACTGGAAAAGAGAACTGGGAAGGGATCTATACAGCCCTACATAACTCCCAGAAAACCAGGAATAGAAGGAAACTTCCTCAACCAGTTAAAGAACCTCTTTGAAAAGCCTACAACTAATATTACACTTAATGATGAAATAGCAAATACCAATATCATTTGAAATGGTGACGTATTAAATACTTTCCCCACAAAGATTGACAATAAGGCAAGAATGTCCATTCTTATCACTTCCATTCAATATGGCTGTGGATGTCCTAGCCATTTTAACCATTTCAATGAGACAAAGTTGTCTCTATTTATAGATTACGATTGTTTACATAGAAAATTATAAGGAATTTATAAAACAATTACTAAAATTAATAAGTCAATATGGTAAGGTTACAGGATATAAGGTATATATTTAAAAATCAGTTGAGGGGCACCTGGATGGTCTAGATGTTAAGTGTCAGACTCTTGATTTGGGATCAGGTCATGATCTCAGGTCTGCCCAGCATGGAGCTTGCTTTAGATTCTCTCTTTCCCTCTCCCTATTTCCCTCCCTCCACCACTCTCTCTTTCTCTAAAGAAAAAAAAAATCAGTTGAATTCTTATATTCTAACAGCAAACAATAGAAAATGGAATAAAAATACCATTTAAACAGCATCTAAAAACAAAATAGAAAAAATTTAACAAGAGACATGAGGGACTTCTATACTATAAACTACAGAGCATTGCTGAGAGAAGTTAAGGAAGACCTAAGTAGATAGATTTATCATGTTTATGGATTAGAAAATTCAATTTTGTTAATAGGTCCATTCTCTTCTAATTGATCATAGGTTCAACAGAATTTCGGTAAAAATCCCATTAAGTTTTAGTAAGCCTTGACAAGCTAATTCTAATATTTATATAAAAATGTAAATCACTTAGAACAGCCAAAATTTTTTAAAAGAACAAAATTTGAGGATTTATACTCCCTGATTTCAAGTTTTGCTAAAAAGCTATAGTAATCAAGATAATGTGTCACTGCCTTAAAAATAGGCATATTGGTACCACGGGAAGGAAAGAGAAATAGCCTTATGCAGATAGGGTCAATTGATTGTTAACAAAAGTAGCAAGGCAGTTCAGTGGGGGAAAGGAAAATCTTTTCAGTAAATGGTGCTGGAACAATTGGACATCCATTGCAAAACAATGATTCTTAAATTTTACTTCATACCATATTAAACATTAACTCAGAACGAACCATACATCTAAACATAAAAGCTAACATCATGAAACTCCTAGAAGAATTCTTAGATGGGACACAGAAACATGAAAAAAAAAATACACTGGATTTCAAATAAATTTAAAAAAATACTATTAAGAAAAAGACAAACCAAAGACTTGAAGAAAATACTTGCAATACATGTATCTGCTTGTGAACTGTTACCTAGAATATAATGAACTCTTACAACTTAATAATAAGAAGGCAACAAAACTGATTCTAAAAGGGGAAAAGGATTGAACTTCACAAAAGGGCATATACTGATGACCAATGAACATATGAAAAGATACTCAGTATCTTTAGCTATCAGGAAAATACAAATTAAAACCACAGTGTATATCACTGTACCTACATTTAGTTAAAATTCGAAATGCTGGTCATATCAAGTGTTGGCAAGTATGGGAAGCATCTGAAATTCATATGGTACTGATGAGAATGCAAAATAAATGGTACAACCACTTTGGAAATTGTTTTTCAGTTTCTTATCAAATCTATCTATGAAAGACCCCCAGCAAATATCATCCTCAATGGGAAAAAGCTTGTGTCCTTCCCGTTGAGATGAGGAACACGACAAGTATGCCCACTCTCACCACTCTTGTTCAACATAGTATTTGAAGTCCTAGCAACAGCAATCAGACAACAAAGGAAAATAAAAGGTATCCAAATTGGTAATGAAGAAGTCAAACTCTCTCTCTTGGCAGATGACATGATTCTTTATATGGAAAACCCAAAAGACTCCACCCCCAAACTACTAGAACTCATATAGCAATTCAGCAACGTGGCAGGATACAAAGTCAATGTACAGAAATCAGTGGCTTTCTTATACACTAACAATGAAAATACAGAAAGGGAAATTAGAGAATCGATTCCATTTATTATAGCACCAAGAACCATAAGATACCTGGGAATAAACCTAACCAAAGAGGTAAAGGATCTGTACTCAAGGAACTACAGAACACTCATGAAAGAAATTGAAGAAGACACAAAAAGATGGAAGACCATTCCATGCTCTTGGATTGGAAGAATAAACATTGTTAAAATGTCTATACTGCCTAGAGCAATCTATACTTTTAATGCTATTTCGATCAAAATTCCACCGGTATTCTTCAAAGAGCTGGAGCAAATAATCCTAAAATTTGTATGGAATCAGAAGAGACCCCGAATCACTAAGGAAATGTCGAAAAACAAAAATAAAACTGGGGGCATCACGTTACCTGATTTCAAGCTTTACTACAAAGCTGTGATCACCAAGACAGCATGGTACTGGCATAAAAACAGACACATAGACCAGTGGAACAGAGTAGAGAGCCCAGATATGGACCCTCAACTCTATGGTCAAATAATCTTCAACAAAACAGGAAAAAATATACAGTGGAAAAAAGACAGTCTCTTCAATAAATGGTGCTGGGAAAACTGGGCAGCTATATGTAGAAGAATGAAACTCGACCATTCTCTTACATCGTACACAAAGATAAACTCAAAATGGATAAAAGTTTCTTAAACCATTAAACAAACATTTGCCATATGACCCAGCCATTCTACAACTAGATACACCAGAGAAGTGAAACTTAGGTCCACACTAAGTTTTTAGTAAATTTATTCACTGTAGCCAAAAACTGAACATAACTCAATGTCCATTAAAAGGTAAATGGATAAACAAAATTTCTGTACCCATGCCGTGGAATACTCAGAGATAAGAACAGATCTGCTCACAGACAACACGGATGCGTCTCAAAAGGATATGGTGACGGAAGGAAGCTGGGCACAGAAGAATACATACTAAATACAAAGCAAACTGTGTGGGACAACAAGCTGATCAGTGGTTGCCAGTGTCAGAATGAATAAATTGCAAAAGGGCAGAGGAAGCTTTTGGGATTGATAGAAACACAGTTTCTTGATTGTGGTGGTGTTTTCACGAGTGTATGTGAGAGCCAAAACTCTCAGAATTGTATGCTGTTAGGTGGATATACTTTATGTTAATTATTCCTCCAAAAATTGATAAAGAAAAAAGTCCTTGATACCACAAATACTGTGGGAGCCCTCTCTTTTGTGTCCTTCCTCCAGAAGTATGGGTTTATTTTAATAGATTTGCTTCCATAGTACCTGGTACTGTTGGTCTTTGTACTTGAACAAAACGCATCCGTCTCTATGTATATTTTAACATTTTTATATGAAACTTTAAACTCTGTAATGGCAGGACTTTGTTTAATGCTCTGTCTCTAATAGTATGAAAGAGATAATTATGAATTGATAACTGTTTCAAAAGAAGTATAAAATGAGGTGTGAATGTATAGTAAGCAAAGTTACCCTGGACCAAGAGTGAAGGAAGATCTACCGGAGCAAGTGACTTTCAGACTGAGGTCTGAAGGGTGATAGGAATTAGCCAAATGGCAGATCTGAGTCAGTATCAGAAAGTTGGATATGTAAGTCAAGAGCTCCGAGGGAGATTTGAGCTGAAACTGGTATATGCAAACAATGAATCATGGGATGCTAGAGCAAAAAACTAATGATGTTCTGTATGGTGACTAAGATAACATAACATAAAAATTAATTAATAATTAATTCAGGAGTCATCCAGGAAAAATGTATTGAAAGTAAGTAATAGAAAACTGAGGAACACCAGGATTTTCAAAGCAAGAAGAAGAAAAAGGCCAGTGATGAGTGTGTAAGGTAGGCAGGACACGTTACTGTGTGAAATGGGAGATCACCTCAGGGAGAGAGAGTGTGTGAGGGAGCGATCAGCCCATGTTAAATGTTGCCAAATTGCCAACCATGAAGACCAAGAAGCAGCCATGGAAGGTCCCTTGTAATCTTTAGGGAAAGCAACAGATGAGGGTAGGAAGAGAGGAAGGGTAGAGGCCAAGTTGTAATGGGTTGAGCAGTGAGAACAGAGGAGATGGTGATCGTAAGCGCCCACAAGCCCTTGAAGCGAAGTTTCTCTGGATGAGAGAGTCCAGTAAACAGGGGGTTATGAGGTCAGGGGAGGGCTTCTAGTGGGTTATGTGTTGTCCATTTTTCATTTCTGTTGTTTGAGACAGGAGGTATTTGAACATATTAAATGATGATGGATCAGAGCCCATGGAGAAGTAGAGTTGAAAATTCAAGAGAGAAGTAAAGTTCCCAGAGAAGATAGGAAATGGTGCACAGGTGGAGGGATTGGTGGCGATTTCAGAAGAAAACAAAATAAAAGCAAAATCAGTAAACAACCTACATGACCATCAATAAGGGCCTCTAATTATCTGAGTATTTATCTCCTTATACTTTTGTCACTAAATTTGTCTCGTAGAATCTACTAATGGAACCGCTAGGTCAGAGAAAAATATTAAGAGACTTAATGTCAAATCAGATTCCTTAAATCACCAAATTAATTAATTTTCCCACCAACTGTTTAGGAGAATGCCTGTTTTCTTGTATTATTATCCTATACCATTACCAATGTGGGCATTATCACTGACTTTAATCTTTGCCAATCTGACAAGCAAAAATATTATTTTTATTGTTGCTTTAATTCACATTTCTTTGATTTTGCATGATGTTGAATTTACCTCTCTGAATTTATTAGTCACTTAAATTTCTTTTTATTTTCCTGTGAACAATCTATTCATACTCTTTGTTCATCTTTGTACATTTTTATTCTTACTAATTTATATGAGCTCTTTGTAAATTAAGGAAGTTAGCTAGTTGTGTGGTGTCATGTGTTTAAATTTTGTGTCCTAATTTATTGTTTACCTTTTGAAAAATTAGGAGATGAATCTTAAAGGATGAATTAGGAGTTTATTGTGGGGAGAAAAAGAGGAAAGCTATTCTAGGTAGAAGAAGCAATATTAGCAGTATTGTAGAAGTGTGTAGCCATATAGTGAGTACTATGCAATGTCATTTTAAATATGCTTTACTTATGAAGGATAGAGTTTTCTTATTATCTCATTGGGAAGCTTGTTTTACTTAGTGATGTTACATTGTTTTGAATTTTCTCTAGGTAGTCTAACCCTCAATTAACTAATTCTTTTGTACCTCATTGTTGCTTAATTAATTCTGGTCAGTTCATTAGAAACAGTTTCTAGACGGCCAAAGAAAGCTTGTTGGGGCTTAAAATTGACCATATGAATCATTTCTCAGCCTTTTGACTAAGATCAAATACAGTATCTGTCTTTGACCATATACTACTTAAATTTTTAGTACACACACACACACACACACATTAATACTTGTTGACATATTCAACGCAAAGCTAAGTGGCTAAAATATGGCTTTTATTTGTCTATTTGTTTCTAGAAATAAAATCGATGGACCATGATAGTGGCCAGTTATGTGAACTTCAAAAACAAAAGAGTGAATTAGTACAAGAATTACTTACTGTGCAGAGAAAACTTAAAGGTATTATCTTTATGAGCTAGTTTATTTTGCTGATGAATATAGTTACATATGCATAACGGGTCATATTATTCTTTCCAAGTATACTCACCTATTGAGATACAGTGTTATTGGTATAAAGATGAAACAGGTAAAAAGTTTAAAAAAAGTGTTAGATCTGATATTTTTAATGTCATAAATTTTGTCAAGATCTTTTTTTATGCCTGTAATTGCTATATTAAAATAGAAAATTAAGAATCATGAGTGCATACGTTTTATATAAAGCACTAAAAATTAAGAGTATTGTTCTTAAGAATGAACTCTTCTGTTTATTTTTTTAAAGATTGTAAGCGTTTTCTTAATTGTTTAGTTTTTGAAGATAAAAAGATTGAAGCCATTTGTACTACCAAATACCTAGAGGCAGAAAAAGCAAAGATCAATGAAAAGCCTCAAAATGATGCTGAGTGCTTAAGGTAAGAATTCCCTATTATATTTTGATATAAAATCTGGTAATTTTTCAAGTTGTCAAAGAGATTTCAGCATAAAGCTAAATGTAGGCTTTTTTTTTTTAAGTTCCAGATAAAGATATTAATTCCTTTTATGTGTATTGTGAAATATGCTAATGAGAAAAGGCTTCACTGGCTAAAAAGTGGTACATGTAAGTTTCACAGTGTATCGGGTTGATAATACTGAAATCAATTTTTTCTTTTACCTCATGGACTTAGTGTTACTCACATCCCAGCAGATTAAAACAAAGTTATTAGTTCCAAAACCTCCTTTCTATTATTCCTAACTTTTTTTTTTGAAGATTGATTGATTGATTAAAGAGAACAAGAGAGCACACAGAAGGAAAGGGAGAGGGAGAAGCAGACTGCCTGCAGACCAGTGAGCCTGATGTGGGGCTGGATCTCAGGACCCTGGAATCATGACCTGAGCCAAAGGCAGACACTTAACTGACTGAGCCACCCAGGCACCCCTTACTTTTTTTTTTTTTAAATGATTGAAATTATTTTTTATCGTTTTAAATTTGAGGGGGAAAAATCACAACCTACTATTTTACTTGAAATTTATTACTATTTGTTTTATGGTGAAAGAATGAAATATATTTTCTGTATGGAATATTGAGCTACTTTTTATGTATTTGGATAATGAAAGAATGGCTGGTGTTTGAAACAGCAGAGTAATACACACAAGGAGAAAACCTTCAGTTTGTTAATTTTACTATTGTTTATTAATAATTCAATGTTATATTTGCCAGCCTAATTTCAAAGAAGTTCATTTATGTTCTGGGCTAAATATAAGGAAAGAAACCTCATTACTGAATCTATGAGAAGCAAATGAAGCCTTCTTTTACATAAATCATATAGAAATATGTCCACTAGAGCTGAACAAATGCTTCATATTAGCTGTGTATTGCCTTAGGCCATAATTTTAGTAGATTGTGAGAAAATATTTGCAATTTAATTTTATGTTAAGTTTTATAAGCATGAAATATCAATCTCTTGGGTGATATGTGTGATGCAGAATGAGTTTCTGTAATGACAATCTGCTCATTGATTTTTTTACATTTTCAAAAATGATAGGGCCCACTGGTGACATGATAGTTAGTATTATAAGGGCTTCTGACATGAACTCCAGTTTTGTGGGTTTATCAATCATAAAAATTTGCCCTGGGTTAAAATTAAACACACAGAGTCTGTTAGAGAGTGTTTTTTCCTTCACAGATGGTGACAGAAGAAATTTGAATAAAAAGAAGCATTAGTCTTTATGCATTGTCCATTTTTTGCATTTTAGCACTTATCAAATGAAATGGCAATATTCACCAGTTCCCACTTTAAATTACTTAATACGTGTAGTTCAGTTTGCTTACTGGTATGTTCCATAATAGTAATTTCAAGTATAAAGAACAAGTCAAAGTGTTGAATATAAAGATTTTAGGAAATAAGGCCATAAACCTTATAATTAGTGCAAAAACAAGAAGCTAATAATGGCGAGACATTTATTCAATATCATGAAGGCCAAAATTAAGTTGGTTTTATCCCTAAATTTTGGAATATTCTTTTCCATCTGTGTGTTCAAATGCATACTGAATTCTGTTGCCTTTTTCTTAAATTTTCAGGTTTAATTACTATTGGTATAGATGCCATTTTTATAACAGGGTTTCTCAAACTTGGCAGTGTTAACATTTGGGGCCGGGTTACTCTTGGTTGCAATAGGACAGCCCTGTGTAATTTAAGACGTTTAGCAGCATTTCTGGCCTCGACCCACTGGATGCCAGCAACATCTCCCACCCTCAGCTCTGACAACCAAAACTGTCTCCAGACATTGCCAAATGTCCCCTGGACAGAGGGGGGTGGGAAAAATTGTCCCCAGCTGAGAACCAGTTTTATTTTAAGGTTATTATAGTTGTACTTCTACTTTTATTAAACTTTAACCAGTTAAGAAAGCAATTATAAAATTAATATTAGCTTATGTATATGCATTTATTGTTTCTACTTTTAGTAATTAGAAAATTTTACACATCTTTTATACTGTCTATATCATTAGAATTCTTTCATAATGATTATTTTTTGAATTAATCTGCCATGTTCAGATTATTTGTTGGACTCTGTCTTGATGCCATCCTTTAGTATAAAGAACTAGTACTCTTATTCACAGTGGTTTCATGGTCTCTCCTTTAGGTAACCATTTCCTGTTTATAAATACCAAGATGCTTATTTATTTAAAAGATTCTATTCTGAAGAGTGTGGGATCATTAATTAAATATGTTAAGGCAGCTAACTTGTAGAATATTGCTATGATTAACACAAGTCGAAGGTTGGGTTAAATTCGTAAGAAGCTCCTAGAAGACTGTATAACTATGACTGATCTAGTTCTTTCATATAGTTCAGAGAGGATAGAAAAGATAAACCTTGGTTCTAGAGAGGCAGTAAGCATGGAGGTTAAGATAACAAGCCCGTTAAAATCCCAGCTCTGCTATTTACTAGGTTAGTAACCTTGGACAAACAATTTAACTTGTCTGTCCTCAGTCTCCACATCTATAAAATGAGGTTCATTATAGCACCTACCTCACAAGATTATAGTAAAAATTAAATGACTTAAAAACCCTTAAGAACAGTGCTTAGAACATAGTAAATGCTCTAAAATTAGATACAATTATAATTATATAATTACTTATAATTACATTTTTATTTCATATTATCCATGAGGATTTTTTTACTTTCAAGCTTTTTTCTCATTTTTTTTCTCTCAATTTCTCCCCATTGAGAATGATACTCACTGTGGGCTTTTTGTCAATAGCTTTTATGATATTGAGGTGTGTTCCCTTTATCCGTACACTGTGAAGAGTTTTAATCAAGAATTGGGATGTGTACTTTGTCAAATGCTTTTTTTGCATTAATTAGGAGGATCACGTGGTTCTTGTCCTTTTTTTTATTAATGTAGCATATCACATCGAGTGATTTGCTGATGTTGAACCACCCTTGCAGCCCTGGAATAAATCCTACTTGGACATGGTGAATCATTCTTTTAATGTACCGTTTTTCCTATTAGCTAGTATCCTGGTGAGAATTTTTGCATTCATGTTCATCAGGGATATTGATCTGAAATTCTCCTTTTTGGTGGGATCTTTGTCTGGTTTGGGGTTCAAGGTAATGCTAACCTCGTAGAAAGAGTTTGGAACTTTTCCTTCTTCTTTTTTTTTTTTTTTTTTTTTTTTTGAAACAACCTCAGAAGAATATGTATTAATTGTTCTTTAAATGTTTGATAGAATTCCTCTGGGAAGCCATCTGGCCATGGACTCTTGGTTATTGGGAGATTTTTTATTGCTGCTTCAATTTCCTTGCTGGTTATGGGTCTGCTCAGGTTTACTATTTCTTCCTGTTTCAGTTTTGATAATTTCTATGTCTCTAGGAATGCATCCATTTCTTCCAGATTGACCCATTTGTTGGCCTATAGTTATGCATAATATGTTTTTAAATTGTTTGTATTTCTTCAATGTTTGTTGTGATCTCTCCTCTTTCATTCATAATTTTGTTTATCTGGTTCCTTTCTCTTTTCTTTTTGATAAGTCTGTTCAGGGGTTTAATGATCTTATTAATTCTTTCAAAGAATGAGCTCCTAGTTTCACTGATCTCCTCTACTGTTCTTTTGGTTTCTATTTCATTGACTTCTGCTCTTTTTTTTTTTTAAAGATTTTATTTATTTATTTGACAGACAGAGATCACAAGTAGGCAGAGAGGCAGGCAGAGAGAGAGAGAGAGAGAGGGAAGCAGGCTTCCTGCGGAGCAGAGAGCCCGATGCGGGGCTGGATCCCAGGACCCTGAGATCATGACCTGAGCCGAAGGCAGCAGCCCAAACCACTGAGCCACCCAGGCGCCCCGACTTCTGCTCTTTTTATTAATTCTCTTCTCATGCTGGATTTAGGCTTTATTTGGTATTCTTTTTCTAGCTCCTTTAGGTATAAAGTTAGGTTGTATATTTGAGACCTTTCTTGTTTCTTGAAAAAGTCTTTTATTACTGTATACTTCCCTCTTAGGAGTGCCTTTGCTACATCCCAAAGGTTTTGAACAGTTGTGTTTTTATTTTCCTTTGTTTCCATGAATTATTTTAATTCTTCTTTAATTTCCTGGTTGACCATTTATTCTTAGTAGGATTCTCTTTAACCTCCATGTATTTGATGTCTTTCCAAATTTCCTTTGTGATTGAGTTCAAATTTGAAAGCATTGCAATCTGAAAATGTGTAGGGAATGATCCCAAACTTTTTGTTTTTTTTTTTTTTTGATCCCAAACTTTTGATACCAGTTGAGACCTGATTTGTGATCAGTATGTGATCTAATCTAGAGAATGTTCCATGTACCCTTGAGAAGAGTGTGTATTCTGTTGCCTTAGGATGGAATGTTCTGATATATCTGTGAAGTCCTTGTAGTCCGGTGTGTCATTCAAAGACCTTGTTTCCTTGTTGATCTTCTGCTTAGATGATCTGTTCATTGCAGTGAGTGGGATGTTAAAGTCCCCTAATATTATTGTATTATTATCAATGTATTTGTTTAATTTTGTTATTAATTGGTTTATATAATTGGCTGCTCCCATGTTAGGGACATAAATATATACAGTGCTTAGATCTTCTTGTTGGATTATGATATAATACCTTTAGTTATGATACAGTATCCTTTCTCATCTCTTATTTCAGTCTTTGGTTTGAAATCTAATTTCATCTTTCTTTTAATGTCCATGAGCATGATAAATTGTTTTCTACCCCCATCACTTCAGTCTGGAAGTGTCTTTGGGTCTAAAAGGAGTCTCTTGCAGACAGCATATCAATGGGTCTTGCTTTTTTATCCAGCCTCATACCCTGAGTCTTTTGATTGGGGCATTTAGCCCATTTACATTCAGAGTAACTGTTGAAAGATAGAAACTTAGTGACATTGTATTACCTATAAATTCACTGGTTCTATATATTGTCTCTGTTCCTTTCTGGTCTATGTTACTTTTGGGCTCTCTCTTTGCTTAAAGGATTCTCTTTAATATTGCAGGGGTGATTTAATGATCACAAATTCTTTGTTTCTGTTTGTCCTGGAAGCTTTATATCTCTCCTTCTATTTTGAATGACAGCCTTGGCTGCATATTTTTCTCATTTAACACCCTAAATATATCATGTGAGTCCTTTCCGGCCTGCCAGGCCTCTGTGGACAGGTCTTCTGCCAGTCTATTGTTCCTACCCTTGTAAGTTATGGACCTCTTGTCCTAAGCTGCTTTTAGGATTTTCTCTAGGTCTTCCATGCTTTTTTCAAGCCCAGCTAGTATCTTTATATTCATTATTCTGAACTCTGACATCTTACTTATATCCATACTGATTAGATCCCTGACCAATAGTACTGCCTCTTGTTCTCTTTTATGAGGTGAGTTTTTCTCTCTTGTTATTCTGTCTAGAGAAGAATATATGAATGAGGGGGAAAAAATACTACTGATCCCAGAGAAATATACACTAAACAAATCAGAAGAGACTCAAAACTTAAAAACAAATTAAAAAAAAAAAGTATAATCAGGTCAACAGAATAGAGCAATACACTGGATCCTGTGTGTAGTTAGGTCTGTTTTTTTAGTAAACTAGATCCCAAAATTGTGAAGAAAGTAAAACTTACATATGTACAAAGATAAAATAAAATGAAATAAAAGGATAGGTTGTACCTGTAAAAATGAAAATTAAAAAAAGACTTGCTGAAAGTGGTTGCTTTTCTATTTGTAGAATTGCAGCAATTCTTTTCTTAGATCTCTAGTTGATTTTGTAAGTATTCAGAATGATTTGATAGCTATCTAGCTGAATTCCCGGGACCAGACAAATCTAAGGTCTCTTATTCCTTCACCATCTTGGACTCCTTCCACCTGTCTTTTAAATGCATGAGATCCCAAAAGGTTAATCACTGAATCTTCTTTCTTTATATTCTTTATGGGCTACCTCATATGCTCTAATGATTTTAGTTATCACAGATAGATAATTTCCAAATATTTTTCCTAAATCCCTCTTTCTTGAATTCCAGTCCTGAATTCCCAACAGTTTAATATAAACATAGATCTGAAGTGATGTTGTGCTGATTAAATAAGCAAAAAAAAAAAAGCAAAAACAAAAGTCTTATCAGAGGTTCAAAGGTCTTATCTTGGGCAAACCACCCTGAACATGCCCAATCTGCCTAATCTCAAAAGCTAAGCAGGGTTGGGCCTGGTTAGTACTTGGATGGGAGAATTCAAAGGTCTTCATAATCTGGGTCCTTCCACTATCTTCCTGCATTTTTATCACATACCCTAAACTACTAGTGCATCAGAATACTGTTTATGGAATTCTGAATATGACACAGGAACTCATACCTCTATCTTTTTTCCTTCTCCATGAGCTAAAATCTAACTTAGTCCTTAAGGCCCAGCTCACATGTCATTTTTTATGAGTTTTGCTCAAATCTAAAATGTAGCAGGCATTCTTGATGTATTTCTAATTTTCATCATTCTCACTCCACCCTAATCCATTATCAAGTTTTGTTGCTTTTACCTACAAAATGTTTCCTGAATCCTTCCAGTTCTCTCTTCCCATTGCTAATGTCCTGGTTCTAGCCACCACTCTCTCTCACCTGGATCACAGTAATAATCTTCTGTTCCCCATTCTTCCATTTTTGCACCAGCCAATCCATTGAAATTGAATCATGTCATTGAAATCAGTCAAAGACTTCATAACAAACATAATAAAACCTAACATCCTTAGTATGGTCCTATCACAATGTGGCCTCTGACCACCTCTCTTATGTTATTTTCAGCTGTGGTCCCCTCTTCACTCCCTTAAGCACTCCCAACTTTTTTCCACTTAAGGACCTCTTTTTCTGCCTTTCCTTCTCTTCAAATGATCTCTTAGCCCCTCTTCCTGTCTATCTCCTACCTATGTGGAACATACCCTGTCCTTTAGATTTCAATTGAAATTTTCCTCAGAGAAGCCCTCCCTTACCCTATGATCTAAATTTGTTTTTACTTTTTTTAATAACACTGTATATTTTTCCTTTATAGCACAGATTCTATTTTGTAATTATGTACTTACATGCTTTACTTTGTTAGTATCTGTGTCTGCCATGTGCTCCACAAGAAAAGAGATCTTGTCTACTTGGTTTACCATTGTGTATTCATGGGTATATTGGCATATAGTAGGCATTAAATAAATAAATGAATAAATGAGTGTAATAAGTTGTGAAAGCTTTCCTCTACTGTTCATTTCTCTGTGTTCATAGAGAGCATGCTTATAATTCTGTTATATCATTAATCATATTCTATAATAGGTATTTGTATCAATCTATTTCACTCAGTGGGGAATTCCATTTACTTACTTTTCCTTTTTCTATCAGTCTCACATCTAGCACAGTCAAGGGCACATAGTGTTCAATAAATATTTGCTCCAGTGATTGAGTCTACATATAATTTTATTTTCAGTACAAAGAAGATACAAGTCCTTCACATATTTTCAATGTTATTTGCAAAGATGTGGTATATTCTCACCACTGGGATAGCCTGATGGAGTTCTTTTTCCACTCCTGATTTTTTCCTCCATATGGAAAAATCTATATAGGTCTAATCCCTCCAGCCTTTCCCCAACACCTTCCTTTCTTTTTGGAAGGTGGAGAGGAGTGACTCAATCCGGCTGGTGAATTTGGAAGGGTGAACTGGAGCCTTGCCCCTTTTCTTTCCCTATTTCTTTGTAAGCTGGCCTGCCTCAGTGTATGCTCCTCTCTGCTCCTCTGTCCCTTAAATTTTACAGTGCTAGGAGTACATAAGAGAGATTGTTGTATCCAATTGTGTCTGTAAAGATGTGCATTAGGTTAGTCAAATTCTGGGGTTCACTATTTAGTGAGCCCTTCGCTTGTAGATATAAGCCACATTCTCCAGTATTTGCTACATTTGTAGTAAATGTGATTGTTTTCTGCTTTCCTTATTTCTCAATTGGGCAGGAAAGAAGAATGTTATGTATTGGGCCCTTTCAAACTCCCAACACCCATTATTTTTCTATTATTGCCCAACATCAGGGCCACCAAAATATAGCTCTTGATCATGACTTTTCATTTGCTCCAAATACTGACATACCAGACAACTTGAAACATTTCAGGCATTTTCCTTACCCATGAAACCTTTTTCTAGAATGCTTTTACATTTTCTGTAACCAGCATTTGTGCCTGTTTAATATATTGGGAAGTTTATTTCAGAAATGAAGCTGCAAAGTCAACAGCATGGGATTTTCCTTCTGAACTTTTGAAGATAGTGTGGTTTTGTGAAGAGATATTTACAATGGAAACTGCACGAAAGTTAATACTTACCTCCTACTGAGAGACCTTAAATGCATTTATATGAAGTAGTAAATCAGTGCTGTTGCCTTTTCAGTGAAAAGTCATCCAGTTAAGTTGGTTGTAGAGGTCACATTGATTGGTCCTTCAATTTATAAGAAGCCATAAATACATGATGGTATTCAAACACTCCCAACTTTTCTAAAAGATACCCAGATAAATATGTATATTTACACACATTTATTTTTTTTTATTTTACCAGATGTATATAGATGTTTTTAAATTATGAGACTAGGCTATGTAGACTGAATCCAAAATTCAAACACTGTGAAAATGTAAAACATCAAAGTCTCCTCTCTTATCACCTTATTCCAGAAATCCCCTGTGTGGCCATTGTTAAAAGTTTGACATGTATCATTTCAGTTTATATCTGTGTGTGTGTGTGTGTGTGTGTGTGTACATACATGCCATGTGTGTGCATTTAGCATAAAGTGGGATCAGAATTACTGGTCTGTAATTTGCTCTATTACTTAGCAAAATATTATAGATATTTCCCATATTAGTTTGCGCTGATCAGCTTCATTCTTCTTTAATGCCAGTATATGGAAATGCCATATTGATGTAGCCTTTCTACCACTGACAGATATGTAAGAGTTTCTACATTTTTGTAATTGAAGACTTTTTACACATGTATCTTTAAATACTTGTGGGAGTGTTTCTGTAACATTATTAGAATAAGCATTATTTAGTAGAGTAATAAGAATTATAATCCTAGCTGCCCGGAGGAAATAATGCACAGGTACCTTGCAGTGCTTTGTAATATCAACAAGAATGAACTCCAAGTTGGTAAGTGTAGTAAGATCTCAGCATTAAAGTTTCTGGAAAATACCAGTCAAATAATTATATACCTGTAGCCAATCCATTTCTCTCTTTTTTTAACATTTATAAAATATGAAAATCCCCATTTAATTCCAGGATTATTCTTAGCTATGTATTTTGTTGACTATTTCTGTTGACTCTGCATCTTTTATAGTAAAACTTCATCATTTATTCACTAACAGAAGTGTCTCTACAGCATTGATTATGTAGCCTTCAAGCTAATAGAGATCTCCTGTTTTGTGAATTCTTGGCACATACTATAGTTACTAAAGCTTCTAAGTAAATACAAGGGAAATTTTGATGACAGAATCAATTGATCATTTTAAACATTATATTCCAATGTAAATGTGACTATTTGTAAATGTTCCTAAACTTTGAAATAATTTTGTTTATTGCAGAAGCCATGTATAAATGTTAAAGTAATCATTTTCAAAAATCACTCATGTCTTTAATAGAAAACAAATTTTTTCCATTTTCATATGTTTACCTTTATGAACTACCCCTTTTGGTAAGGGAGTAGGAAGATAAGAGGAAATATGTGGTTTAAAAAGAGGCCTAATTCAGCTCACCCAGGATTTGGAATAATGGAGATGCTGTTGGCACACATCCCCTGTTTACCTCCTTCTAAGCAGTTCTCTCTGGTTTGGCCTGACACACCTGTGAAGGTTGTGACCTGTCTGCTGGTGGCCTGGACTGGGGGAAGGCGTAATCAGAACACTGAAATTCTGGTTTCACACATTCAACTTTTAAACCTACTTTCAGAAATAAATTGTATATGAAAGAGGATGACCTGTATGTCTTCAAAAATAGTGTGTTTGTGCTTAAATTTCACTAAAATATTTTCATATGAATTAATACAGAGAAAGACTATTAGGAAAACCAAGCCATGGAAACACTAGCAAAAAGTAAAAAGAACTACTTAGTAAACGTCTGGTGTGATTAAGGAAACCAAAAAGGATAAAATTAATACACTTAATATATAAGATTTAAAATTCATGTGTCGAGGAAGTTCAGCATGGAATGGTGAACTGGGAGAAATTTATAGTAGTTACAACAAAGAATAACAGCATGCCAAGTAATCAACTGCGAAAAAGAAATAGTCAGAAAACACTAAAATCAACAGTTTTCATTCATGTATTTATCCAACAAACATGCATTGAATGCATACTTTGTGTCTAACGCTGTACAAGTTAGTAGGGATACCAAGACGAATAAGTGAGATGCAAATTAAAACCACTGAACATCATTTTTCTATCAAATTTTGAAAGACATTCTTAAGTGACCATACTGAAGTTGGCAAGGGTGCGGTACAGAGATAATTCTTACATTGCTGAGACAGTATACATTGCA
Source organism: Mustela nivalis (assembly GCF_964662115.1). Lineage (NCBI taxonomy): Eukaryota > Metazoa > Chordata > Mammalia > Carnivora > Mustelidae > Mustela > Mustela nivalis. Next base: position 173,221,084 of record NC_139021.1, read on the forward strand.
TATATTCCAAATGCAATTTGGTGTCCATAAATCACTGAAAGCATCTTAAAAATGTTTATGTAATTTAACCTAAAAATTACACTTACGAGTTCTATCCAATGGAAAATAATTCTAAGTACAGAGGAAACTTTATGCACAAAGGTGTTCACAGAAATGTTATTTATGGTACAGAAAAAAACAGGAACAACTTAATTGCTATACCATAAATGAACAATTAAATTAATTCTGGTGTCGCCACTTGGACTACTACATATTTCTCTTATATGGTATTAATTGGCATGTGTAATTAACTGAGAAAAATATAAATGTTAACATTAGGCAAAAGAAAAGAAAAACTAGAAATAAAATTACATAATCACCATTATGTGGAAACAGAAGACCATGATGACATATACCTAAATTTCAATATCATTTGAGTTTGTGTTTTAGGACTTTGGGTGAAATTTTTCCTTCTTTCCACTGAGTACTTGTGTACAGTTCTGTAGCTAAAATGAGTATTCTTTTAGTAAGTTCTTTTAGTAAAATATACCTAAATTTTATTATCATTTGAGCCTGTGTACTAGGACTTTGGCTGAAATTTTCCCTTCATTCTACTTAAATAGTACTTGTGTACAGTTCTATAGCTAAAAAGAATGTTCTTTTAGTAAAGCCTTTTCTAGAATACTTAGCAGTAACTGGAAAAAAAAACTGGAATTGGCAAAAAAAAGTCACAAAAATACACGAAACATAAGTCTTGCACAACTAACTATAGCAGTATTGGCCCATCCTTGTCATTATTTGATGATTCAGAGAAAGGTGACAATAACCAATGCAAACTGCCCTGAGTTATTGTGCAGCAGGTGAAGGAAGTCCTTCTTGACTCCTGTAGGCAATCAGTCTATGCACTGAAGCGTGAGATCTGCTTAGCATTATATAGCTTTGGCTAGCTGCAAATGTTTTAGTATTCATACCATTATTATCCAGCCTCTTTTAAAGCTAGCAACAGCAATTTTTTCTTTAAGTGCAGATCTAAATTCTACAGCCTGATTATATGCTGAATAGTGAAATACTTCCTATAATTCGCTCTAAATGCCCTCCTTAATTTCAGTAGTCTCTCATTCTCACGGTTAGCTAACTGAAAGGGAAAGTGGTCCACCGCCCAGCTCTGAGGGCATGAAACATTTCATGGAACCTGCAGTTCATTTAAACTGAAAAGGGGGAGGAGCGAGTGTGGATGGTGCAGTAGAAGAAAGATGGCTACCATTTTATTTGAAGAGATAAATATATTCAAATGAAGCCTGAAGTACATTGTATAGCTCTCCACAGTACATTCTAATTCTCCATTTAACCTTCCACTTACTCTTTAAAAATATTCATTACAAGGCTTTTTATGCTTATGTAAACATCTAATGCTCAAAATTAATAACTTGTTCTATCTTTCCTACTTGAGCATTCCTTCGGAATTCCTATTTACTACTAGATTCATCAAAGTTCAGGACACAATGAAGTTCACATGTATAGGGTATTATTTCCTCTTCCATCCCTACAATTATTGTGTTTTTCTTCCCTATGTGTAAGTTGTAAAGTATAAAAATACAATGATGTACTTACTGTATGGTGACTAAACTAACACAATAAAAAACATTTTAAAAATACGGCATTGACTTTGTTTATATGTACAAGATCCATTTTCATTTTTTTGCACATGGATAATCAGTTGTCCCAGCAACATTTATTGAATGGTTTCCTCTTCCTCTAGTGATCTACAATGTGACATCTGGTATTAAAAAAAATAATAATAATAAATTATTTAAAAAAAAGAAAGATACTGGTCATTAAAAAATAAAAATAATAATTCTGTTTCATTGGTCAGTTCATTCCTTACTGCTCAGAACTGCCTTAATTACTACTAAATGCATACTATTCCATTTTAAATATTTAATTACTCTTAATTTATAATGAGTCATGATACAAGGTAGGATGCCTCCCTTTGTCTTTTTTTTTTTTTTATCTTCTCAAGGGTTTATTGTTTATATTTGGCTCTTTGCTTTTTATGTACATCTCTGAATCAATTAATCATATCCATGAAAATCTGTTGAGAATTGGTTACAATTGCACTTATCATTATAGTTACTTTTAAGAGACTTTCTATCTTTATGAAACTGAGACTTCCTGTCTATGAACTTAGGATATCTCAATTTGTCTTTTTAAAATATCTTTTAATAAAACTTTATAATTTTCTGTTTACTGATCTTTCACATCTTTGGTAAGTTTTAATTTTAGGTACCTTGTAGTTTAAGATGCTGTTGTAAATGGTATGTTTATTTTAAGTGGTATGTTCTAATTGTTTATTGCTGGTACGTGAAAATATATACAGGTTTTTGTATGTTGACTTTATGGCCACTGTCTTTGCTAAACTGTTTCTTAAAATAATTATTACAGAAGATTTAAAACACATTCAAAGGTAAAAGAGAAAAATATAATGAATTGTATGTACTCATCACTCAACTTTAACAGTTCTCCCTTTACGGCCAATCTTGCTTCATCTCTCTCTACTTGTTTTTCTGCTTTATTACTTGAAGCAAATCATATATATCATATAATTCATAGGTGTCATTTTTTTTTGTTTGTCTGAATTTTGTTCAAATTAGGTCTACACATGATAATCAGTTGATAAGTCTTTTAAATCTCTTTTATCTTGAAGATCCCCCTTTTCTTTTTTAACTTGTAATTTATTTGTTGAGGAAATTAATTTTTTTATTATGTAGAGTTTCCCTTGACTTGGATGTAGTTGATAATATTCCCTTTTGTAGGATTAAATCTGTTTGATGTATATGTGTAAGTTGGTAATTGGATCTAAAAACTTGATCAAATTTAAGCTGAATTTTTTTTTTTTTTCCTTTTTTGGCAAAGCTGTATCATAGGTGGTGGTGCTTTTCCATCAGGAGGCCTAGTGCCTCTTGTTTTGGAGGTGTTAGTGGCCACAAGTGCTCAGTTCTTGGTGACTATCTGATTATTTTTTTATATTTTTTTCTGTGGCCTAGACTAAATTATGCTTCAGAAGTAAGCCACTCTTACAATGAGTGTTTATTTCTGCTCACACTTCATACACGTTCATTGGGCATTAGCCACACTTCTGGATCTTTATTCTGTAACCAAGTGTGAAGGAGCAGCCTCTATGGCATATAGTCATATCCTTGTCAATACTTGGAATTCCTTGTTTTTCATTTTAGCTCTTCTGGTGGGTGTGTAATAGCATTTTATTGTGTTTTTCTTTTGTATTTCCTTGATAACTAACAACGTTGAGCACCTTTTCATGTTTTTGTTAGCCATTGTAGATCTTTTGTGAATGATAATCTGGTAGAGATTTGTGCCGGGGGGGGGGGGGGGGGGGCGAATGCCCCTTTTCCATTGTGTTTTCTTTTTCTTATTGACTTGTAGTTCTTCATGTATTATGGACACAGTCTCTTGTCTCTGCTGACTTTTACCTATGGTGGCTCGCCTTCTTGAGTGCTTGGTGATCTTTGATTGTGAGCTCCTGGTTTTCTCTTAATCACTGGGAATCCTGTAGGTCTAAATATGTTAAACTTTCCTTCAGAGAGATTTTCTTTTGCTTCTGCGAATACACAGGGAATGCTACTGACCTAAAACCCTTTCAGACTTTCCTTAAGGGTTGGAGCTCAGCAGAGGTTCAAGTCTATCTATTCACTTCACCTTGTGGCTGGCCCAGCCAGCGTAGGTTTGTGAGATCAGTGTTGCTCCCTTGGGGGCAGCCTCATCTGCCCCCTGCCCTGGCTTTTTGCCTCTCCAGTCGCAGTCCATGGCTTTTCTTTAAGTTTTTCTTTTTGGAAGGAATATTAGTCCTAATGCTAGAAATAGAGGACAGTTTTTCACTATTTTTTTTACATTAAATATAGACATAAAATATTTGTTTAAATTTCCAAATATTCAAAGGATTAAAGACTTAATAGGAAGAAAGACATTGATATTGCTTTCTCGCTCTAAAATTAAAATATATTTTTAATTACATATGTGTACTATAAAGTTAATGTTTAATTTTAGTTCAAGAAGAAATCTCAGAGGTCATTTTTTCCTGTAATTAAAATTTTGCAGGTGAAGTTCAGAGAGGCTAAATGATTTAGCCAAGGTTTTTCAGCTTGTTAGTGGCCAGGACTCAAACAGCGCTCTTCAGACAGTACTATATTTTTCCCCACCAAAATGTGTTGCTCTTTTAATTAACCTAAAATTGTCTATTATTTGTTTAGTCTGCCTTATTTTCTTTATGGAGGTTTTTTTTTTTTTACTTCTTCACAATATTATATAGTCTTTCTAGACGTATAGAGAATTGAAATTTCTTTCCAAATTCTTTAGTGTTAAAATTCTGATGATAGAATGATGATGATAAAATTCTGACTACAGTTATAAATCTGCCTCTATCCATAGGATAAAAAAAATATTATAAAAGTTTATTGCTGAACTCATAGGGTGAATTTTTCCTTTAAAACAGACTTAAAAAAGAATTAGAACTTTATAAGGAAGATGACATGCAAAGTGCTTGGGAAGCTCTCCAAACAGAAATAGAAGTTTTGGAGTTGGTAAGCCACCGCTGATTGTTTATCTTCTCTTCAGCATGCTTTTCCCTACTGGCAAGAGTAGGTTTGCTGGGATACATATCACTGAACTAGTGCTTTGCCCTTCACAGGGATTTTCACTAGATACAAAAAAATAAAATAGCAACAAGAAGCAGAACTAAGGTCCGGATATAAATCTCTGAAGTGTTTTGAGTTCCTGGAGAGTTAGGTGCTACATAAAGCAAATTTATATTCAAAGATAATATGTACAATTTCAACCTAAGGAAAAAAAAAAATCCAAACCTGACCTTTCAACATTCTCTTGACTGAAACCGTTATTAGAGGATTAATGCACTGAAGGAGTTTTAACTATCATAATGCTTAAAAGCTTTTTGTTTTTGATAGGCATAAATTATAATTTTATTATATTTGATCCTAAAACTTTCTTATTACGATTTTTTATGATCTCAAGAACTTTGGATTCAATTATTGGAAACTTATTTTTGGATTGTGTGGGAGCACTTTAAATTGCTTTTAACCTCTTACTTTGGTTGTTTATAAAATGAATGTAGTATTTGCCACGCTCCATTTTAATGGAAGACATATATAGCTACCTTTAAAATATGTTAAAATGTAATTTTAATTTAGTACATTACATATTGTTTCTTTATTTTCTGTAAACATTTCATGTTTAAAAATGTTCCAGTAGCTTATGTCAGGATTTATTTATATTTTTATAAAAACTTTCAAGAAGAAGATTTTAAAATGCCCAGTTATTGTTACGTTAAATTTACATGAACTTTATGGAATTCCATCATTAGGAATTTAATTTTCCTCATGAATAATTTCTGTATTTTTCTTTTCAGACATTGGCACAGAAGGATCTTCAGGAAAATAAATAACTTGTGGAGAGCTGACCAAAGCTATCCAAAGTTTGATGAAAGCATCTTAAAATCAAATCTTTGTGATAGATACACGAACAATACCCATTACAACAGATTTTTGTGGAAAATCAGAATGTTCAAAGTTGTTGCTACCTAGAATTGGTATATTAGCACTTTAAAAATGTAATTTTTTTGTCTTGTTACTTGCTGGAACTTTAAAGCTCTTTATAGGGTTTGATTTTGTTTCTAAAGGAAGAAAAAAGGACAGGTGGATACTGTGTTCTCCCGACTTCTTATCTCCCTTGACCCTTAAGCTGATATGTACTTTCTGATGTTGTTCATTTTTTGTTGCAGTTTACCTTGGGTCCAATCACACACTGGGAGAGAGAAATGATCAGATTATTGACTCAATTTTGTCCCTGCCATTTCCACCAACAAAGATGTTCACTTTCATTTTAATCCTTCTCTCATCTTAAAATGTTTGTTGACAAAGGTCCTTGGTGGCCTTTCATGTGCAAAAGCCAGTTTTCTGCTCTTTTCTCTAGATGTGTCTGTGGAGTTAAGTTTGGGGCTCCTGCTGCCTTTGCCAGCTTTGTGCCTGGCAGTTTTCTTCCATGCCGGTGTTGGTAAAATGAAGTAAGTCATCCACCTGGGAATGTGCATAATCTCCTGAGGGGCCTCCGGATTCATTTTTGCTGAAGCATGGCAACTAAAACTCATGTTTATATCAGACTTGGTATTTCCACCAAATTTGCAGCGTCGTGTAGCTTTCTGTGATTTGCCATCCTGTGTAGGAAGAAAGGTGTATTTTCCCTCGTTTCTAAAAAAGTGTATGGAAACTGTCCAACAAAGCCCTAAATTGTGGTCGGTGCGGGGAGGGAGACAAAATCTGGAGATATATTTCAAAGTACTCAGTGAAAAATGTTAGATCATTTTTTCTTTTGTGGTTATAGCTGAATGAGTTTAACATCAACTGTGAAATGTTTGCAAATGTCTTCTCTCTACTGATGATAAGGGGGTCTAGTTTCAGAACAAGGCTTATTTTGGGATAACTTTCTGTATATGTTGTTTTATACTCTTATTTTTTAAAAATCGGTTAAGTTAAAACTCTCCTTTGAGATGTGTTGCAATTGCCATCTGTTTAAATAGTTTTCATTTGCAGAAGTGATTTCTTATTTTGAATCCTTAAATATTTGATAATAAATTACTTTTGCCTAAGAAGAAAACAGTTAATGGTACCAGGGAATTACATTCTATTTTATATATGCAAATATAGAGTAGAAAATGGTTATTGGGATTAGTCATGACTTTAGTTCTGTCTTATTTTATTCCATTTATCTAAATTCTTAGTCTCATGAATATCTACTTATTATATGTCTATTATATTATTAATATGCTGAGTTTACAGATAAAGCTTTTTTCACTTCCCAATAATTTTTGCTCATTATTGGTTTTGTAACTAAATGTTAATGTGAACATTATATGTAAATATAATGTGAACTATATATTTGCATTACTAACACGCAACAACATATATGCAGAATAAACTCTTTACTGATACAATTATCTTTTCATATGTGTATCATGTAGGCTATCAGGATTAAATATTCAGTAATGGAATCAGGATTCATATGAGTTTGGGAAAAAAATGGAAGTTTCGTTATTTTAAAATTCCTATTTTAAGACTTAAACTAGTTTTTTAAACAATCAAATGTGTGATTTTTTTTTTTTTTTTTTTTTTGTGCTATGTGGTGGAGTCATACAAAGCACTGCCCATGCGATACCAAGTCAGAATAACTAGGGCCACCAGAATCAATGTAATCAAAGGAACAGGTTCACTGAACAAAGGAAGTACAACAATCAATAGAGAGCACTGGGTGTGGTGAAAAAATAATGAATACTGTTAATGCTGAAAATAAATAAAAAAGAAATTTAAAAAAAAAGAGATCACAGTGTACTAAATTAAACTGCACTGTCAATGTACTATACCAGCAGTAGATTTGGCCCATTTTTAGTTTTCTTAAGACAGTATTCATAAACCTCTTAAGTAGGAAAAATAACTAAAATTTCTGGGTAAAAAATGTGTCTCAGACTGACTATAATTATTTGGGAAGCAGGACTTTGGCTATTCAGAAAGGCAGTTTTTAAATGAATTCACATTCATTAAGCAAATAATCCACTAAATTTCCTTATGCTTAGTCATAGCCAAGGCTCAAACTAACTGGGAGTAAGAGTGCTCCACGCTTCTGGGCACAGCATTACAGTCCTTCACTGTGACAGAAGTTCTTCCAGAAGCAACTTTCTAATTCTCAGCTCTCCGTTGGGGATAATAGGAGGATGTATAGATAGTTTGCTGCATATTTTTCCCTGCTGATTAAGGGCACCATTTGGTTAGGGGGAAAACAGCAACAAAATTATAGGATGTGAAGTGTGACCACTGGACTAGAAATTCCTTTCTTCCTTCCCTGCCTTGATTATGAAATGGAAGGAAAAAAATCAAAGAAAAGGAAAAGCTTTAAGGTGAATACAGTCAGTAAGATGTGTACATACTACTCATTGTTTTGTCAGTAGTAGTGTTTTCTCTTGTAAAAGGAACAAAAATGGAGGAGTCCTTCGCCTGCCTTTTTTCTCCTTGAACCCCGAGAAACCATGATGAGATTGTTAAAAGTCTAAGATAAGGTCGAAGTCATAGAATTATAATGAATTGGAATCTAGAAATGTCTTAAAAGAGAGGTGGTTGAGATTGGTAATTTATCGTGGAGTGGAAACTATGCTGTGACAAATCTACTGAGTCTCTCACCAGAAGGGTAATTCAGCCGGCCGGCTGCAGATGGACCGGCTGATAGCTTGCACGGGACAGGCCCTGTTCTCAGCATACACTCTGAACAAAGCCCCTTTCTATTTCATACCAATCAATCACACATAACTGTGTCACATTATTATGAATAAGTCGTTTATTTGCAGTCCAGAAAACAGTAGCAGTTCAGTGACATGATTAGAAATAAATATGATATGATTTTTTAAATCCTGGGTGTACAAGGGTAAGGTGTTCTGTCACTCAAATATTTATTTATAGCATAACATTTGAAATTTGAAGTTGTTCAGTGTTCTAAAAAATATTTTAATATTTGAAACAAATCTTTTTTAGGTCAACTCTGATGTTTCTTCTTGACTCTTCTCTCCTTTGTCATCCAGAAAAACTCAAGAGAAGCAAATACATTTGCCTTTCAGAGTCAAGTTCAGAACATTTTCTGTCAAGTGAAATTTTTTTTCAGGATGTGAACTAAAAAAAATGAAAAATATTTTTTGTCATTAGCCTGAAGCAGGGATTAAGTCTTGGAGTTTTGTGGCCCTTTTATCTTAAGACAACAGATTTTTTTTTTTTTTTTTAAATGGAAGAACGGGGAAGGTGAAATTATCTTTGAAAATGTTAGAGGTAGGAATGTATAGTTAGTTGCATTTATCCTTTCTAAACATTATATTTTCAAGTTAGGTACGTTTTTGCTTGGCCTGCTAATGATCTAATCATCATGCCTGAAGAAGCTTTAGTTTTTTAATTTATTTTACTGACGTTTGGCCAAAAGACAATATTGAGATAGCACTGACTAATATATGAAAGAAATAATGTAATCATTCTTCCTGTTCTGTAAGGAAGTATGGGGATTTCATTTGTTTATTTGTTGTTCATTATACTGATGGTCGCATTCCCTAAACATGAGGAAACATTTTGCAGGGTAATGCTAGTTGTAAGAGCATATTTACTTTGATTGGAGGGAAAAAAAGGAAGCATCACAAAGAAAGCCATGACTGATGGTAAAATGCTCTCCTAGCTGTTGCTATGAAAAGTATCAAGAGCAAAGCTGTCAGAACTGAAAGCTTATTTAAACAACTGCTTTTGATACATAGCACATTTATCTTTAAAAGACCTTTATGAAATTGACAGCACCAGAATTCAAATGTCTTGGAAAATAAAGAGTGAGTAAAAATGTGAAATTAATAACAATGACTGATATAAGTAGCTGTGAGAAACAAGGCCCGTAGAGGGGAGAGAAATGACTTTCTTTCTTTCTTACAACCAGAAAAGCTATACTACTCTATTAATTCTGAGGTAATTATTTTCATACTTGTAATAAATTGTCATCCTAATTTGTTGGTAAATAAAATCTTGTTAAAATAAAATCCTCTTAATCTACATTTAATAGATGCAAATACAATTACTAATGAATATTTCTGGATATGGCTTTCTGATTGCTGGAAGTATTTGCAAATTCAAATCACCATTAAATGGGGGTGGTTGTTGATATTTTTGTGGACCTCAGACAAGGAAGCTTCTGGTTGGGAATAGGTGACATGGGAGTAATCCTAAGTTCAGTGTGATGTCAGCTTTAAAATCTGTTGTCAATTAAAATTTGTAAAATATCAAGGTTATGTTTATAAAAACAATTTTGTCCAATAAAACCAAAGCTCTTTTTTGAGTTTCCATTTGGAGACTATGCATAGATCCCAGGGTTTTCAGGAAGAACTGAGATTTTGATCGATGATCTGATGTGTATGAGGTCACAGAGGGCAATGGGTCTCTTTATTTACAGTTTAATTGCTTGGGCTTCAGTTCCAACAACTGTAAAAATATATTGCTTTTGAAAATTTGCTTATAATAAAATCTTACACATCAGGTAAATATTAGAAGATAAGAGAAATTTGAGAATCATCTGAATCACCCTTTTGGTACCAGAAAACATTGATTAATCAGAATAGTACATGTAAATCATTAAGAACATCTTTTACTCTCCATGAGGAGGAAAGGGCAAATCCATACAAAACAGACTCAACTCAAGTATTATTGAAAATTCACCTCCCGGGTATCTCTTGAAATTAATACTTATTCATCCCATTTCATTACACTTTCTATAGATGTTTTTTTTTTTTTCAGTGTTACCCTGAAGGTCATTGATAATTTAAGGTGATAACCTAAGGTATGGCAACCTCTTAAAATATTAAATAATAAGAGTTATATTAATTTTTCAGTACTTGCTAAAGCAGGATTGTAAACTAATAGAAAACTTCCAGAAGGATCAACATAGAAAAGAATCTCTGATTAACCTGAAATTAGTACTCTTGCTCATTTCTTTCTGTCCTCTTCTATTCCATGCCCTTCCAGCGAGCCAGCCAGCCAGCTGCCAGCCGTCTGTCTTTTCATCCTGGCTCCTGGCTACCTCTCAGAATTCCTATCACCGCACTCTCCTCCTTGAAAATTCCTCTCCAGCCACACTGGTTTTTCTGCTTTCCACATAGTCCAGACTCACTCTGGACTTGGGATCATTTCAGGAACTGTTTCTTCTGCTCCTCCTCGTGATCTCTGTACGGCTGTCTGCTCTGTCATTCAAATTTCAACTGAAATATCACCTCCTCAGAGAAGCCCTCCTTTAAGCCATGGATCTGAAGTAGTCACTTGAGGTCGCCTGGGTGGCTTAGTCGGTTAAGTGTCTGCCTTAGGCTCATGTCAGGATCTCAGGCTCCTGGGACCTAGTGGCACATCAGGGTCCCTGCTCAGCAGTGAGCCTGCTTCTCTCTCCATTTACCCTTCCTCCTTCCTTGTGCTCTCCCTCTCTCAAATAAATAAAATCTTAAAAAAAAAAAAATAAAGTAGTCACTTGGTCACATTATCACGCACTCGAGTTTAATGGTCTTCATACTACTTGTCATTTCTGGTATCTGTCTTCTTTGTTTCCTTTTCTAGTCCTAACCGCTGACACACAAGTTCCATGAGAGCAGGGGTATTGCTTGTCTTATGCACCATTTTTTTCCTCAAAGCCTGGAACAGTGTTGGCATTTAGCAAGTGTTAAATAAATGTATGTTGAAATATGGCTTGAATTAACTTGTTCATTTAACCCATATTTATTAATGGAGAATTTAAGTATAAATTATTGATTCTCTGGTTAAAGAAACAGAGTTCATTTATTGCTGATTCTTTCTTGGTTGAATTACTGTATCCCCTCACTTTTTACTCTTTCTGAGACTGTTTACTTCGCTAAAAATTGGCAGTAATAATGTTTGCTAATTTCAGAACCTATCTTTGTAGAACAACTAATAAAAGCATTAAAAGGAAACTAGAAGAGAATAATGATCCCATATCCCATCGTGGAAAAAGTTTGTGGGTCTCTCAGTGTTTACTTACAGCTTTCTATTATCAAGCTTTTGATTGGCAGGTAATGGCTTTGAATGCTTACTTTCCACCAGCTACTAGAAAAGGAAGTGAAAATTGTAAGTTGCTTGCAAGCTATGAATGTGCTTAGAGTAACTTAAAAGCATTATTTCTCCATGGTAATAGAAAATTTTGAAATGCATTTGCTTTTGACTATGATTTATTCGGTCTTTCTGGTCTGAAATGCAAAGTTTAAGCAATCCTGTTTTTATTCAGCACCATATTTAGAAAAATGTGTGAGTGCCATCTGCTGGATCTCTTTGGTACCACCTTGAACAAGATCAGATAAAAATGGAGGAAGTTTCCAAGTAAAAAATAAACAAATCCCAATAAAAAATAAACAAGTGAGACTTCCTTCCTTTCTCCTTTCTTTCCTTCCCCATCTATGTAGATATAAATCCTAAATGTCTATATATAGTTTCCAGTCGTCCCATACATAGTTTTCAAATATGATCCCAGTTTTCAAATTAGTATTACATGTATCCAAGAGAAAATAGAAAATTTAAGGGATGTAAAAGTGAATTTTTGGTAATTACTGTTTCTACTTTGGCTAGCGTTGAAAGAACTTAATTGTTTCAAGACATTTTCTTTATTTTTGAGGTAAAAATTATAAATAAGACTTATGCTCTGAGACCGCATGAAAAATTGGTGTAAAATCAAATTGTTGATTATACAACTTCTGAGTTTGTTAACCTCGATTATTTAGTGTTTGTCTTTAGTCTTCAAAGGTTCACTCATTAATTGTTTGTCCATCAAATGAAGTGAAGTCATTCTACTTAAGATCTTTGGTAATTGACCTGCCAAGCACCTTTATCACCAAATATGTGTTTTCTTTGAAGTTTTACTTTAAAATTTCTGTCTCTTTATCATGTGTCATCTACAGAATTCATGCTGGTTCATGAATTAAGTGATTGAAATATTTTCCAGCATAATTCTGTTGCTGAAGGGAAATTGGGGTGAATCTCTGTTGACTCCAAGAATATCCTAATACTTGAATACTTGGCAGTATTTCATGTGTCCAACCCATCACCAGATCTTGTTGTTTTTCTGAGCTCTTGTCCTCACAGCATGGCTACACCCTGGCAGAGGGTCCCTGATACTTCCTGCCTTTCTTTTCTGCTTGATTTGTCTCTGAGCACTTATCCTATTATTTTTCTTTTTTATAAATTTTGTCACACTCACCACCTTTCAGGCTAGAATATAAGCTTCATGAAATCATCTCTCTCACTGCTGTCTCCCGGGTGCATAGGACAGTGCCTGACACGTGGTGGGTACTCAGCTTATTTCTTAAGTGAATGGCTTTACTTGAGTAATTTTCCTCTTTCTCAAATAAAATATTTTATAAATTATTTTGTAGGGATATATTCTTGGTACTTCTGTCAACTCTAAATTACAATGTCTAAGTAGGTATAATCTCTGTCATTTACATGCATGCAGAGTGATTATATATCTTAAATTTTTTTTTTTAAGATTTTATTTATTTATTTATTTGACAGAGAGAGAGAGATCACAAGTAGGCAGAGAGGCAGGCAGAGAGAGAAGGAAGCAGGCTCCCTGCTGAGCAGAGAGCCCGATGCGGGGCTCGATCCCAGGACCCTGAGATCATGACCTGAGCCAAAGGCAGCGGTTTAACCCACTGAGCCACCCAAGCGCCCTATATCTTAAATTTTAAAGCGAAAAATGAGCACCTACTAAACAAGAAATCATAATTGTGATATGGGACCAAAGGTGACTAAGATGTGGTCCTTTTGCCTACAGAATTTACACTTCGTTCTTAGGGTTGTTAAGGGGTTGTGATGAATGACAAAACAGTTCAGACCCTGAGCTGCTGGATTTGTTCTTCCATGAACTAGGAGATGGGTTTCATTTTGTTGCATTTTGCTGATTTTTCTGAGGGGCAGCCATTAAACTTGGCAGCCATTCTCGAAGAGTTCACTGTTTTCCTGATACATGGACACTTGACTTGTGTGGGTTTGGCATTAGAGTCTGAATTCAGAATTCTCATTTTTGATCTCTCGTGCTCGGTGCTTTTCATAAACCAGCTCTAATCTTCACCACTATCTTAAAAGACAGAAGTATTGGTTATAGTTTAATATCTAAGAAACCCGAGGCTGCAAGCTTAAGCAAACTACCAAGATAATGCAGTGACCATTTCCAAGCAGATTTGAACCCAGGAGTATGTAAATGCAGTTCTCTTTAGTAAATCCCATCTTTCCCAATTCAGAATACATGGGTGCTAATTTGCGTGCGTTTAGAGATGCAACAAAGAGACTTTTCTTTTTCCACAGATGGAGAGAGCGTTAACTAGGTACCAGGGATGCTTCAACTGCCTCTTCTCCAGCAGTGGCCACGGCCCCCTCCTTTCCAGCAAGTCTAATTGGAATAAGAATACTCCTTCCTTTCAGATACTGCACACGGGTTTCTTTCTCTGCCATGTGTCTCCTCGGACCACCAGGCAAATTGAGGATGCCATCCGTGCCCCCACGGAACCTTTACTAGATGTGCATTAGAGTATTACGCAGCAGTGGTGCAATTATTAGCTTCCTCTGGATTGTGAACTATACGAGGGCAAGAATTTTCACTTCTCTTTGCATTTCAAACTCATATCAAAGAGCCTTGCATGTTGCGGGTACCCAATAAATGTGGAAAACTTGATGTATATGATTAACTTCCACTTCACACACTTAATGGGTTGATTAAGTTTTATAGATTGGCCTAGAGCCCAATCACCTTCAGTAATCTTGGTGAGGGAAGGTGATTGCTAAGATTTAAACCACCTACTTCTCCTGAAACTAATATTACACTATATGTTAACTAACTGGGATTTAAATAAAAATGTGAAACAAATAAATAAACAACCTAATATTAACTTTTGAGCACTAGATACTTAACATTGATTTCTTTCTCAAATTCTTGTTCTAGTGATTCCCCCCCACTTCAAAATTCAAATTTGCTCTCAGTACAACCAATTACTGTTTGCCATTCATGGTCACACCTTGATATTGTTAAAAGGGAAGTTGGGGATACTCACTAGCATGGGAACGTTTTAAAAGGAAGGGAGGAAGCATCTAGAAAAAAAAAAAAGCTGGTGATAGACCATCAGAATTAAAGAATTAATGTATACATACAAACCAGTGGAGAAAGATCTTAGGGAAGGACATTTGGCATTTGGCTAATCCATCCTGCGAGTGGAGAGAGCAGTCGAGTTGGCCACACTACAGCAGCATGACGCGATGATGATGATGTGCGAAACAGGCCACTTACACACGTTTAATTCAGTTCCGATTTCTGTTTTCATAAAACCTCATTAATTAAGCTTAACTGGGAATGCACTGATTTGAAACTGAAAAACGGAGTCCGTTTTTGTTCTAACAAAAAAAGGCGACCGTTTCCTTTTTGCCAAGCACACTGTTAAATGAAGGTTGACTGGCTGGCTTCAGAGAGTAAGATAAGACGAACGATGAGTTTACACACACGGGCGTGTCAGTTGTCTTGGTTTCCCATTGCTGCCATGACAAATTACCACAAATTGGGTGGCTTAAAACAACACACATGTGTTATCTTACAGTTCTGGAGATCAGAAGTGGGATATGGGTCTCACTGGACTGAAAGCAAGATGTCGTCAGAGCTGCCTTCCTTTCGGAGGCTCTAGGATAAAATCTGTAGATTCTTGCCTCTTCTAGCTTCCGGGGGCGGCTTCCATTCTTCGGCTTGTGGCCCCTTCCTCCATCTTCCTCCAGTCTGCCCATCTAGCCAGGTCACTCTCCTGCTGAGTCTCCCTGGTCTCCCTCTTGCACCCTCCTCTTCAACTTATAAGGACCTTGTAATTTTGAGGCCCGCCTGGACCATCCATGCTTATCTCCCTATCTCAAGGTCAGCTAATTAACAGACCACTCCGTCTACAACCTTAGTTTCTCTTCGCCACGTAACTTACATATTCACAGGTTCTGGAGATGAGGACGTGGACCTCTTTGGAAGGGGTTACTACTCTGCCCAGCACATCAAAGAAATATTTGTGCTCTCTACGACAGGCTCGGCCGTCGTCCCAGTTGTGCAGCACACTTTGTGTTTGGTTTCCTAGCTAACTTGAATGAACAATTTAGTATTAGTTAGTGACATTTTGCTTTTTATGAATCTGTAGCCCATCTCCTGGCCTGCAATAAAGTGAAAACATAATGCAGTTGAGTGATTTCTCCCCCTCCCAGCACAGTGAGTTCCCTAGTCCTATAACAAAGATGTTCCATGGGCAGTTCTAAGCAATTTTCTCTTCATCTCCTTCTCATCCTAAATGTTAGTATCTCTGCCTTTCCTTTCTGAGTTTCTTCCAAACACATTTTTATATTTTTTCCTCTTATTCTCCACCTCTCCTCTTGTTGCCCACTGTTCTCTTATTTATCTGTTTTACTGGGATCCTTTCACTATGGATAATAAAAGAAGTTCCATCTCCTTTTTTAGATTTTAAAATGTGATCATTAGGCCCCTCGCTGAATCTCTCTTTGCTGATAAAAATCTTCATTTGGAAGACTCCCCGAAGAGCATAAAACTTTACAGTGACCCAATTGAGGCTAAAATATCCACCCTCAAAGTATCCTTCAGGAAAACCACTTTATTGGTTCAAATGTGTAGAATCTGCTTTTACTTAAAAAGAAAATATTGCCAAGTAATGATAAGGAACAAAGTCTGTGTGTCTCTGAAGGGTTTTCTGTCCTGTTGATTTCCCTTGGCAGAAATCTGTCTAGTGACTTACCAGACATGTCTATAGTAATCTTGAATGGACTTGTTCTGTGTATTTCATAGAGCTATTAAATATATTATAACCATCTTCAATTTAATGGCTGTTTCTTAAAGTTTTGTTCTGGTGGGTGCTGTATGTGTCACACCCACACAAATTAGATGTGGTCCAAATCTAAAAAACAAAAACACAAAAAACCCAAGTACACTGTGTTGCCTTATAAAATCAAAATGAGCTTGGGTTTTGTGTTCAAAATAAATATTTTTATTTGCTTTCAACTTACCCAATTTCAAAAATGGTCATGCGGTGGCTTTAGAATCCCATTCTGGCTCTGCCCTTCCTATTTGGCCTTGGGCGAGTTACGTAACTCTTTTGGAATTCAGTTGCCTAACCGGTAATAAAAGAGTAAAATAATATGCATTGTGTTGGGTTGTTGTAAAGATCCTATGAGACAGAGTATGAAAGGAACTAGCATGGTGCGTATGAATCCTTGTCATTTTAATTGTTGTTGGGCAGGAGACAGGATGGAACAGAGAATGTACCTTAACATGGTATTAATGTTTTGTAGTGTTGTTCTTTATATGCAAAGATGAACTTTCTGGTTCATATACTTGGATTTCTTGCTTTGAGTCACCAGAATTTCATATGGGTGGCTTGTATCCCAGACCCATGACACACTTGTGGGAGAGGTGCAGTCTGAAGCTGCGAAACAGATTGTCCTATGCAAACACAGTTGACATCTTTTGCCACGTCTGAAATAACTGCACTGACCGGTCTAGCAGAACTTTTGGGGATGGTTCAATTTGCTTTTGTTGTTTTATATTCTGAGATATTGTTAGTTTGGGAATATCATTTGTTAGATACTGAAAACTTTTCTAACTTTCAGTTGAGGGCGGCAGATTGAACACAACATTTTACCTCTGGTTCTTCCCCCAAACGCGACCAATATGATAGTAAAATGATTTTTTTTTTTTTTAAAGCCTAAAGGACAAATAGAAAATGATGTAGAAGAGTTGATAGTAGTGTGATTTTGGAAGGTGGAAGTCGATGGATGATTGGGAGATGACTTAACAAACTTGAGAAAGTGGATCCCAAACTGGCAGAAAGGAAAGATGGTGAAAACCATCTTGACTTGCCCCTAAAGAATTCCCAAAACACTTGGAACCTGGCAGTACTATGTACCTCTGGGAAGCGGAAGTGAAGGTGGGATTGAACATAAAAGGTTTCGTTGGATGTGTGTTTAGGAAACACTGAGATCCTTGGGTCCTATTCCTCATTCAGTCTAGGAACAGCCCCCTCCCAGCTATGGCCGAAGATTTTAGGCTTATTTTCTGGAAACTATAAAACAGAAAGTCTCTGGACAGAAGGTACCAGGTATTCTTGAGGATAGAGTATAATTACTGAAAACAGAAGGATTAAGAAAAGCTTACATTCTAAATGTTGTAAGCCTAACACTTTAAACTAGACCTTGATTTGGGCAAAGAAATTTATATCCTCTAGGCCAGCCACTATTCTCAATGTGTGGCCCCAGAACCAGCAGCATCCATATCATCTAGGAACTTGTTAGAAAGGCAAATTTTAGGGCTCTATCTCAGAAACTCTAAAGGTGGAGCCCAGCAATCTCTGTTTTAACAAGATGTCCAGGTGATTCTGATATATACTCAAGTTTGAGAACCATACCACTCCAAACAAAAGATTGGAATATCCTTCTCTGAGGAATTTCACAAGTTCAACAGAAAAGACTTAAGGAAAAAATTGTCAATGCAACAGTCCACCAGATGACCTAGAGTGAAACTCACAGTTGACAAATACCACCCATGTGTCCAGAAATTTAATAATTTAATTTTTTTTTTTTTTTTGAGAGAGGGAGCACGGGTGCAAGTGAGCGTGGGGAAGGAACAGAGGGAAAAGGAGAGAAAGAATTCTAAGCAAGCTCCATGACCAGCACAAGGCCCAAAGCAAGCCTAGATCTCACAACTCTGAGATCATGACCTAAGCTGAAATCAAGAGTCAGATGCTTAACTGACTGAGCCACCCAGGCGCCCCAAAGAAATTTTAAAACATTTTACAGCCTCATTCTTAAATAGAGGCAGTCAATATCCATAAGACATTCCTTTTAAGAAGAAGAGGGCCTATCCATATAGGGAAAAAACAACTTGGAAGAGATTATTCAGGGAGATGAAAGCTTTAAAAAAGTCACTGATATCCTTGGAGAGATATGAGAAGATATCTCCCATTATAAGATACAAAATAAATTAAATTTAAAATGTTAGCAGGAGTTTTTGGGTTTTGGGGTTTGTTTGTTGTTGTTGTTGTTGTTTTCTTTTTAAGAGTGAAAAGATAAAGTTGAGGAAGTCTTCCAGAAACTAATGCATACATACACACATGCACATACACAAGGAGGACAAATAGGAAAGAAAGATAAGAGTCAAGGATCAGTTCATTTTGTTCAGTATCTGAATAATAGGAGTTTGGAAAGAGAGCAGAAAAAACAGAAAATTTTCAAGAATTAAAGGACCTGAGTTTTTAGGTTGAAAGAACACATTAAGGGGCGTTGTGGAATCATTAAACCTGCCGTCCAGCTGACATCATCACAGAATTTCAGAATATGAAGGACAAAGATAAGATCCTATGAAGGAGCAAAGTGAAAAATAGGTCACCTCTAAGGGATCAGGAGTCAGGATCATAGCTGTGCACCAGGCCTGGAGAGTAACCAATCCAAATGAAAATAGCCTCCAGAGAGGTATTCCCCAAATGGAGTTGCTACAAAAACCTGATACGTTGGAAATATTGAGAGGAATTTTAAAACAATTTGGATAGAGTTTCAGTCAGTGATAAGTACATAGAAAACTAAGCAAATAAAGCAAACCACAAGAATATCATTAACTCCAGAGAAAACAAAACGTTGTGCAAGGAAGGATAAGTAATACTAATTATAATATTAGATAGCTCCGCTGTGGGTATTTTGATAATTGTATTAGTGTAAACACTATTGATCTAACAAAGTGTAACACAATGTTGGAAGGGTAGGAGTGGGAAGAAGTGTGTTTGTGATAATGTCAGGTGTTTTGTGGGAAAGGAGACTAAATTCATATCTTTCGTGTGGGAGCTAGTAGATAGTGCCAAAACTGAAAAAATAGGCAACAGCAGCATGTTAGTGACATGAAGGCACGTTAAAAAATAACCAGCCAAAAGAGTTCAGATTATTACTCGGGAGCACAAGTGATGGGAAGAAAGGGGGAACAGGCATGGAGATATTGATAGTCCACATTAACACAAATCATTTTTGGAAAGTTTGTTTTGTTTATTGACCATAATCCTAAACATGACATGCAAAGTAGATCTTTAATATAAATCGTAAGTGCAGTGGAGTGCTAGTAAACCAGCTCACTGAGGGGTGGGAAGAGCCCTGATTTGTAATGTGTTGTAAAGTCTTCTACCATGGCTAATAGTTTAACAGCTGGCTCACAAAGTTCCTAAAATTTAATAATCAACTCATACAAGACAGTATAAATCAGCCTTTAATGACTTCAACCAAAGTACATGTTTTTGTTTTTCTTTTTAAAGGATAAAAGTCCTCTCTGGCTTGCATAAAAGTATAGTGTTGATATGTAAAACATATTTTTCTTTGAAGTTATTTTTTCTTTAAATTTAAATCACTTTTTGAGATGTAATTCATAGGCAATAAAATGCACCGATTTTAAGTGGATTTTGATAAGTTTTGACAAAGGGAAATTACTACTCAATGCAAGGGATAGAACAATTTCATTTATAGTTATTGACTGGATGGAATCAGTAATTTTAATAATATTGGATATTGGGCCTTAATGGAAGGAATACAGAATCCAGGCTATAGTAATCCACTAAGGGATATCATTTATTTTTTTCCAGGCAAAAATTTAATAACTGGCAAAAATTGGGGGCTATTAAGTGGAGAAGCAGTGAGATGACCAACCCTTTATCACTTAGGTTTTATATAATAAGTTTCTGTCTTTGAAAGCTCTGTTTTAATGTACATTAGAGCAAATTAACTAATTTAACTGGGAATCCATGAGGTCTCCTCTATCAAGCCAGTTTATAAGTGCCAAAAACTTACTTTAATTTTCTTTCATTTTTAACTGTGATAGAGCATTCATGCCCAATATGGGCCATTTTAGGGAAATGGGTACTATGACTATAGGAAATTTAGGCAAGGCTACAGTTAAAGTGAGACATATATTTT
Organism: Mustela nivalis; assembly: GCF_964662115.1. Taxonomy (NCBI): domain Eukaryota; kingdom Metazoa; phylum Chordata; class Mammalia; order Carnivora; family Mustelidae; genus Mustela; species Mustela nivalis. The sequence continues at coordinate 173,241,675 of NC_139021.1, forward strand.
TCCCTTATATTATATTTAGTTACCTTCTTAAGATTATAGGGAGCATGATGTTTACATTTGGTGGGATCTCCAGGTACAAATTTTGAGCCCTAGTATTAAACCTACAAACCCTTTTCAATTAGAGCATTTCACCAAATGCTGAAGTTAATTTAGAACCTAGGTTATAGGGATACAAAAGCCTATCGGTGCCCTATTAATATTTTTGTTATATAAATTGTTTAGCATATAAATTTTGGATTTCCAATTAAGAAAAGGAAAAGTGTGCCAGATAGAAGACTGTCTAAAGCAGAGCTATGTTTGAGTTATGTTAGGAAACAAAAAAGGTTTCTTGTGTATACAAAAGTTGCAGTATTAAAATTACACAAGACAAGCTGAGAAGATCTGTTTCGGCAGATGTGTAATTTGATCATGTAGGAAAGGTAGTGAAGTCACGTCATCATAAGTTGGCAATGCTCTAGTCATAATGTATGTTGCTTGAATATACTACAGATTATGCAAATCTTCTGGTTATACATCAAGAATAGGAATTGTTTCCTGGTGCATGTCAGGTAGAATGACATCATAATGATTGGTTTAAGAGTTGATTCTAATAGCTAAACACAGACATAATAAATGAGTTCTGTAACACTGCCTTGAATCTTTTTGTTCAGAACATGAACAAAACACATAACCTTCTTTGAGCAAAACTAGACAAATCATTCCTTTATTATGTACGATGATTCTTATGTATGACAATTTGAGAGGTGAAGAGAAGCCTTCAGATAGGTGCCTTAAGAAGCATGAAATACCTTGCATCTATAGGCTGCTAAGAACAGGAACATACATATATTCCCCCATTTTTAAGAAAAGTTAAATTAAGCTGTCTAAAACTTAATTTCCTCCTTCACTTAATGCTATTTATTCCTTTGACCCGAAACCTTATCTTGTATTTTCTGCCTATTACTTTTGTATACATTTTAGTAGTTATTTGTTGAGTGCTGAATTAGCTGGGACACTTCTACTTGTAAAAGGTCATATATCCAACCCAAAAAGCAAAGAAGGAGTGCACAGTCTTGTTTAAGTGGTTAAGTCCTGGAGTACATATTGGCCTTTTGTACGGCTGATCCAAGGGCTTTAACAAAGTAATTAGGCCAGTCTCTTTCTCCACCCCTAGGTCCATTTTTCAGTCTTCCAACTTCATCTTCTGGTAAACTCTACCTACATGGTATAAGACATGGCTCCTAGCAGCTTAGGCTTTTGTCATCATGAAGCTATCACCCATGGAAAGGGTGCTTCTCTTCTGTTCTGTCAGGTCTCTGTACTGATTCTCATTGGCCTGAAAGGACAAGGTCCCTTCTGCCTGAGCCACTCTCTTTGATTTCTAATTGGCAGGGCCAGGCTGAGGGGTGGGGCAAGGAATGAGGTCAGTCGAATGCAAACCACTGGGAAAAGAGAGGCATATTTCTCCAGAAGAAAGTGGGAATATTGTTACTGCTAGGAGGAAGAATGAATCCTGGGCATTAACAGTCAGAGTACTTTCTCTAGTCCAAGCACTCTGAATGTCCACTTATTCCTCAAGGTTTGGTTCAGGCATCATTTTATCTATAAAGCCTTTCTGAGCCCTTCCCAATATAGGCAACAATGACCAGTCCTTTAACTTTCCTTCAACTTTTCCATATACCTACACTATGAAACATAATTTTGGCTCAGTTATAACTAATCATTTTCTTTCTTTTTCCTCCAGGCTCTTTAAGGGCAGAGACTATATTTTATTTTTCCTTAAATTCCATTTATTTGTTTGGTTAGTCAGCAAATATTTATAGAGTACACCAGACACGACACTAAGACTAGCAGGATGGCAGAGTTCAGTATACACATTGTCCCTGCACTAAGAAAGCTTATTTTAATGGGGAAGAAAAAAATTACAAAGTGTGTGTTAAATTTTGTGATACAGGTGTAAAAAGCACCATGTTAATAGACATGGAGGGAATGAAGGCGTTAACATGATGAAGGGTGTTGTGGCGATGGCAGGTGACTATTTCAGAAATAAGGAAGGACCTGTGATAAGGCCTGGAGGTAAGACGATACTGTGAGTGTTCAAGGAATTGAATCTCATATAGTATAGAAACAGCATAGGCCAGATCTTGGAATGCATTATTAAGCTCCTTCAGCTGCTTGGATTTTACTTTAAGGACAACAGACGAAGAGTTTCAAGAAGAAGAAAAATATGACCTTATTTACATGGAGTCATTCTTTCCTACTACAGTATGGGGAAGAAATTGAAGAGGAACAAGACTGAAGGCAGGGAGATTGGAGAATGTTGTAGAAGGAAGAGGTAAAAATTGATAGCAGCTTAGACCAAAATCACTGTAGAACAGAATGGGAGGAGGAGACAGATTTGGGGAAAGCTTAAGCCCTAGAATTTAAAGGACTTCATGACTGGTTGCATAGAACAAAGTAGAAAAAAATGGAAAAAGAGGACTCAGAAATGACTTCTAGGTTTCTAGCTTGAACACGAGGTTGCATGGGAGTGCTGTTTATTGAGATAGTGAGTTGTGGGGCAGAAGCACGTGGAAGGGAGGTTAAGGGTAAATGGGTTCCAGTTTGATGCCGATGAATATGAGATATCTCTATGATATCTAAAGGGAGGAACCCAGGGACAATCAGATGTATCATCTGTTACTCAAGAGAGAGACCTGAGTTTGAAATAAAGATTTGTTGTCCATATACAAACAATAAGTGAAGTCTTGACGATGAATAAAATGACCCAGGGAGAGTGAGCAGACTCAGAAGAAGACCTATGACAGACTCTGGAGGAACTACCAAAAGTTAATGGACAAGTAGAAGAGGAACCATCAAAGAAGAGTGAGGACTTCCCAGAGAAGCAGGAGCAGAAGCAGGTGACTGTGACATTGAGGAAGTGTAGGAACAGAGCTTCAAGGAAGGAAGGAATGCGTAACTGTTTCGAATGCTGTCAAGAAGGGTAGGGATTTAAACATGTCCATACTGCCTAGCACAGCACCTGGCTTCATTCATTAATTTATTTGTCAAATAAATGTTTATTAAACACCAATGGTTGGGGCACCTGGGTGGCTCAGTTGGTTAAGACTCTGCCTTTGGCTTAGGTCATAATCCCAGGGTCCTGGGATGGAGGCCCACATCAGGCTCCCTGCTCAGTGTGGGGTCCACTTCTCCATTTCCCTCTGACCTTTCCCCTGCTGTGCACTTGCTTTCTCTCACTCTCTCTCTCTCTCTCTAATGAATAAATTAAAAATCTTTTTAAAAATTTGATTATGCCAGACTCAGTGCTAGGTACTAAAACTTACGAGAGTGGGAAAACACTTTTATTTATTTATTTATAAGGTTTTATTTATTTATTTGAGAGAGAGACATTGAGAGAGAGCACGAGAGGGGAGAAGGTCAGAGGGAGCAGACTCCCCATGGAGCAGGGAGCCTGATACGGGACTCGATCCCAGGACTCTGGGATCATGACCTGAGCTGAAGGCAGTCGCTTAACCAACTGAACCACCCAGGCGCCCAGGAAAACGCTTTTAATAGGTGGTTATTAGATGTTTGTTGAATAAATGGGTCATCAAATGAACTGTTTTTGTTAAAAATTTAGATGAGGTTGCTTGAAGATGGGATAAAATATTTAATGACACACATCATTGTAAAGCTAATATTCAATCCAACTTTCTACTTTTCCTGGTGGATGAACGATCTCAGTGACAGAAAACTGGTTTGGGCTTAATTAATCTGGGCCAAAGGAAGATATCAATGTTAAGTAAAGGACTTCTTAGTAGAGTACAGCAGTAATTAGAGTCTCACTTGAAAAGCCTTATTTCCAAATGTAGTTAACTGTCAGTTCTCACACTCTCAATTTCCTCATGGAAACTACCACATTTTTCATCTAGGTTCACGTAGAGCCTCTGATTCTTTTTTAAAAGTGTCCATCTTATCTAATAACACCTGAAGAAATTGTTTGTATCACTGAAGCCTGTCCGATCAAGCTGAGCAAGATAGTCCACTAAAATCTTTTCCTGTGGCAGAAGGTGCACAGGGAATACAGAAAATTACATCAACATTTCTTCATTTCTTATCCAGGGTATGTTATTTCTCATCCAGGGAGCATGAGACCGAGACTACAAGGCTGACGACACCTGTCACACCTATGTTCCTCTGTCTGAGGACATTTTGTTTTCAAGGGTGAGTCATAAGAATTGAAATTATTTTCTGGTGCTTGTCATGCAAAATGGTATCAATGTTGCAGTGTGAGTTGGAATATATTAATTAAAACTCAACTTCCTGTAGAAGTTTTAAATTTAGCTAGTTTGTTACAGAATGTGGCAATAGGAAAACAGTAGTTCTCTATGATTGTTCTGTGGGGGAGAAGTCTGATATAAGTCAGAAGTGTAGAGAAAATGAAGCATTTAGCTTCCTAATAGACTTTAGTAGCGCAGACAACAAGGTAGGCTCCTAGCATCAACCATTGACATGACAGCATTAATAACAATAGTTCTGTGCATTGGATGTCTGCTATTCCCTGTGCCAAACACTTTATAAACATTCATCTATTTCTGACACTTATAAAACACCCAACACACACATGCACAGACACATGCACACAGAAAACTGGGAGAATGAATTTGCAACAGGTGATAAGTGGAGTGTTAACATGAATAATGCAGCAAGAACCTCAAAAAATTAATAAAAAGAGAAAAATGGGCAAAGGATATCAATAATTAATAGGAAAAGCTACAGAGTCCGCTATTCATACAAAAAGATGCTAAAACTCATTTATAATTAAATGCGAACAAAAACAAGATAAATTTCTTTAGAAAGTTGGCAAAAATTAAACAAAAAGATGATGCCAGTATTGGTGAAATTAGGTGGAAAAAGCATACTCTTATTACAATATTTTTGGAGACTCTATCAACATTTTAATTTCATGATTTACAACCTAGCAGGTACTACTAGGTACCAGCATGGGTTGTGTGATGTTTGTAGACAAAAATACAATGTCGTTTGTAGTTTTGAAAAATTTGGAAATGACAAATATGGAATTAAGGCATGTTATGCAACCATTAAAAATTGAGTAATATTTATATTATTACTTTTGGAAAATGTCAATAATATATCATTAAGCAAAGAAAGCAATCTAGACAACACAGTACAATAACATTTTAAAAACCTGTAATGTGATACTTTGAAAGACAAGTAGAATTGATGCACAGCAAATGTAATCCAGAAAGAGAGGAAACACAAATTACTGATATCTGGAATATAAAAGGGGACCCCACTACAGATTTTGTAGACATTATAAGGTTAATGTGAATACTACAAACTTCTGTATGCCAATCAATTTTGCAACATAAAATAGACAAATTTCTTAAAATACATAAATTATCAAAACTTACATAATAATAGAGCATCCGAATAGCCCCATATATATTAAATAAATTGAATTTGTAATTATAAATCTTCCTATAAAGAAAACTACACCCTAGATATCTTCATTAGCGAATTCTACCAAACATTGGAGGAAGAAATAAAACCAATCTACAAAAATTCTTTCATAAGGTGAAATAGAATAAATACTTCTTTTTTTTTTTTAAAGATTTTTATTTATTTATTTGACAGAGATCACAAGTAGAAAGAGAGGCAGGCAGAGAGAGGAAAGGAAGCAGGCTCCCTGCTGGGCAGAGAACCCGACGACCCAGGACTCGATCCCAGGACGCTGGGATCATGACCTGAGCTAAAGGTAGAGCTTTTAACCCACTGAGCCACCCAGGCACTTCAGAATACAATACTTTTTATTTCATTTTATTTTTTTTGTAGGATTTTATTTATTTGGCAGAGAGAGAGAGACAGTCAGAGAGGGAACAAAAGCAGGGGAAGCAGGAGAGGGAGAAACAAGTTTCCAGCTGAGCAGGGATCCCCATCCGGGGCTCGATCCCAGGATTATGGGATCATGACCCGAGCTGAAGGCAGACACTTAATGACTGAGCCATCCAGGTGCTCCTCTTATTTTCATTTTATGAGACTAGAATAACCCTGAGACCTAATGATGATATTACAAGAAAAGTAAATTATAGATTAATAACTCTTATGAACATAACACAGAAATTGTAACCTGGTAATATATACAAAGGACAATTTATCATGATGAAGTGAGTTTTTTTTCCACAAATACAAGGTTGATTTAACACTTCAAAACCAAGCCAATGGAATATACGACTTAACAGAATAAAGGAAAAAACTCACAATAGATGCAGAAAAAGCATTTGGCAAAGTTTGATACTCCATCATGATGAAACCTCTCATCAAACCAGGATGGCAGTCTCCTCAGTTTGATAAAGGGCATTGCAAAACTGTCTATAGCTCACATCATCCTTACTGGAGAGATGTTAAATCCTTTCCTCTGAGACTGGACACAAGTCAAGGATGTTTGCTTTCACCGTTTGTATTCAACAGTGTAATAGATGTTCTTGCTGGTGCATTGAGGCAAGAAAAGGAAACAAAAGACACGTGAACTCGGAAAAAGTAAAATCCTCATTATTCATAGAAAACATCAGTGTGTATTTAAAAAATTCTATGAACTCATCCAAAAGTATAGTAGAACTTACAAGTAAAATTAGCATGAACACAAGATACACAGGCAATATTCAATAATTTTATTCTGTATACAAGCAATGAGCAATTTAAAATTAAATTGCAAAAGACATTAAATATGAATGCATCAAAAACATCAAGTACTTTGAAAATACCTTATGGATATCTTACAAAAGATGTACAAGATTTCTACATTGAAAAGTATGAAATGTTACTTAGGGAAATTACAGAATGCCTAAATAAGTGGAGAGATACACTCATGGATTGAAAGGTTCATTAACATCTGGATGTCAGTTCTCTCCAAATAAGTCCATACACTCAATGAAATCCCTACTAAAATACTAGGAGGATTTTGTGAAGAAATACACAACCTGATTCTAAAATTTACATAGAAATACAAAGGACCCAGAATACCCAAAACTATCTTTAAAAAAAAAAGCACAATTGGTAAAATTACACTGCTTGATTTCAAGACTTCTTCCTTGAAGCTTAGATCAAGACAGTGTGGTATTGGAATAATGATAAATATACAGATCTAGGAACAGAATAGAGAGGCTAGAAGTTGCCATTATTATATATGATCATTGATTTTTTTTTTTTTTTTTTTTTTTTTTTTTGCCACTGTACCAAGGCAATCCATTGGGGCAAAGGAAAGCCTTTTGAAACAAATATTGCTGGAAAAACTAGATGTTCATATGGAAAAAAATACACTTAAACTCCTCTCTCACTACACACACAACTTAATTTGAAATGAATTATAGACTGAAATGTAAAACCCAGAGTCTGGAACCTTGAAGAAAGAAAACATAGGTGAATATCTTAGCCACTTTGGGATAAGCAGAATATTTTGGATAGGCCACAAAAAGTGCTAACCATTTAAAAATATTTGGTTTTCATCAACATTAAAATTTAATTACTTAATTTATTATTTAATTAATCAAAATTTAATTATTTAAATATAAATATAATGTAATTTAAATAGAAATATAAATTTTTAATTATTTAATTAAAATAAAAACTTCTGTCATTAAAAGGTATTATTATTTTTTTTTGAAAGGTATTATTTAAAAAGTAAAAAGGCAAGCTACAGATTGGGAAAGATACTTTTAGCTCATAACACTGACAGAACTTGTATCCAGAATATAAAAAGAATTCCTGTAAGTTAATATTAGAAATGAACCAAGAAAAAAATTGATAAGCTAGACTTCATTAAAATTACAAACTGCTCTGTGCAAGACAATGTCCAGAGAATGAGAAGACAAGCCACAGACTGTGAGGAAATATTTTCAAAAGAAACATCTATTAAATACATAAAATATACAAAGAACTCTTAAACCTCAACAAATAAAAAAAATGGGCCTTTCTTCACCTTAAAAGAAGACGACCTAAAAGAACACATACAGGTGGCAAGTAAGCATATAAAAAGATGCTTCACTCCATAGAAGAGTCAGTGTTTAAAGATTTATTTATTGGAGAAGAGGAGAGAGCGAGTGGTGGGGAAGGGCAGAGGGAAAGAAAGTCTTAAGCAGACTCCACACCGAGCACGGAGCCTGACGCAGGGCTCCATGCAGGGCTTGATCCCTGGACCCTGAGATCAGGGCCCTGAGATCACAGCCTGAGCGGAAACCAAGAGTTGGCTGCTCAGCTGACTGCAGCACCCAAGCACCCTTAGAGGAGTTAGGGTTTAGTGGGTACAGGGTTTTATTTGGGGGATATTGAGTTCTTTGGATGGTTGGGGGTGATGGATACACAACTGTGTGAATGTATTTAATGCCACCAAACTGTACTTGAAAATGATTAAAATGGTAAATTTGATGTTATTTACACTTCATCACAATAAGAAAAACTCATTGAATACCTAAAAGCTGTATATTTTATAGAATGTTAAATATACCTCATTTTATTTATTTTTTTATGATCGTTAATTTTACTTATTAAGGGCTCATATTGCCAACATTAAACCAAGTGTATCTTCGATTTTGTGAGTCCAGATTCACATATTTAGGGAGATAAAAGCAAACTGTGATCCACGTGTACGGATGAAAAACTGAAGGCTCGTGGTTAATTACGTTGTAGTTTTTTGTTTGTTTGTTTGTTTTTTAAAGATTTTATTTATTTGACAGAGAGAAATCACAAGTAGGCAGAGAGGTAGGCAGAGAGAGGGGAGAAAGCAGGTTCCCCGCGGAGCAGAGAGCCCAATGCGGGGGCCGATCCCAGGACCCTGGGATCGTGACCCAAGCTGAAGGCAGAGGCCTCAACCCCCTGAGCCACCCAGGCACCCCAATCACGTTGTAGTTTTAAATTTCTACAGCCTAGAAGCCAGAAGTCACAGGTGTTTTCGGTCTTTCTGGATGTCCCATTAGGTAACTCCTGAGCTGAGCAACCTCATTATCCTTCAGCTTCTGGTTGAGCACACTGGTTAATCCCTGAGTGTTTGGGATATACAGAAGGCTTGGGAAGATTTCATTCTCGATGCCATGCAGTCCCTTCACCATCATTGACATTGGACGGATCCTGGGTAGATTTTTCAATAAAGAGTCCATGAGATCAGTCACACTCAATCCAGTAGCCCAGCTCTTGTATCCTTCTAGCTTGATGACTTTGTAGGCACTTTCAACCACCATCTTAGGCACTTTTTTCCAATTTTCACTGTCATTGTCTTCCCATTTCTGGATTCAGTTCTTGGAGAGAAATGCCTGACACATTTGCTCCACTCTACAGCCACACTTGGGTTGCCATGTTCTCCCAAAATCCATCCGTGGCAGCTGCTGGGATGAATGCCTAGCTTGTCAGCCATAAGATAGCAAAATCTAACAGAATCCATATTACACCCATTTCCAATCACATGAAACATGCCTCAATTTAAAATATTCTTAAAAGAGAGAAAAAGTGCTGAATAACAAAACAAATAAGCAAACCAAGTGATGCCAAGACTTTAAATCTCTTGGAATAATTCAGCTAAACTGAATAAGCAAGTAAGGCTGAGAAACACTTGAATGGTTCTGGTATCATTTACTTCTTTGGGGAAAACATTTTCCAGTTGGCTATTCCAGAGCTGTTGGCCCATAAGCACACTGTACTGTGTATTTCAAATTGGATTCTTCAATACCCATTGCAAAAAAACAACCCTGGGAACTCCACAGTTCTTTACAAAGACCAACTTGTTAAAAAAAAAAAAATGACTTGTTAAAAAATGAAAGTTAGGAACAACAGGTAGAGCAGCCTTTAGGATTGTGTTGTGAATTCTCAGAGATCATTCGGAGACAGCTGAAGCCAGGTGGGGCACCATCCCCTTGTCCTCACTGGACAGGCTCTGATTTTTTTGTACGGAACACATGGTGTGAAACCCAGTGCGTCTTTTTTTTTTTTTTTAAGATTTTATTTATTTATTTGACAGAGAGAAATCATAAGTAGATGGAGAGGCAGGCAGAGAGAGAGAGGGAAGCAGGCTCCCCGCTGAGCAGAGAGCCTGATGCGGGACTCGATCCCAGGACCCCGAGATCATGACCTGAGCTGAAGGCAGCGGCCCAACCCACTGAGCCACCCAGGCGCCCCCCCAGTGCGTCTTAATGGCAATCTTCCTCAGTGTGATAATCTTCGTTATCTACATCATTCTTTCCACCTGACCATTTGCTGGAGACAACCATGAGGGCAGTTCAAATAACCCCTTTGTTCACAGACTGCCTAATACTAACCAGCCAAACTGATTCATTCATTCAGACTCTGAGTCAGAAACTAACCCTATCTGGTGATCTGTCTATAGTTGCAAGTCACTATCATTGTGGCATCGAGGTCTGTTTTGTTGTTGGTGGCTCTGAGCCAAAGATAATTATTTTATTTTTTCTACCTTTGGAGCGTCCTTCTCTATAGGCTTTTGTGCAGACTGAAGATTTGTGGTGGGTTATACTGACATATTTCTGTTAGCTGGGTTTTACCCCCTGTAAATCTCCAGTGCTCTGTTCTCATACAGCCTTCCTGGACTCCTTTCTATTTGGAAAAACAAGCAAAAAACCCCAAATCGTTGGATACTCTTCTGGCCACTTAGGGACATATCCCAGAGCCTGGAGGTTCTCTTCTGGATACCTCCTCCTCTCCAGCAAGGCACTGACACCTGATGCTGTGTGAATAAGGCTGAGATTCTCCTTGTGATTCCTGTCAGAAAGTTCAAGTCCTCTTTCTCCAAACACCCATTTCCCACCCCCACCAGCCTTCTTCCTTGTAACCCGGAAAATAGCTTGTGATCCATGTAAATTATGTAGACATAATTGCAGACATAAATCTAGAACTTCTTGACTCTGAGATAGGATCAAGGGCTTCTTTTATTTGGAGGACATTGTCCCTTCAGAACGCTCATGCACTCCCTGAGCACCATCTGATTTCTTAATGTGAAGCCAAAGAAATTGTGGTGTGTGTTTGTTATGTTCCGGCACAAATTCAGAACTCGGTGCCTGCTTGATATTCCAGAAAGCATCTCTGTGCTGGTGAATTTAATATCACGGAACAACATTTTTCTAGTGGGTTATAAAAATAATTCTGCAGTAATTCACATTTATTAAACAAAAATATGGTAAAAACTGAGTGCCTTGTAAGCACTACATATGGGTGCTTTGGTCCTTACTTGATGGATCATTGGCCTCTCAAAGTGTTCCTGTAGCTTTAGGTTTGAAACATCTTTGTAGGGACTTGAAATGGCCTACTGGGGTTGTCTCACTGTCTCCTTTTTTTCTTTAATTTAATTACATTTCGTTTATCCCTTTAAAACAAATGAAACACATTTTAGGTTTTGGTTTTTGTTTTAGATTTTATTGATTTATTTGAGAGAGAGAAAAAGCATGCACCAGAGGGGAGAGGGGCAAAGGGAAAAGGAAAAGCAGACTCCCTGCTGAGCAGAGAGCCTGATGCGGGACTCGATCCCAGGACCCTGAGATCATAACCTTTGGCTCCTTTGCTTAGAGGGAGGCAGGGTGAGCACCTGTGCCAAAGGCAGGTGCTTAGCCAACTGAGCCACCCAGACACTCCCATATTTTAGTTTTTAAGTGAATTGGTGTATTATCTGATTCCAGACAGAATTATATAGTTTCTTTCTATAAACTCCCAGATTATATTTTAGGAAATTGGTCAACAATTGAGACCATATTATCGGTTTACTGTGCCTGGATTTTTAATGGTGTGAATCACTTTTTTCCCAAGACATTTTTGTAAGCTGTTGCCCTATCTGGGGTGCTGTTGCCCTCTACTACACTGTGTCTAACTCTATCAGAAGCAGTGCTCATCAGTGCAACAGACCATGTGAGGATGTATTCACTGATGATTGACTCCCATGAACTACAATGGACATCACCAAGTCATGACCATTTCTAAAGGCTCATGTTTCCCCACCCCGAAGCCTAGGCCCCAGTGATGACTCTCTGAGTAAGAACCTTGAATAGATGAGATCACATGAATATGCACATCCAGTTATAGAGACTTTATTATAACACTAGTAAGTCTTTATTAAGGTCAGGTTAACTTGAAGTTACACTTCCTGAGATGTATGCACTATGTCCTTGAATTTGTCAGAGAAAGCTTTAGATACTAGTCAAATCCAGATTTGGCTTATCTCCTTGCATTCTGACACATGCATGCGGACACATGTATTTCCTGCTTCTTGTTGACTCTGGGGGCAATAGCTTTCTACCTGGGTAATATGGACAACATTGGTATCAGGTTATGTTTCTTTACTCACTGTGGTGTTTGTTCTGTGGTCTCACTGGCTGGGGACTTTAACTGGGCAATGTTCAGTCAGAAATTAACTTGGGAGGATTTTATTGGTGATTCTACATTAGATTTTTGTCTTATGTTGTCCAAGAAATAAAAAAATTTTTAATGGTGAGGTAGATATACTGGTCTTTGCTATAAGCAGCCTAGTTCTTGATTCTTCTTTTGAAGGGATAATCTCTGAGCAGTGTTGGATGTTGTGGCTGTAATAACCAGCAGTGTTACTCTAAGTGAAGCAGTAATGACAGCAGGCCTTATTCGAATACAGGAGCAGATTCCACAGACTGCCCAGGGACATCCATTTCTTTTATGCAAAGGCAACCCATCAAGGAAATCTTGGGGCCTATACTGATCAAAGTCAAACTCACCAGCGTGTCCCCAAGTGTTCATTTTAAAACGAAAGATCCATTTGAGTAACAGGAAGGAGACCAGGAATATTGAGAATGAGTTAGTTAATTATGCTTTTTCTTATCCTGTTTCTTTTCAATAGAATCTCACCTTTGTCTCTAGAAAATAGAAGGTAAGCCAATTTTTCCATGTAGTTCTTTACTGGATGAAAAGCAATTCTAACCCTGCCTCATTCTGAAATATTGTCAAAAGCAACACAGGAATTCAAAAGGAACAAAAATCCTATCAATTGATTAAAATGCCTTTGACATGAAAAACTTTTGTTAGTTTCTAATCCAATGGTATTTCTTTAATTCCTACTATCTTGTGATCAATCCTAAACCAACCTAACCTTTCAGACCTCAATAGATGAATGCAAATTTTTGAGTGGCTTTCACTAATGATTTTCTATATTTAAAATAATAACAATGACTACTCTTACTCTTTAGTGGGGCTTACCCTACAGTCCTAGCCAATGAGATATTGTCTATATTTGTCTTTTAAAGGGAGTTATGGCTGTGGCTACACATAGAATCTTAACCACTGACCTTCCACCCACTCATCAATTCTTTCAGCACTCCTGCTAAACTCTTCCTGCATCTCTTGTATCGTGCATGGTAGGTGCTGGGGGTAAAAACATGAGTAAAATAGGGGTCTGTCTGTGAAGAACTCACGCTGTAATGGGGAAGTTAAACTTGTGCACAACTTTGGCTTTTACCGATTAGGAGCTTACAACTGAGAGGTGGTCAGAACACATTATCTTTTTTTTGAAAATTGGCTGGGCTTGGTTTAATTCCCTGCCTCCCTCTACTGCCCTTTTCCCCATATCATCCCCACAAGGGAAGAAAATGAGAGTAAAATCTCTTTTGAAAAAGTCCCTCAGTGGCAAGTGTGGAAAATGATATTATTTGCTAGAGTAATAGAGAAGGAGAAAGAATGCTCCATTCAAGTCCACTTGATTTTGTACAGTCAAAGAGAGATAACCAGTGAGAGCAATCATAATTTATGTTAAAGCAACCAGATGTTTTCATCCTGTTCTTAATTGATGGAGGCACATTTGTCGGGAATTGGTATTTTATATTTACTCTCATATCTCATAAACAAATACGGACAGATTAACTGGATGATATGGACTAGAAACTCAAATTTTTCATTTGTGAGAATTGATTTTTCATTTGTGAGAATTGATGGTTTGAAATATAATGTGAATATTTAAAACAATTTAAAATCTAACCACTTCCATGTATCATTCTTTATTTAAAACAAAGACATGTCTGCGCAGATTTAGTTTTGTGTAGTTATGATAGCAGAAGTTAAGGTAAGATAAGAGGACCCCATACGCTATGTAACATAATATTCTTTTTCAAGAAAAAGAGAAAAGAAAAGAATCTTAGCAACAGTAGCTATACAACACATTAAAGATGATTTTGAAGAAAAAAGACTTGTTCATTATTGTATGAAAGACTAAAAAATTTTAGGGTACTATTATTTAAGATCAGTATGTTATATATTGATAATACATTGCTGTTTTATTCATTTGATAGTTACTTTAACTGAAAGTCTAAGTTTATCCTCCAGGTTAATGAAAGAGAAAAGATTCCACTAGAATAAAATATCATTTTAAAAGCTGTTTAGAAAGATCCACATTTCTCTAGAGCATAGGATCCTAAAGGTGTAATTTTCATATTTTCTTGAGATTAGGCTGGCTGAGTTCTTTTATTTTTTTATATAATTAAGATGCAAATGTTGTCATTTTTCCTTTTCATGTATTAATAATTTGCAAACAGTTGAATACCAGATTCTCAGTTAAGAAAAAATATAGTATGAAGGTTTATTTTTATTTTAAGATGAGAAATTTCTTTACAATTATGGCCCCTTTAAAACAAATTTGCTTTGTTAAGCAGGCAGGATCACATTCGTCATAAACATTAATCATCATGAAAAATCCTAAAATCTTTACCAATAATGTGTTGAATTTTTTTAGGAATTTAGAAAAAAATCTATGTATCCCATATGTTACTCATTCATGTGGAACTTTCAAGAAAATGTATGGGGTTGGTTCCATATGTGATACTTGTCTCCATTTTATGTGTGAAAAAGATCAGTTCTTAAGCATGTGCCTGAGACCAATGACCTGTTGAGGATGTCTTGAATAGAACTGGGAGGTTTGTTCCCTGACCTGTAAGGTAGATTCCTCTATTCCCCTGAATACTTTGATTGGTTTCAATATGCAAGTTTGGGGATAGTAGTTGTAAAGAGAAACATTGGTCTGCATAATAGAAGGAGCAAGAGTTGGGGTTCCTGGGACAATTCAGGAGGGAGGGTATAAAGAGATGAGGAAAGGCCAAAGACGGGGGCCAGACAACTGGAAGAAGCAGTGACCTTCCTTGGGTTCCTTCAGTCTTTAATAATTTCTAGTAAGTTTCCAGAAGGTTTAGGGTTACTGTTTTTTGTGAAAACTGATTTTTTCCATAATCTTGATCTTCTTTAGTACTCATTTACCCACATTCAATATTTAGGGATATGTTGCTACTCGCGAGCACTGCCCCTGAGTGCTGGGGACACAATGATGATGAGGCCCCCTCCTTGCCCTTACGGACATTATGATCTACTCCAAGGTTAACAGGCCATAGCCTGCAGGCCAAATACGGCTCACAAGCTAAGAATGATTTTTAAGTGATTGAAAAAAATCAAATGAAGAGTAATGTTTCGTGACATGTGAAAATTATATAAAATTCACATTTCAGTGCCATTGATTAAGTTTTACTGTAACATAACTGGGCTTATTTGTTTACGGACTATTTATGGCTGATTTTTCTCAAAAAGACAGAGTTAAGTTACTAGTGACAGAGTACATCCGGCCCAAAATGTCTAAAATATTTACTATCTTCCTCTTCAAGATAAGGTTTTCCAAATCTAGCACATAAAATTGATGTTAAATAAGAGATTACAATTAAGTATAGTATATTATAATGGAGAATATTTAGGATTATATGGACCATATAGCCTGCCAAACAACTCAGACATAATGAATAATATTAGTTATCTGTACTAATCAGATGGAGTCGGGACTATTTGCTTGTTACAGAACCCATCCTGAACCAGCCTATGCCAAAAAAAAAATACTGGTTTATGTAACTAGAAAGACTAAGGAAAATTCTGGGTTTATTTATCTCTTTTCTTCATGTTTTTGGCTGTGATATCTTTCTCCATGTTAGCATCATTTTGAGGTAGACTCTTTTTGGGTTATGGCAAAAGTGACCATAAATAATTCTAGACACCATGTACTTTATGGCTCTGAGCCCCAAGAAGAGCGAGTAGGTCAACATTTAAATAAAAACCCAGAGAGGATTCTGACTGGACCGGTTGGGTCACAAGCCCATTCATAAACTGAGAACAGTGGCAAGGCTGCATCACACGACGTCCTTTCGGTGACAGTGGATGACAGGGATACAGGTTCATGTGATCAACATCCCCACCAGCAGAAAGAACCTGCTGGGATAACGAAAATCAGAGATTCACACTATGAGTTGATATTTATAATTTTGTTTTTTAGAATGCTTGAGATGTTGGGAAATATATAGTGTTCCAATCATAGTGGTGGGTATAATCTCAGAAAAGTAAAATTTTATGAAAATATCTTAATACTTTATTACAGAAATTGCCTACTGATTGCCATGGGACTGATTTGGCTTTCTGACCTCTTCTGTCTAGCCTGTTGACCTGTAATTTCCTTTCTTTTTTTTTTTTTTAAATTGAGCCGATCATTTTCAGCTTTTCTTTTTTAAAAAAAAATCGATCTTGACAATACTAGATCTGCATTCTTACATGAAGATAATGGATTACTTTTTTTACATAGAGTAGCAGCTACTATCCCCTTAGATGGAACATTTGGCCTTTAATTAGCCACAGTCACCCTCACTCCCTATTGTTTCTCTAATGTTAAAGCTGATTTCAGTTTCCGCTTGTGTTTGTGTCTTCTAAAATAAAGAAGTGTCTCTCTATATACCTATCTCCACTGAATGTAGGAAAAAGATGCTTGATTAAGACTCAATGGAAAAGATCCTCTTTCTTTGATGAAGTGAAGAATAGTCTTCCATATATAATGTGCAAATAAAAGATGTCCGTATTGAAAGAACCACAACTTAAGAGGTTGTGAAATATGAAATAAACCATCATGAAACAAATCATAACGTTTATGACTGGTATATGGAGAAGGCGAGAAATGAAAAACTTCACCTGAGACTAGGATTGAAATGTCAATGACTGTTTTTGAATATGACTAACATATCCGATGCTCCTATAAGTGGGGTTATATATTAAGTGAAAGAATGACCCAGACAGCAAGAGCTTTTATAAAGGATGGCAAGTTTATAAAAGAGGATCATAGAGTACACCAGAAATTATGTGTTCTGCACAGAAACAAGCATTTGTAAATGGGAATCTTACTGGAAGTACTGTTGACCAGAATATTGAAGTTATGTCTTAGCCCTTGCAGAAAAGTTGTATAAAAAAAGTTAAATTGGTTGCAGCATTTTGTTTTGTTTTGTTTTGTTTTCCTGCAGGACAGCACAGGTTTAAATAATATCACATCATCAGTGACACTGAATTGGTGATATTGACAAAAATGCTCATGGGTCAGAAGATGACAGGCTGTGATTGGACCTGGCAAATGACTGATCTTTGTCTCCAAGAAAATTTGCAAAACACAGGGCCGTTGGTCAAAATCAGTCAGTGTGATTCAACTCTTACAATGGACAGTGTTAGTGTGAAAACTTAAATTTAGGAAGGAAACATTTCCCAAGACATAGAATTTAGGTCACCTGATTACATCATTTTCTAGGAATTGCTTTGTGCCAAAGAATTTAAAATGCAACATACCATGAATGTGCTGTAATTAATATTGTGGACTGGATAACGTTGCATAGCATAAAATCCAGATATCCGACGGCTTCTTTTTATAAATTAGATGGATCCTATTGTGGCCTGTTGCAGTACATAGACTTATGTGGCCAACTGCTAATATTTTTGGACGCTTTAAAGTTATTTGCCACTCAATCTCTAACAATGAAAAGTGGATCAAAGTCTTGGCCTTTTGATGCAAGAACCCATCGATTTTGAATAGTTCTCTGCAAAGACATTCACCACATTCATCAGTTACACAAATGTATGATTCAATTTGCTCACTTGAAGTGAAATTGTGTCTTTAAGAAACTAATTGGGCAAGGAATAATCCGGCCCATCCTCCTGCACTGAAATCACGTTCCTGAAACGAAAGTCATGGCTTGAGCTATATCACCAAATCTGTGGAGTTGAAAAATGGAATTCCAAAGAAGTTTTCTGATTTTAAACTTTATGAAAATAAAGTAACATTGAAACATCAGAAAGTTTACCTTTGTAATTTGTGATTGATAATATGAGAACAAGAGCTACAAACTGAAGCCATTAAACTGCAAAGCAATAACTGAAAGTCAAGGGCAATGGTATCGGGATGCCAGAACCGCACAAAGACATCACCAGACCCAAGCACCGTGTAAAGAGAGTCTGTGTGTGTGAAAGAGCACCAGGGTTTCTCAGCTCCATTTTTGTGTATGAAACTGAGTAAATCAAATTATTGTACCCAAATGAAGGATTTGTGGCTTAAGTTTACATGGTCTGATGGTGATACCTTATGTTTCCATGATAAGTCCAGATGTAACAAATTATGAAAGAGACTTAAATAAGGAAATATTTCTATTTTCAAGGTTTTTTATTTTAAAATCTCAAATATCTCTAAAAATATCATACACACCTGTTCAGACTATATTCAGGAAAAATAAAGTAAATTTGGTTCTTTTCCAACACTTCTCTCACTTCTCATCAACCTCACTTGTTTCTGTTACTAGCTGGCCCTTGGAGGCATTTGAATGAGCCTCCCCCTCCCCTCACCCCCACCGGCCCGCCACCATTTGACCTAAGCCTCTCTATGATGCTCAATCATCCTTTGATGGAAAGCTATAGTAAAGAAAATAACATTTATGGTATCTATAAACAGAGATTCCAAATAGCAAGAATTTGTCAGAGAGTGTCCAGCACTATCTGGGGGGAACATGGGGGCCTCAAAGACATTGTTACTGTGGAGATAGACCTCTAGTCTTTTCCTAGATAGATAACAGGAGCCATAAATATCATTCAGCTACCTATCCTTGATCAGATGTTGTGCTCACTAAGCAAGAGCCACATTATTGACCTGGCCTGCGGGAGAGAGCGAGGCACCAGAGTATCTTTTCTCTTCAAAAGTGAATTTTCCTCCAACACGTTAATAAATTTGCTCTCCAGTTTACATAGCAGCCTCTTGTCAGTTTGGGTAGCTCAATCAGTTGCTAGAGCCTTATCACCCTTGGGCATAAGAACAGAGTATGTGTATCTTGACCTATAAACAACACACCAGATCCTGCTACTTAATTATTTATAACTCAGTGCTCTAAAAATGGTTGGATCATATCCAGTACCATTCAACTGAATTTATGTATGAGGTTTTAGGAACGACAGTGAGAGTCTTCCCTACCACAACCATTTAGAAATCAAATTACTCTTTTACTAATGCTTAAAAAAAAATTTTTTAATCTTATCCAGATCCAGCACCTTTACATTTTGAAAAATTCACCAGTAGGCAAGTTGAATATGAATTTACTGTTAACAGAAGTCACATTAAGGAACAGTAGGCTGAGCCTGCACAGCTCATACCCACCCCTGCAGCGGCTCACGCTTCACTATGTGAGGCAAAGACAAAGTGGTTAATGGCCCTGATAGGCTTTTCCACAATAAATGAATTAACGTAGGTTTACATTCTTCTCAGAGGCAAATTGGCATTCTCTGACATGCAACCATTAATATAAGTTATGAGACAAAGTATTCTAATTATATATCATGCCACATAAGGCTTTATAACTTGTACCAAGTCTGTCAATATCGAAGTCAATAAAAGTTGAGTGACTGTGAAATAAGATTCTGAACAATTAATCTTAAAGCTAAAGTAGTATGAAGAGTGAATGGAAATTATAAATGTTTGTAAGATTATTATTTTAGTCCCATTTTTCTGGTTTGTATTATATAAAATAATTAAGTTTCCCTTTTAAAAAAATCCATCATGATTATATTAGAAAAAATGTATTTGCCTTTTAGAAACAGTTTTTTTAAATTTTTTTTAAATTTAATTTTATTTTTTCAGTGTTCCAAGACTCATTGTTTATGCACCACACCCAGTGCTCCAGATAATACGTGCCCTCCTTAATACCCACCACCAGGCTCACCTAACCCTCCACTCCCCTCCCCTCCAAAACCCTCAGGTCATTTCTCAGAGTCCACAGTCTCTCATGGTTCGTCTCCCCCTCCGATTTCCCCCAATTCACTTTTCCTTTCCTTCTCCTAATGTCCTCCATGTTATTCTTTATACTCCACAAGTAAGTGAAACCTTGTGATAATTAGATAAAATGGAAATTAGTCTTAATTATTAGATAAAATAGAAATA
This sequence comes from Mustela nivalis, assembly GCF_964662115.1. Lineage (NCBI taxonomy): Eukaryota > Metazoa > Chordata > Mammalia > Carnivora > Mustelidae > Mustela > Mustela nivalis. The sequence goes on from NC_139021.1 coordinate 173,261,920, forward strand.
GTTTTAAATATGCTCTATTGACTTTTTCTAACTAGTTGAATTGTCAGATATACTTAAAGTAAATTAATTAACAATGTTTGTTTTAATACTAATGTTGATAAAAGATACTATACAATAGAGATACCTACAAGAAAAACATCTGAGATGTGAGAAGAACAGAAAATTAGACAATCCTGTTTAAAAAAAAAAAAAAAACAAAAAAAAACAAAAACCTTACTATAGTGACAGTCTAATAAAACCACAAAGCATTTGTTGGAAAGGATCTTGAAGGTCATGTAGTTTAACTTCCTACCGGATGTATAAATCTCACTTACGTCACCCAAACAGTCATGCAGTCTCTCCTTGAACATTGCCACTGACATTGGATTTATTACCTTTCTACTCAGTTCATAAATTTTACCTTCTATCTAGTTTTAGGGTTTTTTATGTACATGTCAGATGATTTCTACTAGACTATAGTCTCCTTGAGGGCAGATTCAATATTTAAATCCCTAATACCCTGTTTATAACACGTGCTTTTCCTGCAATAAGGTTCTCAAATATATTATTGAAGTGACCAGTTAAGGAGTTCCTACTTGGGGACAGTCTACTTATTAGAAAATTCCCACTTAAATTGAGCTCTTCTGTTCTGTCAGCTGGTTTCTTCTTTTGGAGTCCCAGCACAAGAGTGGGGCTTCACCCTTCCTGTGGAGCTTAAAAGTACTTGGCTCCGTGTTCTGGCTTCCCTTATCCTCTTCCACAATGGAGGAAAAACTGATTTCAGTTCCTGTTCTTTTAAAATCCAGTGGTGTTATTTTTCCTTATGCCACTGGCAAGGTCTCAGGTTTGACTGAACCTAAATCAATTGTTTTATTCATCAAGACATCCTGAGTCTCTGTTTTTTTTTTTTAATTGAAATTCAAGTCATTCATTCTTTATTCCTAAAATTACTTAATGATATCCTACTCCAAGAGAGGAGTTTCTTTCTGGGTGGTGCCAAAAGTCACACCACCTGACAATGATAAACACTGAGTCAGCGTAGACGGCAAGAAATAATCACACTTTAGGATGGTTTTTATGGTCAAAGCATTACTGTGAGAGAGGAAGATAAATTTGTCAAGTTTCCCCTCCCCCAACCCCCACAAGACCAGCTTACTCAAGGATCTATGAATGTTCTCCTTAAAATTCAAAGCTTAGACCGCTTTAGAGCTGCAGAGGACCTTAGATCACAAAGTCCAAATTCCTCATTTTATAGACAAGGGGATTAAACTCAGAAGGTGTCTATTGGCCTAGATCATAGCTACCTAGTGGTCATATCAGAAGTAGAGACCAAGACCCTTTGTTTCTATGTATTCCTCTGTGTCCAGAGAGCCTCCTCACACAACTTTCTTCAGATGTCAAATTGAGTTGTCTTTTCTGTATCACGTACTGTCATGTAAAGCTTAAATATAAAGTCTTCCAGAGGGGAATAAGTGCTTTGGCTAAAATGTGTTCTGTGATTTATCACATAAGAAGCTTAAGGGTATGTATTCAATAAACTTCAGATAGCTACATGCCATTCTGTCTATAACAGCCCCAATACTGGGTTTCTTGTGAAAAGAGAAAACTCAATTGTCTTCAAGTTAACCCCAAGTCACCTTTTCCTCAGAAAATTTAAATTCATTAAGATGGCAACTAGACATTGTGGAAATATGGAAGCATAAATAATATTGAGCAATTTAATGAAATAGTCAAGATTTAGCCCAATTAAAGATAAATGATTATCAGTACCAAAGTTGAATTCTTGGAACTATCTGCTGTGGGAATATATATACATTTGTTGTGTTAGGATACATCTACCTGTTTTAGTATATCAGAGAGAACAATACATAACAGAGATCCTTGGATTTTGGAGGATGGAAACCAGATCTGCAATTTATTTTTTTTTTAAGAGCCTACCAGTACTAGAAAACATGAAGAATGGAATGAATAAACTCATAGAGTTGCTTCCTTTCCAATAAGTTGTTGAAGGCTATAATAGAAATTTGGACCATGACAAGAATTCTATTTTTTTAGTATATATCACAAAATTAAGATGAGTCCATTCAATATTGATTTAGGTTACTTCTTTCCTTCCTTCCTTCCTTCATTCTTTCACTCATTTATTTACTCAAGTATCTGTTCTAGAAGTACTGACTGTTCAACAAGTGACAGGCCCCTTACCTGATACTGAGGAACACAAAGATAACTATGAGGCATTGATTTCCTTAATTTCAAGGAGGGGTCAGGTGAGACAGTCCAACATGTCACCAATATAATGCAATAGCATCAGAATTAGAGATGTGTCTAAAGTATGGGGGAGTCCAGAATAAATAATAATTTCCAATTTAAAGGTTGAGGATGACTTCACAGAGTAAGTAATACCTAAGTTGGATCTGGATGAAAGATTATGATTTTACCCTGTAAAGGAGGAAAGGGAATAATGCTGCAGAAATAGCTCAGATGAAGGCACAGAGGCATAGGCACAATGAGCTTGAGTTTGTTCTAATGCTGTAAGTGGTTCTGTTTGATGGGCACTGAGTGAGGAGTGGTGGGACAAGCCCAAGGGGGTGATGTGAGGAAGGCCGTGCATCACATGCTGATGAGTTCATACTTTATCTCATAGACAAAGCAGAAGAATAAAATGATCAGATTTGTGTTTTAGGAAAAAACTGCTCATCAGATACCATAACAAGCATACAAATATGTATCTTTGGCCTTGAATTAATACATTGCAATGTAGCTCATTACAATTTAATCATGGGGGTGAAAAAATAAATGAGGTTTTGTAGGAGGGTAGGGTGTTGGGTGAGCCTGGTGGTTGGTATTATGGAGGGCATGTATTGCATGGAGCACTGGGTATGGTGCCTAAACAATGAATTTTGGAACACTGGAAAAAAATCAGATTAAATTAAATTTTAAAAAAAGGTTATAGGAAGGATAAAAATGTTTGTATTTTTTGCAATAACCAAGATATGAAAACAACCTAATATCCATCACGGGATAAATGAATAGAGAAATCGTGTCATACACACCTGTGCGCACACACAAGGCATTACTGTTAAGCCAAAAAAAGAATGAAACCTTGCCATTTGCAGAACATGGATGGGCCATGGAGGCAATACGCTTAGTGAAATAAGTCAGAGAAAGACAAATACTTTATGATCTCTTTTATATGGGGAATCAAGAAAAAAAAGAAAAAATCAAATTTGTGGATATAGAGAATAGACTGATGGTTGCCAGAAATGGAGGGTGGGGGATGGGAGAAATGGGTGAAGGGGGATCAAAAGTGAACAGACAAAAGAAAAAGAAATTAAAAATGGAATAATAAAATTAAAAGTTATAAGAAGAATAAAAATAATACAAGTTAAGTGGGTATTCAGAAACAGGAAATCTTCAATGGCTGAGGGGAATTGGGAGAAATATTCAGGAAAGAGACCCTCATACTTGAACTGGGCCTTGAATTATGAGGAGAGTTTAGCATGTAGAGAAGGGTGGGGAAGGGCCATTGAGGGGAAAGAACCAGAGGGAACCAAAAACCTCAGCAAGTCAACAAGAGCAATGGATATGAGGGTAAATTGAGGAAAGGACAAGGAGGTCCTTTATCCAAGTTAAATATTTGAGCTTCATTCAACAGAGACATTTGGGGAGAATGATAGAGATATGGCTCAAGAGGGTTGGTCTATCAATAACGTCTAGGATACATGGCTGGGGAAAGAGGAGCAATATTTCAGGCAAGAGATGAAGTCCTGATCATGACAGTGACCATGGCAGTGAGTCTCACAGGAAATGAACAAAGGAGACACCAAGGAATCAATATTCTTGAGGGTCCCTGAGAGCTGCAGAGATGCTGTGGGCATTTCCACTCATGACTCAAAGAGTAGAAGCTCCTACAATAGGAGCATGGAAGGTGTGAGGAAAAGCTCCCTAGAGAGAAGAGTTTCTTAGAATTTGAATGAGACAACTTCATGATTTCCTTAAAACACCCAGCTAGAAAGGTCCAGAAGACAGCTGGTCTTGCCAAAAGCTTCAGAAAGAGGATGGAAGGAAGTTTCTCACCTAGAGACAAAAGGTAAAGTCATAGGAGGGAAGGCTCTGGCCCTAAGTGGAAATATCTAGGAATCTACGGTGTAAGGAAGGGAGAAGAATGTTGGGGAATGATTGTTTTTGAAGAATAAGAAAAAAAAAAAAATTGAAAAAGCCACCAGACATTGAACCCAAGAATCCATAAAACAGGTTATTTCAGGGACCTAGAATATGGGATGTGTGTTTCCAGAGCCAGGAAGAAGGAAATACAGCAGAGGGGTCAGGGAGGACCCACCATTTGGAGGCTACTGGGAGGCTACTGGGAGACGGTGCAAAGTTTAGAGGTTTTACTGCATTCAAATCGGAGTTCAATTTTCATAATTATCTTGGGGTTTACTTTTTTAACCTCTAACTTTCTTAACCTGCATAGAAACTGGAATAAAATATCAACCTTGTAGGGTACTCGTGAGAACAAAATGAGCTTGTATTACTTACCTCATGCATTTCTGGGAAAGTGGGACAGGCACCCATGATGGTTTAAAAACGACCAGAGACAGGACGCTGGCTGGCTTGGGGGTTTTAGGGAGCTTAGGAGGCGGGGTTGAGGCGAGGGCTCCCCCACGCATGCGCAGGGGATTCCCTGTTTGAACTTCCCCCTCCCAAAACGGAGGCCTCCAGCTTTCTTACCAGGTTAACAGACGCTGGGCAGAAAGGAAGGAGGTTAGGGCAAGCCTTGAAAGCTGTCAACAGTCAAGCATCAAACAGCAGAGTCAGGCCCTTACAAAGTATTTCCCTGAATCTCCCTTAGCTGGGCCCCAAAAGTGCCCACAGCCACTCCAGCACCACCCATGCCTGGGGAAGGTTGATGGAAGGGGAGCCAGAGTAGAAAGAGAGGTCGACACATGGGGTCTAAATACTTAGCAAGGCGAAACAGCTGTGACTCCCCCTGCCGGGACCCTGAGAGCACCTGTCCTACTCCCAGGGAGCCCAGAAACTCGGGGTAAATCCTTCACAGATGAGCCTTTGAGTTGTTTTAAAATGCGTTTGGCTGGATTAACACTAATCTACTTAAGCTCTGGTTTTCCTTGTGACGGGTGGAAGCATATGACAGAAGTGAGGAATGCTGTCGATCATGGAAAGAGATTGTCCCAGGAGCACATTCAGTCCCTGCTGAAGCAAATCATGTCTCTTCCCTCTGCTCTCTAACCTGCAAGTCACCTTCCTCATCCCTGTCCTTGGGCATACTTGTTCCTCTTCCTGCCTTCGTCACTCAACAGTCATTCCTCTCCTCACCGTATCTAGCTCCTTCATCACGCCTCCTAATGAGCCTGTTTTCCATGACTCTCTCTCTCCCTGAGGTTCATTGCTGTTGGGCCCACAGTTCCTTCACAATTACACAAGCTGTCCCCATACAGATTTCCCTGTTGTCACTAGGCACCCACGGAAGGAAGACTTACCCGTGGATGACCCTCCCTTCCAGTCCTGCCTTTCTCCTGGGCTAGTTTGGACAAGTAGCATTTGTTACATACCACCATACCCAAAATGGGAGACTGGGTTGGACCCAAGAAGATAGTAATTGTTGTTACAGCTGCCATCGGCTCTGTGTGGACGTGTCGTGTAAGCCAAGTTGTTTATGCGTGTGGGCTCACTCCGTCTTCCCAACAGCACTCCAACATCCCTTGAGTCGGTAGTCATGCCACAATGTATGTACAGCAAATCATCACACTGTATACTTTAAACATATATGGTTTTATTTGTCAATGATATGTTCATAAAACTGGTGGGGGCAGGAAAGGAAAAAAATGAATAGTTGGATAAAGAAAAGGCAAACTTACTAATATTCAAAATAAAATTGGTGCAGGTAAGCTCATGGGACTGAATTATTTAACCAATGTGCACAGGCAATCTGAGGCTCAGAGAGGTTAAGTTGCCAGCAATTGCACAGCTAAACAGGTCCTGGCTGGCCATGAACCCAGATCCAGCTCTGAAATCCAGACTCCAATTCACCGTGCTGCTCTCTCCCTTTGGTGAGAGTCCGTTTCTAGAATCCAGGCCTTTTCAAACTGTGCTGAAGTCTCAGACATGAACTGCTAATATAAAACCTCCTACTTCTCCTTCCCTTGCCTCTTTGACAGTGATTTTTTTCTATATATTCCAGTTTCTTTCCTGAATGTGGAGAATTTTAATTTTAATTTTAATTTTTCAAGTGTAATTTTAATACACATCCTAAGATAGTACATTACTATTATGAAAAGTGTACTACTTGGAGACTTCAAGTAGCTTTCCAGAATAACTTATAATTATAGTGAATTGTGTTGATGCAATGTATATTTTTACTGTGTATAATTTAACAAGTATGTGATGACTATCTAATTACAGTCTATAGTTCACAAAGTAATAGTTTACAATATTTACTTGGTAGAGGTTATTCTTTCACATGAGGTTTTTTTTTTTTTAAGATTTTATTTATTTACTTGAGAGACAGAGATCACAACTAGGCAGAGAAGCCGGCAGAGAGAGAGGAGGAAGCAGGCTCCCTGCCGAGCAGAGAGCCCGATGCGGGGCTTGATCCCAGGACTCTGGAATCATGACCTGAGATGAAGGCAGAGGCTTTAACCCACTGAGCCACGAGGCACCCCATGAGGTGCTTGTTTTACGTCTGCCTGCAAGTGCTGTATTACTATAAAATGTACATACAAATAAAGTCTTACTACAGAGATAGACCCCAGAAGCATCATCTGTTTTAGAAGCACATTTCTAAAAATTTTCAGAAAAATTACATTCCTTAAACCAATCAAGCTAAACACATTCATTAAAATATTTTTTGTCCTTGCAAATATCATAAGAATTATTCTGATGATACTCATAAGAGAAAATCTGTTATTCAAGAATAGAGAAGGGGGGGGCACCTGGGTGGCTCAGTGGGTTAAGCCGCTGCCTTCGGCTCAGGTCATGATCTCGGGGTCCCGGGATCGAGTCCCGCATCAGGCTCTCTGCTCGGCAGGGAGCCTGCTTCCTCCTCTCTCTCTCTCTGCCTGCCTCTCTGCCTACTTGTGATCTCTCTCTGTCAAATTAAAAAAAAAAAAAAAAAAGAATAGAGAAGGGGGAAAAAAGAAGTAGATCTGCAAAACACACTGAGGACCTTCCTAAACCATTGCATCCTTCCAGAACTAAGCCAAAGAATAGACATGGTAAGAAAGGGAATCTATTGGCTCTACCTTCAGACTGGATCCTGAGTTGATCCACTTCCCACCACCTCCCTTGGCACCCTCTTGGTCCAAACCATCATCCTCCATCACCTGGATTCCTGAAATAGCCTCCTAGCTGGGAGGCTGGCCCCACTCCCAAAGTGCAATATGGCCCCCAGCCTCTCCTGCCTACCCACACCCCCATGCTGTGACCTGTGTGTTTGTGCAGCTGTGTCTCCCTTTGTGCCAGCACCATTCCTGACCCACGCTCCACATAGACCCTCTGGGACAGGGAGCTCAGTGCAATAACCCCAGCCCCAGCCCCCACCCAGGAGGACCCGCCTCCCCCCAGCTCCCCCAAACCCCCACCAGCACCTCTAGAGAGTTTACTACAAAAATAAAAGAACAAGAACAGAAAGGACGGGGAAAAGGTGCTTCTACTTTTGCCCAACTTCAATCTCTTGGCAGGAGAGCAGCCAGAAAGACCCTGTTCTAAACATTGTCAGACCAGGTGTCCTCTGTTCAGAGCCCTCCAGTGGTTTCCATTTCCTGAGAGGAAAATCTGAAGTTGTTACAATGACCAGTAAAGCCTTACCCACTCTGGCCCCTAAGTGTCTCTGTGACTTCATCCCCTACTCCTCTTCCTCTGCTCCTGCCATACTGACCTTTTTGCTCTTCCTCAAAGACAGGAGCGACCACCTGTCCCTCTCTCTGGAGAGTCCCGTACTTACCTCCCTCACTTCCGCCAGTAGTCTTTGCCCAAACATCACCTTCTCAGTGAGACCTCCCTGGACCATTCAGACTTAATAGCAGCTCTCTCCTCTAACCAAATCCCAGATTGCCCGATCTGCTTTACTCTGCTTTCATTTCCCCCCCATAGTACTCAAACCACCTTTCCCCATACTCTACAATTTACTTATTTACTGTGCTTATTGGCTGCCTTCCCCAATGTCCTATTCAAGAGGGCAAGGTCTTTATTGTCTTTTATTCATGGATGTATCACTGGAAACTCTAATTGTGCCGGGCATATAGTAGCCACTCAAGTATTTGGTTTGCTGAGATTACTTCGGTGTTTGTCTTTGTACTTCACTCTTGCTTGGCCTCACCAACGAAACGGCCATGACGAAATCCTTGGCCTCCTTGAGATCTTGGATAATTTAAAATGCCATGCATAAAAAAGAGCCTAAAAAGTGATTTTTTAAATTACAGCCATATTCTTCAGGGTTCTGACATTAATACTGAAATATCCGTCATGACATCTTTAAAGGCTCTCTGCCGTACTAAATCCTAAAAATAATTTTTCATGTCAGGGACAAAATTAATTAAATTATTCTCTATTCTTGAATCAAGAACTCAACAGATTTGCTGTTTTTCCTCATTTTGGTGTGCTGACATCTATAAGTGGAACTTTGATTTCATGATGAACTTTTAAGAGCTATTGTTAACTGCTCTATGCAACATTTTTTCAGGCAGAACAGCTGTGATTTCAGCAAGCAGCTATGGGGTCACCAATATCTGATGGTTGTCAAATATAATTGTTAAAGTGTAATGAGTCTTCCACTCTTGGAATCATATTTTCTCTAGAGTAAGAATTTCCTCAAAGGATGTGAGGTCAGCAACATTTAATGCTACTTTTTTTTTTCTATCAACAAATATCATATCATAATATAACAAGATTTGTATGGAAGGGCTGACTGCTTCATAAGTACTTGAACATCTTAATGTTGTTTTGCTGAGAGGAAAAAAATTAAGAAAAAGCAAGAAATACTTTGAGCCATCATCTATGAGGATTTAAAAATGGAGAAACTGACTGAGGGTATCTGTGAACTCAATCACTTGAAGTGAATGTAGTCGCCAACAAGGCAGGTTTGCAGGACATTAAATGTCATTATGAAGCCTATGTATCATGACATCAGGGTGTATTTAGCTATATGTGGACATAAATTTGTTCTCATAACCATTAGCGTAGTGGAAAAATAACTAATAAAATTAACTCTTAATATAGTACTATCTACCAGGTGCTATTCATATAATAAGAAATTCGATCACCCGAGTGACCTATGATGATCCCCATTTTACAAGTATGGAAAGGTGCAGCTGAGGCTTACTAGCCCGAGGTCATCTCAAATAAGTAGCAGAGCCAGAATTTGGGCAACCCAGATGATTGGGCTCTAGATGACAATGCTACATTTTATTGCCCCATTATAATGGGCAGATTAGCCATTACTAGCTACGTTCATTGTTCAATTCATAATATTTTACGAGGGTCTATTTGTAGTAAGCCAATGTTTGCCCTCAGAAATGGGTTAGGGAAAGAATACTCAAAGTGCATAATCCTGACTTGGAAAAATTGTGCCTTTTAAATGTTATCCCAAAGCCTTAAAATAACTTTCAAGAGTGACTCAGTCTGTGCTTAATCAAAATATTGCTAATGATGAAACAGCAAAACCTCAGAAGTTTTAATTACCAATCACCTAATGGAAGGCACGCCCTGCTCATTAAATCTCTCAACGTGGAGCTAGGAGCGTAGGCTCTGGCACATTTCTCTGCAGGACACAGGGATTAAAGGTCGTGTGAGCTCCATGCGCTTCTGGACCTAGAACTTAAATGTTGAGAGGTATCACTTTGAAGAAAATTGATTAATATTTTATAGTGAAGTGACTTTACCAGTAAAAATCTTCAAGAAGAGTTGATGTGATTCTTAAAATCAACTTAGATGCTCCCACTTTGGATTGCCGCCCTCTTACTCTTCGGCACATCCACAGGTAAGACTCCTCATTTATTAGTCCTTGAAAATGGGGATATCGTCACATCCCAAATGTGGCTGACATGGGCTTTGAAATACTAGCTTTCTTTATATTTTGATTTACTTGTCATAAGGGAAATGCCTCAACTTAGTAATACTAAGTCTGATGAGTATGTAAGCATCTATTTCCAATAAGTTAAAAGTTGCTGGGTGGTCTCCTACTGGGCTCCCAGCTCTGCACTTACCAGCCTTATGGACTTGGTCGAGTAACTTCTCTGTTAGTCTTAATTTCTTCACTTCTAAAATAGGTATAGAGCAGTAAATGAAAAAATACATTCATATTTTTAATTTCAGTACCTGATTCACTGTACATGCTGAATGAATGAATGAATGCATAATTAATGCTGATTAGAACTTCCAGGTTGATTTTTTTGTATTTGGATCATGTTTTTGGGAAGGGCTTTTGATCTGTGAACATTTCTTACACACTAATTCCACACTCATGTCTTGTGCTTTTTCTGTCCTTACGTATCTCCTATGTACTAGTTGGTTTTTCTCTGTTTTTACTTCCTTTTACTTTGTTTTGGATTTTTGTTTGTTTGTTTGTTTTAATTTTTTTTAAAAGATTTTATTGTTTATTTGACAGACAGAGATCACAAGTAGGCAGAGAGAGAGGAGGAAGCAGGCTCTCTGCTCAGCAGGGAGCCTCACTCAGGGCTTGATTCCAGGACCCTGGGATCCTGACCTGAGCTGAAGGCAGAGGCTTTAACCCATTGAGCCACCCAAGCGCCTCCGTTTGTTTGTTTTTACCTCCTGAAGCACAACAAAAGTTAGCTGATATGTTTTAACCAAAATAGAATCAAAGAATTTCAATGTCTTTAGTCCCTGCCCTCCAGCTCTTTACTACGGGATGAAAGTGGATGGAGCTGTTGTTTGTTGTAGGATGTCCCAGAAGGGGCAGGAAACAGGCCTGATTTGAATGTTGGAAGCCGTTAGACTGATGAGCTCCAAAGCAGAACTGAGCGAGAGAAGTCGGCCCTGGTCTCTTTTCCCTTATCTGCCACCTCCTTTTCTCAGGTGGTGTCTCCTCCTTCCAGAGTTCAGAGCCTCTTTGCCATCTCTACACACAGCCCACTCCTCAAAACCCTCTCCCAACAAGGATGCTCCTCTGTTTTATTTCAACCAACAAATACAATCACCTGCTGTGTGCCGGGTACTGGGTTCAGCTCTGGGCACGCAGCGGTGATTGACAAGGCTTCCCTATGTCAGAAATGTTTGCTTCTCAGCAGGGAGTGATTTCTGTTTGAAGGCTTATCGAATTAATCACAAATTGTAAAATGGCAGCTGCCAGAGAGCTGCCCCCAAATGGACCTTGTTACAAATTTAATAGATGCCAGTATACGTAGTAATACAGATGCAATGGAGAGTCAAATTTTAAATTATAGCACCTCTGTAATGAATGTATAGGTGCCATGGAAATAAATAAATAAATGTGTATATATACACATACAATGTTTATATTAAATAATCTAAATTTCATATAATTACCTATTTTTTTTTTAAATTGTTTGGCAGCTAACTCTCTCCTCAGTTCCCTCCTTACTTTGTTTAAATCCCATGGTCCATCACGATCACTTCTTATCATGCACATTGGACTTCTCTCTGTTAACTCTTGCTTCACTTGGCTTAACCACAACCCTGGTTAAACCTGTTTTATTTTTGGTTTTTTTAAAGATTTTTTTTTTTTAATTTGTCAGAGGGAGTGAGCACAGGCAGAGAGTGGCAGGCAGAGGCAGAGGGAGAAGCAGGCTCCCTGCTGAGCAAGGAGCCCGACGTGGGACTTGATCCCAGGACCCCGGGATCATGACCTGAGCCAAAGGCAGCCGCTCAACCAACTGAGCCACCCAGGCATCCTCACAACCCTGGTTAAATCCAACACTTCATCTGCTTTGTGCAGCTGAATGTGCCGGGAGAAAAGCACATAGCCCGCTGCTTGTCTCACTGCGAATTCGTGGGTACCGTGGAAGACCCTAAAGCCGCCAGGCCATCTCACTCCTCTTCTGTCGTCCATTCATTTTGCTCCTGAGTGGTTTCATTCTTCCCCCCTCCACTCAAACCTCCAACACTTTCCTGCTCACCCCCACTCAGCTGATGGCCTGGATTCCTATTTCAGCAAGAAAATGGAAACAAAGAGGCCTTCCTGGAGCTCCCAGCACCAGCTACATGGGTACACCTGCCCATACATTCTCCCCTTCTCTCTCTCACACAAGAGAGACGGTGTTTGGCTCCAACAAAGGCCAGCCCTTCCCCTATGTATGATTTAGAGTCTGTGTCCTCTCATGTGCTCAAGGATCCTACTCCGCGATCTTCTGTCTCTCCTGTCTCACCAATGTTCTTCCTCCCTTCCGGGACATTCCCAGCAGGACACAAACGTGTTGTTTCACCCATCTTTAAAACTCCCACTTCTGAGGTGTGTACATAGGGTTTCTTATTTCTCCTCCCCTTATTTCTTGAACTCACTCCAGTCAGGCTCTCACCTCAGAAACTACAGCTTGTCATGGTCACCAGTCACTCCTGTGGTGACAAGCCCATGGTGAATTCTGCATCCTTATCTGTTTCGACCTGGCAGTATTTGGTATTTTTGATTGTCCCCTCCCCTGGTCACAGGGTTGCTTTTGTTTTGTGTGTGCGTGTGTGTGCATGTGTGCGTGTGTGTGTGTTTAAGTTTTTAAGTTGGCTTCTAGAATGCCACACTCTTCCAGATTTCCTCTATTTCTTCAATGACTTCTTGGCAGTCTTGTTTGCTCTTTGCCTCTCATCTTCCTGATGTTTTAATGATGGAGTGTCCTTGGATTCCATCCTGAGATCATCCCTCTCCTTTACCTGTCATCACTCCCTTGGGAATCTTATCCATATTCATGACGTCAAATACCAACTTTATGTTCAAGCCTTCCAAGTTCCTGTCTCCAGCTGAACTTCTCCCGGGAAGTCCCGTCTCACGTCCTCAGTCCTGCTGTTTCTGTGGCATCTCCACCATGTGTCTAATTCCATAAAAGCTACATATCCAGAGCGGAGCTCTTGATTCACTCTCAAATCTGTCCCTTCTAGAGCTTCTCCTACCCAATTAATGACAACTCCAGTCTTCCAGGAACTTCATCTGAAAACCTCAACATCATCCTCCACTTTTCTATGACATGTCTCTGCTAATTAATCAGTGAGTTCCTTTGAATCCTCCTCACAATTTATCTAGAAGCTGACCCCTTCTCACCACCCACCCTGCTATCACCTTAACCTTCTGGACACCATTCTCTCTTGTCTAGTTGACTACAGTGGCCTCTCAGCTGGTCTCTCTGCCTCTCCCCTTCTCCTGCTTCAATCAGTTCTCAAAACAAGAGCCAGACTCAGTCAGTCTGCATCACTTTTCTGCTCAAGGCCCTCCAATGGCTCTCCCCCTCACCTCGGAGGAAGCGCCAACATCCTTCCAATGATCTGCCAAGCACTGGATGCTGTAGTCCTCTGTAAGCTTTCTAAACACCCTCCCTGCTACTTCTCTACCATCCCTTATTCAACCCCCTGAGACTACATGTGTTCTAGCACTCCAATTATATTTTATTTTAGAAAGAGACTGTGGTAAGTACACTGTAAAATACAAAACCTCAAGAGGAATTCCAGGGCAGCAACCTGTAAACAGCCATGCAGATATTTTTGTAGTAAAATCTATGAATACTTCTATTAAGTGGGATAGTGAATACACACACACACACACACACACACACACACGCACAGTTAGGTCAGTTTCTGTTGCCCAATGAATCTGCTGCAAATTGAAAAACAAATGAAAAAGTCAACACCCCACTTCTTTTCCCCAGAGATTTTTAGATTTTGAAACTGCAGAATCAGGGGTTGTGGACCTGTCTCTCTCTCCCCACTGACCCCTCATCTCTGGTCAGGGTGAACTCCTTGTAATTCCTCTGTCACACTGAGCACGCTCCTTCCCCCAGAGGCTGGTATGTTCCCTTCCCTCTGACTAGAATGCTGCCCTCCACCAGAAATCCCCACAGTGTGCTCCTCATCCCCTTCGACTATGGATTCAAATGCTTCCCATTTTAGGGGCACCTGGGTGGCTCAGTTGTTAAGCATCTGACTCTTGATCTCAGCTCAGGTCTGGCGCTCAGGGTCACGAGTTCAAGCCCCATGTTGAGCTCCACACTGGGCGTGGAGCTTACTTAAGAAAAGAAAAAAATGCCACCTACTTTAGTTAGATCTTCCCTGGCCACCCTATTTGAATAGAAACCCCTCCTCGCCTGAATATACATACACTTTCAGTTAATTTATGTGTTCTTATTCATTGTCCCCACAACCCCTCTAGCCTCTACTCCATGAAGATTAGGATTATTTCTTCCACTGTTGAATCCCCAGTGCTGAGAACAGTGTCGGGTGCATAATAGACACTCAAATAAATATTTCTTGACTAGATTAATGAATCAATTTTCAAGATTTTTTCGTCATTGGAAAAGGCTGCTCACAGTAAGATAGAGAAATGACTCATTTAGAAAAGTGGAAATTAAGAAAATATGAACTGATATGCCAACTTTATATGATTTCTTAACCAATTAAACCTAGCTTCCTGTATTATGCTATATTTCAAATGCTCTTTTAAAGAACTTTTAGGTCAAAAAGGAAATAAAGCACTTCAATTGCAGAATATATCAAAATGTAATGACTTAAGAATTGAAGAAATTAGAAAAAGAACAAGTAATATTGAAGGAAGAATTTCATTAATTAAAATAAATGTAGAGGTTAATGCATTAGAAAAACAGGAGAAAGGCGGCAATATAATTGATAGATATGTATGGTGGTTGTTTAATAAAACTTAAGAAATAGAAAACCATGCTGACAGATTTAAATAAACAAAGGGAAATAACCACAGGTGTGAAAGAAATTAAAATGATTATACTATGTATAAATTCAGGCCAAGAGAAATGAAATTTTATATGAAAATCTTACTTTTTAGACCAAAATAAATCTCAGATCGGTGAACATTTAGAGTGAAACTGAAATAAGAAACATATAAAAGAAAACAGAGTGGAATTGTGAATTAACTTGAAGGAAGGAATACTTTTCTAAGTAAGGTGAAACCCCAAAACCGTAAAGGAAAAGATTACTCATTTTTTTGAATAAAATGTGAAACTTCTGTAAAACAAAAATACAAACAGCAAACTAGAATATCTTTTCTCAATATCTGACTGGAAAGCAGCAAATCGTATTTGAAGAGTTTATACAAATATGAAAAAAGCGAACGTTAGAAAAAGTGCATAGGACACAAAGATCTCACCCACAGATGTGCAAAGGGGCAGAAATGCACAAGATATTCATGTGTGTGGGTAATTCAAGAAATGCACAATTAAATGACAAAAGGCTTTTCCATCCGGTGTACCCGGTACCCTTCCATGGCAGACTGTATTATTGTTCCCCATTATTTATTCCCTGTCCCCGGAAGAGGACTCTGCAACCTCAGCCCCACCTTTGGCCACAGGATGTGCAAAGTCAGTCCAAGTCTCAATGCCTGTGTGAAGAGCCTTTACCCGCTTTCTCTCTGCCCCAAGAGCAGCATGTTCTGAACAAGTTGTCTCTTGAGCTTAGATCCTAGAGTGAAGAGGACCGTAAATCAGAGCCACAGCGAACCTAAAACTGTTGCAGCCAAGATGTAACATAAATGAGAAATAAACCCTGATTTTGGTAAGACAAGGAGATTTGGAGGCTCTTGCTTACCACAGGCAAAAGCTAATTAATTAATATTCCTCTGGGTTCTACTTAGTGATCGAATGAGCTGCCTGATGGTCCCTATTTTACCACTTAACAGCAGGGACTCATTGGGCAAGAGTGATTGCTTTATCTAAGTGTCCACTTCCTCACCCACGTGACACTTAGGGCTCAGTCTGTTTTTGCTGTTTTAATTATTATTAGTAAGATAAAGAAGTCACACTGAACATCATTTGGAGAAGTAGTGTGCTTTTTTTTTCTGTTATAATTTATTTTATTATTAAAGTAATCATTATTAATCATTGAAAACTGAAGACCATAGATAAGGATAAAGAAAATAAAAACTATGCGTTCTCATCACTGTTAATATTTTGAAGCACTTCCTTTAAATTTTATTTTCCCCCATGCATTTTAAATAAAACCATACATAGTTCTGCTACCTACCTGCCTTCCCCCCCCCAGCCCTGTATTATTCTCACTTTCATTACTATTTGCATTACAGATTCTGTAAACATTTTCAATAGCTGCATATCTTCAAGGCTACCATTTTAAAACTATATTCCTTGTTTTATATTGGTCATTTAAGTTATTGGCCCAATACCAACTTACTGATTTTATAAAAAACATGTTATTTTTAAAGAACTATTAATCTTTCAATCTTTTTTTTTTAAAGATTTTATTTATTTATTTATTTGTCAGAGAGAGAGCGAGCGAGAGCGAGCACAGGCAGACAGAGTGGAAGGCAGAGTCAGAGGGAGAAGCAGGCTCCCTGCGGAGCAAGGAGCCCGATGTGGGACTCGATCCCAGGACACTGGGATCATGACCTGAGCTGAAGGCAGCGGCTTAACCAACTGAGCCACCCAGGCGTCCCTATTAATCTTTCAATCTAAACGGCTTTAGTACCTTATGATGTTGACCAGTCTCCTTCATCACATGTAGTTTCTTCTAACTTTATGCTCTTTCAGTGGGCATTTCCTTATGAAAAAGGACATGGTGACCAATAACCCTGGTAAGTTACAAACATTGAAAATGGACAGTATTTATAACAACCTTCATTTCAAAATCCAGACTCACTTCCATAGATTGAATGATCTGGTAAAGAATTTGTGGGGGGGGGGGGGGCATGTAACCCAAAAAACAAGGCAGCTGGACATTCTAGGAAAAAAACAGAAGGTTCTATTAGAAAAGCATGATCTAGGAGCATCTGGGTGGCTAGGCCATCTGACTCTTGATTTCGGCTCAGGTCATGATCTCGGAGTCCTGAGATGGAGCCATGAGTCAGGTTTATGCTCGGCACAGAGACTGCTTGAGATTCTCTCTCTCCCCCTGCCCCTCCCCACCATGCGCTCTCTCTCAAATACATGTATCTTTAAAAAAAAAAAAATACACAATCCAAATGTAAACTCATTGTTCCAAATCAGAACTGGATGTATGTATGCTTCAACGGAAAAAACCAAAGTAGATTCCAGGCAGGAGAAATGTTGATTGAGGAGCTGTACTGTACTAGGGATATATGGAAGAGGGCACATGTTTACTCTTGCAACAAGAGAAAACAAAGGCAACCAGAGAATCCAGGAAAATGAGATGGCACAAGTAAAGCATAATCCAAATATGGAGGAAACTAAAATGACACTCATGTTGAGCAGTTCGTGTCTATGAAAAGATCATTCATTTGAATTTTCTCCTCTGAAGGGAATGGGTAACTGAATAATGAGGTGCAGACAAGGAAATGTAATTATAGCACACTAACTGGCTCTGAAAGGAAAAATATTTATCTAGTCATAATAATATGTTTCTGTTTATTGATATTCAATTTTTTGGAGCCAGCCTACAGATAAAACACGAAAGACTTAATTATGATTATAGAGCAAAGTCTGATTGTTATCAACTTTGACGGTATGAAAGTCAAAGTATGGCCGGCAGCCTTTGGAAGATGGAAGGGAAGAAGACAGGCAACATAGCTTAAACCTTGTCTTGCAAAGGTAGGGAGTCAGGTTATGAGGAGTAGGAGGTATGGATCAAAAAAAAAAAAAAAAAAGAATACTGGGGCATCTGGGGTGCCTCACTCGGTTAAGCATCTGACTCTTGATTTTGGCTCAGGTCATGATCTCAAGGTCATAAGATCGAGCCCAATAGTCTGCTTAAGATTCTCTCTCTCCCTCTCCCTCCGCCCCTCCAGCCCCCATGTTCTCTCTCTCTCTCAAAAAGAAAAAAAAGAAGATGATGATGATGATTACTATTTAAGTTTATAGTGGAAACCGGGGCACCTGGTTGGCTCAGTGGGTTAAGCCTTTGCCTTTGGCTCAGGTCATGATCCCAGGGTCCTGGGATCGAGTCCCACATTGGGCTCTCTGCTCAGCAGGGAGCCTGTTTCTCCCCACCTCTCTCTCTCTGCTTACTTGTGATCTCTGTCTGTCAAATAAGTTTATAGTGGAAGCCATTAGATGAGCTAAAAACAATGTTACTGACTGTAGAGGAGGAGGACTTGAAACAATGCGGAGAGAATTGTCCTGTAGGAGCTCTTGCCCCCCAGCTTCATGTCAGCCCTTGCCCGGCCAGCACTGGGATGCTCAACCACAGTGCCCCCTGTTCAGCCACTCCCAGAGAAGCACTGTCAGCAGGGACACTAGAGGGACGCTGAGGCTCCAGGGTGAAAAAAGGAGGTGCTCCTTCCTGTTGGCTCCTGGTTCCTGTCAGTGT